>NC_091063.1:111528936-112729321 GCF_000393655.2 Nicotiana sylvestris
CGTTGCTGTTGGGCTGCGTATTTTACTACTGTTTTGTGGAGTTTTGGAGGAGGAAGTATGTGGAGAAGCACCATATATATGTAGGGTTGTGGGATGATAGTTATTCGTAACATTTCCGGGTCGTTTGACACGACTACGGTGGTCGTCGTATGTATGGAGTGATTAGGCTGTGTGTGGACTATTTTGGGAGGCTCAATATGTTTATTATTGATGTTGTTTGGGCTGTTTGGTGACTGTTTTGAATGGTGTGAGGTCATATATATAGGGGAGGTGCTGTCCGTTTCATCGTAAAATAGGTTGTGGTCGATACATAATAGTTATGACGCTTAAATGATAACGATAGTATCGTTTCTCTTATTGTAGACTAAGGAGTTTTGACAATTGCATAGCTTGAGATTGGGGCAGTATATACAAGGTATGTGAGGCTATCCCTTTCCTTCTTTTGCACGACTCCGATTGTACATAATGTAATGAACGAGCTTCCAAGATACTCTACTCTTAGAAGCTAGCAGTACTTACATTGTTTTCCCTCTTATGGAACGATTGATGTTAATGTTGCTTCTCTTATTCTTATGTTATCAATGTTGTTGGTACTTCCTGATTCTTATAAGGTTCATAGTGAAGAGTTAGTCCTAATAACGTGTACAGAGGATACCGACCTTACGTCACTCCGAAAGGTTTAGAATGTGATTCCATGAGTCGAGCATGCATTATATATATGTATCTATTTTACTCTACCGAGCCACGCTATAGTTGGCCGGGTACGACACCTATTGTGCAACCACTGATCAGTTGGGTTTTACCGAGCTCCACGTGGCCGGGTACGATTCTACCGAGCCTATTATGGCCGGGTACGATATGATGATGATGATGCCCACAGAGGCGAATGCTTTAAAGGTTTATGTATTTATACATATGTATCATGCATTTCATGTAAGTAGCCCTCAGAGGTACTAAGATGTTACAGGTTGTATATTCTCTATCCTTGCTTACATTACTGATCGTATTTATGGTTCCTTGCCTTACATACTCAGTACTTTATTCGTACTGACGTCCTTTTATTTGTGGACGCTGCATGTCGTGCTGCAGGTCCTGATAGACAGGCAGGTGCAGCTCCCCCACCACAGTAGACTGTCCAGTTCAGCGGTGATTGGCGAGATCCCTTCTCCGGACTTGCCTTGGTCTTGGTATGCAATTTTTGTTATAGACATTATGGGTATGTCGGGGCCCTGTTCCGGCTATGTTGCAACACTTATGTTCTTTTAGAGGCTCATAGACAAGTGTCGACTCATGTATAGTTTGGTATGCCTTGTCGGCTGGTTTTTGTTATATAGTCTTTCATGGTAGCGTGGTAGCTCATACCTTATATGTAGTTTCTTGATTGTCTGGTCATCCCCTACTATGTATGTTCATGCCGTCATATTTTATTGCTGGTTGTCCATGATCCAGGTCTACCATTTATATTGATCTCGTCAGCCCTAAAAGATAATAATGAAGGTTAGATGAAATGTACGTTGGTGCTCGGCAAGTATGGTCGGGTGCTAGTCATGGCCCTCCAGTTTGGGTCGTGACAAACTTGGTATCAGAGCAAGTCTGTCCTAGGGATTGTCTATGAGCCATGTCTAGTAGAGTCTTGATTATGGATGTGTAGCGCGCCACATTTATAATCAGGAGGCTACATGACATCTAGGGTTGTTACCTTCTTCCTGAATCTAGATCGTGCGTAGAGTTGAGTCGTAAGTGTTCGTCTCTAATATTCACCTTGTTTTTTTCAGTGATGCCTTCGACTAGGAAGCAAACGATTAGTAGACGGCTTGATACAGCAGCGGGAGAGGGTACCAGTCAGGTGCCCCAAGTCAGAGCAGGACAAAGTGAGGCTCAAAGTGAGATGCCCTCAACCTCAACTGATTTATCATCTCCCTCAAGTCATGATAGATGGTCAGCGACTTGGTTTTCTATTCCCTTACGGTCATGAATTTTGAGGTCAAATTCTTATAGTAGCAACACCCAATGAATCAGGCGTGACTTAGACTCCTTCTTCTTAATCAAGTACCTGAGAGTTGCATGATCAGTGTACACAATTACTTTAGAGCTATTCACGTACGATCTAAATTTTTCGAAAGAAAACACCACAACCAACATCTCCTTCTCAGTCACAGTGTAGTTCAACTGGGCTCCACTCAGCGTTCGACTGGAATAGTAGATTGGATGCATTAGCTTGTCTTTCCGCTATCCCAGCACTGCTCCCACTGCGTAGTCACTGGCATCACATATGAGTTCGAATGGTTGCTCCTAGTCGGGGGCAACAATAATGGGTGTTGTGACTAGCCTCTTTTTCAACTCCTCGAATGCTACCCTGCAATCATCAGAAAACAAGAAAGGGTGATCTTTTTCTAACAACTTACAGAGAGGGTTGGCAATTTTTGAGAAGTCTCTTATGAATCTCCGGTAGAAATCGGCATGCCCGAGGAAGCTCTGGATTGCCTTGACTGAAGTTGGAGGTGGAAGCTTTGCTATTACGCCAACTTTAGCACCTCAATTCCTTTACTTGACACCCGGTGCCCCAAGACTATGCCCTCTTGTACCATGAAATGACACTTCTCCCAATTAAGAACCAGGTTAGTCTCAATACATCGTTTCAGCACACGAGTCAGATTTATAAGGCACTCATCAAATGAGTTCCCCACCATTGAGAAATCATCCATGAATACCTACTCTACTATATTAGTGAATATGGCCATCATGCACCTTCGGAATGTGGCGGGTGCATTGTTTAGGCCAAAGGGCATCATCCGAAAGGCATAAATGCCATATGGGCAAGTTAAAGAGGTCTTCTCTCTATCCTCTAGTGCAATGGAGATTTGATTGTACCCTGAGTACCCATCCAGAAAACAGAGGTGTGACCTCCCTGCCAATCTATCTAACATCTGATCAATGAAGGAAAGTAGGAAGTGGTCTTTCCGGGTGGCCAGATTTAACTTTCTGTAGTCTATGCAAATTCTCTAGCCCGTGACAGTTCTTGTTGAAATCAGTTCATTGTTATCGTTTTTGATCACCGTTATGCCACCCTTATTAGGCACACATTGCACTGGGCTAACCCAGATGCTGTCAGAGATTGGGAAAATGAATCCCGCATCTAACCACTCTATCACTTCTTTCTTCACCACTTCCTTCATGTTTGGGTTCAGCCTTCTTTGGTGTTCCCTGGAAGGTTTGTGTCCCTCTTCCAGCAGAATTTTATGCATATAGTAGGCGAGGCTGATCCCCTTAATCTCTGCCATGGTCCACCCAATGGCAGTTTTATGTTCCTTGAATACCTGCAAGAGTTGTTGAGCCTGCAGATCTAACAAACTAGATGAGATAATAACAGTTAATGTGGAGTCAGGTCCAAGGAACTCATACCTGAGATGGGCGGGCAGTGGCTTCAATTCCAGCTTTGAGGGTTCTTCGATGGATGGCTTGACTGGAGGAGTTTCTCTATTTTCTAAGTGCAAGGGCTCAAATTTAAGAGTTCTATCCCAGAATCCTCTGACCTCTAATGCCAACACCCATTCTGCTAGTTCTTCTCCATTCACCTCATCTAAATTCATCAGACATGCATCAAGAGGGTCCTCAATAGTCAGCATCTCATCATTAGTTTCTACAATTACATCCACGGCATCAATAAGAGAGCAATTGGCGAATTCACTTGGTCGCCTCATAGATTTCTACACATTGAATGTTATCTCTTCATTGTTCAATCTCATCTTGAGCTCCCTAATCTAACAATCAATAAGAGCTCTCCCAGTGGCCAAGAACGACCTTCCCAAAATTATGGGAATTTCTTCATCCACCTTGCAGTCTAAGATCACAAAATCTGCAGGGAACATAAATTTTCCCACTTGAATCAACACATCATCCAGGATACCAGAGGGTCTTTTTACAGTCCTGTCAGCCAGCTGCAACAACATAGAGGTGGGTCTAGCTCTTCCAATCCCCAGCCTCTTACAATCACTAGGGGCATAAGATTTATGATGGCCCCTAGATCACAAAGTGCCTTAGCAAAAGCAAAATTACCAATAGTGCAGGGAATTGTAAAGCTCCCTGGGTCAGATAGCTTCTCCGCAATTGGTCTAGTCACCACTGCACTACAGGTCTAAGTAAGAGTCACGTGGCCAAGTCTTGGAAATTGAATTTTCGGGATATTAAGTCCTTCATCATTTTTTCATACCCAGGCATCTCTTTCAAAGCATCTATCAATGGAATATTTACCTGGATTTGTTTCAACATCTCCAAGAATTTCTTGTATTGCTCCTCTTTTGGTACTTAGCCAGCCTCTGAGGGAATGGTGCGGGAGGTCTCTTCTTCCGAATGATTTGGGACTGCTCTTTATCAGCTACCACCTCAACTACTTGTTCCTGGGCTGTCTCAGCTTGTTTCTCAGTCTTAATCTGAATGTTATATTCTTCCTGGGCAGGCTGGACTATCACCTCTGTTAGTTTTGTTGACTCATCTAGCTCAATGGGCACGAGTATGAGTGTCTCAACCTGTTTGCTTTCTCGAGCCCTCTCTTGCTCCACGTCTAAATCTTTGCCATTCCGTAGACTCACTGCCATCAGCTGCTTTGGGCCTTGATATTTTGGGTTTATTTGAGTGTCTGCAGGTAATGTCCCATGAGGACGATTGTTTAGAGACATTGAAATTTGGCCCGTCTGCACTACTTTGTTTAGAGACGATTGTTTTGGGTCATGTGCATATACTCTTTCACTTAGTTTTGCATTAGACCCAATAACCTGCTGCATCATTGCCTCAAGTCTAGCAAACCCATCTTCCTGCCGTCCACCATGCTGCTGTTGAGGAGGGTGATACCCCTGCTGTTGAGGAGGGTGATACCCCTGCTGCTGATTTTGATTGTTATATCCCTGTGGCCATGGGTAAGGTTCCATATTATTAGGAGGTCTCATACCTCCCATGTTCCCATTGTTGAACTGTGGCTGGATTGGCTTGTACAACTAATTTTGCTGGCCCCAATTCTGACCACCATGTCTCTGGCCTCCATAATTAGACACATAGTTCATGTCTTCAGGGTAGTGATGATGATTATGTTCTGCATTCCACTGGTTACCAATTGGCTGACTAATGCAAGATGTGCACAAGCCCCCATTGGTAGTATCTACGATGTGTACCTGCTGCTTCTGCCCTGACTCTTTCACCTTTTTGGTGAGGATACTCATTTGTGTCAATAAGGTAGCCATATTTTCAGCCATAGAGTTGGATGGATCTAAGGGCACTGAGTGACCCACTGGAGTGATAGGTGCATTCCTGGTTGTCCATCCTGAATTCTGTGCCATATTATCAAGCAGACTCTGGCCTTCTCTCCATGTTTTGCTAAAAAATGCTCCACCAGCTGAAGCATCAACAATGTTCTTCACGCTATCTGGCAATCCCATGTAAAACTGTTGTCCCAACATCAAATCTGCAATACCATGGTGTGGACATATAACCAGCATCCCTTTGAATCGTTCCCATGTTTCATGCAGTGTCTCCATTGGTCTCTGTTTGAAACTCAAAATTTCATCAATTTGTTGAGAAGTCTTGTTGAGTGGGTGGAACTTGTTCACGAATTGCTTGACTAACTCCTCCCAAGTTGTTATGGAATTAATGGGGAGTGAGTTTAGCCAGGTCTGGGCAGCTCCTGTCATTGAGAATGGAAACAATAACAACTTGATTGCTTCCGGAGTTACATTGGGCTGCCTTTGGGTTTTGCAGATTGACAGGAAATTCTTCAAGTGCAGTTGAGGATCTTCGACTTGAGTCCCCGAAAATAGCCCCTTGTTCTGCAACAAGCGCAACATGTTGTTCGTGATTTGGAATGATTCAGCCTGTATCTGCGGGACTAAAATCGTTGTGGCTAGATTTTCAGCTGTGGGTTGTTCCCAGTCATAGAGAGCAGCCTCTGCACAAGAGGTGCCACTGGCGCTATTGGTACAACTGGGTCTTCTTTGTGATCTCCCATGTCTGTTTCGAATTGTCCAGTTGTTTGTTTTTCTGGTTGGCCCGATTCAAGGCCTTGAAAACTTTCTCGGGATATGATAATGCTTCAAATACTTCACCAGTTCTCGATGAGTTTCTAGGCATGCACCTGTACAACCAAGTCAACAAACGTTAAAATTTCAATATAAAGATTGGTATAGAGAAAACTGACAACACTAAGAATTTTGGTATCTCTTTCAATTGTAATTGATAACACCATTAATTTTCCGGCAACGGTGCCAAAATTTGTTCACGCCCAACTATGCCTTATAAAAAGGACTAAGTGGTCGTTGCAAATATAATCCGGTTTACAAGTCCGGAGTCGAACCCACAAGGAATTAACCTATCAATTACTCTCGTTAGACTTACTAAATTCAACGGAATCACCTTCCCAAACGTTATAAATAACAATTGAGGGTATTTCTACTAACTACGAATGAAAGTAAATAAGCAAATGAAAACTAACTATGATTAAGTGTAAACAATTAAGGGAAGGTTCTAAGGTTATGATTTCCCTTATTGATGGAATTCCTTCCAGTTATGTTTCACATAGATTCACCAAATAGTCTCTGTCAATCATGAACACCCTTATTACCGTAAATCTCTCCCGAGTAATCATGACAATTTACTAGACGCACTCTTCCGAGTTATGCTAGCTAGCTTTATTTATTACAGCTCACTTTAGATTGCACCCAAGGCTTCGTTATCCCTAATCCTGCCTTTAAACCCTTGGTTATTGATCCCTCATATACTTTGGGAGTGATGTTGGTCAACAATTTACCTAAATATGCACTCTCTCCCGAGTATGCACACTAAATAGGCACAACTAATTGAGGATCATGTCAATTAACTACAACATGCACGAAGTTGAACGAATAGAGATTTAAACTGGGTAAACTATATTAACATAACAAGAAGTTCATCCTTCAATAGGTTCCATCAAAACCCTAGACTAGGAAATTAGCTACTCATGACAAAACAAGATAAAACTACTAAATTATTCATAATGGGTAATTGCAAGAAAATAAAAGGAGATAGAAAAACTCTAATATTTGGTTGATCTTCTCACCCTTGTTCTTGCCTTCAAAGTAGTCTAAAAACAAGCTTAAACATATCTAGGGCGAGCTTCTAAAGTATATAAGGGTGTGGGACAAGTTTTCCCCGAGTTACACTTTGGTCCCCAAGTTTCTGGCGCGTGAACAGTTCACCGCGGTCGCGGTGGAATTCACTTAGTCCATTTTTGCTTCTTTGTGCTCGGGTACTTCTTCATTGGGCGTTTTCTTCACATTATCGACTCTAAAATACTCCGTAGTGCTTCCTCACTTAGATTAATTCCTGCAAAGCAAAAGACTATTTAGAGTATTTTGTTATCAATTTGCCTATAAAACAACGATAAAGCATGGTAATATTAAGGTGTAAATATCATCTATATAGCCTAATATCAACGAACATAAGGACATAAGAATCTTAAAGGGCAAATCTCCCACAAATAAGACCGAGCATACACTCGTCACCTCGCGTGCACGGACTACAATTAACATAGAGGACTCAAATCCTAAGGGGCAGTCTCCCACACAAGGTTAGGCAAGATACTTAACTTAACGGAGTTAGTCCGATATTCCAAAATAGCATTCTTGCACGAAACGACCTCTGAACAGCTCCAAGCTTTCTTGAGCTTTTCTTACCTTACTACAATGTTTCCGGAAATTCTAGCAACTTCAATCTATTTAGAATCATACAAAAGTGAACAATAATTAGGAGGATATTCGTGGGTTTACCTCATTTATGCATTTCATCAAACACTATGTGTGCATATTTGACTACCTCTCTTAACCATAGAATTAGTACATCCAACTACTACAATTTACCAACAATTCATCCCACCATTATTCTTTAATAATTTATACTCCTAACATCACATGTGTGATCAACCATTCACACCCAGCCAACAAAATTCCATCAAATAATTATCTTTAAATCCCTACCATGATCATGTATTTAAATTGGGAATATATGGCTTCCAATCACCATACCATAAGTTACAATACTTGATTCATACTCATAATTCCATAATAACTCCATATATGTACATCTAAGGGTGAAAGGTTACCTCTTGTAGACCAAATCTTGAAAGACAACTTAGGGGTGTTCTTGAGATTTTGAAGAAATTCTATGAAATTCAATCAAAACCATGTTGTAACTAGTGATTGAGAAGTGAAATCACCATAAAAACACACTTAAAAACTCACCTTAGGTGTGTAATTGGAGCCTTGACGGAATGGGTGATGGAGAGGATGCCCTAGTCTTGGAAAATAACTTAAATTCTCTCCTTTCCCATCCTTAGGTGTATTTAGAGGTCTGCTACTAGCTCACCCATGCTAAGGCCGCGCTCACGAGGCAGAAACTTCTGAATATGCGCGGTCGCGCTCAGGCCACGCACCTGGCCGCGCATATGATACATGTCCAGTAAAATGATCATAACTTTCTGTGTACACCTCCAAATGACAAACGGTTTAATGAGTTGGAAACTAGACTCACAGAGATTTAATTTTATAGGTTGTGCTTCGCACATGTCCTTATATATATATGTATATATGCTCGTCCAAAGTGAGGTCTTGTGCGTACTCGCTTACAACTTTAGTCTATTATGAAATTTTCCAACTTGGCTTAGACTTAGGACTTTCTTTAGACCCCATATATCTTGTAGTACACCTAGTAGACTTGCTATCATATCCAATTGGTATCCATCATAGTAATATACCTCTTTCACATATAAAATAATATAATTAGAGCACATCAACTTTCTTACTTCGCCAAAACACACCGAATTGTCCTATGGACTTCCAAATCCAATTTCGGACACACGTCTAAGTCCAAAATTACCATACAAAGCTATTGACATCATTAAAATTCCAATTTAGGGTCGTTTTCTCAAAAATTAACTCTCCGGTCAACTCCTTCCATTTGAGCTTCAAAAATAAGATTTTGTTTTTTTCTTTAAATTTAACTTTGAATCTTACGAAAACCAAACTTGACCATACATGCGGGTCATAATGTGTATTACGAAGCTTCTCGGGGTCTTAAGCCATTGAACGAGATGCAAATTCTTAAAACAAAAATTCGAGTCGTTACATTCTCCACCTCTTAAAGAAACGTTCGTCCTCGAACGTGCTTAGATTAATCTGAGGTTACCAAATTGATATTTTTACTTTTACACATATACTCGTGGTTGATCCCACATTACCACATTCGAAATAAGTTCGACAATACCATTTCAATTGAGGCTATTTCTCTTACCCATATTTGTAAACTTTAAGACCAAATTTCTTACACTCCGAACATTTTAAAAAAAGTTCAATTTTCACATCATCACACGATCTTAGTCTTACCTGGCTATAGCAACTCGTGCCTACGTACGCATCAACTTTTTAATAGCGCTTAACGGTTGTTACAAAAGTACTTTTCGAAATTATGTATTTTTACACCAAAAATATGGATTTGAAAGGAATTTTTTGGGGGATTTTGATTATGTTTCGAAAAATAAATATTTAAGATTTAGGAGTCGATTTAGACTCTATTTTGAATACTAATCATATATTTAGACTCGTGGGATTATGGATAGTCGAGATTTATCCCTCGACTCAGTTTTTTACCGTTCGGGTCTAGGATTGACTTTTGTTGATTTTTTGAGAATTAGGTAAAGATTGGGACTATCTATTTGGAATTAATTCCTTTAGCATTGTTTAAAATCATTGAGTCATTTTTTGCTAGATTTGAGTCGGACGAAGGTGAATTTTAAAAGAAAAGGCATTTTTGGAGTATTGAATTTGCTTGTTTGTGGTAAGTATCTTGCCTAACCCTGTATGGGGGAATACCCCTTAGGATTTGACCTTAAATTGTCTATTTGTGTTATGTGAAAAAGTGACGTGTAAGCTGATGAGCGTTTACACGGGTGTAAGTGTGGTTTATGACCGTATTAGACCTTAAACTATTAATATGCCTTAATTTGGGGTTGTTTTCTATATCAACCATGCTTAATCACTTTGTGGCTACGTGAATATGATAACTACAATGGTATTAGTCATAGCAATGCTTTATATATTGAACACTCATCCGCATTTTTACTATTTTCATGTCCTTGTGCATCTTGTTGATAAATTATGAGCTTATACTTTTGATGAGGTTTTGGTATTATCATTTTTTGTGATAATTGTGGCACATGTGGACATGTTGAGTAGGTTGATTGGGGGTTTCAGAACGAGGTCTTTGCATGTGATTGTGTCTATCATTATGCGCGTGGAACGAAATAAGGGTGGTATTTTCTTGGGTTGCCCATATGGCGAAATAAGGGTGGATATATGCGCACGCGGCAAAATAAGGAGAGTATTTCATTGTTATGTGCACATGCAATGAATAAGGATGGAACTGTTGATGATATAATGTGATGATTTGTGGGTGTCTTTCTTGATGTTGTTTATGTGTTAAAACGGGGTTGATGTTGTGATCGCATGCATATTTCTTAAAAGTTTTCATCTTATATTTTTTTAATGAGTTATTAGTTGAATTTGACATGTTATCGCATGCCCCACTTCTACTTGATGATTTGTAGATAAAGATGGATTTTTCTATATTGAGTTGTTATCACATGCTCTACGAGATGATTGATATTATTTCTCGTATATATTTTGTTGCCAGTTATTGATATATTGCACAGGTTATTGACTAGTGAGTATCATATGAATTGAACTTTGTTATTACTTTGCCGAGATTAGTCTTGATACTTACTGGATACCGAATGTGGTGTACACATACTATACTTTTGTATATTTTTTCTGCAGATTCAGGTGTTAGTAGCAGTGGACCCCAAGAGTGAGAGCTTGCTCGCTCGCGAGGATTCAAGGTAGAGATGCATTCGTAGTCCCTTGGAGTCTCATCTTTTATATAGATACTTTTAATTTACACTCGAATAGTATTGTATCTTTTGGGATACTCCATATGTACTCAGTTAGAGCTCGTGACTCTGTACTACCTAGTTCTGGAAGATAATTGAGTATTGTCACTTTGACTTGTATTAGCTATATTTTTGCTTTTATATTAATTTATGTCTTATTATATCATAATTTGTTGGTTTAATATTGTTAAGTGGTACACTTACCTAGTCTTAGAGATTAGGTGTCATCATGACTCCTAGCGTGAGATTCAGGTCGTGACAATCTCCTTCAAGAATTTAGCATAAGCATGCATATAAGTGAGAACCTCTGTGAAAGGAATGTTCATATATAGTTATTTGAGCATCTCCAAGAACTGCCCAAAGCACTTGTCTAATTTTTCCTTTTTCATCTTTTGAGGGAATGGTAGAGCTGGCATATGTCTACTCTTTTCAACCTCCTTTTGCACATCATTAATCTCATCCTTTTATTCTCCACTCTTTTGCTCCTCGATAGTCTCAGTATGCTTGCTCACCACCTATGGTCTAGTTTTTACAACCAGATCTGTCAATATTTTAGAATTTCTTAGCGATACATCCTTGATGGTTTCTTTCGAGTTTTTTTGTGTGTTAGATGGTAGAGTCTCCGGATCCCTCTCAGATAACAAGTTAGCAACTTGGTCCACTTATCTTTCCAGATTTCGAATTGCAGTACTTTGAGTATCAAGCCTATCGTCAAACTTGTTGATGAAAGCCTTCATGATATCTTCCATGCTACACTAATTTGACTGTTATGGCTGGTATGTTGCTTTGGCTGATTCTAAAAACCCGGAGGTTCTTGACCCTGGTCTAGGATTATTCTACTACCACGAGTTTAAACTCCCATTTGGTGAGCTACACAAGAAACCTTGAAATCTTTGACCCATAGCATTGAAATTGTTTCCACCTTGATAGTTTCCTCTATTGTAGTTTCCTACAACATTAACTTTCTCAGCTGAAGCTTGACACTCATGAGTAGGATATCCCATTTCACAAAAATCACATGCTGCTTGCAACTCATATTGTACTTTTGATAAGGTCAAATTTCTTATTTATTTCGCCATGGTGTCTAGTTGAGCTTGCACTAATGTGTTAGAGTCCACTTGGTGAATCCCAACTGATTTTCTTCTGTGTTTACTCTCAGCAGGCCATTGGTTAGCATCTTCCAATAATTTGTCATGGACTATGGTATCACTTTCTTTGACGAAGATCAAGTCATACACTAGAGAAAATGGACCTGTTACGTGCACATAAGTGAAAAAACATGAATACAAGAAAATAAAATTGGTTTCTGAGTTAGCATCAAAACTATTTTGAACATTATTAATTTATAATCTCCGGTAATGGCTCCAAAATTTAATGAGCGCAAAATGCAATACAAAATTAATGCTTGCTAGAAAAAATAGTATAGTTTAATTATCATCTTCACAGGGATTGAATTTAAATAATGTTCAAATAATTTTCAACTAACTGCTATTTAGAATGATTAACACTTTGATTTGAATAATTTTCAACTACAATTAACTACTAAAATTAAAGCAATTATCAATCAATCACGAAAATAAAAGTTGAGCAACACAGAAATATCATTGGGAGAAGTAAGGGCCATCGAAGATAACTAACTAGAGATCCAATTCTCGAGTTAGTTCACTTCTAAATTACTGTTGATTCTCACGAATTCACTAGATAATCAGATTATACTTAAAGTTAAAGTTCCTCTTTCGATTAAACATTAATTCCCAAAAACAATCCAATAGAAGCATTGTGAACAATTGCGACGAACGCAATAACTATTTTAGTCTAAAGGGTAACTTCTCACGAATGTTTTCCTATTTTCTAGTTCAACTAACAATTCAAGAGGCCCTTTCGATTGCCTAGATGAATCACAAATTTAAACTAGAGTATACAATGCAAATAAATTCAATATCAAACTCCTCTTTCACTTAAGAAAAGTAATAAACAACTCTACAATATAATTCAAAATCCCATCAATTAATTCAAGCTAGTATCAAGAATCGAATCCCTAGTTAAATCATCAATACACCATGTGTAACACTCCGTATATTCGGAATAGGTGTCGATATGTTAAATGGGTATTAATTAGATATTTTAGACATATGAATTCCAATAGGGATAATTATTGGTGAAAATAGTTGTTTTGGAATCAAGATGGAGAGTGAGGTGCATAAGATTCGACAAAATCGACTAAGTTTACAAAAAGTCTGCCTTCCAGCAGTATTTAGTGAAAATGTGTAAGGAATTTGGAAAAACTCAAAAGATAAAAGTTGTTGGTCTTTGCAGTAGCTTTCCAACTATATATTATGGAGCCCGAACGGATCTCTGTGTAAAAGGTTATGCGTGTTTTACAGAATAGTATGCAATATGCGCGCCCCGACCGCGGCCGCGCACCTGTGGCTGTGTTACTGCCATTTTGCGCAGTCAGGCCTACAGGTGTGTGAGGGCGCAATTGGGGGGGGGGGGTCATTTTAAAACCCTATTTTGTCCCCTACAACCCCAAAACATAAAAACTTGCTCTAGAAAGGGGAACTCTCAAAAACCTAATTCCTTTCCCTCCACCACCCAAGGTAAGTTCTAATGGTGATTCTAAGTTAATTTTAATTTCACAACATCTTATTAACACGGTTAAACCTTCCATATCATTAGATATTCGATTGGGACATCATTGTTGAGAGAAGGAACCCTAGAACTCGAATTCAAGGGAATTGAACTTAAAAAAGGTAATGTATTCACCCTCTAATTGATTCTAGCATTGGATTAATGTTTATAGACTCTAATTCATGAGATATGAGTTGATGGGTTTGATAGAAAAGCATGAACGGTTATAAGTTTGGGTTGTTGATTGTTGATTATTGGTTAGGGTATTGTTTACCTTATGGGCGATGAAGAATGATGTTGTTTATAACCATTTGAGACTTTAGAATTTATCTAGGAGAAAGAGAATGGGTTATTGGATATAGAAACACCATTAATAGGGACTATGAAGCTTTATACCACCAAGTGTTTGATAAAATACTTGAGTGACCAAAATATGAGTATCATTGCTAATATGGAATCCCTTTGACTTGTATTGCAATAGATTAAAGTTGAAAGGGTTGGCAAACATTGTATTATGCTCAAAGACAGGAAGTTAAGGTATGTGAGGCTAACTCTCTATGTTTGGGAATGTTAATGATTCTCCCTACACTGTATTTCTTTTATAACGTTACTAATTGCCTCAAAAATATAATTTAGCCTAGTTCCTTAAATAGTTGTAGAACTTCTATTCTCTAGCTTCATAACTTATTCACCACTTTCATTCTGAATGTTGTGAGCTTAGTGCATATTCAATATAGACTTGGGTTTGATGCCCCGAGTCTTAGTATAGCTTACTCAGTATGCCATAAACAGTTGAAGTTTCAGTGTTCATAATAAGTTCAAGAATACATGTCTCAGTCTAGTCCTATTCAGTATTCCAGTATTATATAACTCAGTGTGATTCAGTATTCCAGTATTACATAACTCAGTGTGATCCAATATTCCAGTATCATGTGACTCAGTATGATTCAGTATTTCATTATCATGTATTGCAGTATGATTCTCAGTTCCTGATTTTAAATCCCTGAATATTGAATACCTGTATTTGGGCCTGAGGCTGCAGTTAATGCTTTATGCATCTTTGGGCCTGAGGCCACAGTTATGTATACGTATACTTGGGCCCGAGGCCGCAGTTGTGTGTGCACACACACACACACACATATATATATTGGGCCTGAGGCCGCAATTTAATATTCAGATAAAAAAGTTGTTCATCATTCAGAAGATGGAGTATTCATATCCTTACTTCCTTTGTTCAGTTCAATTATTAGTTATCATTTCAGTTACCAGTTATCAGTCCAGTTATCAATTATCATTTCAGTTTCAGTTTCAATAGTTATCATTTCAGTTATCAATTATCAATTCTCAGTTATCAGCTTAGTTTCAGTTTCAGCATTTATAATTCTTTCTTTCAATTGCTTTACATACCAGTGCAATTCAAATGTACTGACGTCCCTTTTGCCCGAGGCCTGCATCTCTCGATGCAGGTAATGATTTACAGGTTGATGATTTAGAGCGTTAGGATTCTCGTACCAGCTATTTGGTGATCCCCAGTTCTTTCGGGGAATTATCATTACCTTACAGTCTTTAGTATTTTCAGACAGTCAGTGTTTTCAGTACTTCATTAGAGGCTTCATAGACTAGAGTAACAGTTAGACAGAGTCACATGCTTTTCATGTTAAACAATGTTGGCTACAAATATACTTCAGACTTATGTTAGTGTTTCCACACATTAATTTATATCATTCAGACTTTCAGTATATCAGCATGTGTTAGTTTATCTTCCACATTCAGTAAGTTATGATATCGCATGTTGATTCAGCCAGCCATATGGTTTGCTCGGTCACATGTAGTCAGGCACCGAGTGCCGTGTTACGTCCAGGCCCAAGTTCGGGGCGTGACACCATGTTTGTCAAAAAACCTAAGGGAAAACTACTGCATAGCAGTAGGAGAAATCATCACAAATAAATTTAAGCAAGATAACATGAATTCAATCCAAACTCGGGTATTGAGTTAATGGAAAAATGATAAATTCTTGTGCCTTAGAGTCTCCAATACTTTTCAAATCTTTCGTAGGTCAAAAGTCCTCTCAAAATCGTATATTTGGTATATTTATACCATGTAAAGTTCAGACGGAACTACCCATTTCAATCCAAAAAGGGAAAACTGGATTGCCACATTATTGAGGACCTTCAGAGGGCTATTTTTTTTGACAGGCAGGCATAATGTGCACTACCGCACAACGCCCCATGCGACACGGTTGTGCAAAGTTCTTACAATACCGAATTTTATCACTTTTTAACATCTAGAATTGGTTCTCGATCCCCGAACATGATACAAGTTTAATTTCTTGTGCTTCTTATCAGACTTCAAAGCTCCAAATCATCTATTTTAACTCCAAAATTGCTTCCTTATGCAGAATCACCTCCTACAAAGCATAATACACGTAATAAGCGCAAATCATCATAATTAACCTCAAACACGAATAAAATACAGTAATTAGAGTACAAAATATAGCCAAAACACGAGTTACGAGCCTACCATAAACCTCTTAATTATAATCTTTCCTAAAAGCATGCTTATAGGTGTGCGACAAAATATTTGAAAGATTTAGTGATCAAGTGCTTGGGGGATGAGCAAGCGGTTGATTCAAATGTTTAAAAGGTATGTTTTGATTAATAATCATGTGACACTACTAGAAATTAGTTGATTTCCGTCCGCAATTTCCGATCGAATTCGGTCGAAAATTGATAATTTTCGACCAATTTCCGACTGATTTTAATTGGGCGGGAAAAAAATAGTTGCAAACGTGTACCAACCGCAATTGGTCGGAAATTTACGACCGAAATCGGTCGGCCACAATTGGTCGGAAATTTCCGACCGACTTTATTTTCCGACCTAAATCAGACGAAAATTATTATTATTTTTTTAAATTTTTAAATTTCCGACCGAAATCGGTCGGAAACTATTAAAATTTTTATTTTTTTAATTTTCATTTTTCGACCGAATTCGATCGAAATTTTTTTAAAAAAATAATTTTATTTAATTAAATAATTATTTATAAATTGTTAATTTATTTAAAAAATAAATATAAATTCATAATTTCCGACCGAATTCAGTTGGAAATTATGAATTTCTGGGTAAAAAAAAAAATTCTGATTATTATACTGACCCAATTACAAAACATCAATTAAGTAAAATATTTAGTATTTAAAAATAGGTAATTCAATATTTACATCATCAAATGAATTGAAATTCCAAAGAATTGTTCAACAGTATAATAATCATAGTCAATCTTTGCAACATTTTTGAATGAGCACTCAGTGATTTGCATTGAGCCTGCCTTCTCAACATCGATAAAGATACCATAAATGCTATTTATTTTATCCTAACAAAGCTTCTATTTGGGGATCTTATAACTAATTTCTAAAACTCATCTTAATCTCCCATAATTTCTTTTTCCAAAGATCGTTCCCTCGGCAGCTCTAATTTCTTGTTCTCTGCATAAAAAGATTGCATCACATGAAGAGAGTTAAATATGTAAATGTGGGTAAGAAGCACATATTCTTTCAGTCTAACTCAACTCCTAATAATGGGCACTATATAACTCAGAGAACACAAAAGTTGTTGATCAAACTCAAATTAAATGTGAATGCCAATTCAACAGGAGACCCAAATTAAAGCTAAGAAGAATCCAACAATTGACCCAATCGTCTAATCTAGCGGATTAAATTAATTGAAAAAACTTTCGCTTATCTGAGTCCTGGTCGTGTTTTTGCATTATTTACATTGTCTTACTACTGGTCCAAGACACCAGAATTCAGTAATTTGAACACTAAACTATTCAAGCAGGTTATTGAGTATAGGAATGAAACAAGCCTGAATAAAGGCAAAGTATATATAGGGATTCATATAGCCAATCCTAATTCCTACTAGTTTGGTATTGAACCATTGTTGAAGCAGATCAATCTGAAGTTCAAAGATGTTAATTTTTGTGGATATAATCTACCACCGCAAAGAAAAATTGAAACTTTCCTTTCATTTTCTTATCTTTATTGTATTCTTTATTGGAAAAAAGACACCCTAACTCATAATTTGGAAACTCAGCAGTACATGTTCAACCCTTCCTTATTCCAAAGACAAAATGATAAAAAGGGTAAAGATGAATAAAGATAAGGCATACCCCAAGCATAAGCCCTACCTTGATTATAATCTTTCCTAAAAACATGCTTATAGATGTGCGACAAAATATTTGAAAGATTTAGTGATCAAGTGCTTAGGGGGATGAGCAAGCGGATGATTCAAATGTTTAAAAGGTATGTTTTGATTAATAATCATGTGATGACAAGAAGTTTCAAAAAATGAATTAAGTTCTTTTAGCATATTTGGTGCTTTGTATGTCATGTAATTGTGAAAAGGCACATATTTTGATAAGTTGGCACTTATGAGCTATACAATGATATCTTCTGCTTATTAATGCTTGGCACATCTTAATGCGGATTTTATAAAAACAGAGAAGTCGTATGGCATATGAGACATTATGTTTGCATGTATTAATATATGTGATCAGTTGACTTAATGGTCTCGTTATGAATGATTACGTACAAGTTGAATTGATCCCCTTACGAATGTGTTTAGATTGTCGATATCGGGTTGAAGCCCCATTCCTAGCAAGTAATGTGTAATTTCCGAGGTTGAGGCCTCCATGCAATAAAAGATGAGGTTGAGGCTTTCATGCATGCAGAGCCAGTTTTATCGGGGTTGAAGCCTCACAGATATATATGATGATTGAGATGTTATTCAGTTAGTATATGTTTTCAATTGCTTAGTTGCATACTACATTATTAAGTTATCAACTTCTCAATACTTCAGTTCTAGTTTCCGTCATAAATGTTTCTATGCTACTTATGCATTGGATATTTTACTTAAAGCTTGTCCTGCCACTTGGTAGGTCATCTATGAGACTTATTGGATATTATGTAACAGCTCGGCCGGTCATTTTGAGTATTAGAATCACAATCCTCTATTTGATGCTTTTCGTAAGTGTATTTGATATTTTATGACTTGTGAGGATGATCGGTCTGGTTTCGGGAAGGTTCGGGAGTGAATTGCAATACTTAGTTTTATTTTGGAAGCCTTAAGTTGTAAGAGTTGGCCAAGATTTGATTTTAGGTAAATAATCTCGGAGTTGGATTTTGATGGTTCCAATAGGTTTTATGGTGATTTTGTATCCGAGCATATGTTCGGATTTAGTTTTTGATGTTTCTAAAGATTTTGGTTCCATTTGCCGAAAGTTGGCAATTTGAAGAAGTGAAGAGTTTATAAGTTTGACCGATAGTTGACTTTGGGGTTATCGAATTTTAATTGTTGTTTCGAGACTGAAGATGGGTTCGTGTTATTGTATGAGACTTGTGTGCAATGTTTGGTTGAGATCCGAGGTGTGTAGGCATGAATCAGACGCTTGGTTGGAAATTTAAAAGTTTATGAACTTAAGAGAGTTCAACATGTAGTTTGGCCTTTGATTCTTAGACATGATGGTTCTATATGTATTGTGAGGCCTTCGATATGTCTGTTTAATATTTATGAACTTGTTGGAATATTTGGATGGGGTCCTGAGGGACTCGCATGAAATTTTTGATCACAATGTTTGGTGGTGGGAGGTTTTCTGGTGTCGTTGTTCATCGCGTTCACAAGGGGTGTCCCGAGTTCACGATGAAGCATTTGGACTGGGGGCTGTTGTGCTTCTCGTTCGCGAAAGGAGTATCACGTTCGCAAAGGCTGCAAGCAGTTGGGCATCACGTTCTCGGGATGTAAATTTCGTTCGCATAAAGGAGCTAGGTGAAGCTTCACGATCACGAGGGTCTGTCCGCGATCGGTAAAAAGGATTTTCAGGTGGTGGCAACTTGTGCTTTGTGAATGTGAGGCTTAGGCTGCGTTCACTAAAGGTAGTTCTGACAGAGGCATTTTAAGTCTAAATTTCGAAATTTTGCCTATTTTTTACATTTTTGAGTTTTGGACTACGAGAGAAAAAGAATTTAAAGAGAGATTTCACTACTATGTTAGAGATAAGTAATCTACACTTGGATTAATCATATATCTTGATTTCTCATGGATTTCTACACCTAAAATATAGAATTTTAAAGTAAACTTTGGGGATTTTATTTACAACTTGAGAGAGTGTAAATTGTGATTTTGAGCATTGACTTGGACTTGAATTTGAAAATTAAATACATGTTAGGAGTCGTGAGGTTATAAGTAAATGGATCAACCCCAAAGCACGGGTTGTCTCCATGAAGGCCCAAGTTGAATATTGTCGACTTTTTGGAAATTGATTAAAAATTAAGGGTGTGTTTGATATGAAGGAAAATATTTTTTAATTTTTCCATGTTTGGTTGGCTTAAATGTTTTGGAAAATATTTTCCTCATCATTTTCCTCCAATTGGAGAAAAATATTTTCCCTATCAAAAGAAGGAAAAATATTTTTCAAAATTCTTCTTCAACCTTCCCCACCCTATTTTCCATCCCCACCACCCACCCACCTCACAATTCTGACAACCACCCACCTCCTCTCTCTGTAATAACCCACCCTTCCCCAAACATGTCCTACCCCCACCCTAAATAGAAATGTTATTAAGAATACTTTCTTTTCATGCTGCAGATAGAGTATTTTCTTTTTAATTTCAAAAGAATATTTTTTTTCATAATGTAAAAAAATATTTTCATTCATTTCAACAAAAAAATAATACTTTCTTTTCATGATGTAGATAAATTATTTTCTTTCATTTCAACAAAATGAGTATTTTCTTTTCATGATGTAAACAAGTATTTTCTTTCATTTCAACAAAAAAAAGTATCTTTTTTTATGATGTAGAAAAAGTATTTTCTTTCATTTCAACAAAATGATGTAGTAAAAAGTATTTTCTTTTATTTCAACAAAATGAGTAATTTTTATGATGTGGAAAAAGTATTTTCTCTCATTTTAACAAAATGAGTACTTTTTCATGTTGTAGAAAGAGTACGTTCTTTTTCAACAAAAATAATAATATTTTCTTTTTAGTTATTAAGTAGCACAAATTTCAACGTTTTTATGCGTGAAAAGGTAAAACAACACATTAGTCACTTTAGATTTATATGAATTTTTAAAATGACAATTAAACTCTTGAAGAAAATAGAGTGCTTAAAACGTTGGGTATTTGGGGTTTGAGAGGGGAGGGCAGCATAGGAAATATGATGGGGGGGGGGCAGAGAGAAAGAAAAGTAGCATAAATATTTTTTTTCTAAAAAATATTTTCTACTCTCTAAACAAACACCAAAAAATATTTTTCGAAAAAAAGTTTCACTCACCAATCAAATAAGGTTTATCACTCATTTTCTAGGAAAATATTTTCCTTCATACCAAACACATCCTAAAGTTTTATTATTTGGAATTGATTCGTATAGATTTATTTGACTTATCTGAGTATTGTTTGATTAAATTTGAGCTGGTTGGAGATAATTTCTAAGGAAAAAAGCGATTTTGGAGGGCGGAGAGAAAGAAAAGTAGCATAAATTTTTTTTTTCTAAAAAATATTTTCTACTCTCTAAACAAACACTAGAAAATATTTTTCGAAAAAAGTTTTTCACTCACCAATCAAACAAGATTTATCACTCATTTTCTAGAAAAATATTTTCCTTCATACCAAACACATCCTAAAGCTTTATTATTTGGAATTGATTCGTATAGATTTATTTGACTTATCTGAGTATTGTTTGATTAAATTTGAGCCGGTTGGAGATAATTTCTATGGAAAAAAGCGGTTTTGGAGGATTGATTGGGCTCGTATAAGGTATGTATCTTGCCTAGGCTTGGCTGGGAATCTATCATTGGAAATTGACCTTATTTGATTATTTGCTACGTTTTGGGGGCGTTGTATATGTGTGGTGGCGAATGTATATGCAAGTGTCATCGACTATTCATGCTCGGGGTAGTTTTAAGCTACTTTATACTTTGAGTTTACATCATATGCTATTTACGACTTGTTGTTATTCTTGTCTGAATACATGAGCTCTCTCAATCATGCTAGAACCCATGTTTTAGGCTTTTGGTACCTTGTTATGTGTAAATGGCTATTGTGACATCATGTTCTACTTGTTCTAGTTGTAATCACAATGTTCGCATGCACATGTCTTTGCATGTATATTTCTTATGTCTATATACATAACTTATGCTATTTATGGTGCGTATGCACACTCTCTATATATAGAAACTCTTATATGGACCGAGGTTGAGGCACGTGAATTGTTTGTGCGAGATGCATTTTGTAGCACGTGAGTTGTCTATGCGAGTGTTATTGTTATTGGAACATGAGTTGTTCATGCAATGCATGGATTTGGATCCGTCCCTTCGGAGTCGGGCGATCACCCATTGTATGATGGGCTCTGTGTGTGCATGTTTGTTGGACACTTGGGGAGTGTCGGTTGATGACACCGAGTCTTATTTATGCTTAGACATTATAGACTTACATATTCGGCATTTATAATAATGCTATGTAATGCATATCATTTACATATGATGATTTGATGATCCAATATGAGTTTTCGGTAAAATTCTTGTTTGAAAGAATGTTATTATCTCTGTTAGTTGTATTTGATTATTTTATACATTATTTCTGCTAGATTCTAGTATCGTATTTATTTATCGCCGTTCAGATTAAGATAGTAAGTATCAGTTGACCAATCTAGCCACTACTTTGCTGAGGTTAGTTTTGGTACTTACTGAGTACATTGGGTCAGTTGTACCCATACTATACGTCTGTACAATTTTGTGCTGATCCAGGTGTTGGCATGAGCAGAGCTAAGGACTAGATCGTTTTAGTGCTAGGAGACTCAAGGTAGTGCATCATGTTCATCCGTAGGCCTCCAGGTCACATTCTTTTCCTATTTTAAGACTATTGTTTATTTCAGACAGTGTTGTATTTATTCATGCTATTATTTTTCGATACTCTTAGAGCCCAAGTACTCTTTGACACCAGTTTCTGGGGAATTTTATTACTGTTTCGCTTATTGGTGCTGGTTTTAGACTTATTTATGCTAGAAATCGCTATTGGACTTGTTATATTGATTCATTTATGTTGTTTATTCGATTTTTTTGTGATTGGTTTACCTAGCCAGCATGTTAGGTGCCATCCCGACCCTTGGCGGGATTTTGGGTCGTGATAGCGTAGTATTAAAGCCTAAGTTTCATTGGTCTCACGAGTCATGAGCATGTCTAGTAGAGTCTTGCAAATCAGTATGAAGATGTCTATACTTATCTTTGAGAGTCTATGGGGAATTTAGAAAACTTCACATTCTTTCATTCTTTATCATGAGATTTTTATTTGTCATAAAGTTTTAATCCTTATCCTAATATTTTCTCATGGATGATGAGGACATGTGCGTCAGCCAGAGCTGGAGCCCCAGGTTATAAATGTCGCTAGAGGTAGAGGCCGGGGTAGGGGCAGGGCTAGAGCTCAGACTAGAGCACATGCAACAACACCTAGAGCTACTCACACTCGTGCTAGAACGGCTTCAGTCGAACCATAGATAGCTCTAGATGATGAGCATATTCCAATTCGAGATGAGCTGGTGGGGCCAGCTTAGTTCCATAGGGAGTTATTGCTACCCAAGTGCTTTAGGATGCCTTGGTCCATATAATTGGTATCATAGAGAGCATGGGCTCACGCAAGAGTACTTCCTATGGTACTAGCTACTTTTCAGGATGAGGGAGAGATCAAACGTCTATGACACCCGCTCCTGAGCAGATGGTTCAAGGGTATCAAACTTTGGGAGTACTACCAACTGGTGCGATTTAGCCTATTATTGTAGAACAACCTAAGTTTAGGCCTACTATATATAATGACTCGATCGGTTATTTTTCTTTCTAGAACCTCGTTCCCCTAAATGAGACTTTTCGCACTTGCTTTTACTGATTTATGACTGACGGGGATGGTTAGTTCGGGATTTGGAAGAGTTCGGGTTGAAATCAGAATACTTGGTTTCTTAAGGTTGGCTTAAAAGATCAAGTTTGACTTCGGTCAATTTTTGAGTAAACGACCTAGGAATCGGGATTTGGACGGTTTCAATAGGTTCGTATGATGATTTCGGACTTTGGCGTATGCTCGGATCGGGTTTTGGATGATCCGTGAGTGTTTTGGTGCCTATTGGTGGACGTTGGTTCTTGAAGGTTTTAGAAGTTCTTTAAATTTGGTTTGGAGCAGGTTTTTGTGACATCTAGGTCCAAAGGGAATTCCGAGACCCGGAATAATTTCGTAATGTCATTTAAGACTTGCACACAAAATTTGATGTCATTCCGAGTAGTTTAAGTACGTTTCGGCGCATTTGAAGAAAATAGAAGAACTTGAAGTTCATAAGTTTGAATCAATTAGTTTTGGGGTGCGATTCTTAGTTTTAATGTTGTTTCCGGCGTTCTGAGCGTTCGAGCGAGTCTGTTTTTATGATTATAAACTTGTGGGTATGTTCGGGTGGGCCCCAGAGTGTCGATCGGATGAGGCTCAGACTAAGTTAGAAGTTGGGAGCAATTACTAAAGCTCCAGTTTTGTCATAACCGCACTTGTGCTTGGCCAGCCACAGGTGCGAGCCATGAGCTGCAGAAGCGGAAATGCGAAGGAAACCCAGGCACCACAGGTGCGGAGGAATTTAAGCACCTGCGAGATTGCAGGTGCGAGCACTATGGTCGCAGGAGCGGAAAGGGCTCGCATATGCGGCTTCTTATGTCCGTAGATGCAGAGCCTGGCCAGGTGAGGAAAAGATGCACCTGCGAAGGTCTTGCCGCAGGTGCGAGACCGCAGATATGGCCAATGCATCGCAGGTGCGAAAGTCGTTGGGCATAGGGGGTTCATTTAATAGGAACTTAGGCCATTTTTATCACATTTTCTTCCATATTTAGGTGATTTGAGAGCTTTTAAGGAGGGGATTTCGACCTAGCTTTGTGAGGTAAGTAATTTCTACTTCATGTGATTTTAATACATAGATTATGGGTATATTTTAACATAAAAATTGGTGAAAATCATGGTTTTAGATGAAAAACCTAGGGTTTAATAAAAATGGGATTTTATAGATTGATTAATTTATACAATGTTTGGCTAGTTTCGAGTCATTTGGCACCAAATTTGGAGGTTTGTGCACGTTCTTGAATCGAGAAGTGGTCTTTGAGACGTGGTAAGTCTCCTTTTTAACCTTGTAAGAGGGAATTAACCCCATAGGTGAATCAAATAAAATGTGTGTACCTATTTGTGAGGGCTATATATGTACGAGGTGACGAGAGTCCATACAGAGCTACTATCATGCTACTGTCCGGGTAGTTTAGGACCCGTATCATGCTTTATTTGAAATGTTTGCACCCTTACCTGCTAATTTAATTTCTTAAGTCATGTTGGAATTTGATAAAATAATTGTAAAAGGCTAAATTCACTTACTTGAAGATTGAATGAAATACTTGACTATAAATGAGAAATTTGTTTGCTCTTTAAAATAATTGCTATTTGTGGATCGGGTTGAACGCCTCGATAGCATATTTAAATAGATGCATCTACGGTTCACGCCGTTCGACCCTCCGGTAGTGTACAATTTAAATATTATGTTGGATCGAGACGTACGACCTCGACATAACTTGTGCATGATAATTCTTTGGAACTCTCCATGATTGATATTGCTTAAATGCCTTGAAATGTAAGCTGTTAAATGATAAAACTGAATTTGGAATTTATATTTGTGAAGGAAGGACTTATCATTTCCTGTCTTTGAGCTTTCAGTATTATTCATGAAATCATGCTTAGCATAATATTTTAAATATATTATTATTAGCCCATAGTAAGTGTCAAAGTCGACCCCTCGTCACTACTTCTTCGAGGTTAGATTGGATACTTACTAGGTACATGTTGTTTATGAACTCATACTACACTTCTGTACGTAATTGTCAGGATCTGAGGCAGTTACATCTGGTTACCCGTACGACACGCATACTTGATCCTGATTCGAGATTTTACGGTGAGCTGCCCCCTTCCGAGCCGTTTAGCAGCATGCCGAAGTCTCTCTTTTGTTTGTTGCTATCTAGTCTATTTCAGGTAGTAGGATAGCTACCTTTTGTATATTCTACTAGTTGCACACATAGTTGTGACACTAGATCTTGACACATATTAGTAGACTTACGAGTTTGGGTTGTATTTCTACAGTTATGATTTTCTTTAATTGTTTTTGCTTTTGGTTGCTCTAAAAATCCTCTATTTATCAAATGCTTTAAGTTTAAGGAAAGTTAGTTGTTTGAATCACTTAATAAAAAATGGGAAATCACTAGGTTGTTCACTGTTGGCTTGTCTAGCAACGGTGCTGGATGCCATCATGGCCTGACATGGAGTTGGATTGTGACAACATGGTATCAAAGCACTAGGTTCACGCAGGTCTCACAAGTGATGGGCAAACCTAATAGAGTCTTGCGGATTGGTACGGAGATGTCTATACTTATCTTCGAGAGTCTATGGCGGTGTTTGGAAACTACTCTTTATTCATCTTCTATCATGCAGTTGATGATATACTAAATTCTCTCTCTTATTCTCTCACAGATGGTGATAACGCGCGCAATAGATGTTTCGGACCCGGGAGGAGCTGCTCCCCCCATTTCTAGAGGCCGAGGAAGAGGATGGGGGAGGGCACCAGCCCGAGGTAGGGGATGAGGATGTCCTAGAGTTGCCCCAGTTGCACCACCAGCGGATCCAGTAGAGGATCCCATTGTGGAGGAGCAGGGTGAGGTGCCCGTAGCAAAGCCAGTCTCAATTGATTTCATGTCAGCACCGGGCTTTCAGGAGGTCATGGGTTGTATTTTGTGGTTCTTGGATTCTATGACCCAGGCTAATTTATTTACAGTAGACCCAACCACATCTCAGGTGGGAGGGGGAGCACAGATCCTTACTACTCAGGTTCTTGGGCATGCAGCTGCAGTATATCAAACTCCGGGTACACAACCCGTGGGCGAAGCCCAACCAGTTCTAGCAGCTGCTCCTGAGCCTAGACTAGTTGCGGACGGTGATCCGCATAAGCTATTGGACAGATGGACTAGGTTACACCCTTCTGTCTTCGGAGGCGAGCGTCATAAGGATCCCCAAGACTTCATCGTTAGGTGCAGGGACAAACTGCACAACATGAGGATCTTGGAGTCTCATGGGGTGGATTTAACTACTTTCTAGTTGGAGGTCAGGGCCTGTAGGTGGTGGCAGTCTTATCTTCTCGGCAGGCCAGTGGGTTCTCCTACCATGATTGGGGGCCAGTTTACGTAATTTTTATTGGATAGGTATATTCCACCCTCCGAGAAAGAAGAGTTGCGGTATTAGTTTGAGCAGCTCGAGCAGGGTCAGATGTCAGTGACCAATTATGAGGCGAGATTTCTTTACTTGTCTTGCCATGCACTTATGATACTTCCTACTGACACAGAGAGTTGTGTAGAGGTTTGTTGTGGGGTTTCACTCCGGTATTAGGGCTAATATGGCCCGGAAGGTTGAGATGGGGACTTCTTATCAGTTGGTAGTGGAGATTGCTCAAAGGATTAAGGGCTACCGTTAGAGGGGTAGAGAGCAAATGTAGCAGGATAAGAGGACCCGTTTCTCTAGAGAGTTTAGAAGTGCCCCGGCTAGGGGCAGAGGTCAGTTTGGGAGGGATCAGCCTAGCAGGCCCATATATCCAGCACTACCTCCTCGGGTGCTCCAGCATGACCTTATTTCAGAACCATACTAGAGAGCTCTTACCGCCCACCAGTCATCCAGGGTTCTTCCAATGGGTACTCAAGCTACCAGGGTTCTTCCTGTTCCTATTTTGGTGTCATGCAGGAGAGTTTGTACCGCCCACCAGCTATTCAAGCTTCTTCCAGTGGGTCTTCAGGCCATCAGTACAAGACTTTAGGGTAGTAGATCACCGCACCAAGGGGTTGTTTCGAGTGCGGAGATCTCAGTCACATGAGGAGATTCTACCCCAGGCTTCGAGGCAAGGCAGTGTAGCAGGGCCAGCAGCCCATGATTACAGCACCACCTGTCCGGCCACCTAGAGGCAGAGGACAGGCTGGTAGGAGTCGTCTTAGAGGTGGAGGCCAGGTAGGGGGAGGTCAGCCAGCTAGTGTTCAGTCAGGTGGAGGCCAGCCGACGCTCCAGCTAGATTCTATGCTTTTCCGGTCGGACCAGATGCAGTGGCCTCAGATGCCGTGATCATATGTATTATTTCTATCTGCGGTTGGGATGCTTCGGTGTTATTTGATCCAGGATCTACCTATTCATATGTATCATCTCTGTTTTCTCATTTCCTAGATATTCCTTGCAAGTCCTTGGGTACTCCTGTTTATGTGTCCACTCCTATGGGCAATTCTGTGGTTGTAGATCAGATCTATCGATCCTGTGTGGTCAAATTTTGTGGTTACGAGACTAGAGCGGGCATTTTATTACTTGATATGACCGACTTTGAGGTCATCGTGGGCATGGACTAGTTATCCCCATATCACGTCATCCTTGATTTCCATGCCAAGACTGTTACTTTAGCGATGCTAGAGTTGCCGAGATTGGAGTGGAAGGGTTCCTCCTTTGGTATAGCTAGTCGGGTCATCTCTTTTTTGAAGGCTTGACGTGTGGTCAAGAAGGGTTATTTGGCTTATTTAGCTTATGTTCGGGACACGACGCAGAGTCTCCGACAATTGATTCAGTGCCAGTAGTTCAGGAATTTGCCGATGTGTTTCCTTTTGACCTTCCAGGCATGCCACTAGATTGTGACATTAATTTCTGTATTGACTTGCCTCCAGATACCCAACCTATATCTATCCCACCATACCGTATGATTCCGAAAGAGTAGAAGGAGTTGAAGGAGCAGCTTGAGGAGTTGCTAGCAAAGGAACGCCAGACCAAATGTATCACCTTGGGGTGCACTAGTGTTATTTGTGAAAAAGAAAGATGGGACTATGCGGATGTGCATTGATTACCGCTAGTTGAACAAAACTACCATCAAGAACAAGCACCCGTTGCCGGTATTGATGATTTGTTCGACCAATTGTAGGGTGCTAGGGTGTTCTCTAAGATC
Organism: Nicotiana sylvestris; assembly: GCF_000393655.2. NCBI lineage: Eukaryota > Viridiplantae > Streptophyta > Magnoliopsida > Solanales > Solanaceae > Nicotiana > Nicotiana sylvestris. The sequence continues at coordinate 111,557,594 of NC_091063.1, forward strand.
GACTTGAGGTTAGGGTATCATAAGCTAAAGATTCGAGATACAGATGTTTCGAAGACTGCGTTCCGTACTCGATATGACCATTATGAGTTTTTGGTGATGTCCTTCGGCTTGACTAATGCCCCATTGACATTTATAGATTTGATGAATAGGGTGTTCTGGACTTATATTGATTTGTTTGTCATTGTCTTCATTGATGACATTTTGATCTACTCACGTAGCTTAGGGGAGCACGAGCAACATTTGAGAGTGGTGCTTTAGACATTGCGAGAACAAAAGTTGTATGCTAAGTTCTCCAAGTGTGAGTTTTGGCTAGAGTTTGTGGCATTCTTGGGGCATGTTGTATCAGGCGAGGGTATTAAAGTGGATCCTAAGACGATTGACGCAGTTCAGAATTGGCCTCGTCCCATTGCGATGACTAAGATCAGGAGTTTCCTGGGGTTAGCAAGTTATTATCGCCGGTTTGTGTAGGGTTTTTCATCCATTGCAGCACCTTTGAGTAGATTGACCTAAAAGGATGCTCCGTTCCATTGGTCCGATGATTGTGAGGCGAGCTTTCAGAAGCTCAAGATAGTTGTGACTACAACATCGATCCTAGTGTTGCCTTCCAGTTCGGGGAAGTATATGGTGTATTGCGATGCTTCACGCATTGGCTTGGGTTGTGTATTGATGCATGTGGGATGATTTATTGCATATGCTTCACGTCAGCTGAAGATTCATGAGAAGAACTACCCTATGCAGTCACGATTGTTCATGCTCTTAAGATCTGAAGGCATTATCTTTATGGGGTGTTATGTGAGGTTTACGCTGATCATCGCAGCTTACAACATTTGTTCAAGCAAAAGGATCTCAATTTGAGGCAGCGTAGATGGCTTGAATTACTGAAGGATTATGACATCATCATTCTTTATCACCCGGGCAAGACAAATATGGTCGTAGATGAATTAAGCAGAAAGGCAGAGAGAATGGGTAGCTTGGCATTCATTTTAGCAGAGGAGATGCCACTAGCTTTGGACATTCAGTCCTTAGCTAATAGACTTGTGAGGTTAGACATTTCAGAGCCCATCCGAGTTCTTGCATGTGTTGTTGCCCAGTCTTCATTATTGGAGCAAATCAAGGCTCAACAGTTTGATGATCCGCATTTGGCTGTTCTCTGAAAGACGGTACTACAGGGTGGTGCCAATGAGGTTTCTATTGGCGAGGATGGTGTTCTGTGACTCCAGGGTGTCTATGTGTTCCTAGTGTCGATAGCTTGAGAGTGAGGATTCTAGAGGAGGCACACAGTTCTCGGTATTCCATTCATCCAGGTTCTACGAAGATGTATCGTGACCTGAAATAACATTATTGGTGGTGGCGGATTAAGAAGGACATAGTCGAGTATGTGGTGAGATGTATAAATTGCCAACAGGTTAAGTATGAGCACCAGAGGCCAGGTGGCCTACTCCAACAGATGACTATACCAGAGTGGAAATGAGAGCGCATTACTATGGACTTTATAGTTAGGTTGCCGCGGAACTTGCGGAAGTTTGATGTAGTTTGGGTCATTGTCAGCAGGTTGACCAAGTCGGCACACTTCATTCCGATTGTGACTACTTGTACTTCAGAGGTTGGCCCAGATTTATATTTTGGATATAGTTTGGTTGCACGGGGTGCCTATTTCCATCATATCAGATAGAGGCCCCCAGTTCACCTCGCACTTCTGGAGAGCCGTACAGAGGGAGTCGGGGACCCGTGTAAAGCTCAACATGGCGTTTCATCCACAGACCAACGGGCATTCAGAGCGGACAGTTCAAATCTTAGAGGACATGCTCAGAGCATGTGTGATTGACTTTGGGGGATAATGGGATCAGTTTTTGCCTTTGGCCGAGTTTGCTTACAACAATAGTTATCAATACAACATCGAGATGGCTCCATTTGAGGCTTTATATGGTCGGCGATGTCATTCTCCCATCAGGTGGTTTGAGCCCGGCGAGGCTAGGTTATATGGTACTCATTTGGTGAACGATGCCTTGGAAAAGGTAAAGTTGATTCAGGAGAGACTTCGCACAACACAGTCCAGACAGAAGAGTTACGCGGATCAGAAGGCGTGTGATGTATCATTTATGGTAGGCGAGAAGGTTCTCTTGAAAGTCTCGCCGATGAAGCACATTGTAAGATTTCGGAAGAAGGGCAAGCTGAGCCCAAGGTTTATAGGCCCATTTGAGGTATTGAGGCGGGTTGGGGAGGTTGCTTATGAGCTTGCTTTACCTCCCAGCCTATCAGGTGTTCATACGGTTTTTCACGTGTCTATGCTCCGGAGGTATCACGCCGACTTGTCACATGTGTTAGACTTTAGCACTATTCAGCTAGATGAGAGCTTGGGTTATGAGGAGGAGTCAGTTACCATTGTTGCTAGATAGGATCGCCAATTGAGATTCAAGAGGATTTCCGTGATAAAGGTGCAGTGGAGGGGCCAACCATTCGAACAGGCGACTTAGGAGTCCGATGAGGACATGAAGAGCAGATATCCACACTTATTCAACACATCAGGTATGAATCTAAACCCGTTCGAGGATGAACATTAGTTTAAGAGGTGGAGAATGTAACAATCGATTGGCCATTTTGCTTTCCAGAACCCCGTTCCCCTAAATGAGACTTCCCGTACTTGCTTTTACTGATTTATAACTTGCGGGGATGGTTAGTTTAGGACTTGGAAGAGTTCGGGTTGAAATCGAAACACTTGGTTCCTTAAGGTTTGCTTAAAAGGCCAAGTTTGACTTCCGTCAACATTTTGAGTAAACGACCTCAGAATCAGGATTTGGACGGTTCCAATAGGTTTGTATGATGATTTCGGACTTAGGCGTATGCTCGGATCGGGTTTTGGACGACCCGGGAGTGTTTTAGCGCATAATAGTGAAAGTTAGTTCTTGAAGATTTTAGAAGTTCTTTAAATTTGGTTTGGAGTGCGTTTTGGTAATATCGAGGTCCAAATGGAATTTCGAGACCGGGAATAGTTCCATAATGCCATTTAAGACTTGCACGCAAAATTTGATGTCATTCTGCGTAATTTAAGTACGCTTCGGTGCATTGGAAGAAAATAGAAGAACTTGAAGTTCATAAGTTTGAATCAATTAGTTTTGGGGTGCGATTCTTAGTTTTAATGTTGTTTCCGGTGTTCTGAGAGTTTTAGCGAGTCTGTTTTATGATTATAAACTTGTGGGTATGTTCGGGTAGGGCCTAGAGGGCCCCGAGTGTCGATCGGACAAGGCTCGGACTAAGTTATAAGTTGGGAGCAATTGCTAAAGCTCCAGTTTTATCATAACTGCACTTGTGCTTGGCCAGCCGCAGGTGCGAGCCATGAGCCGCAGAAGCGAAAATGCGAAGGAAGCCCAGGCACCAGGTGTAGAAGAATTTACGCATCTGCGAGACCGCAGGTGCGAGCACTATGGTCGCAGGAGCAGAAAGGGATCGCATATGCATCTCCTTGTGTCTGCATATGCGTAGCCCGACTAGGTGAGGAAAAGGCTCACCTGCGAAGGTCTTGCCGCAGGTGCGACACCGCAGATGCGGCCAATGCACCGCAGGTGCGAAAGTCGCTGGGCAGTGGGGGTTCATTTAGTACGGACTTTGGCCATTTTTATCATATTTTTTTCCACACTTGGGCGATTGGAGAGCTTTAAGGAGGGGATTTCGACCTATCTTTGTGAGGTAAGTAATTTCTACTTAATGTGAGTTTAATACATAGATTATGGGTAGATTTTAATATGAAAATTGGTAGAAATTATGGGTTTAGATGAAAAACCTAGGATTTAATAAAAATGGGATTTTACCACAAAAATGATTATGGAACTTAGTAAAAATCATATATTTGTGTTTCTTAGGGTATGGGTAATAACTTTCTTCAAAAAATTTCGGAATTCGGGCACGTGGGCCTGGGGGTGAATTTTAGGAATCTTGCATTTTGGGTTGGGTAATCACTTTAATAGTGGAGATATGAACTTTTGAGCATATATTGATTAATTTATACAATGTTTGGCTAGTTTCGAGTCGTTTGGCACCAAATTTGGAGGTTTAAGCACATGCTTTAATCGGGAAGTGGGCTTTGAGACGAGGTAAGTCGCCTTTCTAACCTTGTAAGAGGAAATTAACCTCATAGGTGAATCAAATAAAATGTGTGTACCTATTTATGGGGATACATACGTACGAGGTGAAAAGAGTCCGTACGGAGCTACTATCATGCTATTGTCTGGGTAGTTTAGGACCCGTATCATGCTTTATTTGAAATGTTTGCACCCTTACTTGCTAATTTAATTGCATAAGTCATGTTGGAATTTGATAAAAGAATTGTAAAAGGCTAAATTCACTTATTTGAAGATTGAATGAAATACTTGACTGTTAATGAGAAATTTGTTTGCTCTTTAAAATAATTGCTATTTGTGGATTGGGCCGAACGTCTCGGTAGCATATTTAAATAGATGCATCTATGGTTCACTCCATTCGACCCTCCGACAGTGCACAATTTAAATATTATGTTGGATCGGACCGTATGACCTCGGCACAATTTGCGCATGAAAATTTTTGGAACTCTCCATGATTGATATTGCTTAAATGCCTTGAAATGTAAGTTGTTAAATGATAAAACTAAATTTGAAATTTATATTTGTGAAAGAAGGACTTATCATTTCATGTCTTTGAGCTTTCAGTATTATTCATGAAATCCATGCTTAGCATAACATTTTAAATATATTATTATTAGCCCATAGTAAGTGTCAAAGTCGACCCCTCGTCACTTCCTCTTCGAGGTTAGACTGGATACGTACTGGGTACATGTTGTTTATGTACTCATACTACAATTCTGTACGTAATTGTACAGGATCTGAGGCAGTTACATCTGGTTACCCATCTGGCGCGCATACTTGATCCTGATTCGAGATTTCACGGTGAGCTGCCCCCTTCCGAGCCGTTCAGCAGCATGCCGAAGTCTCTCTTTTGTTTGTTGATGTCTAGTCTATTTCATGCAGTAGGATAGCTACCTTTTGTATATTCTACTAGTTGCCCTCATACTTTTTACACTAGATCTTGGCACATATTAGTAGACTTACGATTTTGGGTTGTATTTTTACAGTTATGATTTTCTTTAGTTGTTTTTGCTTTTTATTGCTCTAAAAATCTGCTATTTATCAAATGCTTTAAGTTTAAGAAAAGTTAGCTGTTTGAATCACTTAATTAAAATGGGAAATCACTAGGTTGTTCTCTGTTGGCTTGTCTAGAAACAGTGCTGGACACCATCACGTCCTGACATGGAGTTGGGTCGTGACACAATATCAGTGGATGAGAAGAAAAGGGTGGACATAATCTAGAAGTTGCAGCCCCCACACTTTGAAGCTGGTCCTTCAGAGGATGCCCAAGACTTCTTGGATAGGTATTATGAGATTCTAGTAATTTGGGACTTGTGGAATCTAATGGATTTAATTTCACTACTTTTTAGTTGAGAGGACCAGCCAAGAGGTGGTGGCATAATTACGAGCGGGGTAGGCCAGCTGGTCACTTCCTCTCTCATGGGTTCATTTTCGCATCTCTTCTTGGAAAAGTTCAGTCCACACACTCGAAGGGATGAACTTTGCATCTAGTTTGAGCATTTGGTTTAGTGTATTATGTTAGTGACTCGGTATAAGATGAGGTTCACAAAGTTATCATGATATGCAACTTTTCTTATTTCTACCAAGAAGGAGAAAGTGCAGAGGTTCATTGAGGGTCTTCACTTTGTATCAGGATTGGGATGGCACGTGAGACTGAGACAGAGACCACTTTTCATCAGGCAGTGGAGATTGCTAGGAGATCTAAGAGCATCCGTATGTAGGGTAGGGAGGAGTGCAAGGCCAAGAAGCCTCGTAGAACTAAAGAATTCAGTGGTGCCTCATCGGGAGAAAAAGAGCATTATGGTAGAGGACATTATTCTAGACCAGTTCAATTAGCACTTCAGATCTTCCCCACCACCCCAGTTAGTTATAGTTCCCATGGTGCTCGTTCGGTATAGTTGTTATATAGTTCACCTTCAATCTATAGTCCTTACAACGCACCTCTAGGGCACGGTCAATTTAATGGGTATCTTGATCGTCGGGGTCAGTCACAGGTTTTGTAGCCTTACCTAAGTAGGGGTGTTTTGGGTGTGGATATTTGGGACACCTTAGGTTGTATTATCCTAGATTGCAGAGTGCTACACCATGGCAGCGCACTCAGGCTATGATTCCAGCCCCAATTGCTACACCACCTGCCCACTTAGCTAGAGGTGGAGGTCAGACAGGTAGAGATTGTCCTAGAGGTGGAGGTTAGGCTCGTTGTTATGTGTTTCATGGTAGATCTGAGGTGGTTTCCTTTGATGCAGTCATCACAGATATTATTTTAGTCTGTCATAGAGATGCTTCAGTATTGTCTGTTCCAGTTTCCACTTATTCGTATGTGGCATCTTACTTTGCATTGTATTTGAGTACGCCTCGTGATTATTTGGATATTTCTATTTATGTGTCTACCCCTGTTGGAGATTTTATTATGGTGGATTGTGTCTAAAGGCCGTGTGTGGTTACTATTAATGGTATGATACTATGGTTGATCTCTTGTTGTTGGACATGGTGGACTTTGAGGTAATTCTTGGTATGGATTAGTTGTCATCGTATCGTGATATCTTGGATTTTCATGCCAAGACCATGACTTTAGCTATGCTAGGGTTACCTAGACTAGAGTGGAGAGGTTCACTTGGTCATTCTGCAAGAGAGGTGGTTTCATTCCTGAAGGCTTAGCGTATGGTTGAGAAAGGTTGGCTTTTATTCAGGATTTTAGTGCAGAAGTTCCTTCCATGGATTTAACACTAGTGGTGAGGTAATTTTTGGAGGTGTTTCCTACGAATTTGTCGGGTATGCCACCAGATAGAAACATTGACTTTGGTATTGATTTGGTTCTCCGCACTCAGCCGATGTCTATTCCATTGTATCGTATTGATCCAACTGAGTTAAAATAATTGAAGGAGTCGTTACATGATTTGCTTGATAAGGGATTCATTAGATAGAGTGTTTCTCCTTGGGGCGCACCAGTGTTATTTGTGAAGAAGAATGATGACACTATAAGGATGTGCATTGTCTATAGACACTTGAACAAGGTTACCATCAAGAACAAGTACCTATTGCCTCATATTGATGATTTGTTTGATCAGTTTTAAGGTGTGAAGGTGTTCTCCTAAGATTGACTTGAGAACGAGTTATCACCAATTAGATATTAGAGCTGCGGATGATCCTAAAGCAGCTTTTAGAAATCGCTATAGTCATTATGAGCTTTTGATTATGTCATTTGGTTTGACTAATGCTCCTGCGACATTCATGGATTTGATAAATAGAGTGTTCAAGCTTTATTTGAACTCTTTTTATAATTATGTTCATTGATGATATCTTGGTATACTCACGTAGTTGGGAGGACCACTAGCAACAATTGAGGGTAGTACTTCAGACTTAGAAGGATTGGAAGTTTTATGCTTAGTTTTCAAAATGTGAGTTCTGGCTAGATTTTTAATCCCAAGAAGATTGAGGTAGTTCAGAATTGGCCTAGACCTACTTCAGCTGCAGAGATTCAAAGTTTCTTGGGTTTGGCAGGCTACTATCCTCATTTATGGAGGAATTTTTATCTATTGCAGCCCCATTGACTAAGTTAGCTCAGAAGGGTACTCTTTTCAGATAGTCTGATGAGTGTGAGGAGAGATATCAGAAGCTCAAGACTACTTTGAGTATAGCCTCAGTATTGGTGTTGCCCACAAATTTAGGGCCATACATCGTGTATTGTGATGCTTCTCGCATTGGTCTTGGAGCAGTCTTGATGAAGGAGGGTAGGGCGATTGTTTATGCACAACAATAGCTGAAGTATTATAGGAAGAATTATCCAGTTCATGATTTGGAATTGGCAGTTATTGTACACGTGCTTAAAATTTGGAGGCATTACTTGTACGGTGTGTCATGTGAGGTTTACATTGATCATCGAAGTCTTCAACACTTGTTCAATTAAAAGGATTCGAATCTTAGGCAACAAAGGTGGCTTGAGTTGATTAAGGATTATGATATGACTATCTAGTATCATCCGGATAAGGCGAATGTGATAGTAGATGCTTTGAGTAAAAAGGCGGAGAGCATGGGAAGATTGCATTTATTCCAGCTGAAGAGAGGCCTTTGGCTATGGATATTCAGGACTTGGATATAATATATATATATATATATATATATAAGATTGTATATTTCTGAGCCTAGTAGGATCTTGTTGTGTTATTTCGCAGTCGTTCCTATTTGAGCAAATTAAGATTCACCAGTATGATTGCCTGTATTTGTTGGTGTTGAAGTACACAGTGCAACGAGGTGGTGCCAAGAAGGCGGTTATTTGATATGATGGTGTATTGCTACTTCAGATTCGAATTTGTATTCATAATATTGATGGTTTGAGGGAGTTAATTCTTGAGAAGGCTCACAGTTCAAGGTATTCTATTCGTCCAGGTACCACAAAGATGCATCGTGACTTGAAACAACATTATTGGCGGCGAAGGATGAAGAAGGATATTGTTGGGCATATTTTACGGTATTTGAATTGCCAACAGGTGAAGTATGAACATCAAAAATCAATTGGTTTAACTCATAGGTTGGTTATACCAGAGTGGAAATGAGAGCATATTACTATGGACTTTGCGGTAGGTTTACCACGGACCTTAAAGAAGTTTGATGTCATTTGGGTCATTATTGATAGATTGACTAAGTACGCACATTCTATCCCATTGATAACTTCTTACGCTTTAGAGAAGTTGGCACAGATCTACACGAGAAAGATTGTTCGTTTGCATGATATGTCTGTTTCTATCATTTCAGATTGGGGTACTCAGTTCACTTTGTACTTTTAGAGAGCCGTTCAATGTGTGTTGGGTACACAAGTGGAGCTTAGCATAAATTTTACCTATGAATGGATGGCAGTCCAAGCAGACTATTCAGATCTTTGAGGATATATTGAGAGAGCACGTGTTATTAATTTCGGAGACCATTGGGATCAGTTCCTACCATTGGTGGAGTTTGCTTACAATAATAGTTACCGGTCTAACATTCAAATGGCTACATATGAGGCTTTGTATGGTAGGTAGTGTTGTTCTCCTATTAGTTAGTTCAAGCCCAGTGAAGCTAAGTTATTGAGTACAAATTTAGTTCGTGATACTTTGGAAAAGGTGAAATTAATTCAGGAGTGACTTAGTACAACTCAGTTCAGGCAAAAGAGTTATGCAAACAAGAAGGTTCGTGATATGACATTTATGGAGGGCAAAAAGGTACTTCTGAAGATTTCACCCATGAAAGGATTGATGAGGTTTGGGATGAAATACAAGATAAGTCCGATGTTTATTGGTCCATTTGAGGTGTCAAAGAGGGTTGGTGAGGTTGCCTATAGGCTTGCTTTGCCTCTTAGTCTTTCGGGAGCTCATCCGATATTTCATATTTATATGATCTGGAAGTATCATAAAGACAAGTCGCATGTTTTGGACTTTATCATGGTGCATTTAGATAAGGATATGGCTTATAAAGAAGAGTAGTGGCCACTTTGATAGGCATGTTCGGAAGTTGAGGTCAAACCTGCGAGGAAGGTGCTTTGGAGAGGCCAACCGAGCGAGGAGGCTACTTGGGAGATCGAGTCAAATATGCGGAGTAGATATCCACATCTTTTCAGCAGTTCAGATATATTTCTAAATACGTTCAAGTATGAATATTTGTTTAAGAGGTGGAGAATATACCGATCCGACAAGTCGTTTTGAGTATTAGAGCCCCAATCTCATATTTGATGCTTCTTGTATGTGTATTTAATATTTATTACTTATCGGGATTGTCAATCTGGATCCGCGAAGGTTTGGGGGTGAATTAGAATACTTAATTTTATTTTGGAAGCCTTAAATTGTAAGAGTTGACCAAGGTTTAACTTTTGGATAAACGACATCGGAATTGAATTTTAATGGTTCCAACATGTCCGTATGGTGATTTTGGACCTGGGCATATGTTCGGATTTGGCTATAAATTCTCCTAGAAGATTTTTGTTCCATTTATCGAAAGTTGGCAATTTGAAGAATTGGAGAGTTCATAAGTTTGATCGATAGTTGACTTTGGGGTTATCGAACTCCAATTGTTGCCGGGATTGAGGATGGGTTTGTTTTGTTTTATGGGACTTGCGTGCAAAGTTTGGTTGAGATCCAAGGTGTGTAGGTATGAATCAGATACTTAGTTGGAAGTTTAGAAGTTTATAACTTAAGAGAGTTCGACATGTGGATTGGCCTTTAATTCTTAGATGTGATGGTTTCGTGTGTGTTTTGAGGCCTTGGATAGGTCCGTTTAGTATTTATGGATTTGTTAGAATATTTGGATGGGGTCCTGGGGTGGGCTCGGGTGAATTTTCAGACCACGTGAGGCATGTTTGGTTGTGGCAGATTTTCTGGTATTTGGTGTCCATCGCGTTCGCGTGGGGTGTCTCGCATTTGTGATGAAGGATTTAGACTGAGAGCTATTATGTTTCCTGTTCGTGAATGGGGGTATCGCGTTCACGAAGGCTGGAAGCAGCTAGGCATCGTGTTTGCGGGGTGTTGCTCGCGTTTGTATAAAGGAACCAGGTGAAGCTACGCGATTGTGATGGTCTGTCCGCGATCGCGAAAGAGGATTTCCTATGGGTGGCAACTTGTGCTTCGTGATCGCGAGGCTGAGTCTGCGTTCGCGAAGGGTAGTTTTGCTAGGAGCATTTTAAGTCTAAATTTTGGGATTCTTATTTTTCACATTTATGAGTTTTTGAAGAATGAGAGGAGAGTTTTGAAGAGGGATTTCACTACTGTCTTGGAGGTAAGTAATTTGTACTTGGATTGATCATATATCTTGATTTCTCATGAATTTTTACCCTAATATTATAAAATTTTAAAGTAAAATTTGGGGTTTTGTCTACAACTTAAGAGAGTGTAAATTTAGGTTTTGAGCATCGATTTGGACTTGGACTTGAAAACTAAATACATATTTGGACTTATGGGGTTATGGGTAAACATGATCAACCACTAGGCTCGGATTTTGACCATGTAGGCCCAGATTGACTTTTGTTGATTTTTTAGGAATTGATTAAAGATTGAAACCTTATTATTTAGAATTGATTACGATGGGTTTATTTGGCTTATTTGGGTATTGTTTGATTAGATTTGAGCGGTTGGAGATTATTTTTAAAGGAAAAGTTATTTTGGAGGATTGATTGGGCTTGTATAAGGTAAGTATCTTGCCCAACTTGGTATGAGAGAATCTACCTAGTAAATTGACCTTATTTGATTATTTGCTACATTTTAGGGACATTGTATATGCATGGTGGCGAGTGTAACGCGAATGTCATGAACTATTCATGCTCGAGGGTAGTTTTTAAGCTATTTTATACTTTGAATTTACATCGTATGCTATTTATGACTTATTGCTATTCTTGTGTGACTACATGAGCTCTCCCAATATACTAGGAACCCATATTTTAGGCTTTGGGAACCTTATTAACCGTAAATGGCTATTTGTGATATCATGTTATGCTTGTTCTAGCCGCAGTCACACTGTTCACATACACATGTCTTTGAATGTATATTTTTTGTGTCCATATATATCGCTTATGCTATTTATAATGTGTATGCACACACTATATATATGAAAACTCTTATATAGACCGAGTTTGAGTCATGTGAGTTATCTGTGCGAGATGAGTTTTGTGGCACGTAAGTTGTCCGTGCGAGTGTTATTGTTATTGGCATGTGAGTTGTCCGTGTAGCGCATGGATTTAGATTCGTCCCTCCGGAGTTAGGTGATCTCCCATTGTACCTTTGGCCTTGTGTGTATAGGTTTGTTGGACACTTGGGGAGTGTTGGTTGATGACACCGAGTCTTATTTATACTTAGACATTATAGACTCACATATTCAGCATTTATAATACGGAAAATGGCCTAAAATGCCCCTTTACTAAATGAAATAGGACAAGCTATCCCTCCGTTAAAAGTTGGTCTCTATTCTGCCCTTGCCGTCAACAAATGGGCTCGTATATGCCCTCCATCACTAACGGAAGACTTATAAAGCCATGTGGAATATATGTGAGGGCAAGTTAGACCTAGTTCGAATTGTATAGGGTCATATATGAGTCGGTTATAATATTCATTTCTCAAACACTTCACAACTCCATATCAGTTTACTTAGACACCTATTTGACAACACCAAACTAATTATCACAGCAAATAAACTAAGTCATAGACACAAACATTCAAATGAACAACAATGACTTCATTAAATTTTAGTAGCTCAAAGGCGTCGAATCATAACAAAAGACAACAAAAGACAATGTCGGAATGTTCTAGTAAGTCAAATGGGTCGAATAGGAGGTGTCATTACGGACTTACTGCTCATTATTTCATGGCATGGACACCTTTAAATGCTAGGAGAAGATTTTTTCAAGTGCCCGAAGCATGAAATAAGTAAAAATTCCGATGGGTTCTTTTAATTATTCCGATTTGCTTGTAAATTTATTTTATTTATTTTTGGTTTTTAGGATGAAAAATATTCCTATTGGGAATGACAAGATGAAGAGCTTCCTCCTAGAGTTTCAAATCTCATATGCAGTTTAAAGAAGGAAAAGGAAGCTCTAATCCGTGAAAGACATGCTCTCCAAAGGAGAATTTGATCTTGAGAATGTTATGATGCTCGTCGATCATGGAGTAATAGAAGCCTTGGTATTGGGAAGAAATGTTCTAATGAAGAAAGTGACCGATTTAGAGTACTCAGTTGTGCTTGATGCTACATTTCAGAAGAAGATGTGAATTTTCATTTGTGTGATATTGGGATGTCTTGTTATGTTCTTTGGATCAGTGCGAAATGATATGTAATGTTAGTATTATTGTGGCTTAATTGTTGTCTTTAATTATGTAATGAAGCTTTATGTTTTTATACAAGGATTTAATAAAGTCATTACCGTTCATTTGTTGTATCTATGACTGAGTTTATTTGCTGTGATAATTAGTTTGGTGTTGTCAAATAGGTGTCTAAGTAAACTGATTTGGAGTTGTGAAGTTTGAGAAATGACTATTATTATAACTGACTCATATATTCCCCTGTACAATTCGAACTAGTTCTAACTTGCCCTCGCATATATTCCACGTGACTTTATGAATCTTCCGTTAGTGATGGAGGGCATATACGAGCCCATTTGTTGACGGCAAAGGCAGAATAAAGACCAACTTTTAACGGAGAGCTAACCTGTCCTATTTCATACAGTAAAAAGGCATTTTAGGCCATTTTCCGTATAATAATACTCTGTGATGCATATCATCTATATACATGTTGATTTGGTGTTCCAATATGAGTCTTCAGTAAAATTCTTATTTGAAAGTATGTTACTATTTCTGTTAGTTATATCTGATCATTTTATATACTATTTTTGCTAGATTCTGGTATCATATTTATTTATGGTCAGTTGACCAATTTCGTCACTATTTTGCTGAAGTTAGTCTTGATATTTACTTAGTACACTGGTCGGTTGTACTCATACTACCCTTCTATATATTTTTGTGCAGATCCAGGTGTTGGCATCAGCAAAGCTGAGGAGTAGATCATTGTAGTGTCAGGGGACTTGAGGTAGTGCAGCATGTTCATTCGCGGGCCTCGAAGTCACCTTCTTTTCCTATTTTGAGACTGTTGTTTATTTCTGAAAGTGTTGTATTTATTTAGGCTATTATTTTTCAACACTCTTAGAGCTCATATACTCGTTGACATCAGTTTTTGGGGGATTGTATTATTGTTTCGCCTATTGAAGTTGGTTTTAGACTTATTTATGCTTTAACTTGCTATTAGACTTGTTATATTGATTTATTTCTATTGTTTATTTGATTGTTGTGTGATTGGTTCGCCTAGCCAGCATGTTAGATGTCATCACGGCCGTTGGTGAGATTTTTGGTCGTAAATGGGAACGATACAACCAGTTAGAGCCACACTCCTTTCCGCTTTGGTGGTGCGCCACTCTTATATCTCAGTGGTGGCCATTCCTACGAGTCTTTATTCTATCGTTTCGGGGAATGCTTCGATGATGCAGATTGTATTCTTTTGTGCATTCTAGTTAGCTCATGACTAGACTTAATGGGATTACAGTTAAATTCTTTTGGGTATATAAATGTGATAGCTAATGTTTCCATTGTTGGAGATATACCAATTACAGTATTTCAAGAAGAAGGTATGTCAAATGACTCGTTTATAACTTTATAAACAATACGGGCATGAAAGAAAATAATTAATATACATTCAATCGAACAATACCAACAAAAATTAGTACTTCCAAACGATGTACCTCGACGGTAAAATACAATACACCTAAAAAACTATCATAAAAACACTTGTTAAAGCAAGCATATATAGCTCATTTCATCTATTATTTCTAATATGAGAATTGCAACTTTCCATGTTATGCTAAATGTCAATAGTTTAATTAACATATGAAATTACTAGTACTTCCTCTGTACTAATTTATGTAACACTCTTCCTTTTCAATCCATTCCAAGAAGAATAATATTGTTTCGTATAGCAACAATTCACTTTAAATTACTATTTTACTCTTAATCTGATGATATATATAGCTACAAAAATTTCTTTAGCTTATTTTAAACCACTTCAAAACTATTTCTTTCATATGCCCAATCAAACACCAAATAAATTGGAAAGGAGGAAGTAAGTAATATTTTTTTTTGAGGTCTTAAAGTTAACCTAAGAGAATTCGAGATGATTCGACCGTTGAAAAAAGTTTATTTTTATTGGAAAATTTAGTATTATACAATTTGTTGGAATAACCGGTCAAACTAAACCATTGACTCTCTAGCAAAGCTTGTTGTTCTTGTTCCAACAACACGGTAGCATTTATGAAACATCTAAGGGGTCGTTTGGTATGAGGTATAAGAAGGTATAGTGCTGATATAAAAAATTAATACCACCTTAATACTTTGTTTGGTTAGCAAACCTGGTATAAGTTATCCCGGGATTAAAATTAGTACCGGGATAACTTATACCATGTAGAGGGTGGGGTAATTAGTGTCGGGATAACTTATACCTTCTTAGAAATTATGCAATTATCATTTTAAATACAACATACCAAACAGTGGATAAAAAATAATACCAGGATAACTAATCCTAGCATAAGATCTTCAATTTACACTTAGAACCCTATAGAAGAAATAAACACTAGTTAGAAGGGTTGAAACATCAAGTAGCTTGTTTTATCTTCTCACAAAGAAAGACCAATATTTAGATCCTACAATGTAGACCCAAGAAGTTGATGCCTTGGTACCGAGAATGAGTTACAAGTCCATCTAATTCCGATTTAAATCTTTTTATTAAAAAAAAAAAGGTACTAATGCAGTACTAAGAATTCATCAATAATATGCTATGCAGCAGTCACAGTTATTAGCATTAATGCATGACGGTCAAATGAAACACAAGGCTCACTTCCCATTGTGTTCTTTATCAAATATTCTATCCAATATCATGGAATTATCCACAACATAACACACAAAACCCACAAGATTGATGATGAATTATCCCAAAAGATGTAGTAACTAAGAAGACAGTGCCAAGCGGCTACAATCTGTCCTGAACCTCTGAACGCGATAATCAGGAATTATCACATTCACAGTGAGGGTATACTGCCAAAAGAACTGTACAATGAGCTTTTTTTCCCCTACCTTTTTTACATTTATATAAATATTATGGCACAACAACCGAGAAAATTAGTAATGTACTTAATAAAGCCAAGAAAGAGTCAAAAAGACATACTCTGCTTTAGTATCTATAACTTTATCTCCCCAGTCTCTATCTCCTGTCTGCCTAGAATCTCTGTTTCTGTTAACATCTATGGTACAAATTCCCATTCAGTCTCTAGACAAGTCGAAAATCAGTCTACAACTTTCACAGGGACAGAGTAGGGAACTCATCTTCATTCTTAAGGCGGAATAAATGACCTGAAGTCCTGAAAGCCCAAATCAGAAAGTGCTTTAGATAGCTTTTCCGGCAACAAAGTTCAAAGGACCAAACTACTTCCCACAAGTCCAACAATAACATAACATTGTCATCCTACCTGTCATTTTTACCCAATGCTGGTTTTGAACATGACACACTGCGCGAGACACTCGGGACCGGGAGCACATCGTCCGAGGAGTGTGTAAGCACATCCTTGGTAAGCTTCCCCACAGATCCAAATTCTAGTCTACATGATCTTGAGAAATCATTGGCATGAGAATTATCAATATGGCGATGAGAATGGCCCGATATGGCAAACTCCCCATGACCTTGAACAATGGATTGTACACCTGAACCCTCTTGGGTGCATTTTCCCGAAGAGTTAGTCTCAGAAAAAGTAGGAACCCGACCATTAATGTGATGAGGTTGGCCTGATACAGCAAATTCCCCATGACTTTGAACAGTAGATAGTACACCTGAAACCTCTTGCGTGCATTTTCCCAAAGAGTTACTGTCAGAAAAAGCAGGAACCCAACCATTAATATGATGAGGTTGGCCCGATACAGCAAACTCCCCATGACTTTGAACAGTAGATTGTACACCTGAAACCTCTTGGGTGCATTTTCCCAAAGAGTTAGTGTCAGAAAAAGATGGAACCCAACCATTAATATGATGAGGTTGGCCCGGTACAGCAAACTCCCCATGACTTTGAACAGTAGATTGTACACCTGAAACCTCTTGGATGCATTTTCCCGAATAGTTAGTTTCAGAAAAAGCAGGAACCCAACCGTTAATGTGGTTGCTATTATACATGTACAACTGAGTATAAGTTCCGGATGCCAGATTCCGGTCCCATCCTTTAGGTATCTCCGGACAAGAATAATTCTGCAAGACATCCAAATAAAATCTTTACAAAAATGGAGCTTCACAAAAATTATTGACGAAAACAGAGCCTTGCATATTAAATATGCTCAGACATTCCTAAAAGAAAAAAGAGGAGAATCAAATCAAAAAGACCCCAAGCTTTAGAAAGGGAAGACTGGCATACTTAGAGAAACTGAAATACGTGAAAAAAGAGGAAAGAGAAGCCTGCAGAAAAAGGAGGAAACAAATACCGTATTCAGAGAGTAAGTGCCTGTTCCCTGTGCCGATTCTTTCACTTCGGAACTTAACATAGCAGTAGATGGTAGAGAGTAACAAGAAAGTTGAACAGTTGGACACACAAGCATATTATTCATATTCATTTGCGAGAAAGGTTGATGTCTCTGCGGCATTGATTGTTGGACAGTATGCCAGAAGTTTTCACTTTGAAACCAAGATGGTGACGATGGATAATTGGACAGTGCAGGTGCTGACAAAGAAAACCCATGGCAACATTGTCCATAAAGCAAACTGCGTATATGGCTATCATAGTCCCCATTTAGGTCGGCTAAAGGATTTATAGCTTCCATATCTCCAGCCAAGCTAGCAGAGTCCTTTTCTCGTATATCAAGGGATAAACTTTCTAAAATGCTGGTCTTTGGGCTCGAGATTGCTGAACCACCAGACCAGATGTCCTCGCTATACTCTGTACCTGACTGGTATATGCTGCTGCTCTCCAGAGGGTTATCTCTGGTTTCTACCCAAAAATCAGAGCCCAACTTCTCATCAATACAATCAGATAAGTCACTCTGGCACAAACTTCCAGGCCCACAGTTCCCATGTCCAGCACTTGGTTCACTGAAGTTACAATAAGTAGTGCTGTATTGCTTCCCAGAAGGAGAACTGATGTTATTTCCTGTACCTGAACACTCAGATGTACCATTCATAACATTCAGATTTGCAGAAATACAAGCTGCAAGATCATTTCCATCTCTAGATAGACAAAGTCCTGATACTGCTTGCCCATCTAAAAAGTAGCCATTTCCTGACACCATACATGACAAAACCCCATTCATCGAGTTACTCTCCAGTGCAGATCTTGGTATTGAATATTTATAAACCATTTCCACATTATCATTCTCCAAATCACCCTCTGAAAATTTGAGCAGAATGTCATCCTCACAATAAAATTCAGCAGGGAACAATGAAGAAAATGTGCCTTCATCATCAAAATTTGGGCCAGAATTCTGTAAATGAGCAAAATGTTTGCATCCATGCCTCTCAAGGGTGTTTGCAAAGAACTTCTTGATCTCATTGGCAACTTTATCAGATGGTGACAAAAGAATGCGCCCAAGCTTGCAGGCCCCATACTTAAAAGCCCTACGTATTCGATGGAAACTACCTGGAGGCAATCAAAGTAATAATCTAGACGTGATGAATAAAAAGAAGGAAACAAATCCACCAATATTACCAACAGAAAACACCAAAAACATGCTCTTATATCTAACATAGTTGGTACAAATCATATGCTAAAGCTTACAAGTATAGGAACTTCTCGAAAAACTTATCTGTTCCTACGCAGGTCATGGTGATAGAAATTATATATGCTCCAATACTGACCTCCAGTTAGAGAATAGTCATTTAAGTAGAAATGCGTGATTACTCATAAGGTATTGGCTATAAATGAAAAGGTCTCTACTACAAGTATTTGTTTATCAGGGATCTAGAAAGAGGTAACAAGTACATCTTTTGCCAGTAATTCAATGAATAAATTTGACCACTTGATGTCCTTGAATCCAATCAAACGGTAACTTTAGTAATCCTGTTCTGGGAAAAAATCAGAATGCAAAGAAATATAGGAACTCTTACGAAGAATCCAGAAAAAGATTTCTTCTAATACTCAATGACCAAAACCACAGAACCAGATCATAAGATTCTTTAAATTCTTTACAACATTCTCCAAGTAAACAAAGTACAAGAAAATGTGAAGGGGGAACCGGTGCGTTTCAATTTATGTACCGTAGTTTGACTTGGAACAAAGTTTATGAAGAAAAAAGAAAACTTTTGAAATTTGTGGTATTAAACATGACATAATAGTTGTGTGGCTTGAAACTTGTGGTCTTAAACATTCCACAACATTTATGCGGCTATAAAAGCTTCTCATTAAGGGTAAGATGGGTAAAATTAAATTGTTTCCAAATATAAAAATGTCAATTATTTTCGGAACGAACTAATAAGTAAGGCGTGTCACATAAATCGAACGGGAGGGAGTAATTATCTTCTTGGTACAAAGTAGAAAGTAATGATTCAAGCTTACCTCTGTGGACACTGCGCCCCAGGTTATTATTTTCTTTCAAGGGGTCAATTATATTTAGATATTTTTGTTGAAATGCTCGTGTGTTCATCTCAACGTCTCTGGATGGAACTGAGAACATTTCCATACAGTTTCTCAAGAACTCCTCACTAAGCAACACATTGTTCCTTACATTATCTGGCATATCAACTGCAGAGAGAGAAAAGAGATAACCATAAGTAAAGCATTGAAGAAGGATATATCAAATTCTTCCTGCCACTAAACCATAAAAAGATATCCAATCATTTTGTACGTTCATGCATGACCATAGCCAAAAATTCGTAGAGGGTCATAAACATGTTAGAGATAGTACAAGCAACTTATAAAGAATGAAAAAATATGCACTGCTTACCCACTATGTCAGGAAGGGATGCTTTGCGAACTGGACCATTCAAACTGACACAATAGATGTCCCAATCAAATTTGCTGTAATAATCCAAAAATCGGTAGAGAACCTAAAAGAGAGCAAGAAAATGACTATTAAATAGAATCATGCATGCATACGAACCGAAAATGTCCAAAACTGACAAGCATGAAGCAAGCACTTACCTCTAAAGGACCACTTAATGATGAATGGAACATATGAAATATATATAAGACCAGAATTTCCAAAGCATATGTGGAAATCAGCCCGTGGTGTGCACCAAGAATACGGCTTTCATAATAGCACCAAGCCTTTGCCAAAATAATGCTTCGCTTGAAAAGATGATTTTTACCAACAAAACGGTCTATCTATGCTCAAGGAACAAAGAAATCAAGAAGAATATAGGATCAGATACTCATAACCACATCTGACATTAAACAGAGTAATACGATTGTACTTATGACATATGGCTGTCCGAACTTGCACAGAAAGTAGAAGGGAGATAAGCAAATGCTCTGCGGAGTTTGAGTCTACAAGCTGACCCAAGTCCCAACAACAAGTGAACAGATCACATTTATGACATTTATTATATCTCTTTTCTAAACATCCTCCCCAAACCCCACTTGCGGGAATATAGTGGGTATGTTGTTATTGTTGTTGCTTTTTTAAACACAAACTGGAAGGAAAGATAGGTAAGCACACTGCAGAGAGGAAGTTAAGAGTAGATGTCAACACCATCATACATATATAACTAGCGAAGTTACTAACAGTTGAAAATAAACATTGTCTGGGATTTGGGGACACGGTCAGGAAAGAGAGACAAGATCTGACTACTCATTATCCTACATCATCGAACACTGAACTGCCCCAGTGAATCAATACCTAAACCCAGAAAAGGGTTTAGTCTGTGCCATAGATGCTTATAGAATTATTTCACATTCCTCCATAATCGAGATCCTCGCAACAATCTTTCCTAAAAATTAGCACACAATTGAACTATCACACAAGTTCCAACAAGATTATGTGAATATTGACAATATGCTCTGAGCTTTACCTGCTCAAGGAAACAAAGGGAACAGAGTCCTCCTAGCTGATTAAAGGATATGTCAATCACAGTATTCTGTACAAGGCATTTCACGAGCTTTACCTGCCACCAGCAATCCAAATTTCTCAATAATAAAACAATCAGAAGATCAATTAAGCATAGGTGATAAAACTACTTAATTATTACACACTATTAATAGATTCTTCAAGACAACCAAAATGCTAAAACAAAATTGTCGATCTAAAATCACAATGTAAACCTCCAAATAAATTAAGAACGATGAAGGTTCCACTATGCCTATAATCAAATAAACTTCCTTGAGCAGCAGCATATTGAGAAAATATTTGTGAAAACAACTAGAAACTGCAGAGAGCTGCGAAGAATTTTATTCATTCAACTTGTTTCATAGAATCTTGAAAACAAAACACTTCCACCATAAAGATTTAGAGAAAAAACCTCAGCATCAATGAATTGGGCATCCTTGACATCAAACTCAGCATTTTCTCTATTTTCCTCTTCCTGTAGAACAGCAAGAACATCACGGGCCAATGCCTCTTCACCATAATTACTGCTCAGTGCAGTCAAATCGATGTCACCATCAGGAAGGTACGTCTTCAATGGTACAGATCCATATGGAAAAACCTGTACAAGAAGCAATCAGCCTCAGCATTATTCAGTTACCGAAAAAGAAAAGCAAAGTTTTCCTATTGACTAGTTCAGTTCAAGGATCATCAGTTGGAAAGTAAGGTAATTCTTTGTTTAAGAAAAAAAAAATCGCATAGTTCAATCTGCAGCAAGATCTTCCATATTCAACCAATATCAGAAAAACAACCGGGACCTAATCTGAAGTGAGAATAGTTTAACAATTTTTACCCGAAATTCAGATCATAAGCAATAAGATGATTTCTTTTTCATTTCACATCAAACTTCGATTACATATCACTAGAAAATTTAAAACTAAATGATACTAATAAGATTAACGCTGTAATATGTCATAGATATGTAAATGCATGCTATAACAAGTTAAAAACAATGTAAAGCCATTGACAACCACAAAATTACATCTTATAACTCAGAAATATTTTGGTCTACCATCCAGAAATTAGTTAAGTACATGTCATGTTTGAGGAGCGCTAATTTAAAGGTCAATCCATAATCCTCTAAAAGACCTTCGCAGTAACCTGTCAAACCAATAAATCCTTATAGAGGCCAATTAATCAGGTTCCAGGAAAAGCCCATCCCGCAACCATACGTCAAACTATCAACATACTATTTATTCTATAAGACCAAAAATCAGATAACGACACATAACATTCTTTCGAGATTTTCAAGCCCCAATATCTGGAAATGACATGAATATTTTAACAAATAGCATTTCTTAAACCTGTTGTAAGGAACACATGCATTATGACCTATGTTGCGCGGACTCTCCAAAACAGCTGCCGCACCCGGGTTGGATCCTCCAAAAATGCACTACTTTTGGAGGATCCGACACGCACCCATCCACATTTTCCGAGAGGCCGAGCAACATAGATTAAGACAAAATTAAGCATCCAATAGATTAGGCTAAATCTGCAGTAGGATATCTGCTAACCATAGCACTTGGATTAGGTTAAAACTGTGGTAGGATATGCACAAACACAGAAGTGAAAGAATAAAGTATGATCATGAACTTCAAAAGAAATTGAATTGATTCAGAGGTATATATAGAATCATCTTAAAGGCGCTACTAATGACTTGACAGAAAAAGAAACATCAAATAGCTCGAAGAGGAGTGTCATTAGTAAGAAAATGGCTAGCTGCTAGATATTTCTACAACTTTCTAGGTGAACCATCAAAAGTTCAAACTTGATGCAGTCGGAGCACGACTCCATGCTCGTAGCTGAAAAGGCAGTTATACTTCTATTAGTAAAGTAAAAAATGCATAAGATAGACCATTCATCTTTCTCTTCTATTGGTGTACTGATGGGCAGATATAATTTTGGTAAAGGAGTATAACTGCCAGAAGCAAATTTGTGGCTGAACACCAAGATTGCAGTAATTCTATCGCATGATTCGGAAAGGCCCACAATAAATACCGATGAATAGATATAATTTTGGTAGGTGAGGATAACTGTCAGAAGCAATTTCGAGGCTTAACACCACAAGATACTGCCAAGATTATAGTAATTCTATCCAACAACAACAACAACAACCCAGTATAATCCCACTTAATGGGGTCTGGGGAGGGTAGTGTGTACGCAGACCTTACCCCTACCCTGGGTAGAGAGGCTGTTTCCAAATAGACCCCGGTATCCTTCCCTCCAAGAACTTCCCACCTTGCTCTTGGGGAGACTCGAACTCACAACCTCTTGGTTGGAAGTGGAGGTTGCTTACCATCAGAGCAACCCCTCTTGTCAAGTAATTCTATCCAATGATGCTAAAAAGCCCAAAACAACTTTGATACTCTTTTTTGTTTCTCCTTCTTGCGCACCGGTACCATCATAGATTAGTAAAAAGAAGCCAAACATTAAATAGAACCTTCTCTACACAGAAATCTAAGCTATCAGATATAAAAAGCGGGTCAGAGAATAATCATAACCTCAATTAGCATTAATTAAATAAAAACAAGTAGTAATCAATTTCCCATTGAGTGAAAGGAATGCAGCTTAACAACTGAATTCAACAACACAACTAACTGTAGAGGGAAAAAAAAGGCATGCAAACTGAAAAAGGGAATTAACTGACCTCACAACCAAGGGAACATCGAATGAGTCTTTGCACGTAATCAATCACATCTTTTCTCTTTTCCTCAGTGTCAAGAGTTGGGTGAATACAATTCACCACTTCCTGAATGGTTTCTTCAGCAAGAAGCCAACGGTCCTCGCTAATTGACATAGGATCAGGGCTAGACAACAAGCTCCAACGTTGCTCCATTATCGTAACAGGGCTGTTTGTACCTCCGCAAGAACCCATAACAAATAACAACCAAAATTATATACCTAATTATCCCCAAAACAGAGCCTAGGGTTTTTGATAAGGCATCTGCGGCGGAGAAATACGACTGGTATTGGACTACATGGAAAATCTAGAGAGAGAGAGAGGGGGGAGGAGGAGAAAGGGGGTTAGAGAGAGAAAATCGGATAATATATATAGAATCTATATGTATATGTGTTGTTAAATCTGGTAGTATTAATATCAAAGAAGAAAAAAATGAGAACGTAAAATTCGGTGAAGGAGACAATTCACAATTGCCCCCACGCTTCTAATTCTAAATTCTAAATTCTAAATAAAAAAAGAAAAAAGAAAAAGAAAAACCCTCCACTCCTCAGAACTCAAACCGTGTCTCTATCTGCATGAAATTTGTATCTTTACACTGTGCTATATTTATAGGTATAGGTGTACAGGTTTGGTTTGATTGTGTTCTTGAATTGCCGCGAGTCGATTTTGCGACGCCACGAAAGGGGAAGCCTGAATATTACAGATTCATTTTTGTGTCCTTTTTGGATACGACGTCGTTTATTTGACCTTTTCTTCCTTCCCTCCAATCCCTTTTTTTATGATTGGGATTCCTGGGACGATGGTGGGCTCCGTTACATGTGCTGCTAATTTTAATATATATATATATATATATATTTATTTTGTTTGTTTTTTCATGAATAAATAAATATAACTCCAAAAGGCAATAACGATATGAAACTCCTGTCACCGGGTAATTCCATTTGATGGCTCGACCTCAACTACCAATCCCCCCTCTCCCCGCCAAGATATCCCAATTACATCGGACTTGCCAAAATAAAAAACTTTATTTTGTGTTTCATACAACTGACACTAGTTGTACAATTTTTTTTTGTCTCACAGTTTTGTGGATCCAGATTTTTTGTGGACCCAGAAGTGTAAGATTGAGATGAGACAAAAAAGAGCCTCATACAACTAACAACTTGTTTGGATGGTTGTTACCCACGGAATCGTATGGTATTGTTACTTAAATACAATATTTATTTTGATTGTACTTAAATTTTATTGTATCATATCGTTAAATCCGTCGTTACATAACGACAGAATGTGTCACTTTATGTAACGACCGATATGGTGTGGTCGCGTCGTTACCTTGTCTTTTTCTCTCAATCTCGCCATTTATTATTATTAAATAATTTTATTTTATCATTTACCCTACCTTTTTGTATTCTAATTTTATCATGTATCATAATTTTTCTTTATAATATTGCAAGTTTATTCTTCATATTGCTTGTGTGTAATATCATGAAATGATGGCGAGCGACACAATCTATCCAAACATTGTATTTATCAAATGATACAGTACAATACAATACAGTACGATACGATACATTATAAAACGATGTGTAACAACCATCCAAACAAGGTGTAATGTAAATTGTGTGAGACACACAATAAAACTACTCCGCCAAAACCCCAAATATTATAAAGATAACCCCTTAGGTCAATGGAAAAAGCAAATAGCTACTTTAGAGATTTAATCAATTTACATTATGATGACGGGGACAAATTTGATCTTTTTCAATTTGCGATAAATATTATTTATCATAATAATTGACTTGTTCGAATTTTCGTGAGATGAAGAAAAAGTATTGTTTGTTACCTTAATATGAAAAACCTAGTTCCGATTTCGAAAAGCGATTTGGTCACTTCATTTTTTATGGCAAGTGCAAATAGTTTTTTCAGAAATTTATCTTTTCTATCTTTTTTTTTTAAATTTACGTTTCTTAGATATTTGAGAAATGCAAAGACAAAAGTCGAGCTTTATAGCTAATTAAGTGTAAATATTAGGAAAGAGATTTGACCAAGTCTTTTTGTGGTAAAGACAAAATATGATCTTTTGATAAGTTATTGCATTTAGTTTCTTAATTAAGGATTTCGAATGTTTGTGAAGTACAAACAAGAAAAGATCATGTTGTTATAGTTTACTATAGTTGATAATTTTTAATCATTTAATATATGATTATTGTTTTTTGTACACATAATATATTCGATTTTATCTGATTGTAGTAAACACAAATATAATCTTTTGATAATTTTATCGTATTTAGTTTCTTAATTAACATTTTGAATGTTTGCAAAGACAAGACAAATTCTGCCATTAAAAATATTTTACTATAATACGATAAGTTTTATCGTTTAATGTATGACTATCTATTCTTTGGTACCTAATATAATCTAGATATAATTCTAGATTTATCTTATCATGGTAAAGAAAAATATAATCTTTTATAACATTTTTGAATTCTTTTGAAGTGAAAACTATTATGCCGCTAAATATATCATATCATACTATAATACGACAACCTATCTAATCATTAATGTATGATTATTTTCTTTTTGTATACATATGTATCAGATTTTACTTTGAGTATGTCAAGCATAATGTATGGTTCTTTTCTTTTCTTTTCTTTTTTCACCTGAGCAAGCGTCAAATCAATAAATTAATGAAAAATCCATTCTTAATAATGATATTTTTGACTTTTGTTCTTATGTAGGTATCTGGTACATAATGTTAAAGTCAAGTATCCTGGTTGCTCTCATAAGGAGACAAGTTGTTATTAATATAGTGCATTTATGATATGTTTATCTACAATATTTCACTTTAAGAGGTTAATATTTTTTTTCGCAAAAATAAGGTAGATTTTCCTCTAAAAAATAAATGATGATGTTAAGGCTGTAGTACTTTTATATTTACAATGTGACTCATGCTTTAAATTTCATAAATGAAAATTATTAACAATCACGCAATTGTTAGTCTTTATGAGCTTTTGTTTTAAAGTTTATATTGAATGTTCCAAAAGTTTATAGATAGAGAATCAGAGATATATACTACTAAGCTATCTTTAATGGTCACGTATATTTCATGATCAAACAACAAAATATATCGTTTATACGTAATATATGACATAAGTATATTATTAGAAATATATATGAAAATTTAATTAAATATAAATGTTAAGTGTAATGATATATCTAAATTCCGCTTGAATAAGACAAATCAAATAATTCCATAATGAAAAAAACTATGTAGTCATTTTCAACTTGGATCAATGTAATCCTGTGATAAGTGTTGTAAATTTCATAAATAAAAATGATTAAAAATCATGTGTAAAGTTTTAGTTAAATGTTCCAAAAGTTTCTAAATAAAGATAAGACTAAGGTATCTTTAATCGTCACGTATATTTCACTACCAATTAAATTTAAGTGAGAAGTAGTCTTATTTAAAGCAGTAACAATTTATATTTAATATTTAGAGTCGAAGAATTAAAGATAAGTAAAAATCTGTATGTAATTTATCTGAATCTCGCTTGTATACGACAAACATCAATCATTCTAAACTAGAAAATTATCTATTCATCGGTACTTCATTTTATGATCAACGCAATCCAAATCAAACAAAATCATGTCATTTCTACATAAGATACGACAAAATTATATTATTAGCCACAATTAATATTATTTATTTAGAGTCGGCGAATTAAATATAATAATTATTTTTATAACTATTACCTAATTACGCCCGTATACGACAAATATAAATTATTATAAAATGGAAAATTATCTATTTATCCGTACATCAGCTCATGGTCAATCTAATCCAAATCAAACAAAACATCTCTTTACACAATTCTATGGAGTATAAACAAGTTACACACATTGTTAACGTGCGAGATTCGAAAATCCATGGAATTTACTAAAATTCGTAATTTCTATAGGTAGCGACATTTTTTATAAGATAAAATTCTCGTGTTCTCTTCATATGATAGGGGTTTGTTGAGAGATGAAAAAGGAAATAAATATTTCTCCCCGCACCACATATAACAATTCAAGAATTTAAGTAAAGGCAAAATGGGAAGCAAGATCAGAATAGCATAAACATTGAAAAATTTAAAGCATACAAGTTTCAAAGAATCATCACAAATCGAATAAAAAGAAAGAAAGAAAAAAAGAAAGGGGAAAATGATTTACTCTCGTTACCTTAGTTCATCCAATGTAGCTTAGGAAGTGCAACCTGTTTGTAGCTAGAGGAGCCTTTAATCAAATTCTCTTGTTGGAAATTTGTGTGAGTGAACAAAAAAATGAGATTGGGAAATTTATGTGCAGTGAGGGGAAAATAGAGTAAAATTACACAATATAATATAAATAATAAATACTAAAAAGAGGGTTCTGACTTGTTGGGGTCGCGTGGGGTGGGGTGGGCGGAGGGGGGCAAGCATAGCCTTTAACCAGATTAGTTTTAAGTCAAATATACAGAACACACGAGTTCCAAGGGAAATTTGTTCAGATATGACCATATTTAAGATCTTTCTACCTCTTCTTTATTTTATGTCAAATAGCAATAAATCAAATCTACAAAAGAGACCAAGAACCCGTTTGACCAAGCTGCAAAAAATTGTTTATTTTGAAAAGTATTTAAAATAATAATAATAATAATAATTTATGTTTGACCAATTCATTTAAGAAGTACTTTTTGTAATATTTGATAAACAAATTGTGTTTGGTCAATCTTTATAAAAAGTGCTTTTGAGTATCAAATTATCAAAAAGAACAGTACCAAAGTTTTATAATTATTTTAAAGAGAAAAATAAATTTAAATATTTATTATAAGAGACTGTTATTAGTATTTTATTTAATTTAATTAAAATATAAACATAAAGTAAATATATATACTAAATATTTAAATCATTGTAACATATATAGTTATACCAAAGCAATAATATTATTTAGTATAATTACTTGTTATTTACACGATAATTTGAATAATCAAAATAAGTCATTAAGTGTGACTTAAAGTTTATTCCTCATAAATACTATATATTGATAATCAGCCATGAAATAATAAGCAAAGTCACTCATACATGATAATATTTCCCAACAATTTCATCTCTAATTCTATCACGCAACGCTTCTATAATAGTAGAAGACTTGTTTTGCATTTCTAAAGAAGGATCTCCATTACAAGATGATTCATGTATTTGATAACTTTAATTTTTAAAATAATGATATAAATTAGAAAAAAGAAAAAGAAAAAAAGAACTAATCCAAGCGAAAGAAGCAAAAACAAATGAAAAGACAAAAAATAAATTTGAAAAGTTTACATGATTCATGTATCTGATGGTAAAAAAAGTTTATTTATATATATATAACAACTTCGTTTGTTCCAAATATTTTTGGATGTTATAGCGAAGTGCTGTTATATAGAACATATATTATAACATAACATGAAAATTGGTATCGAAAAGTTTTGGCTTTTATAATGAAGTGTTATTATATAAAGATGTTATTATAGAGAAGTTATATATATATATAAATTTATGGTGCGGATGATTTTGAAAAATATAAATTTATGGTGATGATAGTTTTGTCTTGAATAAATTAATTTTTTGCTTCTGCTTCTGGAAAAAGCTAGAATTTTCTACTTCTTCCCAAAAACAGAAAAACTGCTTCTGCTGTTGGCCAAAAGTACTTTTTATTTTGTCCAAACACTTTAAATTTTTCAAAAAGTACTTTTTTGACAAAAAAAAGTACTTTTGGTCTCCGAGAAGCTTGGCCAAATAGGCTCAAAGACCGAAAACGTATTACAACTCGGTGCACATATTAAACTATGTATGTTGAATTTATTATCATTAAGGGGTCGTTTGGTAGGAGGTATTAGAAAAAATAATACAAGCATTAGCTCTATGCATTACTAATACATTGTTTGGTACATTTTTTCAACTTGTGTATAACTAATACATTTTTTCAACTTGTATTAGGTATACATCATACTTGGTATTATCTTATGTATAAGTAATGAATAGAAAACCATGACATTAGTAATGCCAAGGCTATTAATGCATGCATTAGTATGGTTAAAGACAAAATTATCCTTAAAGTCCCTTAAAGCTAGAGAATATGGAGGGCATTTTTGTAAATAACTATTTTTCTTAAAAATTATGCAATGCATTATAATTTAATACATCATACCAAATAATAGATAAGAAATACTATCTGCATAACTAATGCTTGCATTACTAACTCATGCATTACTAATCCATGTATTACAAATACACTTTATTCTGCACTATTCTTATACACCCTACCAAACGACCCCCGAGAAATATATTGAGGTAAGAATAAACATTAACTGATCATGATTAGTTAATAACATCTTTATATTGCTTTGATGACGCACTAAATGCAGATAAATATTTTATTTCGTGTCCTTCCTCGTAATTAGATGCTGCTTTTAATGCAAATTAAAAAAATTACGACCTCTTTTTAAAATAACTGATTAATTGAGTTGTCAATAATTATATTTTGTTCTTTTAATCGTACTCGTGTTGTTAGTACACGTGTAAAGTTTTTCTCTCTAAAAATTATTTTTTCTAGAGAAATGTCTAGTATTGAAATTATTCTCAAGATAATTATGACAACTTGGTTGGTATTAGGATTGTTACAAAAATAGCCGGCCAGATTCAATACTTACTTTTCTAGCTCGAATACATAAATTATTGTAAAAATTGCACGTGGCGCCCTATTTGGTCGCCCCCATTTAACCTATACCCATTTTTTAAAAACTTTTAACTTGTACCCACTTTTAAACAACTCCAGCCCCATTTCTCCTCCTCAAAGTTATATCCGGCCTCAACCTCTTTCTGAAACCCGTGACTAAAGGTCCTTGCTTGATTGAATGGTGGCAATAAATGATCTGTTAAATGACGAAGCTACAGATCCTATTTGATAATGCATGGCATTAGAAACAACATATTGGTTTATGTAAATTGTTAAAAAGTTTCTTACTTTATCAAATATCGATTAACAGTTCCTTTGGATGGTTTAGTTGTTGAACTAATTATCTAAATAATTGGTCCGATTAGAGAGTTATAAGATGAGGTATCCTTGCTATTGAATGCTTTATGTGACAGTAAAGCAGCTTATTTCATGTTTTCGTGACAGTATCATTATGAAGGGAAGAAGACTCTAGAGCTGAAGTTCGCCAGTTACAAACAAAAACTTCAGCTCTAGAGCTGAAGTTCGCCAGTTACAAAAACAAAAAGCTGAAGTTCGCCAGCAATTACAAACAAAAACTTCAGCACACTTGCTACTTCAGTCCCGTCTACTAGAATGCTGAAGTTTTGCGTGATTGCCCGTATGCTGAAGTTATGCGAAAAAGTGGGTACGCTTGCAATTTTTTTTGCAAATTGGGCACAAGTTAAAACATGACCCAAAAAGTGGGTATAGATGCAAATGCCCCTCAAACGCCCAATTCTAGTTCTAACAAGGATAAACGATCGCTGCAAATATAATCCCGTCTAAAAGTACGGAGTCGAATCCCACAGAGAACTAAGTTTTAGCTACAACTGTTGACTATCACCAAAAGGACAAGCTCAAACAATTCCTAAGTTATAAATATAAAGATTTTTATGTTTAACTAATTAACTAACAAATTAAAGGAGTGAATTAACAACTAAAGATACTAAGGGTTGGAGAAAAGATTAAGGAGGTCTAGAGTTATGATTTTCTCAAATGTCGGAATCCTTCCCGCTATGTCTTCTATAATATCGCCTAAGTATTACCAATCGTGAGTACTTCGGGTGTCGTAATTCTCTTTCAAGCAACTACCATAATTTACTAGACGTATTCTCTCGAACTATGCTAGTTGGCATTAATTTCTCACTCACTACGATCACACCAAGGTCTCGTTATTTCTAATCCAACCTTTAAACCTTCTATATTGATCTCTCACATACGTTAGGAGTGATGTTGTTCAACAATGACCTAAATACGTACCATCTTTTAAGAATACATACTAAATAGGTATCACACCCCAACCTAGGTGAGGCGTGGCTGGCACTCGGTGCCGTACTGGCCCTAGCGAACCACTTCGCAACTCTTGAATGCTGGACATAACCTTGAACATACATAGTGGCCTCCACGGCCCGAACATGTATTGATGTTTTGAGTATGATGGCTAGCTGATATGATGCTTGGTCACCTATGATATATTACGAGGGAAAGTCTCCTCTTCAATATAATCTACACAAATGAAAATAACACTACTATCATACGGCTAACATAACTCATAACATAACCTCCTTATCATGTTAAGTATTAGTCCCACCCCAAAAGTACAATGTCATACTTTGGCCATAGGGCTACATTGCAAGACAATTTGCGAAGCAAAATATAAAATTGAATGGAAACCAGTTTTATATTGATGTCTCCCCAAACCTAGGGGGCGAGACCATAGGCACAGTCAATAAATGACCATAAAATCAACATCAATAAACACGTATTCATGTCGTTCCCTGAGAAGTGGAACTTGAATCATAGGTTTACTTCTTGTTTAGCCATCAAAGTTTTTTCTTGTATTTACTTTTCCCACTCATGACATATCATATTCGATGTGCAGCTTCCCGCCAAGTACCCAATACGGTCCCACATTAGAGGGAGTGGATCGAGGGTTTATGCAAGTAACCCACATACTCTGAGCGTGAGTGGCATAAGCTCTCCAAAGGGAAGTGGGAGGCTCGTTCCCATGGTGATTGCTTTTTACTAGTAGATCTCTTTCTTGTCACTCTTTATTTCGGCATTGACACAACCTTAATTCCTTCTTTCACAAGCTTGCCAAAGACCACCAAGCTTCAGGAAGTCGTCGGTACCATGGTATCGGCCCTGTTTTCCAAACTCTCTGCCTCTCTATAGTCCATTGCCAAAGTTGCTACAGAGAAGGAAGAGAAAACGAAGAAGAAAAAGAGATCCCCCCCGACTCCTCGAACTCTCTTGCCGAGGTCAAGAAAAGAAGAAGGATCGTGCTAAAAGTCAAGAATAGCATTAATAAAAAGACTTTGGATGCCTCGGCCACGGGCTTCGAAGCCCTTCGTCAGCTCTAGGATTTTTTCGAGGATGACGAAGAAATGGGAAGCAACAACCAAGAGCCGAAAGACTTGGAAAACACCGATCGAGTGTCAGTGGATTTGGAAAATGCAAACCAAGAGCTGAAAAGCTCGGACAACACCAATCAAGAGTTGGCGGCCCCTGAGGAGGATGCTTGTGAAGCCGAATCCTCATTAACTCGGGGGCCTGAAGAAGAACATGTGACTGTTGCTTCGAAAGAAGCCTCTCCGCTCCCGAGAAAGGTCGTTTCTAATGACATTGTTATCCATACCCATGAGTCACTGCTTAGATAGAGGCTTCTTTAAATGAGGGTCAGGCCACTGAAAAAAAACCGGTTGAAACATCTCGGGTTGTGGATGATACCATTAACTCATTATTTGAGGGTGTGGATGTAAGTGTTTTGGAAGACTACTCTGGATTTGGCCACACAGAGATCTCAAAAAAGGCTATGCAATCGAAATCAGGTGGGTTGAATCTGAGCTCAAAGCTTGAGAAGCAATTTTTTGCCCCGAGTGTGGACCCCGAGCTAAAGAGGACAGTTATGTTCTCGGTGCTTGCGGACACTACCATGTTTTCTGGGCCAGTTGGAGTGGCTATCTATCTTCGTTCCTTCGTAACCGAGGAGGACCAAATGAAAATAAATGAGGTAGGAGGTCCAAGCCTTTTCAATGAGGCTCAACAGCCATTGAATCAGATATGTCTTCTTTCCTTTTTATTTTAACAAGTTCTCGTTTCTCTAACTGACTGTAACAGTCTTCTTTCTCCGTATATCAAGCCTCGGTGCTTCACCACTAGAGCTTCCATCAATCCAGGATGGAGGTGAGCCCACTGCTTCAAACAGACATAGATTTATTCTAGTAGCCACTGATTACTTTACAAAATGGGTAGAGGCCGCATCCTGCAAAGTTGTAACCAAGAAAGTCGTCGCAGACTTTGTCAAAGATCGTATTATTTGCCGATTTGGAGTTCCCGAGTCCATTGTTACTGATAATGCCTCCAATCTCAACAGTGATCTGATGAAAGCTATGTGTGAAAATTTTAAAATCAAGCACAAGAATTCCACAACCTATAGACCTCAGATGAATGAAGCCGTAGAAGCCGCCAACAAAACATCAAGAAGATACTAAGGAAAATGGTAGAAAACCACAAATAATGGCATGATAAGCTACCTTTTGCTATGTTGGGATACCACACCATGGTTCGCACATCAATCGGGACAACTCCCTACATGTTGGTTTATGGTACCGAGGTTGTCATCCCAGCCGAGGTAGAGATTCCTTCTTGAAGAATCATACAGGAAGCTGAACTCAGCGATGCAGAGTGGATAATGAGTCACTACAAACAATTTCCCTTATTGATGGAAATAGGATGAACACAGTATATCACGGCCAACTTTATCAGAATAGAATGTCCAGAGTTTTCAACAAAAGGGTCAAACCAAGGCAATTTGTACCAGGACAGCTGGTGCTGAAGAAGACCTTCCCACATCAAGATGAAGCCAACGGAAAATTCTCTCCCAACTGGAAAGGTCCGTACATGGTTCACAGGGTACTGACAGGAGAAGCACTCATTCTTGCAGAGATGGATGGAGAAATCTGGCCAAAACCAATCAACTCAGACGCTGTCAAAAGATACTATGCTTAGACTATTTATATTTCCTCATCTGATGTAATTGAACTACGCTTGACCCGATTCCCGTTTAAGAGGGGATACATAGGCAGCCTTATGGGTTCGGTCATATCATAATTAAATTTCCATTCCCCCCACCCCTAAGATCAGAAACTAGGGCAGAATTTTGAGGAGGACCCTCAAAATTCCGGATCAAGTCCAGCCAACGCCAACATATGTCAGACGGTCAAAAAACGGTTAAGAAACTGGGGCAGAGTCTTGAGAAGGTTCAGCAAGGCCTATTATCCGCAAACGGTCAAAAGATCATCTACCAAACTGGGGCAGAATTTTGAGGAGGACCCTCAAAATTCTAACATAAGAAAGCTGCAATGTCTTTGAAATGTGTTACAGTCACTAGTTCATCTAAAAAACACTTGATATATCAATATGTTTCTAAAATGACTCTATTTTTATCAATAATCATGTTTTCGAAAACTCTATTTCCGTAACAGTCAGATGTTACCTAGGGAAACTTGAAAAGGCCTCCAGAACGGAGCAAAGCAAGGCCAGCAGACAGAAGCACAAACCAACCTCCCCTTCATAAAACTTACAATTTTTCTTTGAACGCAGGCACATCTGACGTAGCAATAGCATCCGCAAATGTATACACGTAACAAGATCACTATCAATCAGGCCCTGAGACACCAAATATATATCCAGCTAAGACATACACTACTCTTATTTTCTACTCGCGATTTGCACGAGGCTAATCCCTCCCTCCATACCCGCATGAGGCTAATCCTTGCCTCCCCACTTGCATGAGGCTAATCTTTGCCTCCACACTTGTATGAGGCTAATCCCTGCCTCCACACCTGCATGGGGCTAATCCCTGCCTCCCTATCTGTATGAGGCTAATCCTTGCCTCCCTATCTGTACGAGGCTAATCCTTGCCTCCACATTTGCATGAGGCTAATCCTTGCCTCCATATTTGCATGAGGCTAATCCTTGCCTCCATATCTGCATGAGGCTAATCCCTGCCTCATATCTGCATGAGGCTAATCCCTGCCTCCATACTTGCGTGAGGCTAATCCTTGCCTCCCCATTTGCATGATGCTAATCTCTGCCTCCCTATCTACATGAGGTTAATCCTTGCCTACCTATCTGCATGAGGCTAATCCTTGACTCCACACTTGCATGAGGCTAATACCTGCCTCCATACTTGCATGAGGTTAATCCCTGCCTCTATACCTGCATGAGGCTAATCCTTTCCTCCCTATATGCATGAGGCTAATCCCTGCCTCCACATTTGCATGAGGCTAATCCCTGCCTCCATATTTGCATGAGGCTAATCCCTGCCTCCATTATGCATGAGGCTAATCCTTGCCTCCCTACCTACATGAGGCTAATCCCTGCCTCCATACCTGCATGAGGCTAATCCCTGCCTTCATATCTGTCTGAGGCTAATCCTTGCCTCCATATCTGCATGAGGCTAATCCTTGCCTCCATACTGCATGAGGCTAATCCCTTCCTCCGCATTCGCATGGGACTAAGTGTTGTCCCTATTTGCATAAATATTGCTCTATTTCTAGTACTATCTATTTGCTTTTCAATCGGGCTAAGCTCTGCCCTTCATTTCACAAGACTAAGCATTGTCTTGATAGCATCATATTACTGCACCTTATGGGCTGAAATATCGCCAATCTATCCAAAGGCGTCATAGTCTAAAAGTCATCATCCTCATAGCTGGATGACACCATGCCATGGCCTGAGGATCCCTCAAATTTGCATATCATTATTCAAAGGCGTCATGGTTCGGAGGCACCATCTGCATGGCCCGAGAACAACATTTTATGGCCTGCGAATCCCTCACTAAACAATTCATGGCCCAGGACATCATGGTCCAAGGACATCATCTTTAACCGTCCAAAGACAACCTTCATGGTCCAAAGGGAATTTGCATCATGTTTAAATTTTAGCGCAAATACATATTTGTAGCATCTCTTTATCTACAGGTGACCAGCAAGCAACCGCTATCCTAGCAGGAGCGACCCCGCTCTAGTTCCTTCAAACTATCTCAAACTTAACCGCTCACTATAACCACACTTGCATCTCGTGTCTGTTCTTGCAATGACTACATCGGTATATTCCGCCAATGAATCCAGAAGTACACATGACCTGATTCCTATAAAACTAGGGATATGTAGGTAACTCAAGACCAGAGTCCAGCCTCTGTCTTTCAAAACATCCCGACCGGTCAAAATTGGCCATCATTTCTTTACCCAAAAACTCTTTCATCCTTCCCGGGTAAAGAGAGACAGTTGTTGATACCCAATTTTTCCTCATATATATATATATATATATATATATATATATATATATATATATATATATTCTTTCAAAATAGCACATATGCAGTTCTAAGCATGCATAAACATTTTTATAATTTTCCCATAATTTTAAAAGCTCCAAATCAATTTATTTCTTCTCTTTTATTTATAAAATATCCAATAATTATCCTTCAAATTATTTTTGTAATGATTTAGTTATTTGAATTCTTTACTTATGCCAAAATAATATTTAAATATTTTTAGTGTATTTTTTGTAATTATATTTACATTTTTAGGCTAAATTGCACATCTTTGCAATAATAGCCCTACTAATGCATAATTACATTATTGATGCATAAAATGGTCTTTTATATTTTTAAAATATCAAACAACTATTTTAAATTATTTTAGTACATGAAAATATTTTTTGGAAATCATTCATTATTTTTATAAATTATATAGTATTAAAAGTGGCTATTTAAAATCTGGCCTATTTTTATTTCAATTTTAGCCTATTTCAACCCAATACCAGCCCAATTTTAATTTAAATTTACCCAACCCAAACCCTGCTACCCGATCTTGCCCCAAAACCCTTTTAACCTCGGCCGTTGATCATAGAGATCAACGGCGACAAACACCCCTTACCTAAAATAAACCAAACGACCCCCCCAAACCCTTTCATTCTACACCATCCGCCGCCCTGAAACCCCTCTCCTCTCTCAAACTCTCTCAAACCTAACCCTAATCGAACCTCACTAACACTCATCTATGACTATCTATGATGATTTCTCACCACCCCCAGGCCTCTAATGACCTCCCTCACGTTGGTACTGCCATCTCCAGGGTCCTCAAAGGACCAAGGTCAGTTGGCTTGCATCTATGGTCCCTTTCTCGCCCGTTTCAAGCTGTTCTAGTGTGATTCCGAGTAAGGTTGTCCTATATTGACTATGATCTATGGGTTTCTAAGCATGTTTCTTCACCTCTGTGTTGTTCTCCTCGAAACCCTAATCTCTTTCTTATAAACCTCTTAGATCTGTACAGATCTGATATGATTTGGACTTGTTTCATATGAGTTTTACAACAACCTTGAGATTCTTTACAAGAACTGTATGATTTTCAAGTGATTTTCATCATTTTCTAAACTAGGGTTTCCGGAAATTTCTTTTACAAAATGTTTGATGATTTTTTGAGTGTTTGATCTTCTGCTTCTCATGTGTTTTGACTAATTTTGTAAGTTTGCTACAACCTTAACTCGCTTGTACTGAAAGCCCTAATTTTTTTGACGTTCTTCGTTTGGTTTCTGAGTATTGGTATATCGATTGTGTTCTTGATTTGGTTCTTGTGATTTCTCTTTAGCCATTTGAATGTCTCGTGGTTTTCTTACTCTAATATTCCTCTACTGAGATTCTTAATTCAACTTTTCACTGATTCTATATGTTTGTGTTCATCCTGACTATTCATTTCATACCTTATCTGCTAAACTTGCTGACTCTTTCGTGATTTTCCCTCTAACTGAGCCTTATTAGGGTTCTAACCTAATTTTTTCCGACTAAGTTCTATGTTTCTGTGAAATGTTACTTAGTTTATTTTTCTATTTATAGGAATTGATATATATTCTTTCTAGAAATCAGTGTTACGTTGAAATTTTGGCTGATTGATTACTCCGTTAAAGATTGGTATGAATAGACTTTATTTGTTTCCTTAATTGGTCATCTCTGCCTTAATTTCTTGCCCGCATAACTTTGGTATTCTTACTGATTCTTTATTTGGTATGGTTTGGTCTTTTTTGCCTTAATTAAACCCCTGTTGTTACCGTTTGGCTAATTGCCCCTAATTAAAGGAGTCTATTCTGAACTCCTTATATGATTGGGTCGTGATTGCCCTTAATTGCTGATTTTTGATTCTTTTACCATATTGACTCTACCCTCGAACTGCTATATAAGCACTCTCCTATTATCACTTCAAAAAAAGAACATTAGTTCACAAAAAGCACACTTACACTCTAAGGCTTTCTTTTCTCTTCTTCTACTTGTGGTATTCACTGGTCTAGCCGGCTGAAAGCCAAGGCTAGATATTGGAACTTCATCTGCTTTATATTCTGCACCCTTTTCTTCAACTGGTATGTCTCTAGTTAAGTTTTGAAATCTAAACCCTATATGTTTCATTCCTGCACTAGTTCATCAGTTATGAATTCAACTTGTATTCCTGCTTACTTCTTTGCTCAGCATGTCTAAACTCTATCCTGTTCATTGTATGCTTTATATTCTGCACTCTTTCCTACTTACTTCTTTGCTTAGCATGTCTAAATTGTATGTTTAATCATGTTCAAGATATGTCAGGCTTCCTGTATTATAATTATGATCTATGTCTTAACTATTTACTGTCCATGTTTAGCCTGCTAAGTCTCTAAGACCCTAAATGTTTTATGCAGTTTTGTTGACCATATGTTTCCCCTATACCCTATCCATGTACCCCAATGTGACTCTTATGTTCCCCAATCCCTTTATCCCTATGTGGGATCTGTTTATTAAGTGTTTTCTGAATTTGGATGCTTTATGACCAATTGATTGTCTGCTATTTTGGTACTCTTCTCAAACTGTATTTTACCACCAAACTATTTCCTATTTCTGAAAAACCTTTTTACTTATAAAGTCATCTCTGTACTATTTTCAAAACCTTTTAAAAACTATGTCAAGCACTCTCACTTCACTCTTAGAATACTAGGTTCTGCCCTTCTGATATGTGTAGTGCCTTGAGATCCTTGAGATCTCTCTGAACTCTGGTATGTCAGGGATGGCCTTTTCACACTGCACCTAAATCAGTTATTATTTAAAAAAAGGTCCAGGTGTGAGCACTGCTCGAGATCCTTGAGGTCCTTAGGGAACTCTGACACACCTAGACATGAAATTGGCTATGGAACTTTGAGCATTTAAGGCTATTGGAGGCTGGGAAGTTATTTGGGCCTACTGTAGGCTCCCTATAGATTAACTCCTGTTTATTTATGTATTTTTTTTATTTAATTCATTGGTATGTAATAATTTTTGTAAACAAACATTGAGGTGATTAGTGAAAATGGGTGGGTAATTATATATATGTTGGGTAAATTGGGTAGATACCATGCCTATAGGGTCGTGTTGATTCAAATGTGTTTGCTATGTTTGCTTTACTTTCACAATATTAGAAACCATGCCTATAGGACCTAAAAAATGGCTTTAATAATATTGATCATGTCTATAAGGTTAAAATCAGCTTTATAGATACCATGCCTATAGGGGTTTCACTTTGGTTAAAGGAATGTTGTTCGTTTTTTTACCTTGCTTATAAATGAATGTTGTTCGTTTTTTACCTTGCTTCACTAGAGATCATGTCTATAGGACTTAAAACAGTTCAGTTAAATAAATCAGTTCAAATTCGTGTTTATATTTTCTGAATCGGCTTAATTAATTAATCTGCCCACTTCCTGAATAAGTTTTCAAACTCTGCCTTAAATTAATACTGCTAGAAAGCATGCCTATAAGATCTCAAGTTGTCGTTTCAAATCATTTTACTGTTTTACTGCATTCCTAATCAATATAAATATCATGCTCTTAGGAAGTCACTGTTATGCGCTTAGGCAAGCCTATAGGGTGATTAAAATCCTGCAACTATAAAAGCTGCACTTTGTTATTTAAGACTGCTCACATTCACATGTCTAAAACCAGTAGGCAAGCTAAATAGGTCTTTGATGCTTGGTCTTAATTCAATGCTGTATACTTCCTGCTCGCCTAGATATCATGTTCTAGGATTTTTCACTTAAATACCTGAAACTACTATTTGAGACGTGCACTTACTTGTTAATATTTTGTGGAGGTAAATATGAGCCTTTAATTTTTCCCTATTTATGTGCAGTCCTAACTGTTTTTGATTGACGCCTAGATTTTTCTCCTTTTAAATACCTTAGGATGGTCTAGAACTACCTAAAATTAGAGGTCCCAAATACCTCCAGGGACACAAGGAAGGGACGAGTAGTGCATGCATATGATACTTTTCAAGGTTGATAGAATGCTTTATGCTATGACCAAAGGGAGGGAATTGGGTAGTAAGGAAATGATGACTACGCGCTAATGTCACGTGTAGCCCCTCATTGAGGAGTGATTACCGGGCATTGTATGGGGTGATCCTGTAGGCTAACCAACCTAGGACCCCTCTTTCCCAATTCCCGTTGTTTAAATAAATTAACTTTCCTTTATATATGTGCAACTTGTTCAAACCTTTTCTTTTATTTCATTACTTGAATCATACATGTGCTTAGAATGTCAAAACAAGCCTTTACTTGCAAGTACGTGTTAAAACTGTTTGTGTTAAAATGACTAATTCATAAGTATAAGTTTGGCCGGGACCCACCGTTGTGGATCGAGAGGGGTGCCTAACACCTTCCCCTCACGGTTATTTCGAGCCCTTACCCTAAATCTCTAGTAATGCAAACCAGTCTAAGAGTTAATCGCTCTAGGTGCCCTAACGCACCATAATCCATTAGGTGGCGACTCTTCAAATACCCAAATCCCAAAAGGAAATGAGTTATTACCCCCATGAATGTCGGAACCCAGACTTCTCTCCAAGGAGGGAAAAAAGGGGGCTCGACACACGCTCTTGTCGGTGTGGAAGCTTACGTCGATGCGTTGAGTGTCTGTGAGACCACGTCCATGGGGATTGGTTCTGGCGCATTCCAAGGGTTTTGTAGTGGCACATCAACACCTGGAACATCCACATCGTTTTCTCTGTGGTCCTCAAGATTGTTGTTTTCACCTCTATTCATTGAGTTAGACATTTTGACCTAAAATCGAAGATCTTGGACAAGAGAAAGTGTGAAAGATAACTTGCGTTATGTAGTAAAATCAACAAGAAAATAATCACTATTATTTTTAACCCCATGGTGGGTGCCAAATTGTTTACCATAAAAACGGTAATAACAATTAAATTTGATTATGGGATTCTAAAAATACGTGATATGTTTTTATGCTAGTTTGTTAAGCAGGTGATGTTATGTATGTGAGACTTAGAAATGAAATGGGAGTTAGGAATAAGGTGATAATCAAACCGATAGGTTGACAGTCGGGGCCTCGAGCTTGTCGATTTGGGGGCCTCAAGGTCGATTCCGGAGCTCGGCTGGGAGCTATCGAAGGGGATCGAAGTAAGGCTAACAGTTATAGTGAAATCAACGAAGGCTCTTTATGGCCAATAATAAGCAATAAGTGATGAACAACAATGAAGATAATAAATAGAAGCAATAATATCAAGTGAATGTGTTAGAGAGCAAAAAGAATGCTCTTGTGTATTTCGTGTAGAGCAACTAAAGCAACAACAAGTCCCTATAAAATTATAAGGATCCCCTTTATATATGAGGGGAAACCCAACATAGTACAAGATGCATTGATTACAAAGATAGGGGGATGGGACAACCAGATGACACCCTGATTCAGGGTTAGAGTAGTCCACTAGGCTCTATCAGTCCTAGCCGTGTACCTTGGGAACTCCCCATTTCTACCATAGCTGCAGTTGATATTATCCCAAGGTCGGGCGTCGACGAACCTCGAGGGGGGAGACTCAACCATAGCCTTGTAGCCTCGAGGCTTCGAGATGATCTTCTGAGGCGTCTCGATGACGAGAATTGGACCCTCCGATTTCACCGTATACAAAAATATTTGAGAGGAACCATGAATTATGGTATCCTATATAGTGGATTTCCTTTTACTTTAGAAGGGTACAATGATGCAAACTGGATCTCTGATTCAGATGAAACAAAATCCACTAGTGGTTATTTATTCACCCTTGGTAGTGGTGCAATATCGTGGAAATCAGCTAAATAGACGATTGTTGCTAGATCGACTATGGAATCAGAGTTTGTAGCTCTACAGTTAGCTGGTTCTGAGGCTGAGTGGCTAAGAAACTTCTTAGCTAATATCCCTTTAATAAAGGACGTATTGCCTCATGTGTCTATGCATTGTGATTGTCAAGCAACAATAACTATAGCAAAGAATAAATCTTATAATTGCAAAAATAGACACATGAAATTGAGACATGATGTCATAAAATAGATGTTGTGAGATGGAATAATTTCCATTGACTATGTAAAGTCAGAGATAAATTTGGCCGATCCTCTGACTAAACATGCGGGAAGAAAATTAATTCTTCAAACCTCAAAAGAGATGGGGTTAAGGCCGACATGTTGTCAATAGAGATGGTAACCCAACCTATGTGACTGGAGATCCCGTGAAGTAGGTTCATATGGATAATAACAAGTCAATAATGACACCGAAGCACTAAAAGAGAGTGCCTGACTTCTACTAATTGAGAGGCTTAGCTATAACTCTTAATGAATTCGTATTCCTTATGGATGGTGTATTTAAAAGCAATATACACTTGATGAATTCACCTATATGATAGTGGAGTAGGGCCGCTCCTATGAGATTTTGGCCTAGTTTCTTGAGCTCTCATGAAAATCCAGGCATGCGCATGGCCTAGTGGCGCAAAACCGCATTGAACATCAAAATTGTGAGGGTCGAAATGTGATTGATAAAATCTCTGACTTACAATAAGAATTATTGGTTCATAGAAATATTATATTTCACCAGTAATTCTTTGAGTTATGTTTTATTGGTCTAAGTTTGGTTCATAGTCCAAAAAATACCAAACCTATTACATTTGGACCATACAAATCCATCAAGTTTATTTTTGAAGGTCTTTAAAATAGTGGGGTACTGTGGCAATATTTTAAAGCCCTTTGTTGACAAATGTCTTACACAAAACCATGTGGCAACCGTTCTAGAAGCTGTGAGATAAATGGCAAGAAGATTTTGAAAAGTGGCAATTGTATTTTCCACGTTCTTTCCTCTCAGCATATGGATCTATGCACATGTGCTTATAAATAGGCTCTCAACTAGACAAGAAAATAATCATTAGCAAGACAAATAATTCATTCTTCTTCTTTTCTTCTAATTTCATTATTCACCAGCTTCCCTTTTATTGTCTTTCTTTTGGTAGTTTAATTTCTTACGTTCCCCTCTTTCAAATAGCTGGGTTTGTAATTTTTTTTTATTCCTGTAACCTCTAAATAAATAGAGGTAGACTTGTTTAATCCTGGGGAAATATTTCATACTGCTAAAATAGTTTTTTAGGACAGTGCCTAGCACGACTTAAGTCAACCCGTGTATCCGCTTACGAAGAATATTGAAACAATGTTATTATTGAAATTTTTGCTCTCATTTCCTACACTTTCATGTGATGGTTGTGCTTTGCTTGTTTCTTGTCCGATTTTGCTAAACCTTCATCTAAGGTTCTCTAGGTTGATTCTGAATCATACTTCTTTTTGAAACTTTTTAGAATGGTTTACTATCCTATGGTGGTCAATCATGTCACTCTTAAACTTAGTTTCTGGAATTACAAGCATAAAACTTGCCTTATATGTGCCTTTCAATTTAGTATGATCCTGTTTATATGTCTTGGCTAGAACTGTTGTTAGCTATAGCTTTAAAAACTAAGTGTTTAAGTTGTTTAATTAATTCTATGAGTATTTGGTCACCTGTATGGTTAAATTTGGCATGTGTTTAGGTAAGTAAGTTATTCGTTAGGCCTAGTGTTAGGCCATACATGTTGGTTTTGAGGATGGAACTCAGGTTGCTATAGTAAGCCAGTGTATAGTTTTGCTATTGTGCAAAGATTAAGACTATTGAAGGTCTGGGACATCCCTGGTTGTTCTGTATTGGGCCTGCATTTGTTCTATTGGGCTTGTAGTTGTTTTATTCTGTAACTAGTCAGATCTGGGTTTGTACTATTTCATTTGGGCCTGTAATAATTTGTAATAACGAATAATGGGGAATTAATGAAAGGGGGCCTGGGGTATTTTAATGCTTACATAAAAGGGTAGGAAACATGCCTATAGGGTCTATGTGTTATATTTGCTATTTCGTTCAGCATGCCTTATTTGTTAATTCATTTAGTGTGTTGCACACTAATAAAAATCATGACTATAGAAATCACGCACACCTCACTTGTACACTGTTCAAATACATTAGTCCAAGTATTTTCCATACTCGTTTCTATGTTACTACTGTGCATTTAGACAGCATGCCTATAAAATGTAATAGCATATGCTTTGTTAATCTAGATACCATGCCTATAGTACTCTGACTAATCAAGTCAATCACTTCTATTGCTTTTAGCATACCACCTATCTAGATATCATCACTATAGGATTTTACTCAACTAATCAATTACTTTGTTACTTCGTGACTTTCATTGTACTGCCTCACTTAGATGCCATGCCTATAGGTATAAAGTTATAATTTCAGTTATCTAATATTAGAAATCCTGCCTACAGGATATTGTCACCTGCCTAAGACACATGTCTAAAAAAATCAGCACTAGTAATTTAGAATTATGGGATC
The DNA here is from genome assembly GCF_000393655.2 of Nicotiana sylvestris. Classification (NCBI taxonomy): domain Eukaryota; kingdom Viridiplantae; phylum Streptophyta; class Magnoliopsida; order Solanales; family Solanaceae; genus Nicotiana; species Nicotiana sylvestris. The sequence continues at coordinate 111,602,474 of NC_091063.1, forward strand.
GTTTCATTGCCTCATTGCGCCAACATTTAGAGATCATGTCTATAGGACTTACAATGCTTGTAATCTGCCTATGCGTTAGTCTAATCGATATAGCACTGCCTGCATAATACTAGAAATCAGAATCACATAGAAACCATGCCTATAGGACTTAACGACTCAAATACGTCTTAATTTTGAAACTGTTTACTGTGGAACCGAAAATCTGTTTGTGTGCCTTTGTTGTTACGTGCGGAGGCTAACATGAGCCACTCGTTGTTATTATGTGCAGTCCTGTTTATTTTGAATATGCAGTTAGTTTTATCATTTTGAGCAACCTAAGAAAAGTCTAGAACCACCTAAATAGTAGGTCCAAAGCCTTCTGGACCATAGGCATGGGATGGGTAGTGCACGCATAGGATGTGACCTAGAATTGAATTAGAGCGTTTTTAAGTAACAACTTTAACATAGTAATTGGGTAGCAGAAGATGATAGTCTGTGCCCGCTGAATAATATGAGCAACCCCTACCCTAAGGGAGTTGCAAAGTATTATTCATGTTGCACGGGGTGATCCTTTAGGCTAAAAAATATAGGACCCCCTTCCCTTTATATGGTTACTGCTCACACTTTGTCATTAAATATAGACCAACATAGTTGTACCCTTTGTAATCTTTAAGACTTGTACCGATTATTTATAGTTTAGTACTTATGTTATTTTTCTTTACACTGGTTTTATGTTATAATAGAACTTTCAACTTTCACATCTTTCCTCACCTAGCTTAATTATATAATCCACATAGCGTAAACATTGGTTGGAACCCACCGTTGTAGACCTCGAAGAGTGTCTAACACCTTCTCTTCGAGGTAGTTTGAGCCCTACCCAATCTTTGGTGACGTAGACTAGTCAAACAGAGATTTTTGCAAATAGGTGCCCTAATGCACCTTAAAAATCGTTAGGTGGCAACTCTTCTCTTTTAATACCCATTTAAAAGAGTTGTTACATGTCGAAAATCGCTTTCGCGAGAAAACGGGGCGCGATAACATGGCGACTCTGTTGGGGATACTTAGGCTCATACCATAACAAAATTGACTTATGTGGATTATTTCCCTTATTTTTCCATATTTGTCTTAATTGCTATGACATGCAAATGCCCTCCCTTATTTTCCATTATCTGTTTAAATTGCTATGACATGCACATCTCTCCCTTATTTTCCTAAATTGCTATGATATGAACATCCCCTCCCTTATTTTCCTTTATCTGTTTAAATTGCTATGACATACACATCCCTTCCCTTATTTTCCTTTATTTGCCTAAATTGCTATGACATGAACATCCCCTCCTTGTTTCCCTTTATTGCTATGACATATATGTTCTCTCCCCATTTCTTTCATCTTGTATACGACTGCTATATCATGACTCTTCCGTCCCTATTAGCTTCATTACGTTCTCGCACATTTTTTCATGAGTTAAACTGACTTCTCTCTTTTGTCTTTCTTTTCTTTTGTCTTCTTTTCCTCCTCCTATTCATATTTACCATATTATTTACTATTTTTATGCACTTTTATCATGCAAATACTTGGCAACATATTACTATTTTTGCATAAAGCATGCTCCACATCATACTCCAATCGTGCTTATTATCAACATAGCGGCGATTGACGAGTGTCTGCGCTTTCCTAAAATCACCCTTGTTAAACTAGAAAGGCTTATTTGCTGTAGACTAGTCGATCATAGTGTAGTTGACGGTCCCGTGCCTTTCCCTCTCGAGTTGTCCACTTGAGAGTACCAGTATAGACCTTTTTAGAAACCACACTCCAATTTGAAATGTACTTGCATCATGATAAACCTAGTACGGATTGAGGCTTCATTGACATAACAACCCGCTTAGATAAATCTTGTCAAAGTCCGACAAGATTTCCATAATCCCAAAGGACACCATCATATTATGTGCATTACTTGGAGAAAACGTGCCAACATGTTCATCATTATTGCATAAGTAGTTGAATTTGGATGGGGAAAGGGTTAACCTTTATTTGTTTGCAGAAAATGAAGCACGAAATCTCTAGGTTCGGTATGGTCCAGAATATCCCGCCTTTGCTAGTTGACTGGTGGAAAGACCTTGCACCCTGTGATAGAAACCACGTGAGGAGAGTACTTGGAGACCTGCCATATTTGCTGAACAATCAACCAAATAGAGAATTGATCAAGGATGCTACCATGTTCTAGGATGAGAAGAGAGTTGTCTTTCGATTTGACAATATAGAAATGACTCCTCTCCTGGAAGAAATAGGGGGTTTCACCAAGTTACCATGGGATAGTCCAGGATTATTGGTGCCAGTAAATCGCACTCCACGCGGTTTTCTAAATATGCTAGGTTTTAAGAAGAATGGTGATCTGATCTATCTGAAGAAATCATACATCCTTTTTGATTTTCTCTACAAGCATTATGGGCATAGAAAATTATATTGCCTTCATCATGAAGAGCTAGCCATTACCTCTTTGGGATGGGTGCACCGCCGGGTTTATGTTTTCATTATTTGCCTCTTAGGATTGTTGATCTTTCCGATGCAAGGGGGAAGAATTCATACTCGCTTAGCTATGGTTGCCAGGACCTTAATGGATGGTATCGAAGGACAGACGTATACTATCATCCCAATGATCTTAGCTAAGATGTACCATGCTCTAGATCAGTGCAAGTATGGGTCCGGAACAAGTTAGGCTTCTAGAACACTTTCAGAGGGGTGAGTATCTCCTGGAGCTTCTGCGAAGGCCACTGAATGAATACATAGCCAATCATCACCCAAAGAAAATGACATTCATTCCAGATAGGTTTGCAATGCTCGAAAATACTGTAGGATGGGTGTGTTTCTTCAGCAATCTAACAGATGAGCAAGTGCATTAGATATTTGAATGGTTTCCTAGTAGTGAGTTCATTATCAGATCCAAAGTAACTACTCATTTTGTACTAATTGGGTTGCGAGGCATCTACCCTTACACTTCTATAAGGGTAATGAGGCAAGCTGGAAGAAAACAAGTCATACCTCGAGTTTCCAACATGGTTTAATATAAGGCAAATTTTGAAGGGGATTTCATCCCATTCAAGTTCAAAGTGCAACACACGTGGAACCAAAAGATCATCGTGGAAGGAGAAACTATTGAACCAAACATGTATCACGCTAGCCATATGTACTACTATCTCTCATGGTTCGAGGAGAACATAGCTAGAGAACGTCAAACCCGGAGTCAAACTGAAAGATAGGATCATAGATGAGGTGGCTAAAGCACATGTGAAGTATAAGAAACTATGTAAAAGAGTGTTCGAATCGGAAGCTAAGCATATGGAACAACATAAAATGAACATGGAGGCGATAAGGGAATGGAAGGAGATTGCCAATAAGTCAACAAAGAGGTTAGAATACTTGGAGAAAGGATTGATGGAGCTAGAAGGGAATATGAAAAAGAGGCTTTGGGATTGTCAAGGCATGGACGATGATGAAGGAGGGCGGATAGCAAAGGCTTACTTAATACTGGAATGCGCGATCTAAGAAACATAATTGATGGGGTCAAGAGAACCAAGCATGAAGGAGGTCCTTTAGGGACCAAGTAGATTAGGAGATAATATTCTTTATTGCTTTCTAGCTTAGATTAGATTCAATGTAATAAGGCTTAATACCATTAGTGACTTTATAATTATTATTTCGATTTACTGAAAGATTGTTTTGGATAATTTTCGCACTAATGAAATAAAGCAAATGTTGGCATGAATTTTCTCCAAGTTTTGTGTCGCTTAGGCCTACCTCAAGCACAATAAGGTCCCCAAAGTTAGGAGGCGAATTATTGCATAACCTTATGTGATACATGTCTAAATATGACAAACACTCTTTTACTTCGTCTTACTGACTTGATTACCTTTTGTTTCTTTCTGATTATTCCCATTCCCAAAGGTTGGTTCGTACATACTGGCATCATCAACATACTGTTCCAGATCCATAGGTCCTCCACCTCCACCTCCACCTAGAGACCCGAAAAATAAAGACAAAGGCAAGGGGAAAATGGATGTTTTAAGTGGTATTCGAAAAGACAATGCTACCATGTTAGAGAATGTTGAAATCTCACATGGGAGAAGCATGCCAGGACAAAATGAGTTGGTCTTACGTTTGGAGCATAAAATCCTGGAGCTGCAGGGTGAGCTCGAGCATGTCCAAAATCTGGCAAGCCTTTCCCTTACTCTAAATGTTCCCGACATCAACCAACAAAACACAACCACTCAAAACCAAACACCCATACAAAACACAAAAAATCAGAATCCACCACCTATAGCTCCGAATCCCCCGCACCGCATCAGTATCACAATCCCGCATCTCCCCAAAACCTTAACCCACCACCAGTGCAAACCCCTCAACAACACCATCATCATCCTACCCAATATCCACAAACCACCACTTATCATACCCCTCAAAACATACCACAACCTACTCTTGACCCTCAAACCTCAATCAATGATCACCCATCTACCTAAGTTCCAAGAACCCATCAAGGCAACCCAATATACGTGAAAACCTTACCACATAACCCACAACAAACCCTATACATACCCGAGCTGATCAAGAAGGAACTGATCATTCGAAACATGGCAGAAGAGATCAAGAAACTAACAGGGATAGTCCAGAGTGTTGAAGGTGGGAAAGGTGTTGAAGGTTTAAACTACAAAGATTTGTGTATCCATCCAGATGTAAAACTGCCGAAGGGTTACAAACTTCCTAAGTTTGATATGTTTGATGGCACTTGTGATCCAAAGATGCATTTAAGAACCTACTACGACAAGCTTGTAGGAGTGGGTAAGAACGAGCAAATTCACATGAATTGTTCATGCGAAGTCTTACAGGAGATGCATTGTCTTGGTATATCAGTCAAAACCCAAAAAAGTGGGCAAATTGGGTAAGTATGGCATCAAATTTCAAGAACAAATTCAGGTTCAATACAGAGAACGCGCCAGACATTTTCTATATTCTAAACCTTAAAAGAAGCCGACAAAAACCTTCCACGAGTATTCTACTCATTGGAGATCAGAGGCCGCCAAGGTAAGGCTAGCACTTGAAGAAGAACAAATGAACAAGTTCTTTGTTAGAGCTCAAGATCCATAGTATTATGAAAGATTGATGGTCATCGAGAATCATAAGTTCTTAGACATCACCAAGTTAGGAAAAAGGATAGAAGAAGGAATCAAGAGTGGGATGGTGACCATTTTTGAGGCACTACAATCCACAAACAAAGCCTTACAATAAGGAGGTATTTCAAAGAAGAAAGAAGTGGGTGTCGTGATGGTAGCCCAGGGCCCTAAGTCTCCCCTTACATACCAAACACCTCCACCCACATATCAACCCTCACCTCCAAAATACCAATACCCTTCCACCGCCTACCATGCCTATAACACTCAACCTATATATTACCATTCACCTCCATCCGCCAAAACTACCCAAAGCCACGACCAAACTTTGACCGCAGAGCTACCACACAATACACCCCAATTGCTGAACCCATAGCCTAACTGTATAAGAGACTGAAGGTCGCTGGTTACGTCACCCCTATTCCTGTTATTACTATTGAGAACCCTTCCTAGTGGATTAACCCCAAGAAAACTTATGCCTATCACTCAGCAATGAAGGGTCATACTATTGAAGAATGCCTAATGTTATAGAATAAGATTCAGACATTGATCGACACCAAGGTTATACAGGCAAAGAACGCCACACCAAATATCCGTAATAACCCTTTCCCGGATCATAGGAGTGAAGAGTGAATGTGATAGAAACCGATGAGGAATGAGACCAGAAAGGATCCATTGGACTTATTCGAGATGTGGATATTCCCAAAACATCTCCTGCCACCCTCTCGCCGATTGTAGTGCAAACTCAGGCACCGTATGAGGTCGAGGTAGCTACACATTTCACTGTGATGGTATCTACCACACCATCTTATAAGTCTGATACCGTCCCATGGAATTATGTGCAGAAGCAAGAAGAAAGGAAAAAACCAAGATGGAAGAGATAGATGTTGCGCAAGGTATGACTAGAACTGGCAAAGTTTACACACATGAGAATCTTGGAGGAACAAGCAAAGAAGTTGCATCTAAGCCACCTGTCATTGAGATAGGCAGTGATGATCTTTGGAGGAAGGTACACGCAAGTGAATACTCTATTGTTGACTGCCTTAATAAGACTCCCGCCCAGATATCTATTTTATTACTGTTGCAAAATTCAGACGCACACAAGAATTCCTTCATGAATGTGTTAAGTGAAGCTTATGTGCCCGCCAGTATCACTAATGGAGAGATGGCTAACATGGTCGGACAGGTATTGGGGAGTCACAAAATTACTTTCCATGAAGATGAGTTACCACTAGAGCGATTGATCCATAACAAGGAATTGCACATCATTGTGCAATTTGAAGACAAGTTCATTGCCAGGGTCATGATAGATGGAGGTTCGAGCTTGAACATATGCCCACTGACCACTCCGAAAAAACTAGGTAATGTCTTGCATGAGATACGGATGGGAAGAATGAATGTGAAAGCATTAGATAGACCTCAGAGATCCACTATCAGAGAAATCAACCTTAATCTACATATAGACCCGACCTGGTTTGACATCGAATTCCAAGTGTTAGATATATCTGCCACTTATAACCTTTGTTGGGAAGACCATGGATACATGAAGCTAGGGCAGTGGCTTCTACTCTTCACCAGGTTGTGAGGTTCGAGTGAAATCATCAGGAGGTGATAATTCATGGAGACGGTAGAAACTCTATCTACACCAATCAGACCATTTTAGTCTTCGAAAATAGGAGAAAATTGGGAAGATAAACATACCACCGAATTGAGCGGGTAAACACAATTGAGAAGGATCAATAATGGAGTAATAAGATAGAAAACATATTGTTATGGACGTGATATAAACTAGGCAAGGGCCTTGGCCGAAAGCTTAAGGGATTCACAGAACCCATATGACCGCAGTATCATGGCACGACCTTTGGGCTCATGTATGAATATACTCTACAAAATATCAGGATTGGACATCAGCGCGACATACGGATTACTATCCGCTGGAATAACCTATACTACCGCAATACCAAACATTCAACCAGACTGACATGATGTGGGGATCTGAGGAGGACGAGATTTTAGATGGTATGTGGAAGTTGTTCCCGGATGAGAAAGATATGGACTGCAATGCAATTTTAGAGGAGGAGGATGACGAAGACCTTAGAATTCAGATAGTGGGAGAAGGAGCTGTTCTCAAGAACTTGACCGCTGCACCATCCCGGGCTCGCTGAGTACTTGGGTAGTCTGGTAGAATTAGCATGACTTGTTTTTAAATTGTTTTTAAGTATTTAAGACATTTTTTGTATTTTCTTTTGAAATAATTACTCAAGCCATCGAGTCGTGCTTGTTGAAATTTTTAGCTTTATTAATGCATTATTGCCTTTTGTATTTATTATTATCTTTCTATATTCTTTTCAGCGTAATTATTACATATCCTGATGAAACTAAGACTGTGACATGTAGACAACGCAACATAAAGACAATGATTCAGAAAATATGGAAAATAATATAATACCTAAGGAAATTATCAAAGAAGTAGAGAATTTTGAGAATAAACCAAAGTCCAACTTGGAGGATTCTAAGGCAGTTAACTTAGGGGATTTTGAAATAGTCAAAGAAACTCACATAAGCATTCATCTATCACTGTCAAAGAAGGAAGAGTATATCTGGTTTATAAAGGAATATGAGGATATTTTCGCATGGTGCTACGATGACCTGACTGGTTGAGCACATCTATAATAGCTCACAAGCTACCCACCAACCCCGTGTGTCCGCCGGTAAAGCAAACTCTCAAAAAGTTTAAGTCAGATATGAGTCTGAAGATAAAGTAGGAGGTTACCAAGAAAATCAAAGCTAAGGTTCTTCGAGTGGTCGAATACCCGACTTGGTTAGCCAACATTGTGCTGGTTCTGAAGAAAGATGGAAAAGTCAGAGTGTGTGTTGACTATCAAGACCTGAACAGAGCAAGTCTTAAGGATGATTTCCCGTTGCCCAACATACACATACTAATCGACAACTGCGCTAAGCATGAGCTCCAATCCTTTGTGGATTGCTTCACAAGATATAACCAAATTTGGGTGGATGAGGAGGACACCGAAAAGATAGCCTTTATCACATCGTGGGGGATATATTGTTAGAAAATGATGCCGTTTGGTTTGAAGAATGCTGGGGTCACCTACATGAGGTCCATGATGACTATCTTCCATGATATGATGCACAAGGAAATAGAGATGTACGTGGATGATGTCATCATCAAATCCAAAAGGAGTTTAGACCACATAGTAGAACTGAAGAAGTTTTTTGACCGACTTCAAAAATACCATTTGAAGTTGAACCCTGCAAAATATGCCTTCGAAGTCCCTGCTGGGAAGTTGTTGAGTTTCATTGTCAGTTGCCGTGGTATTGAGCTAGACCCGTCGAAAATCAAAGCTATTCAGGACTTGCCACCTCCAAAGAACAAGAATGATGTGATGAGTTTTCTAGGAGGCCTCAATTATATCAGCCACTTTATAGCACAATCAACAGTGATATGTGAGCTGATCTTCAAGATGCTGAGGAAAGGAGATGCATGATAAGTAGGGATTTTGACCGCTTATTTTCTCTCTTTTACTTGCGTTTTAGCTCAAAAACGCCTAAAGGTATTCTCGAGAACTACTGAAATATGCTTTTGTACAGGAATATTGGGAAATGAGTCAAAAAGTCAAAATCAACTCATAAAGGAGTCAAAAGTAAACAAGAATCAAAACAGGGCAAAGAGGCCAACGGTGCGGACCACAAAATTCTAGTGTGGCCGCAGTAAAGGAGATTCAGAGAATAAGTTTTTGGGCCAGCTGAAGGCATGCAGACCGCATCATAATTGTGCAGCCACAGAAGGACAAGTGTGTTTGCACTCAAAATTATGCGGTCCGAAGAAGTGAAAAATCAGAGAGCTGGGTTCAAGTCCAAAGTCAAGGCGGACCACATCATTTTTGTGCGGCCGCATAATCAAGAGCGTGGCCGCACTCAGAAATGTGCGGTCCGCAGAAGTCCTGCAAAGCTAGAGCTCAAGTTCAAAGAGTGAGGATCACACTATAATTGTGCGGCAGCAGAAGCAAGAGTGCGGCCGCACAACCTTCGCAGGGGCATTTTTGTCAGATATTTTCAACTTAGTATAAATAGAACTTTTTGTCATTTTTAGGTTAAGTTTAGTTTTTGGAAGAGCACTTGAGCCATTTTCTTTACTGTTTTGAGTAATTTTGTACTAGATTAACTTCTAAATATTAGATTTTCTTTCTCTAATCAATTATTATGCATTCTAAATTAATTTCTTCTTGTATTTCTTCATTTTTCATGAGTAGCTAAATTTCTAGCTAGTCTTGTGGCCCAACCCTTGTTTGGGTACTTAATGGGTGTTTAGGGCTTGTTTGAGATTGGGTTAGTGATATTTAGCCTTGTTCATGCTTAAATTCAAGAATTAATGGTTGCAAACATTGATTCATGCCTATTTGACTTAGTCTCTACTTCAGAAAGAGAGACTAAGTCTAGGAAAACTTAGCTAACAAGAAATTGAGGTGAGCTCAAGAAATTGATAGCCCCAATTAAAGGATAAAATATTGAGATAGTAAGACCCGACTTGAGCATATATCACTTGATTTGTGCAATACCCATTTGGACTTGAGAAAGCCAAAACTGGGCAAAATCACTCAAAGTACCGAGAGGTATAGAGTGGGTAATTATGTGTGATTGCTATATTACAACCCTGACTAATCAAACTTTCCCTAGGGTTTACAACCCGTTAGGTAACTACCTAGGTGGAAGTCACGACCCTAGATCTTTTATCATTTGAAAAATAACCAAAACCAAAAATATTGACTCCTAGTTTCATATTTGCAAACAATAGCTTAAAATAGAAGTACAAACAACAAACAAGAATGTGGAAGTGTAATTTGAGGAACATCACACAATTGCACTAAATATATACCTAATTCCAATTCTAACTCCCTGAGGATTCGACCCCGACTCGCGTTGGGATTTATTATTGCTTCGATCACGTCACTACCTATATTTGTGGTATGAGTTTGGGCGACATCAATTTTTGGCGCCGTTGCCGGGGAGTTTAACGGATTTAGCTATATATCTAGGTTTTTGTGTGCTTTGTCTTCTTTTCCTTTAGAGTTACTAACTTTGTTCTTGATTTGTTATTGCAACGAGAATGGCTCTCAACAACGATCCCATCAGAAATATGCCAATTGGGGGAGGAAGTGGATGATGACCAAATGGATGAGGTTCCTCTTGAACCTCAAGCTAATAAACGAGGCCGCCCGCCTCAAGATAATGTGCCCGCCTCTCCCCCACCTCCACCAAGAGCGGCAACCCACCAGAAATTACCAAAAAAGGGTTATGCAAGTGCTATAGTCCCGCCCTGCATTAGGGCGGGCAACTTCCAAATCACCAACGTGATGCTTACACTACTTGAGAAATGAGGATTCTTCATCGGGGCTCCAAATCAAAATGCCTACAAGCATCGCAAGGGGTTCATCGATACTTGTTGGGGGAGCAAGCAAACAAATGTCTGTGAGGACGCGCTGAGGTTGAGGCTATTTCCCCTTTCTCTATCGGGTCATTGGACTGGTTAGAGAGATTTCCTAATCATTCCATCCAAACTTGGGATGTGGCAGAGAAATTCATTTCCAAATTCTTCTCTTCGGGACATATGGCGATGCTTCGGGATGAGATTCTTGCATTCAAGCAAGAACCCAATGAGCCATTGCACGAGATTGGGAAAGATATCCTACCATGGTCAAAGAGTGCCCAAACAATGATATGACCGAGACCATGATTAAACAAACCTTTTACAGGGGGATCAACACAACAAATCAATTTGTGGTAAATCAACTCGCCGGAGGGAACTTCATGAACATGCCTTATGCTGAAACTTGTGAAATTATTGATGAGATGGAGGATATACCTCTTCGGCATAGCAAAGTAGAGACAATGTTATGCAAGGTGACCCTAATATCATTCACTTACACAAGGAGCTACATGATCATAAGCAATCTATTGCCGAGTTGACAACTACCATGAACCAATTGGCCAAAATTCAGTTTCAACAAGTTCAAGGGCCAAAACAAGTGCATACAATGGAAGGTGTGAATATGATGGTAAACAAAAGACTGAAACAAGGTCAACAAATGTAAAATTGTCTGGAACAATTCATGTAAGATGATAATGGTTATGATCAAGGTGATTCGTTCGATGAGAAAGAAGAAGAATTTCAATATGTCAACAATTATCAAGGCCAAAGAAACAATGCTCAAGGACAAAATCAACAACAATGGAGGTCACAAGGAAATTGGAACAACCAAGGCCATCAAGACAATTAGAGTGGTGGCAACAATAATCAAAACAATTGGAATAATCAAGGTAACCAAGGCAACTGGGGATGTAATCATCAAGACAATTGGGTTGGCAACAATCAAAGCAATTGGGAAGGCAACAATCAAGGAGGGTAAAACAACAACAACAACCAGGGGTCGGGTTTTCAAAGGCCCCCGATGTTCCAACAACCGCCCATATCCTTCTCAAGGTCCAAGCTCCTCTAATAATGAAATGGGTAGAATTGAGAATATGTTTAAATAGATGATGGAGAAGAATTCCGACTTCGATGCTTAGCCTCCCACAACACTTCTATTCGGAATTTGGAAGTTCAATTAGGCCAAATCTCACAAGCTTTGAACACTCGTCCTAAGGGGTCACTACCTAGTGATATGGTGGTAAACCCGAAGGGTGGAAATAATAGGGAACATGCTATGGCCGTGACTACTAGAAGTGGAAAAGGTGGAGATGCAACCACCTCAAATCAAAGAAGGATTGTGGATGAAGATGTTGTGGTACAAGAAGATGAAATCACAAGTAATGTGGTTCAAGCTAATGAATACGTAAGAATTGATATAGATGAAGGTATGGAGGAGACGCAAGAAGAAGTGAACCCGTCTAGGGAACACATGATTGACATGCCAGAATGGGTAGTACCAAAGGCTAAGGCACCAATGCCAAGGCCTCCTCCTCCATACCCTCAAAGGCTTGCAAAGCAAAACAGTGAAAACCAATTCAAAATTTTTATTGATATAATGAAGAGTTTGTCAATTAATGTGCCCGTTAGTTGAGGCATTGGAACAAATGCCGAGATATGCAAAATTCATGAAGGACTTGGTAACAAAGAAAAGGTCAATGAATTCTGAGACCATCAAAATGACTCATCAAGTGAGTGTGATTGTGCACTCAATAGCTCCGAAATTGAAAGATCCGGGCGTTTTCACAATCCCTTGCACTATTGGGAGCACCAATTTTTTCCAAAACATTATGTGAACTTGTGGAAAGTATCAACTTGATGCCCTATTCGGTGTTCAAAACTTTGGAAATTGGGCAACCAAGACCCACATCCATGAGGTTGCAAATGGTGGATCGAACAGTGAAGAGGCCTTTGGGCATTATTGATGTTGGTGCGAGTTGACAAGTTCATCCTCCCAATAGACTTTGTGATCCTTGATTGTGAAGTAGACTATAAGGTGCCTATCATTTTGGGTAGACCTTTCCTTGCTATGGGGAAGGCTCTTATTGATGTGGAAGCTGGTGAGCTCACTTTCCGGGTGGGTGATGAAAAGGTGGTCTTCCATGTGTGCAAATCAATGAGGCAATCGAATAGTAATGAAGTTTGTTCGTTCGCGGATTTGGTGATAGATGTGATTGTTGATGATGCTAGTGACACAATGAATGTTGAAGATAAATTGGAAGTCGTTTTTCTCAACCTTGATGATGAGGAGGAGAGTGATGGCTATGTGAAGTGTATAAATGCATTGCAAGGCATGGGGTCGTACACTTATGAGCCCCGAAATCTATCTTTAGATCTTGAAAACCGGAAAACTCCTCCAACAAAGCCCTCAATCGCGGAGCCTCCTACCTTGGAGTTAAATCCATTGCATCCACATCTCAGGTATGAATTCCTTGGATTTTCTTCTACTTTACCAGTTATCCTTTCTTCTTGCTTAACTAACATGCAAGTAGAGTCCACATTGGAGGTGCTACAAAGGAGGAAAAGAGAAATCGGATGGACTTTGGCAGATATTCGGGGCATAAGCCCCACCTTTTGCATGCACAAGATTATTTTGGAGGAGGGTGCCAAACCATCCATTGAACATCAAAGGAGGCTAAATGAAGCAATGCAAGAGGTAGTGAAGAAGGAGATAATAAAGTGGTTGGATGCTGAGGTTGTTTACCCCATTTTTGATAGCTCGTGGACCTCTCCGGTGCAATGTGTCCCAAAGAAAGGGGGCATGACTGTGATAACAAATGACAAGAATGAATTGATCCCAACAAGAATTGTCACTGGGTAGAGAGTATGCATGGACTATATGAATCTCAACAAAGTCACTCAGAAAGATCATTTCCCGCTTCTGTTTCTTGACCAAATGCTTGATAGGTTGGTCGTACGTGCTTTTTATTGATTCCTTGATGGATACTCCAGCTATAATCAAATCCTTATTGCTCCTGAGGACCAAGAGAAGACCACTTTCACTTATCCCTATTATACTTTCGCATTTTCGTGGATTGCCATTTGACTTGTGTAATGCACCAGTGACTTTTCAACGGTGTATGATGGCTATTTTCATCGACATGGTGGAGGATATTCTTGAGGTCTTTATAGATGATTTTTCTGTAGTTGGGAATTCGTTTGAAGATTGTTTGAACTATTTGGATAGGGTATTGGCTAGATGTGAGGAAATAAATTTGGTGTTGAATTGGGAGAAATGTCACTTCATGGTCGAGGAAGGCATTGTTCTCGGCCACAAAATTTCAAAGCATGGTATTGGGGTCGACAAGGCCAAGATTGAGGTGATCTACAAACTCCCTCCCCTACATCCGTGAAGCGAGTAAGGAGCTTCTTGGGTCATGCGGGTTTCTATCACCGGTTCATCAAGGACTTTTCCAAGGTGGTGAACCCATTGTGCAAACTTTGGAGAAGGATGCCAAGTTCTATTTCAATGAATATTGTATGAAGGCATTCGAATTTCTTAAGTTCAAGTTGACTACTACTACTATTATCATCAAACCGAATTGGAGCTTGCCTTTTGAGCTCATGTGTGATGCTAGTGATGTTGAGGTTGGAGTAGTGTTAGGGCAAAGAATCGACAAAATCTTCCATCCGGTCTATTATGCTATCAAGACTATGAATGATGCCCAAGTCAACTACACAGTGACCAAAAAGGAGATACTTGCTATTTTTTTGGCTATGGAAAAATTCCGGCCGTATTTGATGGGTACTAAGGTGATTGTTCACACCGACCATGAGGAGCTTCAGTATTTGATGAGCAAGAAAGATTCTAAGGCAAGGTTGATGTGGTGGGTGCTTCTATTACAAGAGTTTGATCTAGAGATTCAAGACCGCAAGGTTAGTGAAAATCAAGTGGTGGACCACTTATCCCGATTGGAGGAGGAGGGGAGGTTACATGACGGCCTTGAGATAAATGATTCCTTTCCCGACGAGCAATTGTTAGCCATTTCAATGACCAGGATGACGTGGTTTTCTGATCTAGCCAATTATCTTGTGAGCGACATTGTATCGAATGAGTTCTCTTCAAACCAAAGGAAGAAGCTCAAACGGGATGGCTTGGACTATTATTAGGATGAGCCGTATCTTTTCTGAATATGTACCAATGGTATGATCTGGCAATGTATGCCGGAGGAAGAACAAATGGGAATTCTTGAGGCTTGCCACTCTTCACCGTATGGTGGTCACCATGGTGGAGCTAGAACGGCTACAAAAGTGTTGAGTTGTTGATTCTATTGGCCTACTATATACAAGGATGCTAGTGATCTTATCAAGTGTTGTGATAAATGCCAAAGGGCCGGTGGGATTTATAAGAATAGTGAGATGCCCCTCACCACCATCTTGAAGATTGATATCTTTGATGTTTGGGGTATTGATTTCATGGGACCGTTCATGAGCTTTTGTGGGAACACTTACATTTTGGTAGTTGTGGATTATGTGTCAAAATGGGTTGAAGCTCGAAGTGTGGTGAAATTTTTGAAAAAGAACATCTTTACAAGGTTTGGTACTCCGAGGGCCATTATTACTAATGAAGGTTCACCTTTTTGCAATCGGGAGATCAAGAGTATTTTGTCAAAGACTGTGAATATCAACTGGACGAATTGGTCAAGAAAACTTGATGAGCTCTTTAGGCTTATAGGATGGCCTACAAGACGCCGATTGGGACGTCGCCATATCTATTGGTGTTTGGGAAGGCGTGCCATCTTCCGGTAGAACTTGAGCATAAGGCCATGTGGGCTTTAAAAAAATTGAACCTTGAGTGGGATATCACCGCAAACTTAAGAGTGGCACATTTGAATGAGCTTGATGAATTCTGGTACCATGCCTATATAAGTTCGTCCCTCTACAAGGAGAAAATAAAGTACCTCCATGACAAGTACATCCACAACAAGGAGTTTAAAGAAGGTGATCTTGTGCTATTGTTCAATTCCCGGTTATGAATGTTTCCGGGTAAGTTGAAGACAAAATGGAGTGGCCCCTATGAAGTGGTGAATGTAACTCCCTTTGGTGCTCTAGATTTGAAAAATAAGAATGATGAGGTTTTTAGAGTCAAAGGGCACCTGGTTAAACACTATCTTGTCAAGGTTGATGATGGCCACATTGTGGCGGTTCTTCATTTCAAGTGATTGGTAATCTACGTCGTGTTGTGACGTTAAATCAGGCGCTTCTTGGGAGGCAACCCATGTGTCTTTTTATTTTTCTTGATTTTCTCCTTTATATTAGATAGGCTTTGTTTGTGCTAACTAGTTTTGAAGTGTATGCAGGAATGGGAGTGCATTTCAGGGACTGTGCAAGAAAAATGGGCTAAATATCACAAAAGTATGGACTGCACCAGAATTATGCGGACAACAATGACACTCTACGACTGCATAATTTTGCGTGCGGTCACACAACTGGAAGATCAAAAATGCATGGTCTCTAAAGTTTGGCCTGTCAAAAGTCCTTAACAAATTGTGGCCGCACACATTTTTGTACGGTCCATATTGATTCTGCGGCCGCACTCGCTTTTGTGCGGTTCGTAGCAGTTCTTCGCAGAAGCAGGTAAGGAGTGCAAACTGCAATCAAAATTGTGCGGCCGCACTCAGATAAATTCTGTGTCAGTGGGTCAAAGTATAAATAGGGCCTTACTCAACTTTTTACACTTTTACGCTCTTTTGAACCTTGAAGCTAAGCTAGCACAGTGCATATCCCCATTGTTCTCAATCTTCCCTCATTTCATCAATGTTGAATCTCACCTGCATTTTTATCTCACCTTGAAGCTAAGTTAGTCATTTTTTCTTAGAATCATGTGGGTAGCATCTTAATTGTTAATTGGGGCTTGGGTAAGAATCTAATCATGCTTAATTGCTAGAGCCATGCCTAATTTTTGAAAAACTTGTCTGGATCATGACGCAGTGCCCGTAAAATTCAAATTGTGCGGCTACACTCATTTTTGTGCAATCTGCATTTTGAATTTTGCGGCCGCATACACTTTTGTGTTGTCCGCAGCTCTCTGAGTTAGGGCTTGTGTGTGAATGAATTGTGCGGTCGCACTCGCATTTGTGTGGTCGCACTCACTTTTGTATGGTCCGCACTGATGAAACATCAGAGACCTCAGAAGTATGAACCTGAGGCTATGCGGCCGTACTCGCTTTTGTGCGGTTCGTACTTGGCATTCTGCGGCCGCACTCACTTTTGTGCGGTCCGCACTTGGCAGTCTGCGGCTGCACTTATTTTTGTGCGATCCACACTACCTCTTCTAAGACTGCTTTACTGCAACTTTCAAACATGCATTGGTACATACTATGAGCTTCAATTCTAATTGATTTCTACTACTTATGTGTTACAGAAAATAGTTAGATCAAGCGGCAGAGGTGATATATCTAAAGGGAGGGCAGAACCCTCCCGAGGCCGAGGCCGAGGTCGAGGCAAAACCAACTTACCCCTAGCAATCCAAAGATCCATAAGTAAGAAGGCAACCGCCAACAGAGCTCCTGAACCCTCCGGGACCAGTGAGTATCTCCCATTTAGGGAAACTTCTGAGGGTAACTCTGTGCAAGCATATCCGAAAGCTCAATCATAATAACTCCCTGGTAGATTCCACCTAGTAGATGAGTCATCTTCTTCTGCCAGTTCTTTTAAAGGTTCGGAAGAGGGTAGTCAAGACTCTAAGCCCTCTTTCCCACATGCTCCAGCTACTCTAATTAATTTAAACGATGATGATGATGTCCCAAATGATAGGAGAGGGGGTGATACTATAGTGGGAGGTTTAGAGAGATCAAGGAGTCCAGAGCTATGGGAAGACAGATTTGACAGTGCCAATAACTTTGCAAAATTTAGAGAATGGTGGACGCAGAGGTCGGTCACTCTTGAGCGACAATTCTTAATGAAATAATTGAACAAGAACAACCCCGATGTCCTAAGACAATTCCAGAAGTGAAAAAGATGGAAAGGTTCACCCACAACGTTCTAGATACAAATGAGCACATGGTCAAAGAATTCTACGCCAACGTTGCTCACATCAAAAAAGGTACCAAGGTGACAAAAGTTCGAAATCTGAAAATCTGTTTTGACTCCTGTGCACTGAACTCATATGTAGGGTTTGAAGAAGTAAAAGCAGTGCAATACTTGGAAAAGCTAGCTATGGGTGATGCAGCTCGTCCGTGGCTAGCTGAGATTCTGGCAATCCGAGGGTCAACACCTCCGTGGCTCGCATCAGGGGTTCGAATAATTTGAGCCACCATAAACTTTGAAGCAAGAGGGTGGCAGACATTGTGTGAAGTCGCATTGATCCATGCCTCAATGTGAACATCCTTCCACTTCCCCGTGTAGTTTTGGTGGCATCCATTATGGCTGGGTATCCGATTAATATTGGTGCCATCATGTCCACCAACATCTCTGTAGCTGTCCAAAAAGGTAAAAGATCCTATCCGTACCCAAACTTCCTCGTAGAATACTTCAAGGATCAAAGGGTGGAGCCGAGGCATTATGACACCGAGGTAAAGGCCAAGAAGCCTTTCTCATGGTACCACCTCTAGGGAGCTGACAACCCAAAGTTCAAGGGTAAAGCTGCTACCTCCACTAGTCAGTCTGAGGAGCCAACAATAGTGGTTACTGATTCTGCTGTTGAGCCTTCTATAGCAGCCGATCCTTCTACTGGGACAACAGCCATGCCACCTTCATCTTCTGGACCACCTGCTTCTGCTAGACTATCAATGCCATTATCAATGCTTGCCTCATCTACTTATCCTCAGACTACACTGCGAGTCTCCTAGGCGAGTCTCAACAACTGGATGCAAATAGCTACTACAAAGGTGACTGACATATGCAGTGTTGTTGCAGCACAGTCCTCAGCCCCAGTAGAGCCACAGGTACCTCCGTCATTAGAGTAAACATCGAAGAAGATTATAGAGAATCAGAAGACCATTACAAATACTTTAGTGTTGCATGGGAAGGTCATTAAGGATTTGGGCAAGCAGGTCAAGTATGTGCGGAGGTCTCAAACATCAAAGGAGTCGGTGGAAAAGCTGAGCAAAGAGATTGAAAAGATTACATCTGCCGAAGATTTACCATTGGACCTACTTATGGAGTCAGCAACCCCAGCAGCACAAGCAGCACTAGCAGTACCTGAGGCACCAGAGGAAGTAGCCAGCCAGTCTGAGGAGCCGGTTGCTACTGCCCACACCGTTGAGGAGATGATCCAGATGCTCAGCAACTCTATTGTCCCTTAGCCAGGTGATGATGAGATACAACTAGAGACTAAGGGTACCGATGATCCCATACAGACTAAGACCACATAGGGAGTTCTCTTAACTCTTTACCCTTTCCTTGTTCTTATTTTCTGTTAAGCATTGGTGAAAATGCTTATTTTCATTTGTGGGGTGGTTTATTTTGTTTGTTTGATATTGAAATTTGGCCTGTAATAACTCTTATACTAATTTTCTTTTATCTTTATTTTCCCTTTGGTATGTATATATTCTTCCCTTTAGTTTGATATATATATATTCAGTTTCCCTTATGTATATATTCATTTTACTTCGGTTCGTATATTTATTTACCTCGCTTTCCATAGTTTAATTTATAGCTTCTTTAGTTTGTTTTCCTTTGTAGTATAACTCTTATTTACTTTAGTAGCTTCTTTTTTCGTTTTGAGTGAACAATAAGCCTTTTGTTTTCTTAATGCCACGGTTCTTTCCAAAGGTGGATTTTGTGTGAACCGGGTGGCTCTTCCCAACGATGGATGACGTGACAACCTTCTTATTAAGGGATTGAGTCCGTTTTATTTTATGTTTTGGCAAATATAGTAGTAATGAATAAAAGGGTCTCAAGCATGATTCACTTGGTACCAACACATTTACTATGACTGTATGGTTAAAAACAAGTTGTTGGCAGAAAATAGCTTTAGTTGTCACCTTTTGACTCTTGTGTTGACTTAAACAGTCATCGAGTGGTTCAGTCAAGCCATTTGTGGTTCTCAATATAACTAGGGTTGTTGTGGGCCCTCGAATCCATTCTCTTTAGCAATCCAACAGTGTGAGAGGTGAGGTATTGAATTGCAAGTCCAAGTACCCATGCTTATAGTCTAGAACTTGCCCTGAATGTTTTTCTAAGCGAAATTCTAAGTGTAGATTAGCTTGAAAAATGAATGTAGTCTCTCCTTGATCTGATTTGAAATTTGAAATCTTCCATAGTCAACCCTTTTGAGCCGAAGCCCTTTTTCAATAATCACGTTACAAACCTTTATCCGTTTTGTAATGACCCTCTCTTGACACCCGATCTTTTCTTAGCATTCTTGGGAAACAATTGGCAAAAACATAAGTTTGGGGGAGAAACAAGGAGTTTAAAAGTGATAAAAGATACAAAGAAGAGAAAGAAATGAAGAAAAAGGAAGGTAAAGAAAAGAAAGAAAGAACAAAAAGAAAAATTTCAAAAAGAAAGTGAATAAGGTAGAAAGTTGAAGGGTTTCCAATAAAGCAATGATGAAAGGCATGGAGTAAATAGAAAAGGAGAAAAATGAATGTCATGATCAAGAAAGAGTGACATTACGTCTCTCTAGTTCCCCCGAGGAAGAAGAAAATAATTCAGAGAGTCGAGAAAGTATGAGCCGAAAAGAGATAATAGAGTGCTTAAGGAAAGATGAAATCATTATATTCCAACAAGTCCTACCTTGGTCCAAAAGCCTTCATTACATCCGCAAAATCCCTATATGATTTCAAGTTGAGTGAGTTTACATTAGTGGTGATTTACATAAGGGGAAAGCTTATGGTACTTCGAACTGAACTTGTAACATTCTTTTGAGAGAGATAAGCGAACTTTTCACAATCTTTGATTCGAGTGTTATATTCTAAAGTGAGATTTGCTAATAAAGAGTAGAGGAGGAGGAGTTTGGGATCCACATGAAAGAGCGAGCTTCCTTGATGAATAGAGTCAACTCTTGATACTCTAATGTCACATTAGAACTATTGTACTCAAAAAGTCAAATCATTGCATTGTTGATAATTCATATGTGTTGTGGGTAATTATTGGTCCCAATTGATGTGTAATTGATTCACCTTAGGCTAGCCGAAATATCCCTTTTTCTAGTGGAGGTGGGAACTACCTTAATTGCTTGAGGACACGCAAAAGCTTATGTTTGGGGGAGTTGATAATTAGGGATTTTGGCCGCTTATTTGCTCTCTTTTACTTGCATTTTAGCTCAAAAAAGCTTAAAGGTATTCCCGAGAACTAATGAAATGTGCTTTTGTATAAGAATATTGGGAAATGAGTCAAAGAAGTCAAAATCAACTCATACAGGAGTCAAAAGTGAACAAGAGCCAAAATAGGGCAAAGAAGCCAAAAGTGCGGACCGCAAATTCTAGTGCGGCCACAACAGAGGAGATTCAGAGAATACGTTTTTGGGCCAGCTAAAGGAATGCGGACCATACCATAATTGTGTGGCCGCACTCACAATTACGTGGTCCACAGAAGTGAAGAATCAAAGAGATGGGTTCAAGTCCAAAGTCAAGGAGTGCAGACCACATCATTTTTGTGCGGCCGCATAACCAAGAGCGTGGCTGCACTCAGAATTGTGCAGTCTGCAGAAGTCCGGCAAAGTTAGAGCTCAAGTTCAAAGAGTGCAGACCATACTATAATTGTGCGGCTGCAGAAGCAAGAGTGCGGCTGCACAACCTTCACAAGGACATTTTTGTCAGATATTCTTAGCTTAGTATAAATAGAACTTTTTATCATTTTATGTTAGTTTTTGGAAGAGAACCTGAGCCGTTTTCTTTACTATTTTGAGTAATTTTGTACTGGATTAACTTCTAAACATTAGATTTTCTTTCTCTAATCAATTATTATGCATTCTATCTTAATTTTTTCTTGTATTTCTTCATTTTTCACGAGTAGCTAAATTTCTAGCTAGGCTTGTGGCCCAACCCTAGTGTGGGTACTTAATGGGTGTTTGATTTAGGGCTTTTTTGAGATTTGGCTAGTGATATTTAGCTTTGTTCATGCTTGAATTCAAGAATTAATGGTTGCAAATATTGATTCATGCCTATTTGACTTAGTCTCTACTTGAGAAAGAAAGACTAAGTCTAGGAAAACTTGGCTAACAAGAAATTGGGGTGAGCTCAAGAAATTGATAGCCCCAATTAGGGGGTCAAATCTAGAGATAGTAAGACCTGACTTGAGCATATATCACTTGATTTGTGCAATACCCATTTGGACTTGAGAAAACCAAAATGGGCAAAATCACTCAAGCTACCGAGAGGTATAGAGTGGGTAATTGTGTGTGATTACTATATTACAACCCCAATTAATCAAACTTGCCATAGAGTTTACAACCTGTTAGGTAACCACCTAGGTGAAAGTCACGACCCTAGATCTTTTATCATTTGAAAAATAACCAAAACCAAAAATATTGACTCCTAGTTTCATATTTGCAAACAATAGCTTAAAGTTGAAGTAAAAACAACAAACAAGAATGTGAAAGTGTAATTTGATGCACATCACACAATTACACTAAATATATACCTAATCCCAATTCTAACTCCCTCGGGATTTGACCCTGACTCGCATTGGGATTTATTTTTGCTTCGACTGCCTCACTACCTATATTTGTGGTGTGAGTTTGGGCGACATCAATGCGACAAATCGGACTGAAGAAGGCCAGAAAGCCTTCGACAAAATCAAGGAGTATTTATCTAAACTGCCCTTGTTGGTCCCAACGAAATTAGGAAGACCTTTGTTGTTGTATCTATCTGTGCTGGACAAAGACATTGGATGATTCTGGGGCAAGATGATGAAATCGGGAGGAAAGAGAAAGCAATATACTATTTGAGTAAGAAGTTCAAACCTTACGAGGCCATGTATTCTTTGCTGGAGTGCACCTGCTGTGCTTTGACATGGATAGCCCACAAGTTGAGACATTGTTTCTACGCATGCACTACATATCTCATATCTAAGATGGATCCACTAAAATACATCTTTCAGAAACCTATGCCTATGTAATGACCCGACCAGTCATTTTGAGAAATTGCACTTCGCTCGGATGTGTATTCTACATCGGGTAGGATCGGTGGGCTTCGTACTGCCATTGTGAGGGATGTGCAATTCGGTTAATGTTGAGCTTACTCGTGGTTTGATATGTTCTATGAGTTATCCTTATATGCTACGAGGGGTTGTGATTCGTTGGTTATATGCACACATGGTGCAATTTTATTTGGGCTTATAGCGGAAATTTGAGCAAGATAAGTATTTGGGTATTGCGTGATCGATTCTGTGTTGGCTATGTTCTTTCTGGATGGTGGCCTTGTGTTATTTTCTCTCCATGGTTATGGAAATGCACTTTGGGTACTTGATGTTGAATTCCATGTGGTTATTGATTTTGAGCAAGGCATCTCGATGTATATAATATGGACCAGCATTTGGATGGGGTCACACATTTTAGCGGAGTCGTGTAGAGGTATGATCCTTTGTGTTAGATTCATGAGTTTTGGTTCTGCGGTGTGTGATGGGTTCTTAGCATTGTGTTGTGATGGTAATTATTAAGCTTGTGGAATAGTTCTCTCATTTGAGTCGTTTTCCATGATTTAGGAACATTAGAATTATTGCTTATTAGTGTACGGATTGCATAGATTGTGGATTTAGATTATATTGATGTGTCATGTCACCAGAGTGGTCGTGTTGGATGAGATGAGTCATTGGACCTAGAATAGATACTATCGGAATTGATTACAACAATGTTGTAAGGATAATGTCGAAAGTCGGCTTAGAAAATTTTCTATAGTTCTTGTCGAAGGAGAGGGAGATTCCACAACTGGCTAATCTGATGAATGGTTATGAGTTTTTGCGTGTTTCTTTCATCATTGACAGTATATGGAGGTTTTAGAACGAGGCTTTGGTTGATATGAGGTATTACCAGTATTGGGTTATTTTGAGCAGCTACTATGACTAGAAATTATCACTATGAGTTTTTGAGTTACGTGGTATATGATGCGATTTCATCTTGGGTTATGACTATGGCTTGATACAGCTTGTTCAGACTTATACAGTGTGTAGATGCAAGATTCTAATCTTATGGAAAAATTCAGATGTGGAAGTTGGATTCTAAGGCTTATGGGCTAGGTTGGATTAAGAACTTTCAGTCATGATATGGGATAGGGTGACATGGGATCAACCCCGTGTATGTGTATGGTAAGGTTATACAACGATTTGATGGCTTTTGGAATAACTCTGGGCACGTTCGAGGACGAACGTATGTTTAAGTGGGGGAACATGGAACGACCCAATCGGTAGTTTTGAGAAATTGCACTTTTCTCGGTTGTTTGAGGGCATGAGTAACTCCGTATGATATATTGTGACTTATGTAAATCGTCGGCTTTTGGTTTTCAGGTTATCCGGAATTGATTTCGAAGAATGGTTCTCAGTTAGAAGCTTTAAATTTGAAAGATTTGACCAAGTTTTGAATTTTTAGTAGTTAATCTCAGAATGAATTTCTGATGATTCTGTTAGCTTCGTTGGGTGATTTTGGACTTAGGAGCGCTTCTGGATTGTGATTTGGAGGTCCGTAGTGGAATTTGTCTTGAAATAATGAAAGTTGGAATTTTGGAAAGTTTGACCTGGAGTGACATTTTTTTATATCGGGGTCAGATTCTGATTCTGAAAGTTACAGCAAGTGCGTAGTGTCAAATGTGACTTGTGTGCAAAGTTTGAGGTCAATCGGACGTGATTTGGTAGGTTTCAGCATCAGTTGTGGAAGTTTGAAGTTTCAAGGTTCATTGATTTTGAATTGAGGTGTGATTCGTCGTTTCGATATTGTTATGAGTGTTTTGAGGCCTCGAGTAGGTCCGTGTTATGTTATGGGACTCGCTGGTATGTTTGGACGGGGTTCTGAGGGGCTCCGGTGTGTTTCAGATTGGTTCCGGGCTATTTTTCCTTCATGTTTCACTGCTGCATTCTGCTGATATCTGGTGTCTCAGTCCTTCATCGCGTTCGTGAGGCAAGTGCCGCAAATGCATAGTGTATTTTGATGGCAGTGGCAATTTCTTCATCGCATTTGCGAATGTTGGTCCGCATTCACGAAGGGTAGGGATAGTCTCCTTCGCGTTCGCGTATAAGAGATCCCGTTCGCGTAGAGTTGAGCTGGAAGCTGGAGCTATGGGATTTTTCTTCATGTCATTCATGAGGCTTGTGCCACGTTCGCGTAGTACTGTCTCTAGTGCGTATCACGTTTGCGAGGTTTGTTCCGCGAACACGTGGAGCATGTTTGGTGGATGTCATTGTTGTTCATCGCGAACGCAATGGTTATCCCACATTCGCAAAAGAGGGTGTCTGGGCAGAAGTATAAAGTACTCTATTTCGAGGGTTTCAGTCATTGTTACATTTTTGGAGCTATGGAGATCAGATTGAGGCTATTCTTGAAGCAACTTTTACCATATGAGTTGGGGTAAGTGTTCTCTACTCGTTTTTGGTTATATTCCTTGAATCTATCTTCAATTTTAACTTTGGGTTGATGAATTTTAAAGAGGAAATTAGGGGTTTTGGCTTAAAGTTTCATAATATGAATTTCTGAGTTTTGAACATCGAATTGGAGTCAGAATTGAGTGAAACTAGTATGGTTGGACTCGTAATTGAATGGGTTGTTGGGTTGGTCGAGTTTTGAGGCGTAGGCTCGGGTGTGTTTTTGGCCGGATTTGGGATTTGATGTAGATTTCGATCTTTATCATTTGAAATTATTTTCTTGGGTTTTATTTGATGTATTTGAGTTCTTTTTGGCTAGTTTTGAGCCGTTCGGAGGTCGCTACGCGCGTGATGGCATTCTTGGAGCATCGCGTGGCTTGCTTGGCGCTGGAATTGGCTTGTTTAAGATAAGTAACTCTTCTAAACTTAGTGTCGAGGGTATGAAACCTCGAATTTTGTGCCATGTGATTGGTATTGAGGTGACACACGTAGTAGGTGACGGGCGTGTGCGCGTGGACCTTGTGAGTTGTGACTCTGTTGTTTCCAGGGAACTGTTTAGTGGCCCACTTTGTTGATATTTATGTTTTTCACCATGTAATAAAGTAATTGAGCTGTACATCATGTTAGATATCATGTTTAGGCTTTATGCTAATATTGTTGGGACCCCTAGCTGTCATTTCTTGTTGTCATCTCATTGATTTCATTGATATTTCGTACTTAGTCACATTCATGCATTCATATCATATCTCAGTCTCAATTGTTGCTTATTGATACATCATATCATTTTTCCGGGTCAGTTTTCATGACATTGTGAGCCCGTGGATGAGACTGAGAGATTGATGACTGAGTAAGGCCAAGAGCCTAATTATGAGTGACAGTTCTGGGATTGGGCTGCACGCCGCAACATGTTTTATTGATTTATGCCATGATTGGCTTGTAATATCGCTTGGGCTGAAGGAGCCCCTTCGGAGTCTACATACCCCCAGTAAGCGCGGATGATATTATTGAGGGATGGATTTCCCTGGACATTGATTTGTCTCAAGTATTTGATATCTGGAGATGGATTTCTCCATAAGGTTGGATTGCCCTTTTTCCTCGATACGATGTGACCAATAGTCAGTGTTGTATATGTTCCAGGATGGATTTCCTTGGACCGCATGAGCCATATACAATACCGAGTGGTTGAGAATTTATAAATTATTGATGGATGGTTTTACCTGGACATGGATTTGTCCGAAGTACTTGATACCTGGAGATGGATTTCTCCACAGGGTTGGATTGCCATTTTTTCTCGGTACTGTGTGATTATAGTTAGTGTTGTATATGTTTCAGGATGGATTTTCCTGAGCTGTATGGGCCATATACAGTACCGAGTGGTTGAGTATGATGAGAGGAAAGTGTGATACGGTGAAGTTGAGTACTCTGAGAGTGTGAGTACATGATTCATCTATGAGATACATGGCATTGACATGCATATATGGCACACTTGCATAGAGACGTATTTTCCTCATGTTGTACGGTATCACAATATTCATGACTTTTTACACACATTGAAATGTGGGCATAGAGTGGTATTTCACACTTGTTATTTGGAAAGGAAATGAAACATTTTTTATTTATTGGGGAAATGATTTTTCAGGAAAAATTTCAGGTTTTAAACTATCTCATAATTTCTTAATGATTTCGAAAAAGGATTTGGATTTTTCACTGATATTCTTGAACAGCGAAACTATTTTCGGAAAACTGTGCAAAAGCTGAACATTTTTATCTCTGAGATTATTTCCTTGTTTAAATGCTCTACGTTGTATGAACTGCTGTTGGTTATTTGTGTTGGACCTTACCTATGTTCCAACTCGTCATCGCTTTCAACCTGAGGTTAGGTTTATTACTTTTTGAGTACATGAGGTCGGTTGTACTCATACTACACTTCCTGCAGATCCTAGATACTGATGTTGCTGCGTTCGATGGGAGCTGGATTTGAAGATGTACCTGCGTTCCTGTTGTAGCTGCCTCTTGTTCATGGTAGCCTTAGATTCATAGAACTCTATTTATGTACTTTTCAGACAGATGTTGTATTTACTTCATGCCATCTTTGTAAACTCTATTCTTAGAAGCTCATGATTTGTACTACCAGCCCTTGGGAAGCGTATAAGATTCAGATAATTCTTTTGTTTAATTATCTTATTAATATTATTAAAATTGGATAGTTATTAGTTGGCTTACTTAGTGGGTTGGGTTAGGAGCCATCATGACTAGTGGATTTTGGGTCGTGACATATTGGTATCAAAGCTCTAGGTTCATAGGTTTTACAAGTCATGAGCAAGTGTCCGGTAGAGTCTTTTGGATCAGTATGATGACGTCCATACCTATTTTCTAAAGGCTACAGGGCATTTAGGATATCCTTCCATCTTTCTTTCTTTATCGTGTGTCATTGATTCGGCTTGAAGTGTAATCCTTTGAATTCCTTCCATGCATTCGTATGCGCACTTGAACGCTCAGTATCAGTTGTGCATCGACGGCTTGTGATTCCCTAAATGAAGTGCGAGATGTGATTTCTGTATGTTGATGATGGGCCAGTCTGGAGGACTTGAGGTTGGGTTTTGACTATAGCTTGAGCACGAAGGTATTGATTGTGTGAGCACGTGTTTTCAAATTTATATGTCTGGTAGAGTCCCTATTCATTGAATTTGTGGTTGGATGGCTACGTGATGAGTATGATATGACTACGAGATGTGTTCAAATGATTTGAGGAGTAGAAAGAACTATTTGGTGCTTGGTTTCCATCTTGATTTGACATATAGTCTTGAGTTATGGGTGTGTTGAAGGATCTTTCATGTTGTTTAGTTGAGGAGTGAAGTAGATTTTCATGTTGTGATATGAGTTCAGACTCAGGAAGATTAAGTGATTGCGTAATGGTTATGACTGTGGAAAGGGTATAAGGAGATGTTAGTTTGAGGCGAAGCAGGTGGGTTATCTCCTGCGGGGTGTCCTGAGGGTTGTGTGATCCCTATGTTGTTTTGTGGCGAGTTCTCTTTTACCAGTGAGTTATACATATTGCAAATTGTGTTTGGATCGCCTATGAGAGTGAGCTTGACTGTTACAAGGGTGAATGCGAGATTTGTAAATGATTTGAGATATTAGATAGTTTGTGTTAGATGAGCTTATGGAGGATTTAGTTGAATCTCACTATGGTATTATGGTAGTAATAGAGTGTGGGCAGTGTAAGCTATTGTGTGTTTTGATCTATGGCTTTGAGCCAAGTGGGGGAGTCTGCTATTGATAAGTTGATTGCATGGTTATGTGTTGTATTGATTTCAGTTCGAGGTATACTGGTGAATCAATTATGGCTTACAAAGGTTGAGATCGAGGATGACTCGAGTAAAGGAAATTTTTGGATAAGGGTTGTGTTATGCTTTATGGGTATATGGGAAACATTGGATGATTTAGTTGTTATTTGTAAAGGATGTAGCATGCATGGAGTAGGAAATCGCTCGGCTGCTTAGAAGATTGGATTACTTCCTTGGGTGTTGCTGTACTAATGGGGCACAGGTCGTTCGGTCCATTTGGGCGGTGCTATTGAGATTCGATTAGAGTGGATGACTCTGAATGGTTCTAATGAATTCAAGACTTATACATAACAATTGAGAATGTTGCGGATTTGTATATGGCTAGAAGCTGAGAGTTACATTGGATGGTATCGAGACTCGTAGTATTTCTATATCATTATGGATTCTACATTCAGTATCAGGAAGGTAAGATGAACAACTTTGAATTCATAGAAGGTCTCTTCAAAGTGGGTATCTCGGTGTTGGCACTTTTGGGCTGCTTAAGAGAGTATTCAGCGGCTTATGAGCCTTAGGGCTATGTGGTTTTATGCTAGGGTCTCGTGTGGTGAGTCTTCGTTGAGGATTATGGTATTATGGCGAGGAGAAGTACCAATTTGAAGGTAATTCAGAAGGAACTCGGAGAAATAGGACAGCTTAGTAGTAGGCTGGATCGGCATGGTAATGGATATGATCGGTTCTTTGGGTGCTTATGATGTGGTGGATTTCTATAGGTGTTTCTTGGAAATGCTCTTGGGTTTTGGTAACCTGCGTAGCTTGGTTGAGTTAGAGGGATTTAGTCCTAACGGTTTGGTTTTGTGCAAATGGGATTTAGAGAGTTCTTGATGGTTTCTACCATGGTTAGAGATGTATATTTTCTACTAGCGTGAGGAGCATGTGATGTATAGTGATTTTCTCCTAGATGGGATCAAATAGAAAGTTCTTGGCTAATTAAGTATGCAGTGCTTGTGACTCGGAGTGGAACACGAAGTTCTCGTACTTTTCATATAATGGCATAGTATATGCGGTGTGTTGTGTAGGATTGAGATTTACATGTGTAAGGTCACAGTTCAGTTTTGAAGGGAAGGTCATGAGTCTTTAGGCAGCATGGACATTTTTAGATGACTAGGTAAATTATCAGATATGGCTTGATGAGAGTATACATTTCAGAAGGGGCAATGTGTTTTCATTTATGGATATCTCATTGGTATTGCGACACTCTCCTAGTTGATCGACTGCTGATGTTTAAATTTTGCTTTGTGGCACAGAAGAATTATAGAAGTATTCCTCGTGGGATGATCGTGTATTGGAGAAGTGTTAGACATTCATGCGGTGGAGTTGAGATCAGATATGGTGATTCGTGTGTTCTATGGATTTGGGGACTGGGAGATCTCATAAGTAGATTGTTTCGTGGTTGTGGACTATGAAAATGTAGCCAAGGTTAGTCAGAGGATAGTATGTATTGTGATTCAGTCATTGTGGACTTTTGGAGGGTTATTTCTCTATTATGGGTGACCAGAGTTGATTTGAGGTTAATTGGTAGGCCTAATAAGGATGTGTATTCTACACCGGGTCGGATTGGCAGGCTTCGTACTGCCATTGTGAGGTAGGTGCCATTCGGCTAGTGTTGAGCTTATTCGTGTTCTGATATGTTATATGAGTTACCCTTATATACTACGAGGGGTTGTGATTCGTTGGTTATATGCACACATAGTGCGGTTTATTTGGGCTTATAGCAGAAATTTGAACAAGACGGGTATTTGGGTATTGCGTGATCGATTACGCATTGGCTATATTCTTTCATGGTGGCCTTGTGTTATTTGCTCTCCGTGGTTATGGAAATTCACTTTGGGTTCTTGATGTCAAATTTTGCATGGTTATTGATTTTGAGCAAGACGACTCGATGTATATAATATGGATCAGCATTTGGATGGGGTCACGCATTGTAGCAGAGTCATGTAGAGGTATGATCCTTTGTGTTAGATTCGTGAGTTTTGGTTCTGCGGTGTGTGATGGGTTCTTAGCATTGCTTTGTGGTGGTAATTGTTAAGCTTGCGGATTACATTGGGATTGCTGCTTATTGGTGTACGGATTACACGGGTTGTGGATTTAGATTGTATTGATGTGTTATGTTACTAGAGTGGTCGTGTTGGATTAGATGAGATCATTGGACCTATAATAGATACTATCGGAATTGACTACAACAATGTTGGAAGGATAATATCGAAAGTTGGCTTAGAAAATTTGCTATAGTTCTTGTCGAAGGAGAGGAAGATTCCACAACTGGTTGATCTGATGAATGGTTATGAGTTTCTGTGTGTTTCTTTCATTGTTGACAGTATATGAAGGTTTTAGAATGAGGCTTTGGTTGATATGAGATATTGCCAGTATTAGGTTATTTTGAGCAGCTATTGTGACTCGAAATTATCACTATGAATTTTTGAGTTACGTGGTATATCATGTGATTTCATCTTGGGATATGACTATGGCTTGATACAGCTTGTTCAGACTTATATAGTGTGTAAATGCGAGATTATGATCTTATGGAAAACTTCGGATGTGGAAGTTGGATTCTAAGGCTTATGGGCTAGGTTGGATTAAGAAATTTCATTCATGTTATGGGATAGGGTGATGTGGGATCACCCCCGGGAATGTGCATGGTAAGGTTATACAACGATTTGATGGATTTTGGAACAACTCTAGGCACGTTCGAGGAAGAATGGATGTTTAAGTGGGGGAGGATGTAACGACCAGACCAGTCGTTTTGAGCAATTGCATTTCGCTCGATTGTTTGAGGGCATGTAGTGGAATTTGGCTTGAAATGGCGAAAGTTAGAATTTGTGAAAGCTTGACCGGTAGTGGACTTTTTGATATCATGGTCGGATTCCGATTCCGGAAGTTAGAGAAGGACCATAATGTCAAATGTGACTTGTGTACAAAATTTGAGGTCAATCGGACGTGATTTGGTAGGTTTCAGCATCGGTTGTGGAAGTTTAAAGTTTCAATGTTCATTGATTCTGAATTGAGGTGCGATTCATCGTTTTGATGTTGTTATGAGGGTTTTGAGGCCTCGAGTAGGTCCGTGTTATGTTATGGGACTCGTTGATATGTTCGTATGGGGTCCCGAAGGGCTCGGGCATGTTTCGGATTGGTTCCGGGCTATTTTTCCTTCATGTTTCACTGCTACATTCTGCTGATATCTGGTGTCTCAGTCCTTCATCGCGTTCGCGAGGCAAGTGCTGCAAACACATAGTGTATTTTGATGGCAGTGGCAATTTCTTCAATACATTCTTGAATGTTGGTCCGCATTCACGATAGGTAGGGCTAGTCTCCTTCGCGTTCGCATATGAGAGATTGCATTCGCGTAGAGTTGAGCTGGAAGCTGGAGCTATGGGATTTTTCTTCATCACGTTCGTGAGGCTTGTGCCGCGTTTGTGTAGTGCTGTCTCTAGTGTGTATCGTGTTCGCGAGGCTTGTGCCACGAACGCATAGAGCATTTTTGGTGGCTTTCATTGTTGTTCATCGTGAACGCAATGGTTATCCCACGTTCGCGAAAGAGGTTGTCTGGGCAGAAGTATAAAGTACTCTATTTCTAGGGTTTCAGCCATTTTTACATTTTTGGAGCTATGGAGCTCGGATTGAGGCGATTATTGAAACAATTTTCACCATATGAATTGGGGTAAGTATTTTCTACTTGGTTTTGGTTATATTCCATGATTCTATCTTCAATATTAGCTTTGGGTTGATGAATTTTAAAGAGGAAATTGGGGGTTTTGGCCTGAAGTTTCATATTATGATTTTTTTGAGTTTTGTACATCGAATTGAAGCCGAAATTGAGTTAAACTAGTATAGTTGGACTCGTAATTGAATGGGTTGTCGGTTTTTATAAGTTTTGAGGCATGGTCCCGGGTGTGATTTTTGGCTGGATTTGGGATTTGATGTAGACTTTGATCTTTATCATTTGAAATAGTTTCCTTGGGCTTTATTTAATGTATTTGAGTTGCTTTTGGCTATTTTTGAGCCGTTCGGAGGTTGCTACGCGCGTGATGGCATTCTTAGAGCATCGCTTGGTTTGCTCGGCGTTGGAATTGGCTTGTTTAAGATAAGTAACTCTTCTAAACTTAGTGCTGAGGGTATAAAACTCCGAAATTTGTGTTATGTGATTGGTATTAAGGTGACGCACATGCTAGGTGATTGCAATTTGTGCACCCTATGAGTTGTGACTCTGTTGTTTCCAGGTCACTGTTTAGTGGCCCACTTTGTTGATATTTTTGTTTTTCACCATGTGATAAAGTAATTGAGCCGTACATCATGCTAGATATCATGTTTAGGCTTTATGCTGATATTGTTGGGACCCCTAGCAGTTGTTTCTTGCTGTCATCTCATTGATTTCGTTGATATTTCGTACTCAGTCACATTCATGCACTCATATCATATCTCAGTATCAGTTGTTGCTTATTGATACATCGGGTCAGTTTTCATGACATTGTGAGCCTGTGGGTGAGATTGGAGAGATTAATGACTGAGTGAGGCCGAGAGCCTGATTATGAGTGACAGTTATGGGATCGGGTTGCACGCCGCAGCATGTTTTACTGATTTATGGCATGATTGACTTGTTATAGTGCTTGTGTTGAAGGAGCCCCTCCGGAGTCTACACACCCCCAGTGAGCGTGGATGATATTATTGAGGGATGGATTTCCCTGGACATGGATTTTTTCGAAGTATTTGATATATGGAGATGGATTTCTCCACAGGGTTGGATTGCCCTTTTTCCTCGATACTGTGTGACTTATAGTTAGTGTTGTATATGTTCCGGGATGAATTTCCCTGGGCCTCATGGGCCATGTACAGTACCGAGTAGTTGAGCATTTATATATTATTGAGGGATGGATTTCCCTGGACATGGATTTGTCCGAAATACTTGATACCTGGAGATGGATTTCTCCACAAGGTTGAATTGCCCTTTTTCCTCGGTACTGTGGGAATTATTGTCAGTGTTGTATATATTCCGGGATGGATTTCCCTGGGCCGTATGGCCCATATATAGTACCGAGTGGTTGAGTATGATAAGTGAAAAGTGTGATATAGTGAGGTTGAGTACTCTGAGAGTGTGTACATTATTTATCGATGAGATACATAGCATTGGCATGCATATATGGCACACATGCATAGAGAAACATTTTCCTCATGTTGTACGGTATCACATTATTCATGACTTTTTACACACATTGATATGTAGGCATAGAGTGGTATTTCACACTTGTTATTTGGAAAGGAAATGAAACATTTTTTATTTATTGGGGAAAGGATTTTTCAGGAAAAATTTCAGGTTTCAAACTATCTCATAATTTCTCAATGATTTCGATAAAGGATTTGGGTTTTTCACTGATATTCTTGAACATCGGAACTATTTTCGGAAAACTGTGCAAAAGCTGAATATTTTTATCTCTGAGATTATTTCCTTGTTTAAATGCCCTACGTTGTATGAACTGTTGTTGGTTATTTATGTTAGAACTGACCTATGTTCCCACTCGTCACTACTTTCAATCTGAGGTTAGATTTGTTATTTTTTGAGTACATGGGGTCGTTTGTACTCATACTGCACTTCTTGCATATTGCGTGCAGATCCCGGATGCCAATGTTCCTGCATTCGATGGTTGCTAGATTTGAAGGTGTACCTATGTTCCTACCGTAGTTGCCTCTTGTTCATGATAGCCTTAGATTATAAAATTCTATTTATTTACTTTTCAAACATAAAGTGTATTTTCTTCATATCAGCTTTGTAAACTCCATTCTTAGAAGCTCATGATTTGTATTATCAATCCTTGGGAAATGTAATAGATCCAAATAATTTATTTTGTTTAATTGGCTTATTAGCAATATTGAAATTGGATAGTTATTAGTTGGCTTACCTAGAGGGTTGGGCTAGGTGCCATCACGACTAGTGAATTTTGGGTCGTGATAACCTACAGGTAAGTTAGCCAAATGGCAAATATTGCTAAGTGAGTTTAACATCATTTATGTGACTCAGAAGGCATTCAACGGACAAGCATTGACCTATCACTTGGCAGAGAATCCCGTAGACAGAGAATACGAACCATTGAAGACGTATTTTCCCGACGAAGAAGTGTTGTTAGGTGAAGATATTACCGAAACGTACGACGGTTGGAGGATGTTCTTTGACGAAGCAGCAAACTTCAAGGGAGTAGGCATTGGGGCTGTTTTGGTATCAGAAACCGGTCAACATTATCTTGTATCCGCAAAGCTCAGGTTCCCGTTCACCAATAACATGGTAGAGTATGAGGCCTGCATCTTGGGACTCAGATTGGCCATTGACATGAACGTTCAGGAGTTGTTGGTAATAGGAGATTCTGATCTATTGGTATATCAGGTACTAGGAGAAAGGGCTACCAAGAACACAAAATATTACCATACTTGCATTGTGTACAAGAGTTGATCAAGAGGTTCACAAAGATATAATTCAAGCATGTTCCAAGGATCCAAAATGAGTTCGTAGATGCATTAGCCACCCTGTCTTCCATGATACAACATCTGGACAAGAATTTCACTGATCTTATCCTAATAAAGATCCGTAAGCAGCCAGCTTATTATGCCCATGTTGGAGAAGAGTTTGATAGAAATCTATGGTTCCATGATATCAAAGAATACTTGGATAAAGGAGAATACCCAGAAAATGCCACGCACACCCAGAAGCGCAAACTTTGATTGGCCAACCATTTCTTTCAGAGTGGAGGAATTCTGTATAGAAGGACTCCTGACTTGGGATCGTTGCGATATGTTAATGCCAAGCAGGCATCCAGATTGCTCGAACAAATACATGCTGCAACTTGCGGGTCTCATATGAACGGGTCCATTCTGGCCAAGAAAACACTAAGAGCAGGGTATTTCTGGATGACTATGGAAACTGACTGTATCAAATATGTTCAAAAGTTCCACCAATGCCAGATACATGTTGATATGATACGAGTGCTGCCCAACAAACTCAATGCAACGAGTCCACCCTGGCCTTTCTCTACTTGGGGCATGGATATCATCAGACCAATTGAATGCGCTTCTTCAAATGGACATAGGTTCATTTTGGTGGCTATAGATTACTTAACAAAAATGGGTCGAAGTCGCTTCCTATAAGGCTGCGACTAAGAAGGTCGTAGCAGATTTCATCGAAGATCGTATTGTTTGTCAATTTGGAGTACCCGAGTCAATCATTACTGAAAATGCTGCCAATCTCAATAGTGATCTAATGAAAGCTATGTGTGAAACATTCAAGATCAAGAATCGGAATTCGACAACATACAGGTCGCGGACGAATGGAGCCGTAGAAGCCGCCAACAAGAACATCAAGAAGATATTGAGGAAAATGGTGGACAACTACAAGCCATGGCACGAGAAGCTACCATTTGCTTTGATCAGGTACTGCACCACGGTTCGTACATATAATGGGGAAACCCCTTATCTACTTGTCTATGGTATGAAAGCCGTTATTCCCGCCAAAGTGGAGATTCCCTCCTTAATAATCATATAAGAGGTCGAGCTCAGTGATGCGGAATGGACACGGAGCTGGTATGACCAACTGTCTCTCATTGATGTTAAGAGAATGAACGCAATGTGGCACAGTCAAGTCTACTAGAATAGAATGGAAAGGGCTTTGAACAAAAAGGTTAGATCAAGGCAATTCACACCGGGGCAATTAGTGTTGAAATGGATCTTCCCGCATCAAGATGAAGCAAAGGGGAAATTCTCACCCAACTGGCAAGACCCTTACATGGTTCACTGATTACTGACTAGAGGAGCACTTATACTTGTAGAGATGGATGGAGAGATATGGACAAAACCTATCAACTCAGGTGCAGTCAAGAGATATTATGTTTATGATTATGTTCGCACTTACTATTTGATGTAACCTGAACTATGCTTGACCTGATTTCCATTTAAAAGGGGATACATAGAAAGCCATGTGGGTTCGGTCACATCATAATAAAATCTTCATTCCCCTCTATGGTCAGAAACTAAGGTAAGATTTTGAGTTTGTCAATCTCATTACGTCAAGGATCTCCAAGAAGTGTATCGCCAGAAGCATGCATATAAACTGGGACAGAATTTAAGGACGGTCCTTAAAACTCCGAGTTGAGGAGGTTGCACTGTCTCAAAATGTGTCACAATCTCCGATTTGAACATTATTTGTTTTATGCGTGATCATATATTTTGAACAAACTGCATTTTTATACAAATGATTTATCACAAATTCATATTTTCTGAAATTTCATTTTTTGTAGTAGCTAGACATTACCTAGGGTGACTCAAACAAGACCTCAAGATAAGGAGCAAAGATGTAATGAAGAATCAAATGCACGAACCGACCTTACCCCAAAAACTCACGATTTTTCTTTGGATATAGGCACGAGGGACATAATAAACACGTCCGCAAATATATACATACAACGAGATCAATATCTTCACACCGATAAAAGTTGCCAAACATAAACGCATCAAACTAAGAATAACTTTTCCGTCTCACATTTAATTGTTTCTTTTCCTACATAAGGTTAAGCACTTCCTTTCCCTGCACGAGATTAATCATTGTCTCCATTATTTGCATGAGCCTAAATACTGCCTCCATCATTGCATAAGGTTAAGCACTGCCTTTCCCTACATGAGACTAAACATTGTCTCTATTTTCTTCATGAGGCTAAGCAATGCCTCCGTAACTGCATAAGGCTAAGTACTGCCTTTCCTTGCATGAGACTAAGCATTATCTCCATTCTCTGCATGAGGCTAAGCACTACCTCCATCATTGTATAATCCTAAGCACTTCCTTTTCTTGCAAGTGACTGAGCACTGTCTCCATTATTGCATGAGGCTAAGCATTGCCTCTATCGTTGCATAAGGCTAAACACTACCCTTCTTTGCATAGGGCTAAACACTGCCGTAATTTTACTGCATGAGACTAAGCATCGTCTATATTATTACATGAGACTAAGCACTGGCTCCATCATTGCATAAGGCTAAATGCTGCCTTTCTTTGCATAAGGCTAAGCAGTGCCCTCATCTCATACAAGACTAAACCTTGTCTTGTCTCATTCTTGCATATGACTAAGCATTACCTGTTCCCTCTATAAAATGATCGATATCACCACATCTTTGCATTTCATGGGCTAAAAAATCACCACATTGTCCAAAGGCGTCATAGTCCGAAGGCACCATCCTCATAGCTTGAAGACACTATTCCATGGCCTAAGGATCTCTCAAAGCTGCATATCAATATTCAAAGGCGTCATAGTCCAAAGGCACCATCCTCATCGCTCACGGATACCATTTTGTGGCCTACGAATCCCTTATCATATGCTTTATAGCCCAGGACATAATGATCTAAGGACATCATCCTCATCGTTCAAAGACAATTCTCATGATCCGAAGGGAGTTTGCATCATGTATAAATTTTCGCAATAACCCCGTATATTCGCGTGCATTGTGTTTTAAGTTTTGCAGGTAACTCGGGAGGTAACCATCCTACAAATAGGAGCAATTCTCACTTCGGTTTTCGTTCACATCCTTCAACCCTCTCAAACATAACCGACGATCAGCAATTGATTACCCTTTGTCCCGTAATCGCTCAATTATTTGGCTTATACATCTGTAAAGTTCAAATTTACATTCATAGCTCCACTTAAAATTATTCGTTACTCATGACACTATCATATCCAAAAGATTCTTTTCGAAACACACAACCACTCTTATAACAACTCCATCAGTTTCGTTCGTCGTTGGATCCAGAACTATACACGACCTGATTCCCGTAATACCAGGAATATGTAGGCAACTCAAGAACCAGGGTTCGGCCCCCATTTTTGAAAACACATCATCCCCCATTCATTTCAGACAAAATTGGTCATCATTTTCTTTACCTGACAACTCTTTCATCATTCTCGGGTAAAGAGGGGTAGCTGTTGATACCCAATTTTGCCCTCATATTCTTTTACATATCCTATATACTTTTAAAATATCATTTTGCATCATTACAAATTTACACAAGTCATATAAGTACTTTCTGTAATTTTTCATAATTTGTAAAGTATTAAAATTGATTTTCTTGCATTTAAATTATTCAAATATTTATTAATTACTCCTTTAAATTATTTTTATAATAACTTAATTATCAAAATTTATTTTTTACACTTACATATATGCATTATAACATTTTAATTCATTTTATATAAATTACATCTGCATTTTTGAACTATTTATGCATTTTTCGCAATAATAGCCTATACTTTACAATTAATTGCATTTTATCATTTTATTTAGGGTCAAAATAATTTCTTATATTTTTATAATCTTCATCTATTATTTTAACATATTTATTTGTGTAAGTAGTATTTTTTATATTTATTTATCTATTTTGTTAAATTATTTTTTCTTAATTTCTTGTATTTAAAATCCAGCCCAATATAAGGATAATTTAGGACCAAAGCTTAGCCAAACCATCAGCCCAATAGCTCCCAGCCTAAGACCAAATGACCCCTTCTCTATACTCATCCTCAATCCGTTAGACGAACCATCCCACTTATTCTTTAATCCTGGCCGTTGATCTCTCAAAATCAACGCTCCATGATCACCCACCCTTTCTAATTAACCAAACCCCTAAAACCTAAACCCATTTACCCTTAGCAGCCACCTCTATACTCTTTCAAACCCTCTCCTCACTTCACAAACCTTAGTCGCCTCCCCAAATCTTCTTCGAATCCGATCAAAGCATGGATTCCTTCTGTGATTCTCTCACCTTTTACGGGTTACCTCATTGTTACTTACAAGATTATGGTGTTATTTAGTATTTTTCCCACTTTTGAAAAATACCAGTCTCCAAATCAAGTAAAATCGGCTTCACCTTTCGAGATTTAGACGATATTTCATCTATATGCATCATAGCAAGATTATATGGGTCCGATTTACCAAGATCCTCGACCAATCTTTTATTATGGTCAAACTAGATGATTATGCATGCTCTTCCTTCTTTATTTATGTTTGATTTATTGTGTTGTCCATATTTAGATGTTTGATTTCGACTACTATATAAACCATTCTCTAAATTCACAGACCTTAATTACTGAAAATACTCTCACACTCTCACTTATTCTATTGTTCTAAACTTGAGACCTTGGCCGGCTGAAAGCCAAGGCCATTAGAATTCGATTGTGTTCTTTTCTCAGTGCAAGCACTGCCCGGGGTTCACTTGAAACCCTTGGGAACTCTGATGCATTGGATTTTGGGATTCTTCTGCTCTTTGTGCTATTGACTATTGTAGTATTACTAAAGTGTTCTTCTAATTATTGCTTATTTGATTAATCTGCAACTGGTAAGTCTCTTTGGCCATAGCAATTTCATTCTTCTTTGTTTATATCTTGTGATTTGTGTATACATATCTCTGAAGCTTCTATGAAATAACATTTTACTATGCTACCTTGTTTGCTCTGAGGACTTATTATGTTTCTATACCTTTAGCATATGAACTTGCCTAAATTCTGATTATGAATGCATATATACGTATTTAACATTGGGCGATTTCTATCTCACTTAACCAGTTTGTTTTACTATCTGTATGTTGATATTAAATATTAGTCCTGAGTCTGCCTCTCTGTTTTATTCTTCTCTGTTATGACAAATAACTCATGCCTAGAAAGTATTCTAATTCCTGTTGAGTCATTCATGCCTAACCTGTTTTCTTTTTGGGTTTCTACTGTTAGTTATAACCATGTCCCCATGTTATTTGTTGTTCTATTGTGTACTTCTAACCTGCTCGATTCTGTGTATTAATTGTGACCCCTAGAGTAAATATCATAACTAGCCTCTCCTCGTATATATGGACAACTAGTACCAGGTTCAATACTAGCTTGTCTTGCCTCTGAAAATTGATATGTCTCTTATATTGTGACTAATGTTCAGCATGCTAAAATATTTCCCCTGCTCCATTAAGCAATTGCTTGATCATAAGTTTGTTATGTTACGTTGTTCCTTTCATTGGGCTTTTCATGGTGGATACTTTCATGCGATGGTTGTGCTTTGCTTGTTTCTTGTCTGATTCTGCTAGACCTTCATCTAAGGTTTTCTAGGTTGATTCTGGATCATGCTTCTTTTCAAAACTATTTTGAATGGTTTACTATCCTATAATGGTCAATCATATCACTCTTAAACTTTGTTTCTGGAATTACAAGCATAAAACTTGCCTTATATGTGCCTTTCAAATCAGTCTGATCCTGTTTATATGTCTTAGCTAGAACTGTTGTTAGCTATAGCTTTAAGAACTAAGTGTTTAAGTTGTTTAATTAATTTTATGAGTATTTTGTTACTTGTATGGCTAAATTTCGCATATGTTTGGGTAAGTAAGTTATTCGTTAGGCCTAGTGTTAGGCCATACATGTTGGGTTTGAGCATGGAACTCAGGCTACTATGGTAAACTAGTGTATGGTTTTGCTGTTGTTCGAAGATTAAGACCATTTAAGGCCTGGAGACATCCCTGGGTTGTTCTGTATTAGCTTGTATTTGTTCTATTGGGCTTGTAGTTGTTTCATTCTATAACTAGTCATATTTGGGTTTGCACTATTTCATTTGGGCCTATAATAATTTGTAATAACGAATAGTGGGAAATTAATGAAAAGGAGGCTGGGGTATTTTAATGCTTGCATAAAAGGGTAGGAAACATGCCTATAGGGTGTCACTACCCGAATTTTCCACCCCCGGGAGTCGTGACGCCTACTGGTAAAAGCTAGGCAAGCCCAATTATTCTAATTACTTAACCTTTTCCAGTTTAAACCATTATCAGTGATGAGTAGATATCATACAAATAGCGAAAATAATTAAGCGGAAGACAAAATATGATAATTTAACTTAATACAAGCTGCGGAAGTCTAAATACAACTCTACCTAGAATTTGGTGTCACAATTTCACAGACTGACTAAGATTACTACAAATAAAGTCAGAATAAAAATACACAAATCTTTCTCTGAATTAGTAAGAACAGAAAAGAAATGATAGAAGGAGACGCCAAGGCATGCGGACGCCTGCAGGACTACTTCGGGTTGTCTGTTGGACTGAAGGCAACAACCTCACTGCGGTCCAAATGCTTCGGTACCAATATTTGCACACAGTGCAGAGTGTAGTATCAGTACAACCGACCCCATGTGCTGGTAAGTACCTAACCAAACCTCGGCGAAGTAGTGACGAGGGTAGGACTAGACTACCAAATAAACCTGTGCAGTTAAATCATACACAGCAGAAAAATAAAAGCAGATAATTACAGTTAAAGATGGGAGGGAGAAAACATGCTTTGGGGAGTAACAGATAACAACAGAATATCAAGAGGAATATAAAGGAACCAAAATCCAATTACTAACAAGGATAAGGAAATCAAATGCAGAATTCAACTTCATTTCATATCTTGTTGCAGGCGCAACTCGATCCCATTTCATGTATCTCATTGCAAGCGTGCAACCCTATCCCATTTCATATATCTCGTTGTAGGCGTGCAACCCGATCCCATTTCATATATCTCATTGCAGGCATGCAACCCGCACCCATTTCATATATCTTGTTGCAGGCGTGCAACCCGCTCCCATTTTATTTATCTTGTTGCAGGCGTGCAACCCTCTCCCATTTCATATATCTTATTGCAGGAATACAACCCGCTCCCATTTCATATATCTCGTTGCAGGTGTGCAACTCACTCCTATTTCATATATTTTCGTAGTGGCGTGCCACCCGATCCTATTTACAAATCAACAACAATCACAAAAGAATCCCGGCAAGGGAAACAATATCGTAAATAATAACATCCCAGCAAGGGAGACAATATCATAAACAATAACATCCCGGCAAGGGAACCAACAATGATAATCAACATTTTAAGTATGAATAAATCTCAACGGAGTCACTACAATTACAATACTAGACCCACGGGCATGCTTGACACCAACGTATAGATACTCGTCACC
Source organism: Nicotiana sylvestris (assembly GCF_000393655.2). Lineage (NCBI taxonomy): Eukaryota > Viridiplantae > Streptophyta > Magnoliopsida > Solanales > Solanaceae > Nicotiana > Nicotiana sylvestris. The sequence goes on from NC_091063.1 coordinate 111,644,888, forward strand.
ATGCCTATACGTTGTACTCCACAATTAAAACATAGCAAGTAAGACACAACTCCTAATCTCTCAAGCTAAGGTTAGACCGAACACTTACCTCGATGTCACGAACACAATTCAAGCCTCAACTACCGCTTTACCTCTTGTTTCCACCACCAATTCGCTTGTATCTAGCCACAAGTTACTTAATTATATCAATAAATGTTAAATGAATCAGTTCTAATGCATGAAAATAAGTTTTTCAATGTTTTCCCCAAAAAGTCAAAAATCGACCCCGGGCCCACATGGTCAAAACCCGAGGTTCGAACCAAAACCCGATTACCCATTCACCCACGAACCCAAATATATAATTTGTTTTAAAATCGGACCCCAAATCGAGGTCCAAATTCTCAAAATTTGAAAAATCTAGGTTCTACTCAAAACACCCAATTTCCCCCATGAAAACCCTTGATTTTGAGTTGAAATCATGTGAAAAGATGTTAATGATTGAAGAAAACGAGTTAGAAATGACTTACAATCAATTTGGAGAAGAACTTTTCTTTGGAAAATTGCCCAAGAGAGTTTATGTTTTGAAAGAGTTTGAAAAATAAAAGATTTTCAACTAAGTTATAAATTTGCAGGTTGCAGATGTCGCAATTACGACCACTGTCATCTTCGCATTTGCGACCATCCCATATTTTTGAGGGATTCGCATTTGCAAGGCAGACGTCGCATTTGCGACCAGGCCTGCCCATGCCTTCTTTCGCATTTGCGATTTCGCATTTGCGAGACAGGCTTCGCAAATGCGAAGCGTGCAGACCTGCAACATACAAGAAATTCCTAAGTGCAAATTTCACTCCATGGCTTATCCGAAACTCACCCGAGCCTTCGAGGCTCCAAACCAAACATGCACACCAACCTAAAAACATCATACGGACTTGCTCGTACAATCAAATCATCAAAATAACACCAACAACTATGAATTTAGCATCAAAATCAAAGAAAATCTCAAGAACTTTCAAAGTTTTAAATTTTACAACTAAGGTTCCGAATCACGTCATATGGCCTCCGTTTCTTACCAAACTTTACCGGCTCAACTTAAATTACATATAAGACCTGTACCGAGCTCCGAAACCAAAATACGGGCCTGATACCATCAAATTCCAAACACATTTCATTTCCAAAAACTCATATATATTCCAGAAAATAATTTTCTTTAGAAATTCATTTCTCGAGCTTGGGACCTCAGAATTCAATTCCGGGCATACGACCAAGTCCCATATTTTCCTACGGACCCTCCGGGACCGTCAAATCACGGGTCCGGGTCTGTTTACCCAAAATATTGACCGAAGTCAACCTAAATTCATTTTAAATGCAAATTTTATTATTTTTCACATATTTTCACATAATGTCTTTCCGGATACACGCCCGGACTGCTCACATAAATCGAGGTGAGATAAAAAGGAGGTTTTAAGGCCTCGGAATACAAAATTCATTTCTAATACAAGTGATGACCTTTTGGGTCATCACATAGGGTGTATGTGTTATATCTGCTACTCCGTTCAGCATGCCTTATTTATTATTTCGTTTAGTGTGTTGCACACTAATAGAAATCATGCCTATAAGAATCATGCACACCTCGCTTGTACAGTGTTCAAACATATTAGTCCAAGTATTTGTCATATTCGTTTCTATGTTACTACTGTGCATTTAGACAGCATGCCTATAGGATGTAATAACATATGATTTGTTAATCTAGATACCATGCCTATAGTACTCCGACTAATCAATTGGTCAATCGCTTCTATTACATTTAGTATACTGCCCATCTAGATATCATAACTATAGGATTTTACTCAAACAATCAATTATTTTGTTACTTCTTCACTTTTACTATATTGTCTCTCTTAAATAAGATGCCTATAAGTATAAAGTTATAATTTTAGTTATCAAATATTAGAAATCTTGCCTACAGGATATTGTCACCTGCCTAAGACGCATGTCTATAAAAATAAGCACTGGTATCTTTCCTCACCTATATGGTTACCTAGCTTAATTATATAATCCACATAGCGTAAACTTCAATCGGGACTCACCGTTGTGGACCTCAAAGAGTGCCTAATACCTTCTGTTTGAGGTAATTTGAGACCTTAGCCGATCTTTGGTAACGTAGACTAGTCAAACAGAGTTATTTGCAAATAGGTGCCCTAACTCACCTTAAAAATCGTTAAGTGACGACTCTTCTCTTTTAATTCCCATTTAAAAGAGTTTTCACACGTCGAACCCCGCTTTCACAGAATAACGAGGCACGACACTTAGTAGCTCAAGCAAACCCTTCTCGTCAAATTTGAACTCTTAAAGTGTAAGAAGTCATCACCAAAATGAAATGCACATACTTAGTCATTTGTCCACATTGACTCAAATAACATCAAACATCCTCAAGTTCTGTGGAAATCCTACCTCCAAAACCTATAATAACCATGATACATCCCCGTACTACTCAAATAAATAAAATACTACATGCTATTAATCTCCTTAGTGATCAACTCCCTCAATACATCAACACCAGAAACATAAATCTGACCCGAAAGTTGCAGTACACCGTCATCATTGAGGATCAGCTCCTTAGCACCACTACGCAACATTGTATCCCTAAGGACAAACAAATGAGGATCATCATACTGACGAGCTCTGGTATGCTCAAACAAGAATGACCATTCAACCACACAAGCGAGAACTCTACTAGGATAAAAAATATCCAATCTCACAAATTTATAAGCCGGAGTCCATAGCTTATTGCCTCTCCTCTGCTGGAACAAATGTCGAAATCCAAACCATGAACCTAATAATCCATCCTCATAAGGTTCCAACTGCCGTGACATACAAACAATCACTCTACCATTCTTCATCAACATTGCACGAGACCAATGCGTAAAACATCACAATATACTGTGTAAGGCCCCTTACCCATGGTCAATACCAACACTAGGGCTACAATAGATGGAAACTCCTCCACAAAGGACAATAGTAATTTGCCCTCATAGCACAGGGGAAAAACATCACGCGCCACCTCGATAGCATCATCACACTCATCGATTCAAAACTGATATTGAGAACTCAACATCGCGTACGAATGAATAGGAAGGAACTAAAGATATAGGCTTCAAGCCGAAATAAAGTAGCACGATAAGAAATCAAGAAAGTGAAAGTTCCTAAAGCCCTATAACCTCTCACAGATAGATACTGACATCTCTGTATCAATTCAAAAGACTCTACAAGGCATGCTCGTGATTAGTGGGACCCTTAGAACCTAGATCTCTGATATCAACTTATCACGATCCAAAATTCCACCAAAGGCCGTGATGACGCCTAACCCGCTCGCTAGGCAAGCCAACACTTAACATCAACAAAAGAATTCAATTGTTTAACCATTTAACTATTTCATGATATAATTAACAATGCGGAATAAATCTTAATTCAACATCATATTTACATAATCATTGACAAGGTCTAAATACGACCAAAACTGTCTACAACGCCCAAAACCCGGTGTCACTATATCACGAGCATCTAATTGACTAAATAATCTCATTAAAATAACAATCTTTGTCTGGGAATAAAATACATAGACAGATATGAATGAGTAGAGAAGGGGACTCTATGTGCTATGGATCGGATCAAAACATAGTAGCTTACTGCGAAATCTCCAATAGCATACTCCTACTCGACTCAATGGGTATCGTAAATTACCAGTCTCAAAACCTGGTTCTAGTATATGTAATCATAAATACGAAAAACTATATAATATTTTAGAAAAGTCCATAAACAAACTCTAATTTCTAAAAGAATATAGAATAGAAGTAACATATAGTGGAATTATAGAAGTTTTAAGATCATTCATGAATTACTGAAATTCAATGGAAGTTTGAAAAATTAGAGAAAATATAAAACTTACCCCATAATTGAAGTAAACCTTCAAATGTTTAACTAAACAAGTAAATTTCATGGGAGGTCATTCAATTTTTTGTTCATTATCCAAAAGTCACTCTTTTTTTTTTTACGTAATAATCATTGAAATTTGTGTTTATTACCCAAAAGTCACTTTTCTTTCTTTTGTTATATAAAAATCATTTTAATATGCTCTAGTTATCATAATAATCACTTTGACCATATTTTACAAACCTTTCACCTGAAAAGTCTATTTTTCCCTTGACATTATAAATCCTCCTGCTTATGTAATATATTCGTACATCTAATTTTTTTTTCTTAATATTAATTTTCAAGATATATAAGTAGCATTATTAAATTTGTCGGTAATATTACCGTGAGCAAATCTCAAGTCCACATTCTTAATCATGCTTAGTGAAATATGTTTAATAAAAATTAAAGCTCATTGATTTATCAGTCAAGCCATACCCATTAATTTAATAAATAAAATACTCACATCTAGCAAAATGACGTATCAGATTAATACTTTTGATAATATTAATAGATAAAGCTTTAAAAAATTAATATTAAACCCAAATATTTTTGATTTTTTTTAAAAAAAAATTATTGACTATAAAAAACTATCATTTGTTAAACAAATCTATTTTTGTTATTTTAAATAAATATTTACTGTTGTTATTTACTTTAATTTGGGTAGCACACCATTTTACCCCTTTACACAGAGATGCGGGTATCCTCAAAACTTGAATTTTGTGGAAAGAAGAAGCAGTACAGGACGGTGGGGAGGAGAAAAATGGTGGGAAAAGAAGAAAAAAAGGTTATCGCAAAGGAGATAAGAAGGGAGCAAGAAGAAGTGTTGTTGTCTCTCATTGAACAATGTACTAAGAACGTTGAAAATTTTCGCAAGCGCATTTTTTATTGCACTTCTCATATTCTCTTCTTTGTGACCCGACCCAACCCAAGCTTTCCTGGATAAAGTCTCGAAATTGTCCACTTTGTTCCAGACATTTTTTTTATTTTTTTGTTTGAATACTGAAATCACTGTTGATCCCTATGAGTTTTCGGGTTGATAGAGTATAAAATGTTGGTCATCTTGCACTTGTTAAAAATATTAATCAAATTTAAAGAAAACTGCTATGTACTCATAAGTCCACTTATATCTTCCTTCGTGGGTTTGAATGTCCAAAATCCAAAACCAATGCTTTGTCCGGAAAGCCTTCAAATTTCTTTTTCTTTGATGTTTTTTTTAAAGAATAATCAACTTCAATGTCTATGTGTTTTAGGGGCTTTCCAGCTTTGTGTGTGCGTGTGTATATATGTATGTACATGTATAAAAGATGTCTAGTGTACTATAATATTCTTAAATATGTGATTTCTTTTCATTTGCCTAAATCTTGATGGATGGGTAGAGTTTACCAAGTGCAATTTGCGTCCTAGTAGAAATTAAATGGAACAGCCGTACACCACCAATCATAAAAAAAATATTTTTGATAAAATCGTAGTCTTAATGGAGAGGACTCTCCCCATGAGGTTCGGGGTTCAAGAAACAAGGGGAAAATTGAGTAAAAGCTATTGTTGGTCCATAGGTATTTTTGGGTTTGTTACCATAAAATATTGGTCATCTTAATGAGGATTGCTTTTAAGGAAACCTAGAATATATGCTTCAGCAGTAATGACACAAGCTGCTGGTATGGACTATTAGAGTTGTGAAGTATATGTGGATTCGAACCATACTAAAATTTTCAGTCGACTGAACTATTTGAATCACTTTAAAAATAAGTATCTTTTCTCTATGTTATTTGGGCTGCCCCGAGATTCTACACTATAATTTTCTTGTTGCTCTAGAGAATTCATATCATATGCACCACAACCTAAATCAACACCTTTATGTTCTACTTCAATATCCAGAATGCATGAATAATATTTAGTGCTAGTTCTACCAACTATTTTCTTACTCTTACTCTGACTACCGTTACCAGACTGGGAACACAGTTATTTTTGAACCTTTTAAACTTATCCATTATACAAATTTAAAATTAAAATGCATGTTATAAATATAATCTAAGGTGAATGTCTATATTTTAGAGATCTTAGGCTTTGTTACTTGGTGGCTAAGCCATTTTTTTCTTATAAATAGAGATATTCTATTCCATTGTAATTCATCCCTAATCAATAAGAATTTTCTCTTCCTACTTTTCTTTGTAATACTCTTCTTCATTTATTATTTTATAATACATTATCAGCACGGGACTCCAACAAATTGAGCAGAGGCTTTGGGATAAGTGCATGGTGCTCAACTTGTACATAATATTGAGTATAATGATTATCAATTGTTCCATGAACTTTCTTCAACAATAAGTTCTGGATTTAAGGTAAGTGCTTTACTTTATTTTTCTATTTTAAATTTTTGAAATTCTATAATTTGATTTCAAATACATGCAAAGACAATAAACTTTGATTATAACTCTAATAAAGTTTGCAAGAAATTATAACTATCCAAAGTGGTAAAATTTCTATGCCTTGTTATGATCAAATTCATGTATGATTGTAGGCAAAGAAGTGGAAACCCATCCCATTGGATTTGCTTCATTCTTATTCCCTTATGAGAATGTGGTAGCGATATATAATAATTCTGAAAGAAGACAAAATTATTACTATGAAGGTATCAATGGATGTGGACGTGGCAATCGACAAAATTATAATTGTCATCATTGTGGTAATGAAATAATAAGAATTCTCAAAATAATCTTTCACTCTGTGAAAGTAATGTTTGTCATTAATTTGACAATGAAATCTTGTAAAGCACATATAGATGATTATGGCACATCTTGGAAGAATATGAACGTGCTAGTGGTAGTGAATATGCCACACTAACCTCTAGAAAGAGGTTTGAGATGAAATAAAAAAATAATTTTATTATTATGGTATGAACGATCACTGATCATATACATATTGTGATTATAGCAAAATATTATGGCAATGTGATTATTATAGGGCAAAAGTAATAGAAGCAACATATCTTGCCTATAATGATTTTAACCATGACCATAATTGTGATAATCCGATCGGTCATTTTGAGAATAATAACTCCGATCCCCTATTATCTGCTTCCCCCATATCTTTTTCTGCTTATGTGACTTTCCTCGAGGTTTTATTTTTGGTTTCGGAGTGTTTTGGGACACTTAGTCCCTAAAACGGAAGCTTAAGCATTAGGATTTTGACCGTAGTCGGAACTGTATGAAGATGACTCCAGAATGGAGTTCCGCCAATTCCTTTAGCTCCATTGGGTGATTTTAAACTTAGAGGCATGTAGGGATTGTGTTTTGGAGGTCTGTAGCTGATTAAGATTTGAAATGGCGAAAGTCGAATTTTTGGAGATTTTGACCGGTAGTGGACTTTTTGATATCGGGGTCGAATTCCAATTTGGGAAGTTGGAGAAGGTCTGTAACGTTGAATATGACTTGTGTGCAAAATTTGAGGTCAATCAGACATGGTTTGATAGGTTTCGGCATCGGTTGTAGAAATTTAAAGTTCATTAAGTTTGTATTGGAGGTGATTCATGTTTTTAGTGCAGTTTGATGTGATTTGAGGGCTCGACTAAGTTCGTATGGTATTTTAGGACTGGTTGGTATGTTTGGTTGAGGTCCCGGGGGCCTCGGGTAAGTTTTGGATGCTTAACGGATCCAAAATTAGATTTGTGTTATTGCTCAAGTCTTTAGGTATCTGGTGTTTTCGCACCTGTGGTGGGGAGACTACATGTTCGGGCACACATGTGCGAGAGGAGTGCTGCAGATGTGGCCTGGAGGAATTGGTCTGTGGGTGCAGATGCGAGAAGGAAGCCGTATCTGCGCAATCGCAGATGCGGATGATTGGCCGCAGAAGCGAATTCTGGGTTCTTAGTGCAATCTACACACGCGATGGAAATTCCACAGGTGCAGCGTCACAGGTGCGATTATTGGCCCGCAGATGCGAAATCGCTTGGCAGAAAAGGGCAAGTTCGAGGGGTTTATCCCATTTTCAACTGGGACTCTGAGAGCTCGGATTAAAGCGATAATTCAAGGATTTTTCAGAGAGAACTTTGGGGTAATGATTCTTAATTCGTTTTTGGTTGTATTCCATTAATCTATAGTTGATTTCATCATTAAATTAAGGAATTTGGGGAAAAGGTTGGAAGTTCTTCAATTAAGATTTTGGTTTTCATTGAGATTTTGACATCAGATTTTGATGATTTTGGTACGAATGAACTCGTGAGTGAATGGGTGTTCATATTTTGTGACTTACCTGATTCCGAGACGTAGGCCCGAGGAGGCTTTTAGGGTGATTTTTGAATTTCTTATTAAACTCTTGATTTTATTAATTATAATAGTCTATTATATCTATATTTAGTATATGTAATTGCTTTTGGCTAGATTTGGCCATTCCGAGCTAGATATTTGTGGAAAAGACATTGTTACCGACTGATTGAGCTTGGTTCGAGGTAAGTGGCTGGTCTAACCTTGTGTGGGGGACCTCTCCTTAGGATTTGTTACTATTGTGATATGTGAGCGCCGTGTACGTGAAGTGACGAGTGCGTACACGAGCTAGTTATTGTAAAACTCCATTTTTCACTGAGTAATAATCTGTTTCACTTTAATTGAGTTATACTAGCATGTGCAATTAGCCTGTTAGCCTAGAATAGCATGTCTAAGTGTCTTAAATGCTTATCTGAACCATGTGCAGCATGCTTAGTGGATTTCCTTCTTCTTCCTTGACTTGTACTTAGTCTAGATTGTAGGTTTTCGTGTTATAGCTGTTATCTCCATTGTCTGAGCTACTTATTTATTTTGGAACTACAAAATGGTATTCCGGGAGATCCCCTTGCACATTTACTTTTGGAACTACGGAATGGCATTCCGGGATATCCCCCTATATATTTACTTTGGGACTACGAGACGATATACCGGGAGATCCCCCTGCACATTTACTGTTGAGACTACACAATAGTATTCCGGGAGATCCCCCTACATATTTACTTTGGGACTACAGGACGGTATCCCGGGAGATCCCCCTGCACATTTACTTTTGGGACTACGAGACGGTATCTCGGGAGATCCCCTGTTGTTTTCTGTTCCCTATACTGTTATGCTTTTGTGATTTTCTTCTTTATTATACTACGATATTTCATTGTCTTATATATATATATATATATATATATATATATATATATATATATATATATATATATATATATATATATATATATATATATACTAGTATGGCCCTAACCTGACCTCGTCACTACTCGATCGAGGTTAGGCTTGGCACTTACTGGGTATCGTTATGGCGTACTCATGCTACCCATCTGCACATATTTTTTTTGTGTAGATCCAGGTACTTCTTACTAGCCACGTCATTAGTGAGCAGCGAAAGTGAAGACTTCAAGGTATATCTGTCGCGTCCGTAGACCTCGGAGTCCCCCTATATTCTTTCATATGTCCATTATCTTCTGTACTTCTTTTGTTAGACTCTGATGTATGGAGACACTAGTTTTCCTTTTGTAGTTTGTGACTCATGATGTTCCGGGTTTTGGGAAGACTGTGTAGTATTGAGGTATTGGTTATTGTACATGCCGAGCGACATGATTATCAGTTATGTTATTATTGTTGCAGTTAGTTGTGAGTTTTACCTTTGTTCCTGTTATTTCCGTAACTGTTTAGGCTTACCTAGTCGTAGAGACTAGGTTCCATCACGGCATCTCATGGAGGGAGGATTTGGGTCGTGACAATAATGGTATAACTTTCTTCTTGAAAGAGATATTCACCATATGGATGTTTATGAATATGTGGCAGTACAAAATTAATTGAAAGCTCCGGAAGAGCCAATTATACCATTTTGGAGAAATAAAATTGATTATCAATAAGGTATAGTATCGTAGCAAGTCTCAAAGAAATTTATTGAGTTTCTAAAGTATTCGCGAAAGCGGTTGGTTACATTGAGACTATAAATAGTTAGAAGATTTAGTATCTTCTATTACTATAACTTGTAGCAGGATAATATGTATGTGAAAAACTACCGCTTTATTCTCCAGTTTGTACTATACAAATAAAAGATAACACAATAAAGTATAAGTTTATGGATATAAAAACCCATATCACAATAAACTTGGAGTTTATTGATAATTGCACACGTCATGGTGTAAACCTGAAGTTTATCAGTATTGATAATTTATTCAGTTGTCATAATTTGTTTGGCCATGTTAATTTAAGTATGATGTTGTAACGACCCAACCGGTCATTTTGAGCATTTGCACTTTGCTCGGTACGGGCATGGATAGCTCCTAATGATGTATTATGACTTATGTGAATCATCGACTTTGGTTTTCAGGTTATTCGGAATTGATTTGGAGGAATGATTCTCAATTAGGAAGCTTTAAATTGGAAGAGTTGATCAAGTTTGACTTTTTAGTATTTGACCTTGAATTAGATTTTTGATGGTTCCGTTAGCTCTATTAGGTGATTTAGGACTTAGGAGCACGTCCGGATTGTGATTTGGAGGTCCGTGGTAGAATTTGGCTTGAAATGACGAAAGTTGGAATTTTGGAATGTTTGACCGGGAGTGAACTTTTTGATATTGGGGTCGGATTCAAATTTTGGAAGTTGGAACAGGTCCGTAATATCAAATGTGACTTGTGTTCAAAATTTGAGGTCAATCGGACGTGATTTGATAGCTTTCGGCATCGGTTGTGAAGTTTGAAATTTCAAAGTTCATTGATTTTCGAATTGATGTGTGATTCATTGTTTCGATATTGTTATGTGTATTTTGAGGCCTCGAGTAGGTTCGTGTTATATTATGGGACTTGTTGGTATATTTGGACGTGGTCCCGAGGGGCTCGGGCGTGTTTCGAATTGATTTCGAGCTATTTTTCCTTAATTTTTCATTGTTGTGTTCTGCTGATATCTGGTGTCACATTTCTTCACCGCATTTGCATGGAAAGTATCGTGAACGCATAGTGTATTCTGATGGCAGCAGCAAATTGTTCTTCGTGATTGCAAAGTATGTCCTGCGTTCGCGTATGGAGGATCGCGATCGCATAGTGTTGAGGTTGGCAACTGGGAGTTGGAGCATTCTTCTATGCGATCGTGGAAGGTGAGTCGCGTTCCGAAGCTTTGGCAGCAGTGGTCATCGCATTTGCGTGGGGTGTATCGCGAACGCGTAGAGTCTTTTGTGGCAGTGTAAGTTTTATTCATCGCGAACGCGGTGAATTTCCCGCGTTCGCGAAAGAGGAGGCCTGGGCATATTATGTTCTAGCTCATCATTGCTTCAACCTAAGCTTAGGTTTGTTACTTATTGAGTACATGGGGTCGGTTGTACTCATACTACACTTTTGCACCTTGCGTGCAGATGTTGACAGTTGATGTTGATGTGTTCGATGGGAGCTGGATTTGAAGATGTACCTGCGTTCCTGCTGTAGCTGCCTCTTGTTCATGGTAGCCTTAGATTCATAGAACTCTGTTTATGTACTTTTCAGATAGATGTTGTATTTACTTCATACCATCTTTATAAACTCTATTCTTAGAAGCTCATGATTTGTACTACCAGCCCTTGGGAAGTGCATAAGATTCAGATAATTCTTTTGTTTAATTATCTTATTAATATTATTAAAATTGTATAGTTGTTAGTTGGCTTACCTAGCGGGTTGGGTTAGGTGCCATCACGACTAGTATATTTTGGATCGTGACAGATGTGCAAAAATAAAAGAGAATTCACATGGGGTTTATATTAATGAACTAGAAAGTTCTTTACGAATTCTCTTATGTTGCTTGTTCTCATTAATTAATAGACCAACTACATTTGGAATTGAATCCCATGAATGCTGGAAATATCAAATGTGAAAATGTGCCCATTCACCTGCCATATATACCACATAAGATGCATTTATAAGATGGTTATATGTGTGATTATTATTAACTCGCAACCTGATGTTTGCGAGGTAATTTGCTCAATAATTTAATTCCGAGCATAATTTCCATATTTTCTATTCAAGACAGTTCATCTTAATAAGTTGGTTTACATTACAACTGGTTTAGCAAAATGATTTATTGAGTGCCTCCACTTAATAACTAAAATATTGCTTATGAGAACAAAGTTATCTATATCAGTTTGATGATATAGTTTATATATGAAAGTATATTACATTCTCCTCTCACAAGTAGTTCAGGTACATGAATCAAATAATTTCATCTTATTATTATTATTATTATTAATGTGCGGCGTATATTTTGATTAATACCATAACGCACAAAGGTGAGTTTCCAAAGTTGAGGAAGCAAGTTAGTTTTTCTAACACGAGGGGGAGACATGATAAACAATTGAGAAAATATTGCGTGGAATGAATTGTCATTTGTATATTTAGATCCTCGAATAAAACAATATGAACTTGAAGTTCATAAAAAGATAATTCATCTGCAATATATTATAAAGCATGTCAGACGCATTTGATGACCAAAGAAAGTAACTATATTCTCACTGCAAATGCTCATATTAGAATAGGTCCTAGAAGGACAAAGTCTATGGTACGGTTAAAGCGTATAGACAAATCGGCTTCAAATAAAATTCTTGATAAAGAAGATGAGCAAATGATCATAAAAGGGAGGCAAGTGATCTAGAAGATCACATGACATAATACTTCATAAAATCTCAAGAGAGGTTCAGGTACCTGAAAATATGAAGGAAGAATCTCTATGTTATGTCTTTATGAAAAACAAATATTAGAACCGATATAAAATATTCATCGACGACATCTATGATAGCGCTAAGTATAGATGTGAATCTTAAGTCTATCGAATATAGACACAAAAATATTAGTCAAATGAAAGAGAAGCAATTCAAGTAGAATTGGTTTCATATGAAAGACATGTACTTTTGAACCTGTAGTTCGAACACTTGAAAGTATAAAGTCAATGATATGTGCAATCAATTTTCGATATCTTATTTGTCTAGCATGACATGAAAACTTGATGTGAATCTAATTAAAGTCTATTATATGACTTAACTTATATGACAATCCTTGAAGGATTTTAATCGCTTAAAGCATAAACAATTCTTGGTCTTGAAGTACCATATCCTAAGTGCTATTTGTGCACATATGTATCTTACTATAACTATAATCATGATAATGTGATAGCGAGAATACCTCTATGGAGATATTAAAAAGGCTATTCCATGACATTATATGAAGAGATTACATATATACAAGAATGGTGATTTCAAGGTACAACATATTCATTCAAGTGATAATATGACTGATTTGTTCACCAAATCTCTACCGATGTCAACCTTCAAGAAGCTAGTGTACACGATTGGGATGCAGAGGCTCAAGGATGTGAATTGTTGCTCTCATCTGGGGGAGTTAATACGCGTTGCACTCTTTTTTCCTTATAAGATTTTGTCCCACTGGATTTTCCTTGCAAGGTTTTTAACGAGGCAACCAAAAGGCGTATTGTTAGATATGTGCTCTTTTTCCCTCCCTAGAATTTTTTCCCATTGAATTTTATTTTAATTAAAGTTTTAACGAGGCACATTATCTGTTGAATAGACATTCAAGGGGGAGTGTTATAAATAGAACTATATTTAAGGTGAATATCTATATTTTAGAGAGATCTTAGGCTGTGTTACTTGGCGGCTAAGCCCCCTTTTCCCTATAAATAGAGGTGTTCTATTCCATCATAATTCATCTCAAATCAATAAGAATTCTCTCTCCCTACTTTTTTTGTCATACTCTTCTTCTTTTATTATTTTATAACAATACAAGAATAATAAAAATAAATATGCAATGATTAAATTACTAAATAAAAGTATATATATAGAACGAATGTACCAAATTACCGGAGAAAAAATAGAAACAAGGTGACCCTAAATTGATGAATTGAATACTTAAAACTTGAATGTACTTTCTCTTGTTAATCGCAACTTCATCCAAAATAATTAAAATAAAAGGTTGATAGTAATTTAAGTGAGAGAGAAAGAGAGAATTAGAGAGATAATAAGTAGAAATTATGTGAAAAAAGAAGAATAATGAGTATTTATAGGTGAAATTAGGGCCAAAATATAATTTTATAATCTTAGGGATTAAAACTTTAAGGGGAAGATGGTGCAGGGTGTTTGGGGGTTGGGTGGCCATTTTGGCCGTTTGTATAGCTGTTGGCCATTGGCTATAAAGTGCCAGAAATTAAATTTAAAAGAGAGAGAGATAGAGAGAGAGAGAATTTTTCTGTTACAGAGCCGGTCTGAGCTAGTGCCATGGTGGGCCGAGACCCAGGTTCGTATTTGGGCCAGTCTACTGGGCCCAGTTCCTTGGTTGGCCCAACCCCCAATCTGGTCTCTCCTAGTCCAGCCCACCTCGATCTAGCTGAGCCGTTCAAATACAAGTTTTAATCGGGGCGGATCGGTTTGGTCTCGGGCTGACCCGGTCCAAATGTTACCCTTAGACTCCACCTCCATGGTTTTATGTTATTTTACATGTGCTCCTTTTGTTATTAAAAGAATTATTATATTCTTTTGGCAAAATACATAAGTTGTCACCCGAATTATGACCCAAATCCCTGTTACACACTTTCTAGGAACGAATATTACTTTACACATCCAACCTTTCCAAAGTGTATCTAAGACACACCACTTTTTTCTTAACCAGTTTTTCAGAATATGTGCAATATCACGCACCAATCAAATAGTGACACGTGTCATTTTAAAAATAAAATAATTATCCCCCTCATCTTCCTCATCTAAACTACCATGGCCGTCTTCCTCCTCTCTCACCATCAAACACCATAGCTTCTTCCTCCACCTTTTACTTAATAGCAAAGCCACCATTAACTAACAAAAATCACCAAAAAACACACCCAAAACTCCATCTTTTCCGCTGAAATTGAATCAAAATTTTTGAGCTCAGATCCAATTTCATTTCACTTCTGTAAAAGTTCGACCGCCATTAACTGCCATCGCCACAAGTCAACTATTTAAAAAATCATCCATTAATAAAATTAAAGAATGTGCAAAATCTTGAGCTAAGCTTTAATGGTTGGAAAATATTTCGAAAAATTCTCGCTTCCTGAAAATTTGACTTCGCCATGGGTAAAGCTCAAGTTAAGCTTCTCTACAACGAGAAGAGATATAAGAAATTGTGGTATATCTATTTGAGAAGAAGGAGATCGGGTGGTGGAGCTCAAGGAGTAACTATGGCAGAATTTTTAAAAAGGAAGAAGATTACTCAATTTAAAATTTTAAAAAACTAAAAAAAAAGTTGACATCTGACACAAAATTCTCCTGTTCATGCGACTCATTTGTTGGGAAAAACACGCACTATCCACGTGGGCAAAGCAGTGTGTATTAGATACACTTTGGAAAGGTTGGGTGTGTAAAGTAACATTCGTTCCTAGAAAGTGTGCAACAGTGATTTGGGTCATAGTTCGGGGGGTAACTTATGTATTTTGCCTATTCTTTTAGTGTTGTCATCTTGGAAGAAAAAAAGTACTCCCTCCATTCCAATTTATGTGAACATGTTTGACTGGACACGAAATTTAAGAAAAAATGAAGACTTTTGAAATTTGTGGTCCTAAACAAGTCAAAAAAGGGCTCAGAGTATTTGTGTGGTTATAAAAGCTTCTCATTAAGGGTATAATTGTAAGTTTAAGCTAAATTATTTCCAAATTTAAAAAGGGGTCATTCTTTTTGGAATAGACCAAAGAAAAAATATGTTCACATAAACTGAAATGGAGGGAGTATTCAATAATGATACGTTGATAGAGCACATACTAGACAATCTAGTAGTTTGGTTGGTAAGACAAGGGTAAACAATCATGAGATAAAGTATATTTTGCGTCACTTTTGATTCCAAACTTTAGCAATTTCGAGATTAGTTATACTTTACTATAATTCTTAGTGTTTACTTTTTATTATGTTCTAAGTGGGATAATAATCTCGGGATTACTAGCTACGGATAAGACCCCCCCCCCCTCCCCCCTCCTAAAGCTCTTCTCCCATAATTCTTTTAAAAATCAAGGTTAAAATTAAAATAAAGTTTATCCCAACATATTTAGTAGAAAAGCAAATATATATTTTGTATTATATCTTAAATATCTTATTTTTATTCCAATAAACCAAATATCTACCAATAAAATATATCCACTAGTTAAGCCCTTCATTATTTAATCTCCTTACTGTAATTCCAGGATTGTAATATGTACCAGTATAACGTGTTCACCAACCAAACGACTCCTCAAGGTTTTATGTTTCCTCCTTTACGGTCTAATTGCAGTACAACACCAGAAAGTCCGATTGAATCTGATCTATCCTACCCAACACCGAAATCTAAATCAGCGGGCCTGTTTGAAAGGTAACACAACACGGCATGTCTATCCAGACACGAGAAGGTGAAAAGAGGGAAACAAAGTAAACAAATCTGCATGCATTGGAGAAATCCACTTGCAACACCTTCATGGGCTTCGTATGAACGACCAAAGTAATCTGAGAAACAAATAAGCTGAGATTCTGGTGGGGAAATAATACTCCACCACAGTATGCATTTTTTGGGATGTCTAACTCATACAACACTCATCACCGAACTGCTATTTGACGATACATATCCTTCAACTCTACCAACTGGAAAATAGAGAGCTATATCTTTTTCAAATGTAACACAAATTATGTGATGATTGGATGTTCTTGCAGCTACAGCTTCTTCATTGGAACTCGAATCTGCTGGAACTCCCTTCTGTACTCTAATCAAGGGCTAACCAATTGACAGCCATCAGAATATTTTTATGCAAGGAAGTCCTTGTTAGAATTCCACCCTGGAGCCTTCGCAACAACACTATCAGCTAAAATGCCGTTGCCTTTTTCAACATTTAGTAGGGGATCAGATTCCATTTC
Organism: Nicotiana sylvestris; assembly: GCF_000393655.2. Classification (NCBI taxonomy): domain Eukaryota; kingdom Viridiplantae; phylum Streptophyta; class Magnoliopsida; order Solanales; family Solanaceae; genus Nicotiana; species Nicotiana sylvestris. Next base: position 111,661,712 of record NC_091063.1, read on the forward strand.
CTTCACCTTCAATTACAGACATCAGCTAGAATTGGTTAGCATACTGTAAAATACTTATCAAAAAGAGAACACACCATATAGTAGTGACCCTCGTATCATAGATTGTGCTTCCCTGTTGTCTATGCTGAAAGAACACCAAGGATTATGAGAAATACTAAAGAAGGTAGGTTAGAACACCTGAGATAGCTGGGATGCAGCCTCTGTAAACTTCTGCTGGCTCTCAACAGAACAATAATAAGAATATACAACCATTCCAACCACGGCAATGAAGATGCCCAGAATGTTTCGCCAACTGAAGGGATCACGAAGGAGAACATACCCAAAAGCCAAAACTAGACATGTTTTCAGATGTCCAAGGACCTGATAGGTAACTGGAGATGTCTTGCCAATTACAAGAAAAGTGCTAAAGTTCACAGAAACTGATATTAGACAGGATAGGACAATGAAGGCCTGCCATCAAATTAAAAGCAATGTTATGCAAATACCTAGCTTAAACGAATAAAACCAATTTTGATCCTTACCAGCACGTTTGGTGTATATTTGAAAGCAAACACATTTTGATTTGTCAAAAGCCCATCTAGAAATGGTCCTACAATAAACAATGTTAATGCTTGATAGGGACAAGACTGATATAGGAGCTGGGTTGAAGAAACCTTGAATTTCTTCTGGATAGTATTGGTCATCTAAGAAGACAGGTTAAGGATTTCAAGCAAAAACTATATGAGCAATAACATTTTCAGAACATACATAAAAGAAACTTCCATCGGAGAAAATTTAATCTTGTCCCCTTACAAAAAATTGTCTACGCTGCTAAGGATAAGGATCTGTGGGGAGTGAGTTTGGGAGTTACAGTGATATAAGAAACTGAAAAGAACTGACAGGCACTTCAGCTGAGGATACAATCTGAGCAATGCAAGTTGTCACAATTGCAAGTAGAGACAAAACGGAACCGAGGAAATTGAGCTGCAGATCAGTCACTGTTGCAATGCCAACCCCTAGGAGAAGAATACCAAGTGCAATCTGGATATTCCTACTGTAAATCATAGAGACTAGTTACTATATTGCAGAAAAGTAAAATTTCGAGGGTGCAAACTAAAGTGTGTGAGATGTTTAAAAAGCAAAGCAAAAGTCTAAAGATACATATTATTAGTACATGGACCACAAACATGAGACCAGAAGACGTCCAGAGGTCAGTCCGATTGACCCCTGAAAGTTCATGTAGACAGACTGACAGCTCGTGGTGCCCCCTGATACTCAAATTGAGTGAAACAAACTTCTTTTGATTAGAGGGACCCATTTAAAAAGTACGTTGACTGGATTGCTGAACCAGTGCACCTGAATAAGATTTTAATAACTAGGCAATATAGATCAACCAAGAAAGTGTACGCTTGAACAAGAGTTCCGTTCACGTTGAAAAGTAAACTTTTGAACATTGCATTTTAAATAGGATACAAAAATTTGATATTGGTGGAATCACAGATTTAACAAAATTAGCAGGCAATGTTCAGAACATGCTGAATAAAGAAAAAGACAACTCTCTGCAGCGAAGTTTAACAAGCTTACTGCTCCTGATCACAGATTCACAAGTACATATGACATCGGCTTCTGCTCTCCCTTAACCCTTTAGCATGTGGGTGAACTAGCACCCAAGATCTTTGAATTGTGCTAAAGACTTTTTCATAAGTGCTAAAATTTCATTGACTAAGGTGATGCAACCAACATTTTTTTAACTGCGTGCATTCTGCTTTAATTCTGACTCCATTCAGGAAAATTGACTAAGATATCATTGTAATTGGCAAAAAAGCACATAAAAATAGCTGAGTGTTGTGTGTAATACACCGTATATGAGTATTACCTATACACTGCCTGTTATTCTTGTTTTTGGGGAATAAAATTGTGGTAAATACCTCGTCCTTCGACATAGTTTAGAGACCTCTACCTTATGATTCTCATCAAGTGAAAAAATAGGAAGACTTCATGAAGAAATGATTATATATTATGAATAGTACTCACAGTGTTCAACTTAACATATGAGCACAAGATCTACTGTTTATTTTTATCCTATTTAAATATCCAAAATAATTAGTTCTGGTTTAAACCAAACACAAGATTTGGTTCAAAGCTTAGTGTTGAAATGGTCAAAACTTAAGGAAAAAGAACACCTTCTATTCCCGTGCCTATATATATAAGGAAAAGGCTCCAAAGAAAACAAGAACAGTGGTGATCCTGCACTCATCTATTATAAACAAAATATTCCAAGTCTACTTTGGAACTTCACCTGAACTTCTTCCTGAAGAAAAGAGTCTCCAAAAGAACTGTACAGGGGATGATTGCCAATTTTGTCATCTACAATGCAAAAGCATGAAAGAGAAAAATCAGAAAAGAAAAGGGAACAGCTTTTAAGTTACTAAAGTACCCAATGCTAAGACGACAACTTTGTACAATGACATAGAATAAGCTCTAGAGAATGTTTTGATAGCAACAAGATACAAGAGGAGCTTATCACATCAATTATAGTATTTGCAATCACAAAACTAGGGGAAATGATTTTCTTTCTGTGTCTTTCTAAAGAACAAAAACAGAAATGGACCTAGAATTAAGCTAGATAATTATTATTTTTATAATTACTACCTACTGCATCGTGACAAGAACAACTTAAGGTCAGAGGGATGCAAGTTGCAACTTCAAGCAGCAGAGACCGGCAATACAGCCTCATTGATCTTATAAAAAAACTTGAGTAGTCTCAATTGCAAACTATCAATGGGAAACAGTGATATAGCAAAAGCTACGCAATGAAGTACGTTGCTGGATACACAGGTACGGACACCAAAAGAGGGAAAGGAATGAGAAAAGGAGAAAAAGATACCGGTCACTCTTTGTCATAGTCGTTGAGGGAGTTTTTTTCCACAACACTAGGTCAAGAGTTCAAGGCTGGTAAGTTGCAAACCAGAAAAAAGGAGAAAAGGATGAAGAGAAAAGGAAATGAAGGCAAAGAATGAAACAACTTAAACATTGGGTGATTTTTTCCCATCTGTCCAAAGCCTTAATGGACAGAGTTCCCCGATACCTATGCTGGTGGGAGGTAGCAGGTAACCCGTGGAATTAGTCGAGGTGCATGCCCGCTGACCCGAACACCACGGTTATTTAAAAAAAAAAGAATGGAACAACTTAACCTGATAGATAATATCAAAAAAGAAAAGTGAAAAGATTTTAACCAAATAATTACTAATGGCAGAAGGGAAAAGATATCAACCTGATAAAAACCAACAGAGTTGAAACCCAGACTTAGATTAAGAAGTCCAATGGAAGACCCATTCAGAATTCCAAAGCCCATAACAGCTCTCGGATCAAAAGGTTTGTGCTCGAATAGTTTCATCCATATTGCCACATGGAGAGAACAAAATGTAACTAGAAGATGCCAGCTTGTCAAAGTTGTAGCTGAGAGAGTAATATCAGATGTTAGAACTGAAATCCGATTGACATGAAAAGATTAAAGTTGCATCTATTCAACCTAACACACAGTTACTTTGGGATATATTTACATACATATATAATTCAAATTAAACCATGACATTGTACTTTCTAAATCAAACTATGAATACAAAATCTTACAATTAATCTTAAGCCATAACATAAGCCAAGTTGATTTCTTACTTCAAGTGTCAAGTCAATCTTCGTTGCCTCAAAGAAGTAGAAACAAAAGTAAAGTAGATATACAACTAAACCACAAATTTGAGCTTGTTCTCTCCTCACTAATTACAATGTGCCCCAAGATATTTTATTTTTTGAGGCAAATTGTCAGTGAATCTAACTAGAGCATATGACATAGCTAATTTCATTTACATAATTCAGTATGTAATGAATAATTCTCAAAAACTGACCAAACGTAAAGCCAAGAGTGGTAATAAGGGCCTTGTTGCATATGACAATGGAGACAGAGGACACCACAGACAGAGACAGTGCTCCTATTGTCCCCAGCTGATACCGTTGCCCTTCGCTCATCTTCTTTCCCAACCTCAGCAATATCTGCATTGCAAACAGTACATAGTCGCTCTTATATCAGTCATTACAACAAAATATAATCATTTTTCCAACATTCTCACCTCATTGCGGTCCTGTATTCGAAGATTACCAGTTTCAGCTGCATCACAAACAAATTGTTTAAACAATATTAAGAAAATGTAGCATCAAATTCATGAAACCCTAGATCTGATACTCTTGATGAAAACTGGAGAAGAGAGAATGAACCTCTGAGACATTGGATCACGGAAATAGATGAATTAAACGTATGTAGATTAGTGGAAACTATTTATAGTTTTTTCAGAAATGGAAATATGAGTTTAGAATATAAAAAGTAGGAATAAAAAAATAAACTGAAGCTCCGGTTAGCTTTTCGCCGGCGGAACCATGTGACAGTCTATTTATGAAATATATATCTATGAAAAATGGAGGTGCTTTTCTTTTTGTTTGTTTTTCATTTATTTAATCCACACCCAGTGTGTGATAGCTTTTTGGGGCTGGACTAATGCAGATATAAAAAAATAAAAATAAAATCCTACCTTTTTATTTAATTATTTGGTCTGATATTTGAAACTATTCTTTAATTTCTGTATTTTAACCTCTGTGGCTCTGTCTAAGAATGTAGGGACCTCAATTTTCCTTATCGGTTGTTGCAAAATCACCATAATAACGTAGCATAACACTTGAGTTGGTTCCCTACCGAATATTTTTGTTATATTAAATGAAGTAAACAGCTACTATTAAACTACTTGCTAATCATAAATGCTTAGTACTAGAGAAGCTTCTCCCATTTGCTTTGATTAATGGTTATAAGAAGTAAAAATTGTATAAGTGTCATTCAAATTCTTCTCTATATTTTGACTTCAAATAACCTATTTGGTTAAAGGGCGAGATACTGAGGACCCGTTTGATCATAGATTTTGTTAAAATAAATTTGGATTTTATTTGGTAATTACATATTTGGCCATAGATTTTGCCTATATTTTGGCAAAATTTCAAATCTCAAAACGAGCTCAATAGTTGGTTTTGGATCAAAATATCACTATTATATTTTTTAAAAATTGTCCCAAACTTTTGTATTTTATAAAAAAGCCCACCATTTATTATTTTGTAACAATGTTGCTTCGTCTTCTTGGTCATCTGATAGTGTATCATGTAGTTCATTATAAAAAAAATAATTTTGTACCAAATTTATTTATGTTCAGCACTATGGTTTGCGATAATATAATGAATGTTATTGATAATAGTATTGTTGGTTATTTATGATAGTTTTTAGAACTTGTGGGTATAAGTCATGTTTCATGATTTTTCAAATTAAATTTGGGAAATATGTTTTAAAAACTGATGTCCAAACACATTTTCATCTTCAAACCAAACTTCACCCTAATCAGATTTTTCAAAATAAATTTGGGAATCTATGGTCAAACGGTAGCTGAACTTTCTCTTTCTATTTTTGTTAGGAAAAGCTCCAATATCTTGATATTTGTTATTTTCATTTCAATTACTTCTTTTCTGGGCAATATTGAACAGTTGAAGTTTGTTACTTACCAAATATTGCCAATAACATAGATGGATTTTGTTCTCTTCTTTTTACTAGTACAAAAATAGAACTCGAGAGAATGAATGAATAATTAATATTTTCTATTTAGGCATTTGAGTGAAGTTCTTATAGGAAAGAGATTGTAGCAAGTAGGGAATTAAGAAGTTAAAACAATTCCCCCCAAAAAAGGGAAAAATCTTTTTATCCACCGAAAACAAATTAATATTCGTTAATGAAAAGGTTAGAACTTGATAGGAGCTTATCTTAAAGCAAAAAACAACAACTTGAGGGGCATAAATTAGCTAGGCTCAAAATGGTCAACATAAGTTTTTGGAGAACTTGTGACGACTCTTTCCATCTCTTTTATCTCGTACACCTTAGAAGAATTTTTTCTAAAAAGAAATAATAAATGATGTATTGTAGTAATAAAACGTTAACTTAATGGTCTCAGAGGTGTTGAGTTCAAAATATCTCAATAAATTTAAAGAAAATGTGTTTATGTGCAACATAATATGTGCCAACGATTTGGACTTTTGCATATACATTATTACAAATACTAGTATTCGTACTCGTGATGTGCGGTCTCAAGATAAAATTGATAATAGCAAACAATTCCCTTCAAACAATTATAAGAATTATTTAGAAATAATAAGTTATGAAATTTTAAAAAGTAAAGTTTTAATACAATAAGCTGTTATATCTTGTAAAACTATTTACCCTAAAAACTGATAACAATTAAACTTATAATGTGATTTTAAAGATACGTGATTTCACCTAATACCAATTGACTAGCTTAAAGATAAGTGATGGGAATTGACAAGAATGTAAAACAAACCAATGTTTGATAATGCCCTCGAGCTGATGAACCATCGAGCTTAGTAAAGTAAGAACAATTAGAGAACAACAAACTGATGAACCAAAGAAAAAGAGAAATATTATATTACTTTGATCTGTATGAATGTAAGGGGTGCTACAAATGATGGGGATTCCCCTTTATATACTAGAGGAATCCTAATTATGGTACAATTCTAATTACGAAAGTAAATCCCATGATTGGTACGAATAACCGCCCTTGATTTGATCTGTTCCGGAATTTTCGTCGTGATCTTCGACCGGTTACGGATATCTCACCTTTCCGTTATTGCACTTCACTCGAATTCGGTCATACTTAGTATTGATTGCTGTTGGCCTCGGTCTCGATGGACATCTTGAATCTTGAACTCGACACCTCGTCTTCGTGCTATAGCCCGATCCATTGCCAAGTTGACCCTCGATGTGATCTCCTGGTCTCGATTAAACAGCAAAATCGGCCAAACCCGATTTTAACCGTATACAGATAGTCCCCTCGTTTCTTGGAGTGTAATGAAAAGAAACGAACTGAGTCTTCGATTTTATACTTCGACCAATTATGACATCATTCCTATGATGTAAGTGACATAAACGACCGAAGCGTCGCGTTGGTTCGGTTCCCAAGATCATTAATTAGCGCTAGTTGACGGTCGGCTACTAGTGCCTTTGAACCATCATAGCAAATATTATAAATAGATCATCTTTATAATTTTCTCAAACTTTACTTCCAAAATCTCTTCTAATCTTCAAAGCACTTTTTCTCCCTTCAAGTTTTTCAATTCTTCAAATCCCGTTTGCCAACCTTATCATCATACAACAAGTTGTATCTTCTTCTTTCCCTGAACTCATTAAAAATGGCGAAAACATCGAAAATCGTTCATCAAAAAGAAAAAGCCTCTTCATCGCGGCCGACCAGCGATAAAACACCGGTGGAGCCACGCATCGAAGAGTGTGTTCCTGGGTCATACGATCTTACTTCCGACTTTAAAAATGAGAAACCCTCATCGATACCTGGCCGATGTGAGACAATGTCAAGATACATATGCTCGATAACTGAGGGTGATCTTGAGCAGGTGAAAAAAGATTGGCATTAGGAAAACAAGGAGGTGGTGATTCCTACCCTCGAGGAGGATATTACCACTTATGTGTAAGGGTTTTTAAGTGTTTATACTTACCCTTTCACGCTGAGTGTAACGACCCGACCGGTCGTTTTGAACTTTTATACTTTGCTCGCCAGTTCTCGGGCATGACTTGCCCCGTGTGATGTATTATGACTTATATAAATTGTTGGTTTTGGTTTTCAAGGTAATCAGAATGAATTTGGAAGAACAGTTCTCAGTTTGAAATTTGAAAATTGAAAGGTTTGACCAAGATTTGACTTGTTGGTATATGATCTCGGATCGGAATTTTTATGTTTTGGTTAGCTCCGTTAAGAGATTTGGGACTTAGAGCGTGATCGGTATGCATTTTGGAAGTCTGTGGAAGGTTTAGACTTGAATTAGCAAAAATGAGATTTCAGCATTTTCCGGTCGATAGGTGGGATTTTGATATGGAAGTCGGAATGGAATTCCGAAAGTTGACAGTAGTTCCGTTGTGTCATTTGGGATGTGTGTGCAGAATTTCAGGTCATTCGGACGTGGTTTGGTTGAGTTTTTGATCAAAAGCGGAATTCGGAAGATTTTGGAATCCTAGGCTTGAATTTGATGTGATTTTGGTGTTTTAATGTTGTTTTGAGCATTCCGAAGGTTGGGACGAGTTTTAATAAGGTTGTGTGACTTGTTTGTATTTTTGGTTGAGGTCCCGGGGGCCTCGAAATAATTTCGGATAGTTTACGGGAAGGTTGAACTTGAGAAAATGCAGCTGATGTTGCTATTTTTGTCATATCCGCACCTGCAGATTGGGGACTGCAGGTGCGAGCTCCGCAGGAGCGGAAGAAAAGTGCAGGTGCGAGAAGGACCACAGGTGCGGCTTGGTAACCACATCTGCAATACCGCAAGAGCGGTAAGGCGACCGCAGATGCGAGGCCTGGTGACATAAGTGAAATCCGCAGGAGCGGATATTTTTCCGCAGAAGCGGAAGCACAGATGCGCTTATGGGATCGCAGGGGCTAAAGTGCTGGGCAGAATGTATAAAAAGGCCCCTTCGCGATTTTCAGTCATTTGTTCATCATTTTTGTACGATTTTGGAACTCGAAGCTGTGATTTCAAGAGGGAATCAAGTGTTGATAGAGAGGTAAGCTACTTTAGCTTTGTATCTTGTGTTTATGGTGATTATTTCATTGTTTAATCATGAAATTTGTGGAAAAAATTAGAGAAAGAGTTGGGGAAATTAGGGCTTGAAATTAGAAAGTTAGATATGGGATTTAAGGGGCCATTTGAGGTCCGATTTTGATATTCTTGATATGTATAGACTCGTGGGAGGATGAGGATTCTATTGATATCAATTTTGTCGGATTCTGAGACGTGAGCTCGGGGCCGGGTTTGAGCAATTTCGGGATTTTTGATATAAATTAGATGTTTCAAGTGGGCTTTGTTCCCGTAGCATATTTTAATGATTATGTACTGATTGTGGCTAGATTTGGAGCATCCGTAGGTCGATTCATGAGGGCAAAGGCATCGCGAGCTAGAGTTTGGACCGGATCGAGGTGAGTAATGATTGTAAATGATGTTCTTAGGGTATGAAACCCCGAATTTGCACATTGTTGTGCTATATTGAGGTGAAGTACACGCTAGATGAGGAGCGTGGGGTCGTGCACTGTTGGGGATTGTGACTTAGTCCTCCCCGAATGACTATTTTGCCGCGTATTTGACTGAAATCTATTTGCTATCATCATTATTTGAGTTGAATGCCATATTTGGGATTCGTGCCAACTATTTGAACCCTTAGGGGACTTTTATTGATATTTCCTTACTGTTTTGACTGTATACTTGAACTCAGTCATGTTCTATTTCATTGTTTTTGTATTCATCCATGTTTACTCTGTTTTAACACTTAAATGATCTTTTAAATGATATTTTGAGCTAAGAATCATGTTTTACTATTGTCCGAGTGGCTTGTGAGGATTTTTGACTGAGTAAGGCTGAGGGCCTATGTTGTGAGGAGACATTTGATATTGATTATGAGGCCGAGGGCCTGAGATATGTACGCCACGAGGTGGCTTGTTGATATGAGGTCGGGGGCCTAGTGATGATGCTACGAGATGGCTTGATATTGCGTTTGGGCCGTAAGGGGCCGCTCCAGGAGTTTGTATACCCCCAGTGAGCACGGGTACCCATTGTGATGTGAGATATAGCCCGAAGGGCTGATATTGTTGACGTTGTGCCCGAGGGACAATCCTTTATGTGCTTATCTATCTTATTTGTCTGTCATTTACCTGTGAAATTGTGTATTTGTGCCCGAGGGGCGGATTTTCTGAGCTTATCTGTTCTAATTGCTTTGCATTCAATTGCTTAATTGTTAAAAGTCATTTTTAAGGAGTTTAAACTGAGCTAAGATGCTTTAAGAGATTTCACAACTTTATTGCTTTCTTACTGGTTTTGTACTACTTCTATACAACATGTTGATGTACTTTTCCTAATTTCCTATCACTCAGTCTTTAGTTATGATTATTACTCACTGAGTTGGAGTACTCACTTTACTCCCTGCACCTTGTGTGCAGATTCAGGTATTTCTGCACCCGGTAGCGGGTATTGGTTGATCAGAGACAAAGTCTTTGGAGTTTAGCAAGGTAGCTGCCCGACATTCGCAGCACTGCTTTTCTCCCTTTGATGTCATTAGACTATATTTAGTACATTTACAGAAATTCTGTTGTATTTTAGACCTTAGTAGATGCTCGTGACTTGTGACACCCCGATGTCGGGCTATATCTATTTCCGCACTGTTCTTTTAAACTTACATTATGCACTACCTAATTAACTATAAAAGGATTAAATTGACTTATTAAAACTTTTGAAATGAACTTAGGGATTGTGTCGGCTGGCCTTGTCTTCACGAGAGGCTCCATCACGACGGGGTCCGGTTTGGGGGTCATGACAAGTTGGTATCAGAGCCTAGGTTACATAGGTCTCACGAGTCATGAGCAGGTTTAGTAGAGTCTCGTGGATCGGTACGGAGACGTCTGTATTTATCCTTGAGAGGCTGTAGAACCTTTAGGAAAAGCTTCATATTCTTGAAATTCTTATCGTGTGTCCTTGATTCAGCTTGAAATGTAACTCTTTGAATTCCTTTCACGCATTCGTATACGCATATGAGCGCTCGGTATCAGATGCGCATTGATGGCTTGTGATTCCCTGATCGAGGGGCGAGATGTGATCTCTATGTGTTGATGTTGGGCCAGTCTAGAGGACTCAAGGCTGGATTTTTGCCTGTAGCTTGAGCCCTGAGCTGTTGATTTCGTGAGTGCATGTTTCTGGATCCATATGTTCTGTTGTGTCCCTGTTAAGGGAGGTGATGACTGGATAGTTACATGATGAGTGTGATGTAACTGCGAGATGTATTCATGTGATTTGGAAGCGACGAGAAGGGTCTGCTGGAGGATAAAAGGACTATTAGGTGCTCGATTTTTATCTTGATTGGAGGTATAGCCCCGAGTTAGGGTGTGTGAAGAATCCTTCCGTGTTTTCTAGTTAGGGAAGTGAGGTGGATTTCACGTTGCGATATGGGTTCAGACTCAGGAAGATTAAGTGACTGCGTAATGGTTATGAAGGTGGAAGGGTATAAAGAAATGCTAGTTTGAGGCAAAGCAGGTGGGTTATCTCCTGCGGAGTGTTCTGAGGTTGTGTGATCCTTATGTTGTCTGTTAGACGATCTCATTTACAAGTGAAATATATGTGTTGCAATTTAAATTTGGGGTTGCTTAAGAGAGTGGGTTTAACTGTTATGAGAGTGAATGTGAGATTTGTATAAGAGTTAAAGTACCAGATGGTCTATGTTTCACGAACTTATGAAGGATCGAGTTTAATCTCACTATGGTACTATGGCAGCGATAGAGTATATGCGTTATGAGTTGTTGAGTGTGTTTTGATCTATGGCTTCGAGCTAAGTGGGGGAGTCTTCTATTGATTAGTTGATTGTACGGTTATGTGCTATGTTGGTTCTAGTTTGAGCCGTACGGGAGAATCAGTTATAGCCTACGGAGATAGAGACCGAAGATGGCTCGAGTAAAGGAAAATTCTTGACAAAGGTTATAGTATGATTCATAGGTGTGTGAGAATCACGGAATGTCATGAGTTGTTGTTGGTAAAGGGTGATCGGTGCATAGAGCAGGAAATTGCTTGGTTGTTTTAGGATGAGGTTACACTCTACGGTGTCGGAGTGCTAATGAGGCACAGGTTGTTCGGTTCGTTTAGTCAGGCTAATTGCAGTTTGAGTAGAGTGAATGACTCTCGGGAATTGTTCTAATGGGTTCAAGATTTTTCATGTAATAAGTGAAAATTTTCGAGTTGTATTTTTGGCTAGAAATAGAAGTTTGCATTGGAGGGTGTCAAGACTCGTAGTATTTCTATATCATTATGGGATTCTATGTATCAGTATTAGAAGGTGAAGGTAATGGCTTTGGTTTCGCAGGGAAATCTCTTCAGGGTAGGTATTTTGAATGTGGTGCGTTTGGGAATATTTAAGAGAGAGTTCGGCGGCTTATGAGCCTTAGATGGTGTGGTTTTATGCTTGGGTCTCATGTGGTGAGACCGGGTTGAGGAATTTTGGTGTTATGTCAAGGAGAAGTATCAATTTGAAGGTAATTTAGAAGGAACTAGGATCAATAGGATAGCTTGGTAGTAGGTCGGATCAACATGGTAAAAATATGATTAGTCCTTTGGGTGATTACGAGGTAATGAGTTTCTGTAGGTGTTTCGCGACAATTCTCTTGGGTTTTTAGTGGCCTGCGTAGCTTGGTTGAGTTAGAAGGATTTAGTCTTGACGGTTTAGTTTTGTGCAAAAGGAATCTGGAGAGTTCTTGATAGTTTCTACCATGGTTAGAGAGGTATATTTTCTGCTGGCGTGACGGGCATGGGATGTGTAGTGATTTTCTTCTAGATGGGATCAATGGAAAGTTCTTGGCTAGTTGAGTACATAGTTGCTTATGGCTCGGAGGAGGATACGAAGTTTTCATGGTTATCCTAGGACGGTATGGTTTATGTGGTATGTGGTGTAGGCTTGAGATTTGCATGTGTAAGGTCTTGGTTCAGTTCCGAAAGGAAGATCATAAAATCCTTAGGCAGCGGGCAGCTTCAAATAATTAGGGAAATGAACTTCAGATAATTAGGTAAATGAGCTTCAAATGACTAGGGAAATGATCTTCAGATGATTAAGGAAATGGTATTGCTAATTGTGGTGATTTGACGAGGGTATATGTTCTAGAAAAAGACAATGTGATTAAGTTGATGGTACTTTATTAGTATTGCGGCACTCTTCTGTCGGATCGACTGCCGAGATTCGAGTTTGCTTGGTGGCACAAAAGGATTATAGGAGTACCTCTTATGGAATGATTGGGTATTAGAGGTGCGTTGTATATTCGGACGACAGAATTGGGATCAGGTATGGTGATTCGTGTTCTATATGGAGTTGGAGACTGGGAGTTCTCATATACAGGTTATGATGTGGTTGTGGGTCACGTGTATCGGCACTGTTTAGGGACTATCGGGGTTTGGAGACCCGAGTCGATCTTTTGCTGCTCAGTATGTTAGATTTTGATGTAATATTGGGTACATACTGGTTGTATTCGTGTCGTGTTATTCTGGACTATTGCGCTAAGATAGTGATGTTGGCTATGCCGAGAATGCCACAGATTGAGTGGCGAGGTTCGACGGATTATGTTCCCAGTAGGGTGGTGTCATTTTTGAAGACCCAGCGGATGGCTGGGAAGGGTTATCTTTCTTATTTGGCCTTTGTGATGGATACCAGTGTAGAGACTCCTACCATTGATTCAGTTCTAGAGATGTGGGACTTTTTCGGATGTGTTTCTTGCTGTCGGGCATGTCGCCGGACAGGGTTGTTGATTTTGGTATTGATATGGTGCTGGGCACCGTATCGTATGGCACCGGTAGAGTGAGAGGAGTTGAAGGAGTAGCTTCCGGAACTCCTTGATAAGGGGTTCATTGGTAGACCTATATGGATGTGTGTTCTACATCAAGACGACTTTGTTGACTTTGAGTTGCTATTGGTGAAGGATGTGTTGATTCGGTTGTTATTGAGATATTAGTGTTCTGAGATGATCTATGAATTACTTTTCTGTGTTGCGAGATGTTATGATTTATTGGTTATAGGCACAGATGGTGCGGTTCCATTGGGGTTTCATAGTGGAAGTCGAGCGGGAAAGAGTACTAGGTATTGCTCGGTGGATGGCATATCGGTTGTGTCCCTTCGGGTATGTGTAATGTTATGTCAATTGCTTCGCGGTGGTTATGATGATTGCTTTGGTTTTAGACATCATATTGCGCATGGTTGTCGATTTTGAGCATAGTGACTTGAGGTGTTTTATATGGACCAGTGTTTGGATGAGATCGCGCATTGGAGCGAAGCTATGTGGAGGTATGATCCTTCGGGTTAGATTCGTGTGTTCTATTTCTATGATGTGTGACGGGTTCTCAGCATTGTGTGCGGTAGTAATGGTGAGCTTGTGGTACAACTCTTTCGTTTGAGTTATTTCATGATTTGAGTCTATTCAGATCGTTGCTTATTGGTGCGCGGATTGCACAAGTTGCGGCTTTAGCCTGTATTGATGTGTCATGTCACTAGAGTAATGATGTTGGATTAGATAAGATCGTTGGGGTCTTTAATGAATACAAACGGATTCGGTTTCAGTGTGTGGGAAGGATAACATCGAGGTTCAGCTCAGAAATTTGCTATGGTCCTTGCCAAAGGAGAGGTGGCTTCATGAATGGTTGATCTGAGAAATGGTTACGGTTTATTGCGTGTTTCATTTATCATTGGCAGAAATGAAAGTGTTGGGATGAGACTTTAGTTGATAAGAGGTTTTCTATCGGTATTCGATTGTTGGGTGCAACTGCTGTGATTAGAAGTTATCGCTACAAGCATTTGAGTTGTGTGGTATATCATGTAATTGCACCTGAGGTTGCAGGTATGGGTTATTACATCTTGTTCGGGCTTATTCAGAGTATAGCTGTGAGATTCTGATCTGGTGGATGATTTCGGAAGTGGAAATGTGGTTCTAAGGTTTATGGCTAGGCAGGATTGTAAAATTTCAGTTACATTATGTTATCGGACCTATATGAGATAGGGTGACGTAGGATCACCCCCGGTATGTGCATGGTAAGGTTACACAACGATTTGATGGCTTTTGGAACAACTCTGGGCACATTCGAGGCCGAACGTATATTTAAGTGGGGAAGGATGTAACGACCCGACTGGTTGTTTTGAACTTTTGCACTTTGCTCGCCAGTTCTCGAGCATGATTTGCCCCGTGTGATGTATTATGACTTATGTAAATCATTGATTTTCGTTTTCAGGGTAATCAGAATGAATTTGGACGAACAATTCTAAGTTTGAAGCTTGAAAATTAAAAGGTTTGACCAAGATTTGACTTGTTGGTATATGATATCGGATCGAAATTTTTATGTTTTGGTTAGCTTTGTTAAGAGATTTGTGGCTTAGGAGCATGATCGGTATGAATTTTGGAAGTCCGTGGAAGGTTTAGGCTTGAATTGGCGAAAATGAGATTTCAGTGTTTTCCGGTCGATAGGTGAGATTTTGATATGGAGGTCGGAATGGAATTCCGGAAGTTGCAGTAGTTCCGTTGTGTCATTTGGGATGTGTGTGCAAAATTTCACGTCATTCGGACGTGGTTTGGTTGAGTTTTTGATCAAAAGCGGAATTCGGAAGATTTTGGAATCCTAGTCTTGAATTTGATGTGATTTTGGTGTTTTAATGTTGTTTAGAGCATTCCGAAGGCTGGGACGAGTTTTAATAAGGTTATGTGACTTGTTTGTATTTTTGGTTGAGGTCCCGGGGGCCTCGGAATGATTTCGGATAGTTTTCGGTAAGGTTGAACTTGAGAAAATGCAGGTGCGCGCTCCGCAGGAGCGCAAGAAATGTGCAGGTGCAGCTTGGTAACCGCATCTACAATACCGCAGGAGCGGTGAGGCGACCGCAGATGCGAGGCCTGGTGACATAAGTGAAATCTACAGGAGCGGATATTTTTCCGCAAAAGCGGAAGCACATATGCGCTTATGGGATCGCAGGTGCGAAGGTTCTGGGCAGAATGTATAAAAAGGCCCCTTCGCGGTTTTCAGTCATTTGTTCATCATTTTTGTGAGATTTTGGAACTCCAAGCTGTGATTTCAAGAGGGAATCAAGTGTTGATAGAGAGGTAAGCTACTTGGGCTTTGTATCTTGTGTGTATGGTGATTATTTCATTGTTTAATCATGAAATTTGTGGGAAAAATTAGAGAAAGAGTTGGGGAAATTAGGGCTTGAAATTGGAAAGTTAGATAGGGGATTTGGGGGCCCATTTGAGGTCCGATTTTGATGTTCTTGATATGTATAGACTCGTGGGAGGATGAGGATACTATTGATGTCAATTTTGTCGGATTCTGAGACATGGGCCCGGGGGCCGGGTTTGAGCAATTTCGGAATTTTTGATGTAAATTGGATATTTTCGAGTGGGCTTTGTTTCCTTAGCATATTTTAATGATTATGTACTGATTGTGGCTAGATTTGGAGCATCTGGAGGTCAATTCGTGAGTGCAAAGGCATCGCTAGCTAGAGTTTGGACCGGATAGAGGTGAGTAATAATTGTAAATGATGTTCTGAGGGTATGAAACCCCGGATTTGCACATCGTTGTGCTATATTGAGGTGACGCACACGCTAGATGACGAGCGTGGGGTCGTGCACTATCGGGGATTGTGACTTAGTCCATCCCGAATGACTATTTTGCTGCGTATTTGACTGAAATCTATTTGCTATCATCATTATTTGAGCTGAATGCCATATTTGGGCTTCGTGCCAACTATTTGAACCCTTAGGGGACTTTTATTGATATTTCCTCACTTGAACTCAGTCATGTTATATTTCACTATTTTCGTACTCAGCCATGTTTACTCTGTTTTAACACTTAAATGATCTTTTAAATGATATTTTGGGCTGATAATCATATTTTACTATTGCCTGAGTGGCTTGTGAGGATTTTTGGCTGAGTAAGGCCGAGAGCCTGAGATATGTACGCCACGAGGTGGCTTGTTGATATGAGGCTGAGGGCCTAGTGATGATGCCACGAGATGACTTGATATTGTACTTGGGCCGTAAGGGGCCCCGCTAGGAGTCTGCACACCTCCAGTGAGCGCGGGTACCTATTGTGATGTGAGATATAGCCCGAGGGGTTGGTATTGTTGACATTGTGCCCGAGGGGCTATCCTTTATGTGCTTATCTGTCTTATTTGTCTGTCATTTACTTGTGAAATTGTGTATTTGTGCCTGAGGGGCGGATTTTCTGTGCTTATCTGTTCTAATTGCTTTACATTCAATTGCTTAACTATTAAAAAGTCATTTTTAAGTAGTTTAAACTGAGCTAAGATGCTTTAAGAGATTTCACAACTTCATTGCTTTCTTACTGGTTTTGTACTACTTCTATACAACATGTTGATGTACTTTTCATGATTTCCTATCACTCAGTCTTTAGTTATGATTATTACTCATTGAGTTGGAGTACTCAATTTACTCCCTGCACCTTGTGTGCAAATTCAGGTATTTCTGCACCCGATAGCGGGTATTGGTTGATCAGAGGCAGAGTCTTTGGAATTTAGCAAGGTAGCTGGCCGACGTCCGCAGCACTGCTTTTCTCCCTTTGAGGTCATTATACTGTATTTAGTACATTTACAGAAATTTCATTGTATTTTAGACCTTAGTAGATGCTCGTGACTTGTGACACCCCGATGCCCGGCTGTATCTATTTCCGCACTATTCTTTTAAACTTACATTATGCACTACCTGATTAACTAAAAAAGGCTTAAATTGACTTATTAAAACTTTTTAAATGAACTTGGGGATTGTGTCGGCTAGCCTTGTCTTCACGAGAGGCGCCATCACGACCGGGTCCGATTTGGGGGTTGTGACACTAGGTTCCGTCAATCCCGTTATTATCGACTTCTACCGCCAATATCGCATAACACTAGGACAAATCCACCCCTCTTTTTGGCGCATCGTTATTTTGCGGTAGTTCTTCGTGAGCAAGGTCGAATGGATGTCTTTCACCCTCGATCATCTTATTAGACTGTATATCCCCCGTCTCTATCGAGGCGGATTAATAAGGCTTCAACATCGGGCTACCAAGGTGCTGTTCTTGAGCATTGACGAGGACAAGGACTGAGAAAGGATGGGCCAGTTTGTCCGAGTGAAAAATTCTGACATAATCCTGTCCGAGAAGATGCCACTCCTCGAAGAGTGGAACATGAAGCGTAAGTACAAACCCCGTCCTTGACCTCTATTTATTGCTTTGCTTTTTTCTCATTAATGTTCCTTCCTACGATGCAACGGTCTCTTGGGTGCCTGGTGCAATTCCGAACCTCGAGGGCTGGGTTCAGAAACTGGCATCGACTTCTTCATATGCCGAACGCTCATTGCGTGATTTAGAAAGGGGCCGATGGGAGACCAAAAATCATGGTAAGTTTCTTTTCATGTGTTTGAAGTTCTTCTCTGAAATATCTCTTTTTTTTATCTGTACTTGGTTTCCTATCATACAGGTCTCGAGGACAATGCTATTATGAGGCCGCCTCCGCCTGGGGAAGAGAAGGTTCCGAAGCCGTCGAAAGAGAAGAAGAGCAAAAGGGTCTCGCCTTCCGATACTCCAAAGCTCAAGAAGAGCAAGGCTCGCAAGTCGAAGAAAGATACCGCCGCCCTTTCTGAAAACGTAGTTCAGCAGCTACGAGATGAAGAAGAGGAGAATGAAGATGCTGGCTACGAGCTGGTGGCTCGAAAGAGGGAGAGCGATGAGGCTTCCATGGCAGCTAAGCTGGTGGTGGTCGAGGAGGCTCATCTTCGGACCAAGGAGATCTCAAAAGATGGTCCGAGCAAAGTCCCTGAGTCATCGGAGCCCGACGATGTCTCTCGCCGTGACGAACAATCGGCAAGTGTGCTTGTCTGCCATGACAAATAATCGACAGGTATGCCTGAAGGGTACGGTTCCGAGGCCCCTCGAAAAGGAGAGAGCGCCCCAAGTGTCTTGCATGGGGAATCAACATTGACAATTCGCCGCCCCTCTCCACATTTTCTGAGGGGCAATATTAGGAGGCCCAGGCTCTGGAGACCCCCGACGTGGGAACGTCCCATGAAGGGGATGATTTATTACGTGGCTGCTTTACGGGGGTCAATGATGTTTCTGATCTGGATGCATCGATCATTTTCGATGAGGCTCAGCAACTCCTGAACCAGGTAGACTTCAGCCCCCAGCTTTATGTTTGCCTTTATTTCCTTTTGCCTGATTTCCTTCCTTTCTCCATAGGTCATGATGCTTCATCTGGAAGCATTTTCCAAATCCCGAGCCGAGCTGAACCGGTGTGGGCCTGATCTCAAAAGGCTTACAGAGTAGAGGGATGCCCTCAAACTCTTCAGTGGGAAAAAAGAAGAGGAGATCAAGGGCCTCCGAGCTGATCTAGCCAAAGCTCACAAAGAGCAGACTGACATGATCGAACAAGTAATGAAGAATTTTCTTAGAAGTTTGGTGTGTCGATTTGTGGATGGCAACTAATACTTTGATCCTGCAGGTTCAGCAGAAAGTCGAAAAGATCGAGTAGCTTCATGAGGAGGCTAAGATGAAAGAGGAAGAGACTTTATGGTGGAAGTAGAACATGGACCGCCTTGCCTCGGAGAAAGATACAACTCGAGCCCAGCTATCTTTGGCTGACCATCAACTCCAAAAAATGAAGGAGGAGAGCTTGGCCCGAGCCAAGAAAATTGAGGAGCTCGAGACTCAGTTGGCCGCTGAGCTTGTAAAGGCCACATCTGAGGCAGAAAGAGTAAAGGCCGACACGGAAGCAATTGTGGCCGGCTACCGAGCTGATGTTGAAACCGCTCACGCTCGAGTAAATGAAATTTCTGATGCTTCTTAAGTCTGATCATTCTACGTTGCCGAGCATGCCAAATGCCAGTCTCGAAGAGATACTCTCAAAGAGAATCATACTCATGGTTTTGACCTTACTGCTGATATCGAGAATGCAAAAGTACTAGAGGCTGAAGTCAAAGCTTTACTCTCTAATGATGATGGTTCCGGGAGCTCGAGTGTATCCGAGAGTGGAGGGAATGAAGATGAGGCTCCCGGGGAAGACTACACACTTAAAAATTTTACTTTTTTTTTTTTTTGGATTTTTCTATAAAACCCTGAGTGGTCTTTGTAATTATTTTTGCATATATGAAAGATCCCTTTTCTTTCCGATTTGTCTCTGATTTCTGCTTTGTGAATTGTGAAAACTCTGTTTTCCTTTGCCTTATGATAATTCTTATACACTTTAGATCTTGTGAGAATTTTGACTCACTTCATTGCCTTGTGAAAATTTTGTCGAAATCAAATTGGTATAATCTCTATAATTGAGTGAGTACTTGCTCAAACTCGGAGTAGAAAAAACTCGTAGATTTCGTTTGAGCGAGGGTAGATCCTCTGACTCAAAAATAAAACGGCCCTTGGGCTCTTGAATTAGGCTGATGCGACCTTAAAAGAATGGCTTTTTTCCCTTTTTCGGCTTAAAAAGTTTAATCATATAGAAATTTGTTATGCCTTAGCATGAGATAAATCTGTACCCATTAGGATTCAGTGTCATCGAAAAGCTTTTTATGCCTTAGCATAAGTTTGTTCGAGAGTTTCGAACAATTTGGTACCTCTTAAGGTTTTCGAGGGTTGATGTTATCGAAACCCTATGTAAATTTGCCGAGGGTAGCCCTTTTTAACCGGTTTTATGAAAATATTTGAAGGCCTGTTTGATTAAGGAATTCGAACGTCTCCGAACCGTGTTAGTTTGGCCGTAGGCGTTAACTTGTTATTTTCCCATTGGGCTTGTTCCTCGATTATACTTCAAACTTGTTCGAAGTATCAGTCCCCGAGTGGGGTGGCTGTGGCCTATAAAATCGAGGATTTCCTTTTTAAGGTGTATAATATTTCAAAGTTTAACAATTAGAGCATGTCGATTTTTGGACGGCAGTCCCCGAGTACGAGGTTAATTGCTCGAGCTTTTGTTATGATTTGCTCATGAGCTGGTTTCTATAATATATCGTGAGTACGAAATTGTAAAGTAGAAATTTCACTAGGCATGTAACATCTGGTAAGGAAAAAGAACTTCTTTCAATAGATCATTCATGCGTACATGTTTTGTCATTAGGGCTCAGGCAATTTACATAGCCATGGTTCACTTGACCGTTTGTCCCTTTACAAAATTTTCCTATCGATACCCTGTTGACACGAAGTATCTTCCTTGAAAACATAACATCCAAGGGTGATGCCCTCCAGTATTCGAGGTTGATTGTAAAGAAGCCTCGGATACTGTTGAATTGTCCCCAGGTAGCATAGATAATTGTCGCCTCGTTAAAAGCCTCACCGAAAAAACCCATTTGGGACAAAAACCGATCTAAGGGAAAAAGAGTGCAATGCATGCTTTAAAACCTGAGGTCTTTGTGTTGAAGAGTTTCCCGATGTCTTTGATCGAACACCTGTAATAAGTTAGTATCGAATATAAATGAAAAAGGGAGAGAGTCATACCTTAGCAATAGTATCGTTTTAGGAGTGATATGTACCAATTACACCGAGGACCTGATATGGTCCTTCCTAATTTGGGCCGAGTTTCACCTAGTTTGGATCTCGAGTGTTGAGGGGGACTTTTCTCAGAACCAAGTCCCCTATTTTGAAGTGCTGAAGATTGGATCCTCGATTATAATATCTTTCCATTCGCTATTTTTGGGCGGCCATTTGAACAAGGGCGGCTTCCCTTTTTTTGTCTAGCAATTCTAGGCTTGTGTTTATAGCCTCATGATTTGATTCTTCCATTGTGTATCGAAACCTGACGCTTAGTTCCCCGACTTCGACCGGGATCAGAGCTTCGGTGCTATATACTAAGGAGAACAGCGTTACCCCGTACTGGATTTTGTCATTATCCAATATGCCCAAAGGACTTCAGGTAAAATTTCTCTCCATTTCCACTTAGTTGTTCAACCTTTTCTTTAGGTTTTGAATAATGGTTTTGTTCGTAGATTCGGCCTGTCCGTTCCCACTAGGATAGTACGACATCAATAATATCCTTTTTATTTTGTGATCTTCGAGGAACTTTGTTATTTTGCTGCCGATAATTTTTTTTCCATTGTCGCACACTATCTTGGCGGGTATCCTGAATCGACATACGATGTGATCCCAGATGAAGTCTATAACTTCTTTCTCTCTGACTTTCTCAAAATCCTGTGCTTCAACCCATTTAGAGAAATAGTTAGTCATAAATAAAATGAACTTAGCTTTACCTGGGGCCGATGGCAGAGGGCCGACGATATCCATTCCCCATTTCATGAACGACCATGGGGATAAGACTGAATGAAAGCTGCTCCCCGGGCTGATGAATCATTGGTGCATGTCTTTGGCATTTGTTGCATTTTCGAACGAACTCCTTAGTATCTTTTTCCATACTATCCCAATAATACCCTACTCTGATGACTTTGTGAACCAGTGATTCAGCATCGGAATGGTTCCTGCAAGTGCCCTCGTGAACTTTTCGTAGGACGTAGTCGGTGTCTCCCAGACCCAAACATATTGCCAACGGCCCATCAAACATCCTTCTGTACAATGTTCCATCTTCGGCCAATGTGAATCGTGTAGCTTTCATTTGCAGAGTCCTCTATTCCTTGGGGTCCAACGGAAGTTTCCCATTCTTTAGATAATCGATATATTTGTTCCTCTAATCCCAAGTTAGGTTTGTGGAGTTTATTTCGGCATGACCTTCTTTGACTACCGACTTTGAAAGTTGTACGACAGTCCCTGAGCTAATTTCATCATCTTCGACTGATGACCCTAAGTTTAGAAGGACATCGGCCTCACCATTCTACTTTCGAGGTATATGCTGTAGGGTCCATTCTTTGAACCGGTGTAATGTTACCTGCAAGTTGTCCAAGTACCTCTGCGTTTGATCTTCTTGAACCTCAAAGTTTTTGTTGACTTGGTTAACCACGAGTTGGGAATCACACTTGTCCAAGATGACCTCTGCTCCCAAACTTTTAGCCAACTCGAGACCTGCAATCATGGCCTCATACTCGGCCTCATTGTTAGTCAACTTAGGGGTTTTGATAGATTGTCTAATTGTATTTCTTGTGGGTGGCTTCAAAACGATGCCTAGCCCGGACCCCTTCACATTCAAAGCACCATATGTGAAAAGGGTCCACACCCCAAGGATGTACCTGATCTTAGCAATAGTTCCTTTTTGACCTCGGGTACGAGGGCTAGTGTAAAGTTGGCCACGAAGTCTGCCAAGATTTGAGACTTGATGGCCATTGAGGGTTGATACTCGATATCGTATCGACTGATTTCGATGGCCCATTTGGCCAGTCGACCCGAGAGTTCGGGCTTGTGCAAAATGTTGCGAAGGGGATAAGTGGTTACAACACAAATTGGGTGACATTGAAAATATGGTTTTAATTTTCTAGAGGTGCTTATTAGAGCAAGCACTAATTTTTCTAAGTTTGGGCACTGGGTCTTTGCTTCACCTAAAGTTCGACTAACGTAGTTAAAAGGAAATTACATACCTTGCTCTTCCCGAACTAGGACACCACTTACCGTGACCTCCGAGACTGCCAAATATAAGTAGAGTTGCTCGTCCGTTTTTAGAGTATGAAGCAACGGTGGGCTCGAAAAATTACCGCTTTAACTCTTCTAACACCTGTTGGCATTCCTGGGTCCAAGTGAAATTGTTCTTCTTTCTGACAGTGAGAAGAACCTGTGACTTCGATCCGAAGACCTCGAGATGAATCGGCTTAAAGCGACTATCCGTCTTGTTAACCTTTGTATGGCCTTAACGCTGTCCACGACTGTGATTTCTTTGATTGCCTTGATTTTATCGGGGTTGATCTCGATTCCTCAATTTGACACCATAAATCCAAGGAACTTTCCTGAACGGACCTCGAATGCACATTTCTTGGGGTTGAGCTTCATGTTGTATCTTCTCAATATACCGAAGGTTTCCTACAAATGTATCAAATGGTCCTCTACGCGCAGGGACTTAACTAGCATGTCATCAATATAAACCTCCATTGATTTACCTATTTGTTGTTCGAACATTCGGTTTACTAGGCGTTGATAAGTAGCACCAGCATTTTTAGCCCAAACGACATTACATTATAGCAATAAGTACTGTACTTAGTGACAAACGAAGTCTTTTCTTGATCCTCCGGGTTCATTTGTATTTGGTTGTCCCCGGAGTAGGCATCGAGAAAACTGAGGATCTCGTGGCCGGCCGTGGCATTGATCATGCGATCGATGTTCGGCAAAGGAAGGGAGTCCTTAGGGCATGCTTTGTTCAAGTCTTTGTAGTCTACGCACATTCTAAGTTTATTCCCCTTCTTGGGGACTACAACTACATTTTCTAACCATTCTGGATATTTTACTTCCTGGATGGATCCTATTTTGAGAAGTTTGGTTACCTCGTCCTTGATAAATGCATGCTTTACCTTGGACTGTGGCCTTCTCTTTTGCTTCATCGGTCTGAACATTGGGTCCAAACTCAGTCGATGAGTGGTGATCTCCCGTGGGATTGCTATCATGTCAAGGTGGGACCAAGCAAAACAATCCATATTTTTAATAAGTAATTTAATGAGTTTTTCCCTGAGCTCGAGAGTTAACCCCGTGCCCAGGTATACCTTTCGATCGGGCAGATGCTCGATCAGTTTGACTTGCTCCAGCTCTTCGACCGTTAACTTTGTGGCTTTAGAATCATCGAGGATTATGAAGGTTTGAGGTATCATATAATCATCATCTTTAATAATTTCTTGTTGTTCCAATCTGGTCGAGGCCGGCGCCTGTGGTTGCTATTTGACTTCATGCTTTTCCTTCGATTCTGGTCCCTTTGTTGATGTTAGTGCCGATACTGGTATTACTTCATCAATTGCAATCATCTCTTTGGCTGTTAGTTATTCGCCATACACCGTTTTGACTCCTTCCGGTATTGGGAATTTCAAGACTTGATGAAGCGTTAAAGGTACTGGCCTCATATTATGGATCCAAGGTCTTCCGAGCAGTGCATTGTACCTCATATCACCTTCGATCATGTGGAACTTCGTTTCCTAGATAGTTCCGGTCACGTTTACCGGCAACATGATTTCCCCTTTGATGGTTTCACTCACCATGTTGAAATTGTTAAGCACTCGAGCTGCAGGCACGATTTTATCCTGAAGGCCGAGCCACTCCACGACCCTCGATCGAATAATATTTGCCGAGCTACCTGGATCAACCAACACACATTTAAATTGAATTTTATTTATAAGGATAGATATTACTAGTGCGTCGTTGTGAGGTTGTTCGATCCCTTCTGCATCCTCATCGTTGAAAGATAAGGTATCTTCTAGTAATTAGTCCCGGGTATGCTTATCCCTTGTGATTGTGACTTTGGTGCATTTAAATGTCGGGCCTTGAGGGTTATCGACCCCACCGATGATCATATGAATCACGTGTTGCGGTTCCTCCTGTTCGTTTTTCCTGTTTGCATCCCTGTCTCTAAAGTGATTTTTTGCTCGGTCACTCAAGAACTCTCAAAGATAACCTTCATTGAATAAATGAGCTACCTCATCCCTTAATTGTCTGCAGTCCTTGGTTCTGTGACCATAGGTTCCATGGTACTTGCACACTTGATTTGGATTCCTTTGAGCTGGATCGGTTTAAAGGGGTCTAGGCCACCTAGTATCCTTGATTCATCCAATGGCTGACACAATACCTGAAGCATCGACGTTGAAGTTGTATTTCTATAACCGTGGTGCTTCCTTAGGATCGACATGTTTATCAAAGTCACTCTTACTCATGAGACCTCGGGAATTTTGACCTCAATCATTCCTTCGATCATTTCAAACGGGATTACGTCCTGGTCCGTTGTTTCTACGATCTGAGCTATATGATTGGTACCAATGTCTGTTTGATTGGGGCTCTCTGTCGATGTCTCTTTGAATCCCGCCTTCGGATCTATTTAGGCAAACGGAACCGGACGGGGCTCCCAACTGATCATTCTTGACTCTGATCTTTGACTGGTACCGATTATGCACATCGGCCTAGGTCACCGCTGGATATTCAATCAAATTCTGCTTTAGTTGACTTGAAATGCTACCGAACTTTGCTTGTTCAAAGCATGAGTAAAGTCTTGGACAACCCAATCATCAGTAACCGGGGGTAGGTCCACGCGTTCCATCTGAAATCGAGATACGAATTCCCTTAGCATTTTATTGTCCTTTTGTCTCACTTTGAAGAGGTCCGACTTCCTGGTTGCGACCTTTATTGCTCCGGCTTGTGCCTTTACAAACGAATCGGGGAGCATGGCGAAAGAATCGATGAATTGGGCGGCAAATTGTGGTATCATGTCATTGCCCCCTTCGATAAAGTTTCTCCAAATTTTTCCAACAAAACGGATTCAATCTCATCATCTTCCAAGTCATTTCCCATTATTCCGCATGTATACGAAGTGATGTGTTAGGATCGGTGTTGCCGTTGTACTTGGGAATGTATGACATATGGAACTTCTTAGGAATGGGATTCGGAGCCGCACTTTGAAGAAAAGGCTTCTGCACGAGCTTCTTCGAATCCAAACACTTTAGGATCGGGGGTGCCCCCGGTATTTGGTCAACCCGTGAGTTGTACGTTTCTACCTTTTTGTCATTAGCCTCGATTTTCTTTTCATATGATTCTATCCGTTTAGTGAGCTCCTCGAGCATCTTCATGACGGCGGGGTCAGTTCCTGATACATTATCATTCAATTTCTCCTGTACAGGTTCGACCCTATGAACAACTTCCTGTGATGTATCGAATTCGATTATGCTTGGTGCTCGATTCTGGAGTTGCGCTATTGTAGCTTGCTAAGTTTGTAACATTTCAAATATCATTTGAAGGTTAATATCGCCTTCTTCACCATTTTGTGTGTTCTGATCAGCTGCTCGGGTGTCATTGTGGATTCTATTTTCAGGGTCGGCGCCTAAGTCTCCATGAATGGAGATACGAGAACTGTCATCAACCGGATCTACGGCCTGTGGTGAGTCGGGATTGATTGGAGGCACTCCGTTTCCCAGGGCAACTACGTGTTCGTTTTCTCCATGAAGACCAAGGCCTCTATTAGTGTGAGTGAGTACTGCTTGAGAGTTTGACATGTTGATTCCTGAAATCAAAAATACTCACAAGTACAAGCATAAAAGCAGTGTGTGTTATGAAGGTTAAAATATTAAGCAATAACTATTACCCTTAGCCCCACGGTGGGCGCCAAATTATTTTTTCTAAAAATTGGATAACAATTAAACTTATAATATGGTTTTAAGGATACATGATTTCACCTAATACCAATTGATTAGCTTAAAGATAAGTGATGGGAATTGACAAGAATGTAAAACAAACCAATATTTGGACAATGCCCTTGAACTGATGAACCCTCGAGCTTAGTAAAGTAAGAACAATTAGAGAACAACAAGCTGATAAACTAGAGAAAAAGAGAAATATTATATTGCTTTGATTTGTATGAATGTAAGGGGTGCTACAAATGATGGGGATTCCCCTTTATATACTAGAGGAATCCTAATAATAGTACAATTCTAATTATGAAAGTAAATCCCATGATTGGTACGAATAACCGCCCATTTGATATGTTCCGGAATTTTCGCCGTGATCTTCGACCGGTTACGGATATCTCCCCTTTCCGTTATTGCACTTCACTCGAAGTCGGTCATACTTAGTATTGATTACTGCTGGCCTCGATCTCGACGGATATATTGATTCTTGAACTCGACACCTTGTCTTCGTGCTATAGCCCGATCCATTGCGAGGTTGACCCTCGATGTGATCTCCAGGTCCCGATTAAATAGCAAAATCGGGCAAGCCCGATTTTAACCGTATACAATAATATTTGTAGTTCTCAATCATAGTTCATACTTCTTGTGTTTCATTTTTAAGTAGTCATTATAACTTTGTGCTATCTTTTGTCCTAGATTATAAAATCAATTTAAGTTTATCGTAACAGATATCAAGCCACACTTTCATTGGAATCAAAATGCATCAACATTAGAGAACATAATGAACTTATAGTTGACTTAAATTATTAGCAAAACCAAGATGATGTAAAATGTAATGCTTCTATCATTCTTGTTTCATTTCATCAAAATGCTCGTTAACTGTAAAAATTTATTGAATTGGTAACACATATGAAAAATATAATAATTATAAAAAAAATAATACAACAAAGAATAATACTGTCTTCATGATGACAAACTAATAGTATTGTCTTCATCATGACAAATATTCTTTTTCATGAATGAGTTGAAGTATTTTTTTTATAATTTACTTCCACTACATTAAAATTAGAACAATCATAGCAAATCTTTTAGGAGTATTAGATTTAAAAAATACGCATCAGCATCCAAAGAAATACACCTAGCTACAATTGACTTAAGATTAAACCATTACCAATATATTTTCAATTTAATTGCATTGTGGATTCCCTTCTTTAACAAATGATCAGAGTACTCCTCTCCTTAGTTGGAAATTGTATATCAAAGGTTAAACTTTTATGTTTCTCTTGCTAATTTTGTCGTTGCTTCTCTTTATATCAATAAAGGAATGAAAATCTCACGTTACATGGATGACACACTTACAATTTCTTCAAAGAGTCCATATAATGGTGGGCTTTGGGCTATTGCGTTCACATGCGGTAGTCATGTGATTTTTGATCCTCCCCAAGATTTTATATATTTTAGCATATAAATATTTAATTTAGGTCTAAATAGCTATTTCAACTAATTTTTACTCTTTTACTTTATTTTATTACAAGAAAAATAAAAATTATAAAATTGTTCCATTAATGTTTTGTAGTCATTTTTAATCTTGAAAAATACCAAAAAAAAAAAAATAGTCTATTTTAACGGTCAGTCTTATTTTAATAATTATTTTACTTAAGTAAGACTAATTAATAAATGAGGTCGTATATTAACTTCGTTCATGGGAAAAGAATAAAACTTGGGCTCGAGCAGCCCATTTTAGGCCTAATTTTGGACCTAGCCCATAATTCGCAAGCCCATAATTCCTAGGCCCATACCCCTAACTTAATCTCTACCCCTATATAATAGTACCTAATGCCTAAATAGTGACCGACATCTAAAATTTGGATCGGCCGTTTCTTCAGCAAAAACGCAAAATAAAATCTGGTGCTTCCTCTCCAAACGGGACAATCCTCCTTAAGCCATCATGGACACCATGAGCTATACCCCTTTCCTTCGTTAAAACATCTACAAAGTTTTCTAAAAAATCAGCCATTGAAGTATCTCCCTCCAACCTCAAACACAGTCCCTGTTTCTATACAAAACTCTAGCAAATAACCTTCAAAATTCACCAGATAACAACGACATTTTCACCATTAAAACCAGTCCGAAAATCTCTATTAATGCAGCTTTAAAACCAGCTGCGTCGCCCCAAAACCCATGTCCAAAATGACCTCCAAATTAAGCCCCAAAATAGCTTCAAAATTACAGCGGAAACACACTGCTTCTTCAGCCATCGAACCAGCAGCAGAACCAGCTGCAAACAGTTCCGACATCACCAAAATCGGAGGTTCCGTCGAGGTCGTCGTTCGAGTGCTCATGTCGTGGATCTTGTTTGACTCTTTATTGAGGTTGTAATCTTTGGAATTCATGTAGTTTGTCGACGTCAGGAGCTTTGGGTTTTCATCTATTGAAGAAGTTTATTTACTGAATATTAAGGTTCATTCTTACCCTTGCTATTTGAATTCCTTAGTGTTTTTTTTTTGTTTTAAAATTTTCGTTTGCCATCAAATCCTTTTCCATTTGTTTGTTTGGATTCTATTAATGCATCTGTGATGAGAAAGCTTTGAATGCTTTTTAATTCTTTGTTGTGATGAACTTTTCCATGAGTTTGTTGTGAATATTAAATGACAGAGGCATCTTGCGATTTTTGAAGTGAACCAAAGAATAAGTGGGTAACTGATTTTTTTGTTTAAGACAATTCATGAAGCACATAGTAAAATAGATATTTCCGAATGTAAATGAATGATACATAACCATGTTTGGTATACAATCACGTGAGAATAGTTTGAATTGCTTGGTTGTAACCAATATTAGTACTGTGTGTGGTTTACCTTTATGTGGTCAAATATTGAATCATGCTTTAAATGTTCATATGTGAATTCCTCCTGGTTGTCATGTTTTGGATAATATCTAGTGAGACAATTTTTTTATTGCTGCATGGATAATTTAATTGGAGACAAACCAACAGTTCATTGATTTAGGATTTTGAGCTAATAATTTTGGTGCCATTCTCATTAAATAACCCATGGCCCTCATTTAATTAATATTAACTCTTTAGAAATCGAGGCATGACATTAGCTGGATTTTCCATGGCCCTCGCAAACTTGAAAGTGCGTAGTTGCTTTAGGCACGCTATTTAAATTAATTTCCTTAAACTCGGGTGTGCATTTTATGTGACCCAAATCCAAATCTCAACAACGTTAAATAAAATGTGTCGTGGACCGCGGGTGCATTTCATGTGACGTGGTTCAAGGCGTGTTTTAAATAACGTTGAATCTTCCTAAAAATAATTAAAAGCAGTTTAACGAGTTAAAATGTATGATAGGTTAAAACATGTATTGGAATCAGATAATAGGCCAATTATGATAGTTTAAGCGACCGTGCTAGAACCATGGAATCCGGGGGTGCCTAACACCTTCCCTCAGGTTAACAAAATTCCTTATTCAGAATTTTTGGTTCGCAAACTTCAAAAGGAAAGTCAAAATTTCCTCGATTTGGGATTTAAAATAAACCGGTGACCTGGAACACCAATTAAAATATTTCAAGTGGCGACTCTGAATTGAATAAATAATCCCATTTCGAATAATGTCACTTAAAATGGAAAAACTCCCTTGTACTACTTTCGGGTGCGTAAAAAAGAGCTGTGACAGCTTTGGTGACTTCGCTGGGGATCCAAACCCATAACTTCGGTTCAGGGTTCAAGAATTTGAGCTTAGGATAACTGTTATACTTGACTTTATTTATTATCTGATTTTTACATATTTTGAGCCTAGTATGCTAAGTGTCGCTTTTTACCGCTTTGATATTGTGTGAACTGTATATAAAACTGTTATGAAACCCTCTTCTCTCTGAGTCTTCTAAATCATCTGGGAAGTGTGCTGTCACGACCCGAATTTCCCACCTCGGGGGTCATGATGGCGCCTACTAATGTGAGCTAGGCAAGCCAATTATTTAACCATCTATCTTTTTTCCAATTTTATTCTCTTTAACAATTACGAAGAAATAACATTTAAAAAAGGAATATAACATAAGCGGACGAAAACAATAAGCCATCTGAACTTGAATGTCTAATGCAACTGTTTGAGTCTCGAATACCCAGAACTGGTGTCACAGTTTCACAGACGGTCTAAGAATACTACAAATAAAGGCCTGAAAGAATTAAATACAACACTGTCTCTGGAAATACATGTAAGAAACAGGAAAGTAGATGGAAGGAGACACCAAGGCCTACGGACGCCTGCAGGGCTACCTCGGGTCGCCTGATGAACAAGAATCAGCAATCTCACTGCTGTCCGAAGTTTAAAACACTGAGGTCTGCCTAGCTCAGTGTAGTATCAGCACAACCGACCTCATGTGCTGGTAAGTGCCTGACCTAACCCCGGCGAGGTAGTGACGAGGCTAGGACCAGACTCCAGATAAACCTGTGCATTTCGAATATATATATATATATATATATATATATATAGTGGAAAAGAAATATGGAAATAAACAAGTAAAGATGGGAGGGGGAAACATGCTTCAGGGAAAAATAGGTAAAAATAGAATATCAAGAGAACTATAAGGAATCAAAATCCAACCACTAACAAGAATAAGGAAAATAAAGGCGGATTTTACTTTCTTTTCATATCTTGTTGCAGGCGTGCAACCCGATCCCATTTCCTGTATCTTGTGGCAGGCGTGCCACCTGCTCCCATTTCATTATATCTCGTGGCAGGCATGCCACCCGCTCCCATTTCATTATATCTCGTGGCAGGCATGCCACCCGCTCCCATTTCATTTATCACATGGTAGGAGTACCACCCGCTCCCATTTCATTATATCTTGTGGTAGGCGTACCACCCGCTCCTATTTCATTATGTCTTGTGGTAGGCGTACCACCCGCTCCTATTTTATTATATCTTGTGGTAGACATACCACCCGCTCCCATGACAAGCCAACAATAATCACAAGGAATCCCGGCAAGGAAAAAATAATATCGACAAATAATATCCCGACAAGGGAGAAATAGCTATAACCAAACTTGTTACAACATCTAACTACTTCAGCTATAATCAAACTCGTTACAACACCTAACTACCTCAGCTATAACCAAACTTGTTACAACATCTAACTACCTCAGCTATAACCAAAGTTGTTACAACACCTAACCACCTCAGCTATAACCAAACTTGTTACAACACCTAACACAAGAATCATCAACCTAAACATCCATAATATCAATTAAGAACACAATGCAAGGGAACCACAACTCAACAATAGCCCGGCAAGGGGCCAACATAATGATCTCTTCTCTTTCTCACTTCTACTTCACAATTTACTTCACAACTCGAACCAATACTCTAGAGTTTCAATTATTACTTATACTTTCACAATTCATTATACAACTGGAGCCAACGCTCCTCAATTTTCATAGGTCATAATTCTTTTCCACAACTTTACACAACAAATAGAAATCTTCACCAAGACATGAATAATACAACGAAGTCATGAAAATCACAATATAAGACCCACGATCATGCTTGACACCAACATATAGATACTCGTCACCATCCCTATACATCGTACTCAACAAGTAGCAAATAGCAAATAGGACACAACTCCTAATCCCTCAAGCTAAGGTTATACCAAACACTTACCTTGATGCCACGAACACAATTCGCGATTCAATTATAGCTTTACCCCTTGATTCCACCACCAATTCGTTCGTATCTAGTCACAAGTTACTTAATTACATCAATAAACGCTAAATGAATCAATTTGAATGCATGAAAATGAATTTTCCAAAGTTTTACCCAAAAAGTCAAAATCGCCCCTAGGCCCACATGGTCAAAACCCGAGGTTCGAACCAAAACACGATTACCCATTTCCCCACGAGCTCAAATATGTAATTTGTTTTGAAATTGGACCTCAAATTGAGGTCCAAATCCCCAATTTTTTGAAAAACCTAGGTTCTACCCAAAACACCCCAATTTCCCCCATGAAAATCATTGATTTGAAGTTGAAATCATGTTAAAAGATGTTAATGATTAAAGAAAACTAGTTAAAAATGACTTACAATTGATTTGGAGAAGAAAGGTTGTTTGAAAAATCGCCTCTTATATTTTTGGGGTCTTAAAAAATGAAAAATAACTGAAAATCCCATCTAAATATACTGCCCTCAGATGCCATGTGCGGACCGCACAAAATCAACCGCGGTCGCACAGGCTTCCTGTGTTCTGCAGTGATAGGTCTTAGTATTTTGGTCATAACTTTCTCTATAGATGTCCAAATTGTGATTTCTTTACCTTTCTAGAAACTAAATACGAAGGACTACAACTTTCATTTTTGAAGCATCTCAAAAGGCCTTGTAAATCAAAAGATATAGGCTTTCGAAGTAGGACCAGTGAATTGCTCTTCACCGCCGACCGCACCAAAACTAGTGCGGCCGCACAGGCCCTCACCGCAGTCCGCACAAAATCCAGTGTGGCCGCACAATCCCCTCCGCGGCAGCATTCCTTTTTGTGCGGACCGCACTGGTTGGTTCAGAGGCCTTCCACCTCTCTGAACCTGTAACACCTATGTTTTTAAGCCTAAGACATCCCGGAACCTACCCGAAACTCACCCGAGCCCTCGGAACTCCAAACCAAGTGTACACAAAACCTCAAAAATATCCTATAGACTTAGTTGTATAATCAAATCATCAAAATAACATCATGAACATCAAAGTAAACCTCGAGATCAATGAAATTTTCTCAAAACTTCTTTAAACATCAATTTTGCAATTTAAGTTCGAATCACGTCAAATGACATCCGTTTTTCGCCAAATTCCACAGAAACGTCTTAAATCATATATAAGACCTGTACCGAGCGCCGGAACCAAAATACGGGCCCGATACCATCATGTTCTAAGCAAATTTCATTTCAAATTTCTTTAAACAATTTCAGAAAATAATTTTCTTTAAAAAAAAATTCATTTCTCGGGCTTGGGACCTCGGAATCCGATTCCGGGTATATGCCTGAGTCCCAAATTTTTCTATGTACCCTTCGGAACCGTCAAATTACGGGTCCGGGTCCATTTACCCAAAACATTGACCGAAGTCAAATTTATTCATTTTACAGTCAAAACTTATCCTTTTTCACAGATTTTCACATTTAAGCTTTCCGGCTACGCGCCCGGACTACGCACACAAATTGAGGTGGTGCTAAGGGAGGTTTTTAAGGCCTCAGAACATAGAATTTTATTGCAACACATGTGATGACCTTTTGGGTCATCACATTCTCCACCTCTAAAACAACCGTTCGTCCTCGAACAGACAGAAGAAGGAAGTACCTGAGTCGGGGAAAAGATGGGGATAACGGCTCCGCATATCGGACTCGAACTCCCAGGTTGATGCCTTAGGAGGCTGACCTCTCCATTGAACACGAACAGAAGGAAAACTCTTCGATCTCAACTGACGAACCTGCCAGTCTAGAATAGCTACCGGCTCCTCCTCATAAGACAAGTCCTTGTCCAACTGGACAGTGCTGAAATCTAATACGTAGGATGGATCGCATATTCCCTATTCACTTTTTGCCAACATTAGGGCTCGAATCCCTGAGTTGAGATTTTTAGACATAGGGCCTCCATTCCCTAGTCGCCTTTTGCCAACTTTAGGGCTCCAATCCCTAAGTTGAGATTTTTAGACATATGGCCTCAATTCCCTAGTCGCCTTTTTCCAACATTAGGGCTCCAATCCCTGAGTTTATATAATTAAACATAGGGCCTCCATTCCCTAGTCACCTTTTTGCCAACATTAGGGCTCCAATCCCTGAGTTGAGATTTTTAGACATAAGGCCTCCATTCCCTAGTCGCCTTTTGCCAACATTAGGGCTCCAATCCCTGATTTGAGATTTTTAGACATAGGTCCTCCATTCCCTAGTCGCCTTTTGCCAACATTAGGGATTCAACCCCTGAGTTGAGCTTTTTAGACATAGGGCCTCCATTCCCTAGTCGCCTTTTGCCAACATTAGGTCTCCAATCGCTGAGTTGAGATTTTTAGACATAGGACCTCCATTCCCTAGTCACCTTTTTGCCAACATTAGGGCTCCAATCCCTGAGTTGAAATTTTTAGACATAGGGCCTCCATTCCCTAGTCGCCTTTTGCCAACATTAGGGCTCTAATCCCTGAGCTGAGATTTATAGACATAGGACCTCCATTCCCTAGTCGCCTTTTGCCAATATTAGGGCTCCAATCCTTGAGTTGAGATTTTTAAACATAGGGTCTCCATTCCCTAGTCGCCTTTTGCCAACATTAGGGCTCCAATCCTTGAGTTGAGATTTTTAGACATAGGGCCTCAATTCCCTAGTCGCCTTTTTCCAACATTAGGGCTCCAATACCTGAGTTTATATTTTTAAACATAGGGCCTCCATTCCCTAGTCACCTTTTTGCCAACATTAGGGCTCCAATCCCTGAGTTGAGATTTTTAGACATAAGGCCTCCATTCCCTAGTCGCCTTTTGCCAACATTAGGGCTCCAATCCCTAATTTGAGATTTTTAGACATAGGGCCTCCATTCCCTAGTCGCCTTTTGCCAACATTAGGGATTCAACCCCTGAGTTGAGCTTTTTAGACATAGGGCCTCCATTCCCTAGTCGCCTTTTGCCAACATTAGGTCTCCAATCGCTGAGTTGAGATTTTTAGACATAGGGCCTCCATTCCCTAGTCACCTTTTTGCCAACATTAGGGCTCCAATCCCTGAGTTGAGATTTTTAGACATAGGGCCTCCATTCCCTAGTCGCCTTTTGCCAACATTAGGGCTCTAATCCCTGAGTTGAGATTTTTAGACATAGAGCCTCCATTCCCTAGTCGCCTTTTGCCAAAATTAGGGCTCCAATCCCTGAGTTGAGATTTTTAAACATAGGGTCTCCATTCCCTAGTCGCCTTTTGCCAACATTAGGGCTCCAATCCTTGAGTTGAGATTTTTAGACATAGGACCTCCATTCCCTAGTCGCTTTTTTGCCAACATTAGGGCTCCAATCCTTGAGTTGAGATTTTTAGACACAGGGTCTCCATTCCCTACTTGCCTTTTGCCAATATTAGGGCTCCAATCCTTGAGTTGAGAATTTTAGACATAGGGCCTCTACTCCCTAGTCGCCTTTTGACAACATTAGGGCTCCAATCCCTAAGTTGAGATTTTAGACATAGGGCCTCCATTCCCTAGTCGCCTTTTTGCCAACATTAGGCTTCCAATCCATGAGTTGAGATTTTTAGACATAGGGCCTCCATTCCCTAGTTGCCCTTTTTGCCAACATTAGGGCTCCAATCCCTAAATTGAGATTTTTAGACATAAGGCCTCCATTCCCTAGTTGCCTTTTGCCAACATTAGGGTTCCAATCCCTAAGTTGAGATTTTTAGACATAGAGCCTCCATTCTCTAGTCGCCTTTTTCCAACATAGGGCTTCAATCCCTAGTTGAGATTTTTAGACACAGGGCTTCCATTCCCTAGTCGCCTTTTGCCAACATAGGGCTCCAATCCCTAGTTGAGATTTTTAGACACAGGGCCTCCATTCCCTAGTCGTTTTTTGCCAACATATGGCTCCAATCCCTAGTTGAGGTTATTTTAGATATAGGGCTCCACTTCCTAATCTCTTTATCATAAAGGCACACAATATTTATTTTATCGCCTTAAAAAAAAAGAAAAAAAAAAGAAATAGTTTAGATTTTAGTTACAAATAACTCACGAAATTTTCTTAGTGAAAACTGGGGCAGAAAAATTTTGTTCGCTTGTTTGTTTTGGTGTCTGAGCAGGTTTTACCTCGAGGCACAGGGTTCAATATAAGTGATTTTTCTATGTTGTTTACCTTAGTTACCAAAAGAATGAGTCTCAATCCAGAATAAAGAAAAGAAGAAAAGAGCAAAAGAAGTGAACGCAAAGTGCTGAAGCGGAGAAAGACGCGGACTGCTCAAGATATGATTGAAGTAACAAGCTTTGCATGTCCCGCCTTGATCCGAAAAGCTGAAGAAGAATGAATTCGCAGCTGCATCGAACGAGCATCAAGATTCAGATCAGGGTCCGTATGAAGAACCAACCAGGATCAAACTTCAGAAGACTCATAGATAGGAATTTTGTAACTCGTAGCTGATAGGCTTAGTTAGTCTTTTTCATTTTTGATTTTGATGTAATAACGGGACTGCGGATCGGAACTTTGACGACACCTCGCTCGGTTCTCAACCTCGGTACTACATCATCTCACTCACTTTTGAACTACACGTGTCCTGATTCCTTTATAGCCAAGGATATGTAGGAATCTCAAATACCAGGGCTCGATCACATTCTTCTTTCTTTTAGCTTTTGGTCTCTTTAAATAAGGGTCGGGTCAAAAACCTGTCTAGTCATTCTTTGTCTAAAAACTCTTCGCGTTTCCAGTCAAAGAGGGGCAGCTGTAGACATGTGATTTTTGACCCTCCCCAAGATTTTTTATATTTTAGCATGTAAATATTTAATTTAGGCCTAATATAGCTATTTCAACTAATTTTTACTCTTTTAGTTTATTTTATTACAAGAGAAATAAAAATAATAAAAAATTGTTCCATTAATGTTTTATAGTCATTTTTAATCTTGAAAAATACCAAAAAAACAGTTTATTTTAACGGCCAGTTTTATTATAACAATTATTTTGATTAAGTAGGACTAATTAATAAATGAGGTCGTATTTTAACCTCATTCGCGGGAAAAGAATAAAACTTGGGCTCGAGCAACCCATTTTAGGCCTAATTTTGGACCTAGCCCATAATTCTCAAGCCCATAATTCCTAGGCGCATACCCCTAACCTAATCTCTACCCCTATATAATAGTACCTAATTCCTAAATAGTGACCGACATCTAAAATTTGGATCGGCCTTTTCTTCAGTAAAAACGCACAATAAAATCTTGTGCTTCCTCTCCAAACGGGACAATCCTCCTTAAGCCATCATGGACACCATGAGCTATACCCCTTTCCTCCGTTAAAATATCTACAAAGTTTTCTCAAAAATCAGCTATTGAAGTACCTCCCTCCAACCTCAAACACAGTCCCTGTTTCTATACAAAACTCCAGCAAATAACCTTCAAAATTCACCAAATAACAACGACCTTTTCACCATTAAAATCAGTCCAAAAATCTCCATTAATGCAGCTTTAAAACTAGCTGCGTCGCCCCAAAATCCATGTCCAAAACGACCTCCGAATTAAGCCCGAAAACAGCTTCAAAATTGCAGCAGAAACACACTGCTTCTTTAGCCATCGAACCAGCAGCAGAACCAACTGCAAACAGTTCCGAATTCACCAAAATCGGTTCTATTAATGCATCTGTGATGAGAAAGCTTTGAATGCTTTTGAATTCTTTGTTGTGATGAACTTTTCCATGAGTTTGTTGTGAATATTAAGTGACAGAGGCATATTGCGATTTTTGAAGTGAACCAAAGAATAAATGGGTAACTGATTTTTTTGTTAAAGAAATTCATGGAGCACATAGTAAAATAGATATTTCCGAATGTAACTGAATGATACATAACCATGTTTGGTATACAATCACGTGAGAATAGTTTGAATTGCTTGATTGTAACCAATATTAGTACTGTGTGTGATTTACCTTTATGTGGTCAAATATTGAATCATGCTTTAAATGTTCGTATGTGAATTCTTCCTGGTTGTCATGTTTTGGATAATATCTAGTGAGACAATTTTGGTATTGCTGCATGGATAATTTAATTGGAGACAAACCAACAGTTCATTGATTTAGGATTTTGAGCTAATAATTTTGGTGCCATTCTCATTAAATAACCCATGGCTCTCATGTAATTAATATTAACTCTTTAGAAATCGAGGCGTGCCATTAACTGAATTTTTCATGGCCCTCGCAGACTTGAAAGTGCGTAGTTGCTTTAGGCGCTATTTAAATTAATTTCCTTAAACTCGGGTGTGCATTTTATGTGACCCAAATCCAAATCTCAACAACGTTAAATAAAATGTGTCATGGACCGCGGGTGCATTTCATGTGGCGTGGTTCAAGGCGTGTTTTAAATAACGTTAAATCTTCCTAAAAATAATTAAAAGTGGTTTAACGAGTTAAAATGTACCATAGGTTAAAACCTGTATTAGAATCAGATAATAGGCCAATTATGACAGTTTAAGCGACAGTGCTAGAACCACGGAATCCGGGGGTGCCTAACACCTTCTCTCGGGTTAACAGAATTCCTTATTCAAAATTTTTGGTTCGCATACTTCA
This sequence comes from Nicotiana sylvestris, assembly GCF_000393655.2. Lineage (NCBI taxonomy): Eukaryota > Viridiplantae > Streptophyta > Magnoliopsida > Solanales > Solanaceae > Nicotiana > Nicotiana sylvestris. Next base: position 111,700,813 of record NC_091063.1, read on the forward strand.
AAAGGAAAGTCGAAATTTCCTCGATTTGAGATTTAAAATAAACCGGTGACTTGTAACACCAATTAAAATATTCCAAGTGGCGACTCTAAATTGAATAAATAATCTCATTTCGTATAATGTCACTTAAAATGGAAAAACTCCCTTGTACTACCCTCGGATGCGTAAAAAGGAGGTGTGACACATGCAAAAATAAATATTCTTTGTCGGCATGAAGTATCCTCCAGATAATTTCTAGCTTCAACATTATATTGTTTCACCATTATAAAATTCACTAATTTATATTAAACGACAATAAACATAATGTTGTATAAAATTATTAGATGTGATACTCTTACATTAAGCTAAAATTATTCACATGCCAAGTTTTTCCTAGAATCAACTCCAATTTATAGGATAAAGAATAAATAATAATGATGTTTGAACTCTAAAAAAATTCTATGCAACGCACATTCTCATAAAAATAATTACCACGGTCAAGAATAATATTTTACTATGTGTGTTTTCTTCATTAAGCGACACACTGACTCTTGTGTCTTTTAGAACACATTAGTTTCAAGTGTACACAATCCACCTTCCTTTGCTTTCTTTATTAAATCTGGGCACATCTACAAAAATAAAATTTAGCTAAATGCTTATATAAAGTAATAATAAAGGAAAGGTCATACATCCCATCATAACACCGATGCGAATTATTATTCCACCGAAAAAAACCATAAACATAATGAAATAATAGAAAATAAGATAACTAAACTAAAGATCAGCAACAATACAAAATAAGCAAACAAAACTAATGATCAATAACAATAAAGAAGAAGAAGAGGAAAGCCTAACATTTTTGTGTCACTAAATATATATATATATATATACTAAGTTGATACGTTTGAACTTCATTCCAACTCAAACTTCACTTAAATTCAAATTGAAAAATTATACTAAAATGTTTAGGTAACATTAAATAAGCTACAAAAGGTGTTGACCACTTGATCAATCTTGAAATAACCATGTAACAATTTGTTTAAAATTTTTGCAGCATTCCATCAAGAACTCACAGTTTGCTTCTTTTCGTAACTTCATAACGCATGAACAATCCTATTAAATAAAAAAAAAAATTGTGGTAGTATACAGAAAAAAAATAAAAACATAGCACAGTAAATGAAAATTAAGCTTAAAATATATCCATTGGCATAAAATTTTTTGTCATACCCCTCATATGAAATGACCATGATTCCTAATCTTGAAATGACCATGTAACAATTTCTTTAAAAATTTTTCAGCATTACATCAAAACCTCACAGTCTGCTTCGTTTAGTAACTTAAGACATGAACAAATTTATTAAATAAAAAAAGCTAAGGAAAAAAATAAAAACATAGCACAATAAATAAAATTTAAGTTTAAAATATATTCATTGGCAATAAAATTTTTGTTATACCAATCATATGAAATGACCATGATTCCTAATCTGATAAATTAGAAGTGTTAAAACTCTATTATAACCGGTTAAAGTATATTGATAGTGTCAAAATTTTTTATACTAAATGCATATAAGTTAAAAATAAAATATTTTCTTGTACCTTCTTCTATTATAAAACCACACTTTCACTTTATATGGCTTGAGAACAAATTTGGCTGCAAGTTTTAGTTTCTGATTTGCAAATTAATTTAAAAATTCAATTCTACTAAAATGCATGATTCTTTCGTAAATATTTTAAATTTCTGAAATCGCCTCAATTCTTATATAACACTTTAGCAACTTGTCTACCAAAATTTGTTTCCCCTGTGACGAATGTCAAAATTTACACAATTTGTCATTAAAATATTATTCAATCAACATTAGTAAATTAGTCATTAAAGCATCACAAATAAATGAATTGTATAACTTTACCAATTATATGCATAGTACCGCCCATATTTCTCAATTAAAAAGTCCAATTTCATAAGCTCCATCAATTGTTTTATTGTAGCTTTATGGATCTGCATTGGATGCCGTTACGACCCCAAACTCTGTCCATAGGATGTTGTGATGACACATAATCTCTAAGACTAGGTAAACCGATTACTAACAATGATTAGGCAAATTTTTAATAATGATAATTTGAAACATAGTCTAATATGAATAACGAAACAAAAACGTAATAAGCCTACATGGTAATAATCATAACAACCTTCCAAGTTTTAGTAATACAGTGTCACGAACTCTAGCTAAGTACATGAAATGATCTCAAGGATCTAAATACAATACCGTTAAAATGACAAACTGACAGTACAATGTAAGAAAAGAACTCCAAGGGACTGTGACGACGAAGCAACTCTACCTTGAATCCTCCCGATCAACAAGCTAACTCTGTCCGGATCCGATATCTTCAATACCTGGCTCTGCACAAAAAATTGCAGAATTGTTGTATGAGTACACCGCGATCGGTACCTAGTAAGTAACCTCGGTGGAGTAGTGACGGGATACAAACCAAAACACTCACTAAACAAAATAATTTGTGCATTATAGAAGTATAAAGCTAATAATGGGAAGCAGAAATCAGTAAATGGCAACAAAACCAACATGTGATAAAGACAGTAAAGCAACAAGGACACCGCGAAGTATCATTGAGACCAATTAAGGAACGCAAAGGACAACAAATTAATCAAGCCGTTCTACACAAGTTTCACAACAAAATCACCCCGTGATATATTATATCATTCACAAGTCACAGGTCTCAACCCACCATCACATACTCACGGCACCTCGTGCCCACATCTCGAATCACAACCGCACGGACAACTTACGTGCCAATATCTCAATCCCCCTAGCATAACCATAAGTTCATATTTACAATCTGCCAGTCGTGGTCACATGCTCAGAATCACAATCTGCCGGCATGGTCACAAGCTCACAATCACAATCTGTCCGGTATGATCACAGGCCCACAATCACAATTCACCCAGCATGATCACAGACTCAATAGCAACATGAAAACGGATAATACTAGAACACATGGGCATGATCAATAAATGTCAAGTTTCATACTCCTAAGCTAGTATTAGTGGCATGCTACGGTGTATGCTTGTGCGAATGTATTACTGCTGCCCAAGTTAAAAAGTAATATCAAAGCATTCGAGTAGTTCATCAAAGAAACAAAACAATTCACGCAAGGTGTATGACACACACAAGGAAAAATATATCATCACACGAAAATCACCAACACAATGTCTCTAAACCATCACCCATCATCCCTGACATTACCACCCTTATCCCTCCGATAGCCACCCATATCACTCCGCCCTAACATTATTATTAGCCACCCTTATCTCTCCTATAGCCACTCATATGACTCAGGATAATAACCACCCTTATCTCTCTGTCCGAACAATAATACAATAGCCACCTTGTCACGATTCGGATTTTCCACCTTCGGGAGTCGTGATGGCGCCTACTCGTGAAAGCTAGGCAAGCCGAGTGTTTAGATTTTATTACCCTTTTTCCTTAACCTTTTAACCATTTTAAATTAACATTTGATCAACAACGGAATAGTAATAATAATAAAAGAAGAAATGCGGAAGACGAAATATGATAATATAACTAAATACTAGTACGAAAATAAAAAATACAACCTTACCCAGAACTGGTATCACAATGTCACAGACCATCTATGAATACTACAAATAGTGGTCTGAATAGAAAAATACAAGTCTGTCTCTTAAATAAATAAAAACAGAATGGAAAGGATAGAAGGGGATGCCAAGGCCTGCGGACGTCTGCAGGACTACCTGGGTCTCCGCTGGACTGAAGGCAACAACATCGCTATGGTCCAAAAACTCCAGTACTGGGATCTACACACAGTGCAGAGTGTAGTATCAGCACAACCGACCCTTTATGCTGTAAGTGTCGAACCTAACCTAGGCGAAGTAGTGTCAAGCCAAGGATAAGACTACCAAATAAACCTGTACAATTAAATCATATATGACAAATAATGATAATAGAAACTAACAGTTAAAGATGGGAAGTGGGAACATGTTGCGGGAAATATCAAGTACTAACAGAATTTCAGTAAAGAAGCATAAAAAACACCATAATTTATATCAGCAAAAATAAGAAAAACAGTAACAAATCAATATTCGCTTTTATTCTTTCTTGTTGTGGCGTGCAACCCAATCTCAATCATATAATACTGTTGTCGCATGCAGCCCGATCCCAAATCATATAATGCTGTTGCGGCATGAAACCCGATCCAATCATATAATGATGTTGCGGCATGCAACCCGACCCCACCTGTCCACCCTTATTACTCCTTGTTACTGCGTGCAACCCGATCCCATATAATATTATTGCGGCGTGCAACCCTATCCCAATATACAAATCAACACTAATCACAAAAGAATCGTGGTAAGGGAACAATAGTATAACAACAATATCCGGGCAAGGGAAAACAATATCATAAGCAATAATGTCCCGGCAAGGGAAACAATATTCTAAGGATAACATCCCGACAATGGAAACAATATCATAAACAATTACATTCCGGTAAGGGAATCAACAATATATCTCATCTCGTTTCCACAATCATTTCACAACCTAAGTCTTAATTTGAGCCAATGCTCCACAATGGTCAATTACCAAGAATACTTTCATAAGCCTTGTTCAACATTTAAAATCATCATATTAAGTATGGACAATAAATAACTGAGTCACAACAGCCATAGTATAAGACTCACGGGCATGCTTGACACCAACGTATAGATACTCGTCACCACACCTATACATCGTACTCAACACTTAACATATAGAAAATAAGACCACAACTCCTATTCCCTCAAAACTAAGGTTAGACCAAATACTTACCTCAATGCCACAAATACAATCAAGCCTCAACTACTGTTTTACCTCTCGATTCCACTTCCAATTCACTTGTATCTAATCATAATTTACTTAACGATATCAATAAATGCTAAATAAACCAATTATAATGCATGAAAATAGGTTTTCAAATGATTTTCCTAAAAAGTCAAAAATCGACCCCGGGCCCGCTTGGTCAAAATCCGAGGTTTGAACCAAAACCCGATCACCCATTCACCCACGAACTCAAATATATAATTTGTTTTGAAATCTGACCTCAAATCGAGGTCCAAATCCCCAAAATTTGAAAATCCTAATTCCTACCCAAAACACCCAAATTCCCATGAAAATCCCTAGATTTTGTGATGAAATCTTCTTAAAAGATGGATTAGATTGAAAGAAATGAGTTAGAAATGACTTACTAATGATTTGGAAGAGTTTGTGCCCTTGAAAAATCGCCCAAAGATGTTTTAGGGTTTGAAAAGTTGTAAAAATGAAGAAGAATACCGTCTAAAATCCCACTTAACAGGTGCAGATATCGCAATTGCGACCAGGGGTTCGCAATTGCGACATTGCGAACCCTGAGAATTTCTACTAGCTTCGTAAATGCGAAAAAACTGTCGCATTTGCGACCCCTGACAATTCCTGCCATCTTCGCAATTGTGAAGGAAGATGTCGCATTTGTGACCTCTAGGATTTCTGAGGTTTTTCGCATTTGCGAAGAAATGCTCGCAAATGCGAGCTAGGCTGGCCATGGTTTATTTCGCAATTGCGATCAGACCTTCGCAATTCTCATGCCATCAGACATCGCATTTGCGATCCCTGATCTCGCAATTGCAAGATCAGAGGCCAGAATACCATAACTGAACCTGCAACAATTTTTCTAAATCCAAATACACTCCGTAGCCTATCCAAAACTCACCCGAGCCCTCGGGGCTCCAAACCAATCATGCACGCAAGTTTAAAAATATCATACGGAGTTGCTCGTACGAAATCATCAAAATAACATCAACAACTACGAATTCAACCTCAAATTCATAAAATTACTCAAGAACATTGAAACGTTCATTTTCTCAACTAAAGGTCCGATTTATACCAAACGAACTCCGATTCTTACCAACTTCACAAATTTGACTTAATTATTATTTTAAAATTGTATCGGGCTTCGGAACCAATATACGGGCCCGACACCATCAAGAAATTGCATCAATTCACTTCTAAAAGCCTTTATATTTACCAGCAAACAATTTTCTTTAATAATTCTTTTCTCGGGCTTGGGACCTCACAATTCGATTTCGAGCATACGCCCAAATCCCATATTTTACTATGGACCCTACGAGACCGTCTGATCACGGGTCCGGGTCCATTTACCAAGAATATTGACCAAAGTCAACTTTAATCAATTTTTTCATTAATTTTCTTATATTTCACATAAAAGCTTTCCGAAAACTCGCCCGGACTGCGCATGCAAATTGAGGTGAGACAAAAAAAAGGTTTTTAAGGCCTCAGGACACAAGGTCATCACATTCTCCACCTCTAAAACTACCGTTCGTCCTCAAACGGACATAAGAAAAGTACCTGAGTCGGAGAAAAGATGGGGATATCGACTCCGCAGATCGAACTCGGACTCCCAGGTTGCTGCCTCAACAAGCTGACCTCTCCACTAAACATGAACCGAAGGAAAACTCTTCGATCTCAACTGATGAACTTGCTGGTCTAGAATAGCTACCGGCTCCTCCTCATAGGAAAAGTCCTTGTCCAACTGGACAATACTGAAATCTAACACGTGGGATGTGATACTTCTGAAGCTTGGACACATGAAACACTGGGTGCACAGCTGATAAACTCGGCGGCAACGCAAGTCTGTAAGCCATCTCTCCCACTCGATCAAGAATATCGAAAGGACCAATGAACCTAGGTCTTAGCTTGCCCTTCTTCCCAAATCTCATCACACCCTTCATGGGCGACATCCGAAGAAATACCCGCTCTCCGACCATGAATGCCACATCATGAACCTTGTGGTCGGCATAACTCTTTTGCCTGGAATGAGCTGTACGAAGCCTATCCTGAATGATCTTAACCTTGTCCAAGGCATCCTGGATTAAATCTGTACCCAACAACCGAGCCTCTCCCGGCTCAAACCACCCAATCAGCGACCGACACTGCTTACCATATAGTGCCTCATAGGGAGCCATCTGAATACTCAACCGGTAGCTATTGTTGTAGGCAAACTCTACTAATGGCAAGAACTGATCCCAAGAACCTTCAAAGTCAATAACACATGCTCGGAGCATATCCTCCAAAATCTGAATGGTACGCTCAGACTGTCCGTCCGTTTGAGGATGAAATGCTGTGCTCAACTCGACCCGTGTGCCCAACTCTTGCTGAACTGCTTTCCAGAAATGCAAGGTAAACTGCGTACCTCATTCAGAAATAATAGACACGGGCACACCATAAAGATGAACGATCTCCCGGATATAAATCTCTGCTAACCTCTCCGAAGAATAGGAGACTGCCACAGGAATGAAATGTGCTGACTTAGTCAGCCTATCCATAATAACCCACACTTGCATCGAACTTCCTCTGAGTCTGGGGAGTCCAACAACGAAGTCCATAGTGATACGCTCCCACTTCCACTCAGGAATCTCAATCTTCTAAAACAAACCACCAGGTTTTTGATGCTCGTACTTTACTGCTGACAATTCAAACACCGTGCCACATATGCAACAATATCCTTCTTCATCCTCCTCCACCAGTAATGTTGCCGCAAACCCTGATACATCTTAGCGTCATCCTGATGAATGGAATATCGGGAACTATGGGCCTCCTCTAGAATAAACTCACAAAGTCCATCCACCTTAGGCACACAAATACGACCATGCATCCTCAAACTCCATCATCTCCAACTGTAACCTGCTTGGCACCTCCGTGCCGCACTGTGTCCCTAAGGACAAAAAAATGAGGATCATCATACTTCCGATCTCAGATACGCTCAAATAATGAAGAACGAGCGACTGTGCAAGCTAACACACGGCTGGGCTCAGAAACATCCAACCTCACGAACTGATTGGATAAAGCCTGAACATCTAAAGCAAGCGGTCTCTCACTGACCGGAATATACACAAGACTGCCCATGCTGACTGACTTCCTACTCAAAGCATCAGCCACTACATTGGCCTTCCCCGAATGATATAAAATGGTGATGTCATAGTCTTTCAATATCTCCAACCACCTTCTCTGCCTCAAATTTAGCTCCTTCTGCTTGAACAAGTACTGCAGGCTCTTGTGATCCGTGAACACCTCATATGACACGCCATATAAATAGTGCCTCCAAAACTTTAGCGCGTGAACAATGGCTGCCAACTCCAAATCATGAATTAGATAATTCTTCTCATGGACCTTCAACTATCGCGAGGCATAAGCAATGACCTTGCCATCCTGCATCAACACCGCACCAAGTCCAACACAAGATGCGTCATAATATACTGCATATGTCCCTGAACCTGTAGGCAATACCAACACTGGCACCGTAGTCAAAGCTATCTTGAGCTTCTGAAAGCTCGCCTCACACTCGTCCGACCACCTGAACTGGGCACCCTTCTAGGTCAAACAAATCATCAATCCTTAGTAATGGATACTTATTCTTGATGGTAACTTTGTTCAACTACCGATAATCTATACACATCCTCATCGATCCATCCTTCTTCTTAACGAACAACATCGTCTCACCCCAAGGCGAGACACTAGGTCTAATAAAGCCTTTATCAAGAAGGTCTTGCAACTGTTCTTTTAATTCTTTCAACTCTAGCGGGGCCATACGATATGTCGAGATAGAAATGGGATGAGTGCCCGGAGCCAAATCAATGCAAAAGTCAATATCCCTATTAGGTGGCATCCCGGCAGGTCTGAAGGAAATACCTCTAGAAACTCACGAACAACCGGTACGGAATCCATAGAAGGAACCTCGACACTAGAATCACGAACATACACCAAATAGGCCAAACATCCCTTCTCAACCATATGTCGAGCATTCATATATGAGATAACCCTACGGGTGGAATGACCATGAGTCCCTCTCCACTCTAAACAAGGTAAACCCGGCAAGGCTAAGGTCACAGTCTTGGCATGACAGTCCAAGATAGCGTGGTAAGGTGATAACCAGTCCATCCTGAATATGACATCAAAATCAACCATATCCAAAAGTAATAGATCTACTAGGGTTTCAAGACCCCCAATCACAACTATACATGAACGATGGACACGATCCACCACATTAGAATCACCCACCAATGTAGACACACATACAAGAGCACTCAACGAATCACTAGGCATGACCAAATATGGGGCAAAATAAGATGATACATAGGAATATGTAGACCCTGGATAAAATAGAATTGAAGCATCTATACTACAAACTAGAACAGTACTTGTGATAACTGCATCAGAGGCCTCATCCTCTAGCCTGGCTGGAAGAGCATAACATCGGGGCTGGGCCCCACCACTCTGAACTACGTCCCTGAGACGGCCTCCTGCTGGCTGGCCTCCACTTCTAGCAACCTGACCTCCACCTCTAATACCTTTACCTCCACCCCTAGCACCTCTACCCCCACCTTTAGCTGGCTGGGTGGGCGGTGGAACTCTTGGTGCCTGAACCATGGCACGGGAACCCTGATGCTGTGACTGAACACCTACTAATCTCGGACAAGCCCTCCGAATATGACCATACTTACCGCACTCAAAACATCCACCTGAGTGTTGCGGTTGAGGAAATTGAGACTAATCCTGGCGGGCCGACTAACCATGATGATAACTTTGAAGAGGAGGTGTTCTGATAGGAGATGGCTGTCCTGAAGGAGGTACATAAAAACCACACCCCCTTGAAGCTCCATGAGATACCTATAGTGCTGAATGAAACAGCCTGGAAGGATGGCCCCTACCAAAAGAATCCCTGCCTCCAAACGAGGTACCACTGAACCTGCCCGAATGACGGGGCCTCTTGTCAGACCCCTGACCGCTCCATGTGATAAAACCATCTCTACTCTCCTGGCCACATTGGCCATATCTTGAAAAGAAATCTCGCTCCCCGTGTCCTTAGCCAACTGCAATCGAATAGGCTGAACGAGTCCCTCAATGAACCTCCTCACACTCTCTCTCTCTCGGTGGGAAGTATAAAAAGAGCATGACGGACCAAGTCAATAAATCTGGTCTCGTACTAAGTGACGATCATAAAACCCTACCGGAGACGCTCAAACTGCCTCCGATAGTTCACCCTCTGAGTGACTGGAAGAAACTTCTCCAGAAATAGCTGAGAAAACTGATCCCAAGTCAAAGCAGGTGACCCAGTTGGCCTAGCCAAACAATAATCCCTCCACCAAGTCTTGGTGGATCCTGACAGGCAAAAAGCAACAAAGTCGACCCCATTGGTCTCCACTATCCCCATGTTCCGTAGAACCTCATGACATCTGTCCAAATAATCTTGGGGATCCTCAGAAGATGTACCGCCAAAAGTAGTGGTGAAGAGCTTGGTGTTGATACCCAATATTCCCTACAACATTTTCAAAGCTATGTCTTGGCATTAATTAATATTTTTCATACAATTTCTGCGTTTTTAAATATTTTAATCAATTTATCCCAACATTTTATTTATAAAAACAATCACTGATTGCATCACAAATAGTTTTATAATAATTTTTGTGATTTAATTCTATCATTTGCATTTGTACTAAGTTTCAATTATTGCACAAATAGCCACTTTTGTATTTTTAGGCCGCAATTATAATTACTTTGCAATTATAGCCAACACACACATTACTATATTATTTTATCAGAAAATAGACTTTTATATTTTTTAAATATTAAGTAATTATTCTAAAATATTTTCAGGCATGAAAATCATTTTTTACAGCCTATTAGTTATTTTTAAAAATTATTTTATCAATTAAATATGGTATTTAACAAATAGCCCCTTTCATTTGGATCTAGCCTATTAAATAAGCCCAATTCCACCCCCCCAATTCCAATTCAATTAAACCGGGCCCAAAAACTACCCAGCCCAAACCTAGAGACACCTACCCGACCCAAAACCCCATCAGATCGTGGCTGTTGATCCAAGGATCAATGGTGCCCGGTTAAAATTTTCCTTTTTTTATTCCTAATAACCCCTAACCCTAAATCATTTGCCTATACCTGCTGCCCCTGAAACCCTCTCCTCTCTACTTCTCTCTGAAACCAAGCTTAACCCTATCCGTCGCCATCCAAAACCAGCCCTAATCCTTGTGATTCCTACTCGATCTATGGCTTCCCATGGCTGTACAAGCCCTCTACTTGTCTCCTATCTCCCCTGGTTGCTCTATTGTGTGGTTTCGTGGAAGGACCTCGAAGAGATCTGGTTCAGATCTCATTCAAAACTCTTCAAAGGGCCTGTCTATGGTATGTGAGTGCTTTCTATCAAAGTTTCACGACTCAAATATTTGATTCAAGGGCCAGATTCTCTTCACCCTCTCTTTTTCTTTGAAACTTAGTATTTGGACTTGAATCTGTCCAGATCCTTGTAGATCTGGAGCGATTTGAGTTCATCAGTGCTTTTTCCTTAAGGCTCCTTCATTTCTTTACTAATTAATCGATTTCTGAACATTTTTGTTATATTAGAGTTTGTTTTCTTGTTGTTTGTTGGTCGATCCTTTGGGTATCTGAAGTATTTTCAAACTTCCATGGCTATTCTTTTGGGTTCTTTTACTTCTTTACTACTAACCAATTTTTAAGCACTACACTACTTTAAATTTCAATTTCTACGATTTCTGTTGTTCGAATCTCTGTGTGTTGACATGCTTTTAAGTTTTCCATGGTTGTTTCCTTCTTTAAGTGTTTTCAAATTAGAGTTCTTACCACACTCCTCTTCAAGAGGTTTTTTCTAATTTTAATGTTTTACCTGTTCATCTCTTTACGTGTTTGGCTAACTTCTGTATGTATGAACCCTAGATGTTCTGATGGTAACACTGATTTCTTCTATTATGTTTCATTCTGTGAACTAGTCATATTACCTGACTCTATTTAGGGTTTTGAGTGATTTTCCTGTTAAATTTAGTATTCTTGGGGATTTGGTTGCTTAATTGATTTCTATTTAGGGAATTTGAATGATTCTTTCTTAGTTAAAATCAGTATATTTCGGGATTTTCTACTTGTTTCCCTGTTGCGACTAATTACCCTTGCCTTAATTAGTTATCAGTCTTAGGTATTTGATGGACTCCTTATATGGTTTGGTGGTGATTTATTGCCTTACTTGAGTCCCAATTCTGTCCGTTAATTAATTTCCCCAATTAAGGGGTCTATTCCAGACTGTTTTTTATAGGAATTGACTCTGTGATTGATTAATTGCTCCTAATTGATTGAACTATGATTCTTTACCTTATTTGTTGTACTCTCTAAAGTGCTATATATACAATCTCATTCTGCTCCTTTAGGAGACGAACATTAGTTCATCAACTACCACTCTAAAAAACTCTATGTTCTTTTGCTACTTGTGATCTTCACTAGTCCTGCCGGCTGTAAGCCAAGGCTAGGAACTGCGCAACACCTGTCTTATATCTTGTGTTCTCTTTCCCTTAACTGGTATGCCTCTGATTAAATTATTGAATATAAACCTATGTGTTTATTTACTGCCTTAGTTCATCAGACCTAAGTTCATTCCTACTTCTGTTTACTGTTTATCTAGCATGCCTAATACACCTTGTTCAATATGCAATTAGCATGTCTCAACTTACTTGCCTGTCTACTATTTATCTAACATGCCTAAATTCTTCCTGGTTCCATATGTGATTAGCATGTCTAAATTATGCTTGCCTGTCTATTGTTTATTTATTATGTCTAAATCATGTTTTGTTCAGCATGCCTATACTATGTCTACTTGTTGATAATTGCCTAGCCTATCCATTTAGGCTCTTGCCCATTCTATTTCGCTCATGCTAAGTCATCTAGTCCTTCAGGCAACTCTAAGTTGTGTAGTTGGTTCTGTCCAGTGTTCATGTGTTTCAATGTAGCTTTACTATGATACTTGCTCTATGCTGCAATGACGTATCTTATAGCTAACCTGTTAGTTCTATAGAACCCCTTTAGAATTCTATGCACCCTGTTGTTTATGTGCTTTATTATACACTAAGGTGCATTCTATGTGTTCATAACCCCTCTTTCCTTGTGTGGAATCTGTTTCCAAAGTATTTTCTTAAGCTGTTTGTTCTGTGACTTGTGTTCTGATTTCAAAATGTTTTTCATGCTTTTCTAACTGCTGTTTTACCAAACTAGTACTGATTTTCAAAAAATCTTTTCACTCCTAAGACCTTCTTCATATTGTTTACCAAAACTCTTTCAAATCATGTCAAGCACTCTCACTTATTCTTAGCTTATTAAGTCCTGCCCCTCTGGTATGTGTGCTGCTTAGAGGTCCCTGAGACCTCTCTAAACTCTAGCATATCAGGGATGGCTCTTCCACACTGCACATAATTAGTCTTTATTTGAGAAAGTCTGGGTGTGAGAACTGCCCGGGATCCTTGAGGTCCTTAGGAAAATCTGACACACCTAGACACAAATGTGGCAATGAACCTTGGGCATTTGAGACTAGTGAAGGCCTGGTACACGAGGATTTGCTTTGGGCCTACTTCAGGCTCCCTATAGCTTAATTTATATTCTATTTATGTATTTTTTATTCAATCATTGGTCTGTAATAATTAATTGGAAACAGATATTGGGGTGACTAGTGAAACGGGAGGGTAGTTGTATACTGTGGGTAAAGTTGGGTAATAACATGCCTATAGGGTTCATTTTGGTTCAAATGTGTTTTAGTTAGATAACATGCCTATAGGGTTCATTTTGGTTCAAATGTGTTTTGTTAGATAATATGCTGATAGGGTTTTGCTTTGGTCAAATAATTTCTGCCTGCTTTACTTTACATAATTAGACACCATGCCTATAGAGAATCAAATAACTAAGGTTCAGTTTCCATTACGACATATATTCAAATTTGTCTCTTGAGAAATCATGCCTATAAGATCTAAAATCAGTTTAAATTAGAACTCATGCCTATAGGGTCTAAAATCAGTTTAACTCATGCCTGTAGGTTCTGAATCAGTTTAATTAATTATCCTACTTGTTTCTTTAATAGTCTTCAATGCTGTGTTAATTAATATCACTAGAAAGCATGCCTATAGGATAAAGGACTTCAAAATGCTTCCCAGAATTGCGACTGCATATACGAACTTAGGCAAGCCTTAGGGCATTAAATAATTATGAAACTAGTTCTGTTTATATGTGAAATTATCCAGGTTTAACAAGCTATAAAACTAGTAGGCGAACTGGTTAGGATCCTACTACTTCCCTTAAAAAATAAACGCTGCATGTTCTGTTTTGTGATGTTCATCTAGATATCATGTTCTTAGGATTTCTGAACTTCTTTTGAAAATCTGTGTTTTAGACGTGCTGTTTGATTGCCTACATACTGCGGAGGTGAATATGAGCCTTCTAACTGTTTGTCCCTATTTGCTTGTCCTATATGTTATTTGCCCGTCACATAGATTTTTTACCTTTTAAAACCTTAGGTTATTAGAACTGTCCAGATTTGGAGGTCCCAAATTCCTCCAGGACCATAAGGAAGGGAAGAGTAGCAGCACACTTAGAGGTTGTTAATTAAACTCGCTCATATAACCACTAAGGGGAGGGTAATGGGTAGTAAAAAGGATATGATGACCTGCGCGTTAATGTCATGTGTAGCCTCTCTCATTGATGAGTGATTACCGGGAATTGCATGGGTATGATCCTGTAGGCTAATCAACCTAGGACTCCCCTTTCCCAATTCCATATGTGTTTAAACTCTCTGAACTTTCTTTTCTTTATGTATACATAAGCTTTCCAAATATCTTTACCTTCATTATTTAAACTTCCTTGATCATATATGCATTTAGATGGGGAAAGCCACTTTATCTGCAAATACTTGCTTGCTTGTTAATTGACTAATTCATATAGTTTAAGTTCGGCCAGGACCCACCGTTGTGGGCCGCAAGGGGTGCCTAACACCTTCCCCTCAAGGTTATTTCAAGCCCTCACCCTAATCTCTAGTAATGCAAACTAGTTACATGAGTTAATCGCTCTAGGTGCCCTAATGCACCATAATCCGTTAGGTGGCGACTCTACAAATACTCAATTCCAAAAAGGAAACGAGGTATTCCCCCATGAATGTCGAAACCAGGACTTCCCCATAAAAAGGGGAAAAAGGCGGGCGCGACAGCATGTCGACTTTGCTGGGGATATTTTAGGCTCTTACCATAATGAACTTATTTTTGTGAATTAGTCCAAGCATGCTCCATCCCACATACCCTTTCCCCTTATTGGAATTTAACTGTCTATTTTCAAGCATTTATGATTTCTTTATTTTCCTGAAACTAACTTGTCTCTTTGTTTTCTTTTCCGTAACTGTCTTTCAATTATTTAAATACTGCATTTATTATTTTTCTTACGTGCAAATACTTGACAACATGCTATTCATTGTTGCATAAATCATGCTCAACATCATATTCCACTCGTGCATAATCAATCCTATAGCAACGCTTGATGAGTGCTTGCACTCTTCCTATATATCACCCTTTAAATTCGGAAAGGCGTCTTTGCGGTAAAACTAGTCGATCAGCGGTGCGTTCGACGGTTATGTGCCTTTCCCCCTCAAGTTTTCTGCTTGAAGGTCCCAGTCTAGACCTCTATAGCAGCCTTACTCTGATTAATTGTACATGCATCATGATCAAACCTACTCGAGTTAATATGTTGTCCGCACAATAACCTTTTAAGACAAGCCTTTTCCAAATGTCCATAGGGTTTTCCATAATCCCAACGGACATAACCACGATTATGTGCATTAATTTGGAAAAATAAGTGCCAATATGCTAATCATTACTGTATAAATAGACGAATCTGGAGGGGGAAAGTGCCTAACTCTATCTTGTTTTGCAGAAAACGAGGCACGATGTCCCTAGATTCGGTATGGTCGGTAGCATACCTCCACTTTTGATAGATTGGTGGAGGTATCTTCCCTCAAGTGATAAAAATCACGTGAAAAGAGTCTTGGGCAATTTGCCATCACTATTGGATCTTCAACCAAACAAGATGCTAATCGAGGCTGCCACTCTATTTTGGGATAAGGAAAGGGTTGTGTTCTGTTTTGGAGACATAGAAATGACTCCCCTCCTAGAAGAAATAAGGGGATTTGCTGGGTTGCCTTGGGATAGCCCTGGTCTGCTAGCACCTGAAAATCGTACCACCAGAGGGTTCCTTAAGATGATGGGGCTGAAGAAAAATGATGATTTGGAGTGCCTAAAAAACTCCTACATACATTTTGATTTCCTTTATGAAAGATACAGTCACAACAGCTCATACCGTATTTTTGTTGATGAGTTCTCAATCACTTCTTTGGGTTGGGTCCATCGCAGGGTCTTCGTGTTCATTGTGTGCTTCTTGGGCATGTTGGTATTCCCAATCCAAGGGGATAAAATCCATACTAGGCTAGCTATGGTTTCCAAAACTCTAATGGATGGGATCGAGGGGTAGACATATACTATTGTCCCCATGATCATTGTAGATATGTACCAGGTCTTGGAATGCTGTCAGAAGGGGTCCTGATTCTTTGAGGGTTGAAACTTGCTGTTACAAGTCTGGCTGTTAGAATATCTCCAAAAGGGCCAACACCGCCAAGAGTTTCCACGAAGGCCGTGGAATGATCACATAGCCTTCCACCACCCTAAAAGAATGACTTACATGCCAGACATGTTCGATCAACCTAAGGATATTGTAGGATGGGTACAGTTTTTCAACAAGCTGACTGATGACCAGGTTCAGTGGATGTTCGAGTGGTTCCCCACCGATGAGTTCATCATAAGATCCAGAGATGTCCCACATTTGGTGCTGATCGGGTTCAGAGGGATATAACCTTATGTTCCCCTAAGAGTTATGAGACAGGCAGGTAAGAGACAAGTCATACCATAGGTTTCTAAGATGAGCCACTTCAGAACCGACTTCCAGGGTGACGCCATCCCGTATACGAATGAAGTGCAACATATGTGGACTTTGAAGATCATTATGGAGAAGGATACCATCGAGCCGGACAAATACCATGTGGGCCATTCAACACAGAAAATGCACCAGATGTTTTCTACATCCAGAACCTCAAGAAAAAACCCATCGAAACTTTCCACGAGTATGCTACTCGATGGAGGTCGGAAGCGGCCAATGTCAGGCCATCTTTGGACGAGAAACAGATGAACAAATTCTTCGTCAAAGCACATGATTCGCAATATTATGAAATATTGATGGTTATTGAAAATCATAAATTCTCTGATATCATCAAACTCGGATAAAGAATCGAAGAAGGAATCAAGAGAGGGATGATGACAAACTTTGAGGTATTACAATCAGGCGGCATATAAAAAAAGAGAGACGCTGGGGTAGTAATGGTGGCTCAAGGCCCGAAATCTCCACTTACATATCAAACACCTCCACCCACATACCAAACACCATCACCCACATACCAACCCTCATCTCCCAGATACTCCCAACCAGCCACTACCTATCATACCTGTAATTCCCAACCACCTCATTTCCAGTCATCTCCAACTCGCCAAAATTATCCAAGATCACGACCCAATTTTGACTACAAGCCACCCAGACAATATACAACCATTCCTGAACCCATCGACCAACTGTATGAAAGGTTGAAAGCCACTGGTTACGTCACCCCTATTCCCGTTGTGGCATTAGAGAATCTATCCTAATAGATCAACCCAAACAAAACCTGTGCATACCATTCCAGTATGAAAGGGCACACTATTTACGGGTGCCGAACATTGAAAGATAAAATCCAGACGCTGTTTGACAACAAGGTCATACAGGCAAAAGAAACTGCACTAATGTCCGCAATAACCCTCTCTCGGATCTTAGGGGTGGTGGGATACATGTGATGGAGATGGACGAAGAATGGGATCCTGAGGGGTCAATCGGGCTCATTCGATAAGGTGATGATTTTAAATATGCAGTCACACTTACTCCTATTATAGTGCAGTCACCGATCGAAGTTGAGGTAGCTGCATCAGTTCCATTTGAAGTAGAGGTAGCTCCACCTGCGGCCACCTCTGTTCCATTTGAAGTAGAAGTGGCTACACCTTTGACAATGACAATATCAACCACACCTCCTTTAAACTCAAAAGCAATACCTTGGGATTACTTGCCGAAGTTAGGCGAAAAGGAAAGGCAAAGATGGAGGAATATGATGCTGCGCAAGGAATGACTAGGACCGGGAGAATCTATACACCTGAACATTTGGGAGGACCAAGTAAGGATGCCGCTACCAAGTAGCCTATCATTGAAACATGGCCAGATGACTATTGGAGGAAAGTACAAGCAAGGGAATACTCCGTCATCGATCATCTGAACAAAACCCCATCTCAGATATCCATACTGTCACTATTGCAAAATTCAGAGGCACACAAGAATGCTTTGATGAAGGTGTTGAGTGAAGCTTATGTACCCAACAATATCACTTGCGGAGAGATGGCCAATATGTTAGGGCAGGTGCTGGAAAGTCATAAGATAATCTTCCACGAAGATGAGCTACTACCTGAAGGGTTGAATCACAACCGAGCGCTGTATATCACAATGCAATTTGAAGACAAATTCGTTGCCATGGTCTTGTTTGATGGAGGTTCAAGCCTCAACATTTATCCGTTGGATACTCTGAAAAGATTGGGAAAAGGTTTTCATGAAATACAGGCAGGGAGCATGAACATGAAAGCCTTCAATGGGTTTCAAAGGGCTACGATCGGGGAAATTATTCTTTGTCTACAGATGGAGCCAACTTGGTTCGATATTGAATTTCAGGTGCTCGATATATCGTCCTTGTACAATCTTCTGTTGGGCCGATCATGGATACATGCCGCTGGGGCTATGGCTTCCACACTACATCAAGTTGTGAAATTTGAATGGAACCATCAGGAGGTAATCATTCACGGAGATGGGAGTAACCCCATTTACACCAGTCAAACCATCCCGGTTATTTGAAATAGTAGAAGGTTAGGAGGAGAAACCTATCATCACATCGAACGTGTCAATGTCATTGAGAAAGACAAATGGTGGAGTAACAAAATAGAAAGAATACTGACATGGTCTGGGTATGAGCCCAGCAAAGGGCTTGGGAAGAATCTCTAGGGTATTACTAAATCGATACAACTGAAGCGTCATGGTACTACCTTCGGACTCGGATACCAGTATACATGGCAAGAGTATAATGGTTGGTCGCCTCCATAACGTGGACCTTATTACCCTCTCGAGCAACTAGTGCCATATCTGGATCATGCTTTTCACCAGGCTGATATGATATGGGGAACTGTAGAAGAAGAAGCATTAGCTGGGGTGAGGAATCTTTTCTTGGAGGATGAAGACATGGACTGCATTGCAATAATTGAGGAGGAGGAGGAAGAAGGCCTCACTATTCAGACTGTGGAGAAGGGAGCTGTTCTCAGGAACTGGACCGCCATACCATCGCGGGCCCACCGAGTCCCTAGGTAGCTTGGTAGATTTTATTCCTATAGCCATTCTAGGCATTTAAGATTTTCAGTAATTTTGTTTTTAAAGATGCACTTGTTTCAAAATAAATGTTCGATTCATCGAGCCATACTCGTTTGGATGTTTTAAGTCTTAATCAAATGCATTGCTCTTTATTATTTATTATTATCTTCTATATTTTTCTTTCTATAGCGTTATTGTTACTTTTCCTGATGAACCGGTGACTGTGACATGTAATGAGGCAACGCAACATGAGGATAATGATTCAGATGAAGAAGATGAGATACCTGAGGAAGTTGTCAGGGAGGTTGAAAACTTTGAGAACAAGCCTAAGTCCAACCTGGATGAAACCGAAGCAGTAAATTTGGCGAATGCCGAGACCGTCAAAGAGACTCGCATCAACATTCACTTATCGCCGACAGAGAAAGAGGACTACATTCATTTCTTAAAGGAGTATGAGGATATTTCGCATGGTTGTATGATGACATGACTGGTCTGAGCACGTACATAGTGGCTCACAAGTTGCCTACTAATCCCATGTGTCCACCAGTAAAGCAAAAACTCAGAAAGTTCAAACTAGATATGAGCTTGAAAATCAAGGAGGAAGTTACTAAGTAGATCAAAGCCAAAGTCCTCAGGGTGGTTGAGTACCCAACCTGGTTATCCAACATTGTGCCAGTTCCGAAGAGAGATGGGAAAGTCAGAGTATGTGTTAACTATCGGGATTTAAATAGAGCAAGTATCAAGGAAGACCTTTCCACTACCAAACATACACATCCTGATCGACACTTGCACCAAGCATGAACTCCAATCCTTTGTGGATTGCTTCGCAAGTTATCACCAGATTTGGATGGACGAAGAAGACTTAGAGAAAACCGCTTTCATCACACCATATGGGATGTACTGTTACAAAATGATACCATTTGGTCTAAAGAATGCTGGGGCTACCTATATTAGAGCCATGACAACCATCTTCCATGATATAATACACAAAGAAATAGAGGTGTATGTGAACGACGTCATTATCAAATCAAAGAGGGCCGCAGATCACATAACAGACTTGAGAAAGTTCTTTGACAGGCTAAGGAGGTACAACTTAAAACTAAACCTCACAACGTGTGCATTCGGGGTACCCGTAGGAAAGTTACTGGGATTCATTGTCAGTCGCCGAGGGATCGAGCTAGGTCCATCTAAAGTCAAAGCTATTCAGGAGTTACCGCCGCCTAGGAGCAAAAAGGACGTGATGAGCTTCCTAGGACGTCTAAACTACATCAGTCACTTCATAGCATAGTTCACAGTTATATGTGAACCCATCTTCAAGATGCTGAGGAAAGATGCCGAAACAAGCTGGACCGAGGATTGTTAGAAAGCTTTCGACAAAGTCAAGGAGTACTTGTCCACACCTTTGGTCTTGGTCCAGCCAGAGTTAGGACGACCTTTGCTACTTTATCTATCTTTATTGGATGGAGCCTTCAGATGTGTTCTGGGACAACATGACGAGACAGGGAGGAAGGAGCAAGCCATATACTACTTGAGTAAGAAGTTCACACCTTATGAAGCACGGTACTCTCTGCTAGAGCGCACTTGCTGTGCTTTGACCTAGACGGCCCAGAAGATGAGACATTACTTCTGTGCCTATACTACATACCTCATATCCAGGAGAACCCTCAAAATTCTAGAGCAAGTCCAACCAACGCCAACATATGCCAGACGGTCAGAAATCGGTTTAAGAAACTAGGGCAGAATTTTGAGAAGAATTCTAAATATTTTGAAGAAGGTTCAACAAGGCTCGTTATCCGTAAATGGCGGAAGGATCATCTACCAAACTGGGGCAGAATTTTGAGTAGGACCCTCAAAATTCTAACATGAGAAAGCTGCAATGTCACTGAAATGTGTTATTGTCACTAGTTTATATAAAATTACCTGATATTTCAATATGTTTCTAAAAAACCTCTATTTTTATCAATAATTGAATATTTTTGAAAACCCTATTTCCGTAACCGTCAGGTGTTACCCAGGGTAACTCAAACAAGGCCCCCAGAACGGAGCAAGCAAGGCTAGCGGACAAAGGCATGAACTAACCTCCCCCTCACAAACTTACAATTTTTCTTTGAGCATAGGCACATTTGATGTAATGGTAACATACACAAATATATACATGTAACAAGATCACTATATGTGGCAAAATCAAAAGACTTGATTTCTCGCTGTCAAGTCATTTCGGAAGCATGCCCCGGGACTCCGAGGACGGGAGGCCACGACTAAGTTCCCGACCTCGGGGCTCGTCGGAGCCCGACTCAGAAAAAATGGAGACCAAAGCCAGGACAGAGGGGGAAGCTCCCAAGGCACACGACTAAGTCTAACAGGGCCAGCCTATCCAGAGCATATGCTGAGGCATCACGTCAAGCCATCCCATCTCCATACTTTGTAATTAATCTCCACATACTTGTAGCCGTGTCCCCCCTCCTATATAAAGGGGACTCACCCTACCTTGTAAGGGCTGATGTTGCTCCATTTTCTCCACAAGTGCAATAATCTCTCTCTCTCTCTCTCTCTCTCTCTCTCTCTCTTTTCTTTCTAACTTGCTCGTTCTCACTGGCCCGTGGCCACTTTAATATCTATCGTTCTCCTACGTGTTCTTCACTATATTGCTCAATATTGGTTGTAAAGAGCCTTGCTTAATCGTATCCTTAATTGTTATCCCATTCCCGGCTGCCCCTGATAGCTCGAGCTCGACTCGAATCTCAACCCCGAGGTCCCATCGACTGGTTCTACATTCGGGCAACAGGCCCCTTCGGTTTGATTACTGCCTCGTTTTAGCTTGCACTTCATCATTAAACTCCACGTTCTTAGCATCATCTGCTCTAACAACTAGCTCGAGAATAGATCACGTATTTTAAGAATCCCATTTACAAATTTAATTGTTGTTACCATTTGCACGATAAACAGTTTGGCGCCCACCGTGGGGCTAAAAATAATAGTGATTATTTTCTTGCTGGTTTCATTGCACATGCGCACATTATCTTTCATACTTTTTCTTGTCCAAGATCCTTTGATTTTAGGTTAAAATGTCCAGCTCGGTAAGCAAAGTCGAGAACGACTACCCCAAAAATCACGACGAAAACGGTGTGGCTGTTCCAGTGGCTGGCGTGATGCCACAGAACCTCGATAACGCATCTGGATCAATT
Organism: Nicotiana sylvestris; assembly: GCF_000393655.2. Classification (NCBI taxonomy): domain Eukaryota; kingdom Viridiplantae; phylum Streptophyta; class Magnoliopsida; order Solanales; family Solanaceae; genus Nicotiana; species Nicotiana sylvestris. The sequence goes on from NC_091063.1 coordinate 111,723,416, forward strand.
CAAGCAGACGCGGGCTCGCAAGGCGCGCAACAGGTTGACGAAGCCTCACGCACCAATGGTAGCATACAACATATCGATCAACAGGAAGCTCAAAAAACCCCGGTCCGGAAAGAATAGGAAGTGAGTCTTAGAGGTATTTTTAAAATATTGCAGGCACAGCAGTTGGCTATCACTTAGCTACAAAGTCACCCGGAGACTCCCAGCACAGTAGCGCTAGAAACATCTCCCGATGCCGAACGAGTACCCGAGAGATAAAACAACAATGGATCGGTAACTGATCCCGCCGCAGCAAGGATGCTTGGGGATCTCTTCAGAAGGATCGAGTCAGGTTCATGGAAGTTCATATGGCAATCGTCCCCCAAGGAAGCGGTCCCGAAACCCGCTTCAAGGAAATTCGGAACGCCGAAACTCCTTAGGTACGATAGGACCTCGGATCCCTACGAGCACACCACCGCTTACACGTGCTCATTCAAAGGAAGCGACCTCTAAGATGATGAGTTCGAGCCCATCTCGTTGAGGAAGTTTGAGGAAACTCTTTCGAAAGAAACCATGATGCAGCGCCACCGCCTGGCACCTGACCTCACAAACTCGCTTACCATACTGGCGTGTTCCTCTGCAGAAGCATGTGCCGATGCCATCAAAGTAGTAACAAGAGGGCTCGATACACTTGAGGTCGAACGAAGAAAAAATGAAGCACCACGGGAAGCCGCACCTCATTCCCTGATAGAACGAATGAGATCGCTCCCGGTTTCGGATGATTGGGCAACCAAGGCCTTCACCCGAATCTTAAACGAAGCATGCCCGACGACTCTAGGACATTTCAAATGAAATTTGATCAGATACCCAGCCGAGATCTAGTCGGATGCCCATACCCGGCACCAGCCACGAATCGGGGCCGGGGACAACCGTCCAAGAACCTCCTCGGGTTCGATATATCCAAGCAGACTCCCGACAAAGAAGCTAATGCCAAATAGATGGAGGTACCATCCATGCGACAAAAATGGAAGGAACGACACGAGATGCAACCTACCTCGCAACGATAGATAAATAGCTCGAGGGCAACATTCCCGATAAAATATCCAATGGAACCAGATTCGACAAGGCAGAGCCAACAAGGGAACCCTGCTCAGCTGAGCTTGATTTCAGCATTGATTTACCAAACATCGTGATCACCTTAAGCAAAAACAAGAACGCTAGGCGATTCAGACCTATTCGACCAAGAACCCTTCAAAAGAACCATAGCCCCGCGCAGGAATCGTAGGGCACGCACAACCACAGAGTCAAAAATGGCCACCGGCTCAAAAGAACGACAACCGTGCTATTCAATAAAAATCACCACCGAGTACTATCGAGCGGTCAGACTCGAATCCAGCTCCAAGGGAGGAAGGAGACCAGGAAGAATGAAGCTGACAAGCCGCGACGTATTTCCACGACTGTAAAGGGGTGGCAACACCCTTCAAAGATCCATAAAATGTAGAGTGAAAGTGCTTGTCATTGGGGAAAGACGGGTCCAGGAAATATTCCAGAGGGCACCCTTACATCCAGAGAAAAGGACACCAAGACCTCACCTCGGTCTCACACCAACACATTGGTAACCCCCCCCCTCGTTTAATCTATTTTCAATAAAATGTATGTTCATGAGTTTAGGAGATTCGATCAATTACACCGACAATGTCGGACCAAAATCAATTGAGTGGTCCGGACCAACGGACCGAATCGCTTTCGCATCTTGAATCCGCAATAGATTCCCCAACAGATTCCAGACGACGATCGCTACGAAAACCATTCTCTTAATATAGCCCATCTGAGCTCAGGCTGAGACGCCGAGCTTCGCACCATCAGAGAAGGCGCATGCATCCTATTCAGACGGACACCGGTACACTGCCCGGAGATAGCATCAACCCCACTTCGCCGAAAAGATGAAATCCCATGTAAAAGGGCGGGATTAAAATAAGGCGGCAAGGGGCAACATGCCACGAGAGAAAATTCTTCACCACATAACGCATTGCCGGCATCAATGCCTCCGCCCTCAAAGGGGTTGGAGGATATGCCAAACTATATCTTCAGCCAAGCCTGGTTGAACACAGCAGAAGGCTGTATTAGGGCTCGCGCCTTGAAACGGCAGGAACATACCAAACCTCAAAATGTCACCTACACATCCCATGGTGAGGAAGAACTACTTCGCTCCTTTGTTATTTTTCCACTAACCTGTATGTAGGCAATCAGCCGGGGCATTCGGAAGTTCTAACTCCACCCAGAGATTCAAGGCCTTAGCAGGGCCCGCCGTGCTCTCTTCCCTCGATCAGACATCAGACCCAAAGAGGGCCCACCAGCAAGATTATTAGCGGAGCAGCGTACCCCAAAAGAGGGTCCCACCAGCAGGATCCAATAAGATCACAGGTCTTCTTCTACAATCGGATGACGAGCGATGATCTTCTCTTAAGGGCACCATTCCCTCGAAAGGACCGAAAATAGCAGACTGAGTTTCAAAAGGGAACCTAGTAACGAATCAGATGGTTCGAAGAGCCATACCTACGCGGGCCGAGCTCACAACAACGAGACAACATGTATTTACAACATATATTTATGCTAAGAAATAAAGAATATCTTTTCGGCATTTCATACTTCGAAAAAGGGGATTTTAGCATACTCGCGGCAAGGGCCTCTCCCCCAAATGCGTCCCGAGATACTCGGAGACTTAGCATCAGCAATTCAACACCCGCACGATCCTAGGGTCGGAACTCCGGGCTCATGAAGCCTTCACAAGGCAACTCCGAAGCTCACGAGAAGCAGTCTTCATGCTTAAACAAACTCGATGACTACCATTAATTGCCATATGCTGGAAAACCCAAAACTATAAGACCCCTAGCGGGCAGCCTCGGCATAACCAGATCTATTCTACATTACACAAACTGTAAGACCTCAACAAGTATGACATACTGTAAGACCTCAATATGCATGACATACTGTAAGACCTCAATAGGCATAACAAACTGTAAGACCTCAACATGCATGGAAATCCCAAATTTTAGGCTATACGCCGCATTTGTAAGAATCCCTAAATGGCATATCCTCGGTGTAGACACCTAAGCTATCACTCGGGATCAAAAATGGCTACGGCCAAACGCATATGACTATGGTTAAAACGGCTGATAAAACCAAAATAACGCGACTTAGGGACGCCCGATTTTTGCTAAAATCGTAGGCCACTACTTCAAATATATTTCGAAAAGAACCGGTTAAAATAGGCTTCCCTTAACAGGAAAAAAACGAGCTCCGACCATGTCGGCTCCCAATTGCAAGAGTGTCGATCTACTCGACCTACGAGCTATGACTTTCCAAGGTGCTCAAAACATTGCCGATAATGACTTGAAATCGAGGTTCTTCTAGAACTGACGACGGGTCAGGAAAAATATCTCAAAAGACCTTAATGAGTGGAAAACAAAGCCTACAAAAAAGCCCACAGGAAAAAACAACGTAAGAGCCATTGTCGCCAGCTAAGCAAGCCTCCAGGCCACATATTAAAAGGTCTCTACGACCAAACAGCATAAGAGCCATTATCGCCAGCTAAAAAATTGACAACTTGAGGATTAAAATGAGCTCGAATCGTAACCCGATTCGGAGACTGGATCCAAAATAGTTAACTATGCAAGCCTCCAGGACACATATTGAAAGGTCTCAATGATCGAAACAGCGTAAGAGGCACTATCACCAGTCTGAAAACCAAAGGTACTTGAGGGTCAATTAAAGCTCAAGTCGCAACGCGACTCAGAGACTGGGCCCGAAATAGCTAAACCGTAGTATGCCTAAAGGCACAACATAAATGCCACTATCTCCAGCCGAGCGAGTCTCCGGGCCACGCGCCTGTAAGGTCACTTCAACCCAAAGCACAAAAGGCCATTATCATCCGCCCATGCAGGCAGGAAAAAGCTTGAGGGTCAACTGAAGCTTGAGTCACAATGCTACTCGGAGACTGGACACAAAATAGTTGAAACGGCAAATGCCCAAGGGAAAGAGATAAGAACAATTACTACTTGCTCGCATGAGCATAAAAGATTCTAGGGAAAGAAGGCTCAAGTCGAAGCCCGACTCGGAAACTAAGCCTAAACAACCGGGCCGAGCACGGAGGCCCCAACACCTGCTCATGTCAAAGATCAGACTTGAGAGCTCCCGAGCTTTTCTGATCAGTTCCGCACCTACGAGGATCCCTGTAAACACCAAAACCAGCCTGCCCGATAGAAAGCAATAACAGAAAAGAGGTACAGAAGAAATAAAGATTCAAGTTTCTTCCTATATATTACATGTGCGACAAAGGTGCATTCTCCATCTACAGGCATGCTCTACATATATCAGAAACAAAGCAACAATACGGTAGAATCTACACTCCGCACTAAAGGGCTACAACTTGTCTAATTCGCCCTCCGCAACGTTAGCGAAAATTGACTGAGCGTCATGCTCGTCCGCCCTTGCTCGAGCCAATTCCTCCGAGAGAACGAAGCCCCTTGCACCAACCTCCTCGAGTATCTCTCTTCGGGTTCTGCAACGAACATATTCCTTGATCCTCTTCTCCCGGTCGAGGGCTCGCTTCAGCTCAGCTTGGGCATCAGCAGCATCCTTTATACAAATCGACATCTCCGGATCAGCCTTGGTTCGTCTTAGTGCATCTTCAGCTCGGGCGTCAATTATCTTAGCTCTGACTTTCGAGAGATCAGATTCAAGTTTCCGAATCATATCCGCTTGAACTTTGGCATTGTCACGAGTCAAGCGGAGTTGAACCTCGAAGGCAGGGATCTTGGCCGAGGCACTTATCTCTTCCAAAGCTCGAGCCTGCACTTGAGCCCTTAGCTCCCCACAAGCAACTCTAACGCGGTTGACGTCGCCTTTGAGGTACTCCAAGGCCTCCACCCTTTTCTGCAGCTGATATAACAAAAGGGGTTAGCCCTAAGGTTAGAAAGGAGCGAAACACGTACTATAGGAAGTTACCTGCTCCATCAAATAGCTCTCATAGTTTGAGCTCCAATGCACCAACTCAGCCTCCTTCTCCCCGCTAAGGAGCCTAAGGGACTCGCCCTCGTTCAGGATTTTTTGGAGCCTGGACCCTTGACGGAGCAGCTCAAACATAAACCTATCACAGGCCTGCACAAGGAAAACTCAATAAAGGGAGGAGAGCGTGACATACAGTAAAAAACGCGCCTAAACTCACCTCGAAGAGAAGACGACAGACTTCCTCTAAGTTGGAACACACTCCTGTTGATCCTGCCTCTGCGGCCCTAGGAGAACCAACCTCGGGCGGGTCATATTCACTCGGAGGAACTGCCGCCTGGGAATCTGATACTCCGAGAATATCAGGCTCGGACGATGCCCTCTCCTCAAAGATACGAGCCCACCCAGCTCCACTAAAAGCTCCATCACACCGCGGGTGCCGATCCCCCTTATCGCCATCGTCCCTCTGCTCGGAGGCCGATGACTCCTTCCCCTCTTCGGAAGAGCACTACCTCATCCCAAGGAACCACCCAATGTCTGCAAATGGCGAATCCAATACAAATGAAAGGGGAAAATGTTACCTCAAATATATGAAGGCCAAGGCAAAGGCGACATATGCACATACCTTGGTATTTCACTCCCCATCTGGTACGAAATACAGCTCGCCACCTGCGCTCGTCGTAGGTCGAATGGGTCACCAGCCTCCGGACCCAGCCGAGCAGGTCAAGGACTTTTCCCGGCGTGCACGAAGTTGCTGCAACAAGGGAGACAACATTATTACTCAACTGATTTTCGTTATAGGCAAAATCTGAAAAAGCGCTAGACGCCCCACTCACGTGCATGATTCCACCCTTCGGGAAATGGCAAAAGCCTCACAAGGATAATGTCAGCCGTCCGGACCCGGATAAACCAACTGGACCACTCTCGATCCCCATCTTCTTCGTCGTCAACAACAAAGTGCATAGATGAACGACACCTCAGAGTTAGCAGGCCTCGATGATGGAAGGGCCGGTATAGCCTAACGAGGTGATCAAGCATTCGAGCCCAGTTTTCTCCGCAAAGAACCTCATCATCAGCACCACTCGCCAAAATGACGGATGTATCTGCACTAGAGTAACCCGATACTTTAAGAAAAATCTAGCAAAACCCTATCAGGGGGGCCAAATGTGAAAGGGTATAGGTATACACTCAAGAATCCATCAGTGGAGTCCGTAATACTCTCATCTGGGGAAAGCACCTGCAGTATTATCCCTTCGCTCCACCTGCAGTATCTCCTCACCATCTCTAGATTTTCCACCTTTATCAAAGAAACGGTCTTCAGAATGAACCCCAACGGATCCTGGGTGCAGGGAAAAGCACTCCCTACTTCCTGACGAGCCGGCCCCAAAGTGCTCACCATGACTGTGGCAAAATTAACAGATCAGAGCAAAGACGTGCACTAATATTTTTTGCGCCTGAAGAAATGGAGAACCCTATGCCAAAGCGGAAGGGCATCTATCTAAAATAGTGAGGTCTTATGAAGAGGACAACATCGCTCCACATATATGCGATAGGTAGCGACGACTCGCCAACCCGAGGATCGCCTCGGGAAGCCGACAGCCTCGATACAGATCGACGGGTCGATACCCGATCCAGATGGCATATTTCAATGAGAAGTCAAGACTCGTGGAGCCGTCCATATTATCTCCAAGCTCGAGATAGCATTCTATCTCGAGGACTCCCGACCCGAAGAAGTTGGACTTCGGGAAACTTTCGACGCTATCACTCGACGCGAGGCAAGTACCTAGTCTCGTGGTTCCCCTCTTCTGAAAGAGAGGAATAAGCACGGGAAACTCTGATCACAAAAGCTCCATGAGGGTCCGAGGCTGCACCTGAGCACAGGTAACTCCTCAACAGAAGTCTATCCTATACGCGTTAAGAGAGGGTTATCTACATCAAGATCAAAAAGGACCCCCAGGTACCCAAATCTGACCTTCGTTCAGGATAACATTCCTGAAGGATCCGGAATTCAATGAATTGTCTCCATACAACTCGGAGGACCTCGGTATCCCGGGCCTATCAGATCAATCCGGGATTGGTCCAAAGTACGACGATGGGTTCGAAAGAGAGCCATGTCATTCCGCAGAGGATTAGAAAGAATGCTTGTGCCCAAGTCAGATATCAGCAGTCAACAAATAAAAGAAGGCATTCAAAGGGCCTCGAAGGGTATGAGAGCATACAGAATTGAGGAAAGTAGAAGTCAATAAAAGCGTATTAGAATTCATAAAAATTTGTGTACAAGCAACCCTCGAGGGGTCGTTATATACAATTACAAAAGTCTATAGGAGTCTACACCTAAAGCGGAGGAATGAAAGGATGTACATGTGATGAAACCCAAACGCCCGGTCTGCCCTCGAAGATCCATCTCCGATATCAGCATCCTCGAGCGCCGCACCCTCAAGCACGTATCCTCGAGGGTGATTCCTTCGACCTCCACCTCCCATAGGTTCCCAGCTCAATCCCCCGAAGGATTCCCACTGGAGAAGATGAAGAAGAGGAAAAGGAGGGGACGTAGAGAAGGCAGAGAAAAGAGACATGGCCCGCCGAAGCCAAAGGTTGAAGATTCGGCGGGCCCCAGCCTCAAAGGCCGGTAGTGCCACTTTATCCTTTGGGAAAGAAAAAACCCTAGGGATGAAGTGCCACACCAGGCCTGGGTAGGAGAGTGAGCAGCAATGCATAATCCAAACAACTGTCTACATAAGGGGAAATCGATTCCCCGTCCGTCATCACCTCGGGCCAACAACAGCAGCCATAATGAACATGTTAATGGCCACATCAATAGCAGGACAACACGGTTATGCTTGACGAAGGGAACCCCCGACAGAAGGCCATGACACAGTCTAAGGAAACTCCTCCAAACGGCCTTAAGGTCATGATCCCCTAGCATGGTGTTCAAGGGTGAAAGAAGATGATAAGAAAAAATAGGCAAGCAAGCCAACGGAGGCACTGGGATAGGAAAAGCAAAGCCAAGGCACCCCCATTTATAGGGGGTTAAGACGCAGTCATCTAGGCTTTTGAAGATTGGCCAACGGGTGCAGTCAATGCATCCATGGAAAACCAAACCGATGGCGGTACCTTTACCTTGGGAAGCGAGAATCAGGAGTGCAATGAATGAGGTCGAAAAGCACGAGCCCGTGGATGTCCGGTTACCACAAAGCTCGCACCAGGAGTCGCATCATCAATATGGCGTCGTCGAAAGAAGCTCGAGGAGTCAATAGTCAAAATCATTTCCCATCACTTCTTTATGGGAAACACGGAGACTAACTGTATGCGACAAAATTAGAAGACTTGATTTCTCGCTGTCAAGTTATTTTGGAAGCATGCCTAGGGACCCTGAGGACGGGAGGCCACGACCGAATTCCCGAACTCGGGGATCATCGGAGCCCGACTCAGAGAAAATGGAGACCGAACCCAGGACAGAGGGGGAAGCTCCCAAGGCACACGACTAAGTCTGACAGGGCCGGCCTATCCAGAGCCTATACTGAGGCATCCATCAAGCCATCCCATCTCCATACTTTGTAATTAATCTCCACATACTTATAGCTGAGTCCCCCCTCCTATATAAAGGCAACTCACCCTACCTTGTAAAGGTCTAATATTGCTCTATTTTCTCCACAAGTGCAATAATATATCTCTCTCTCTTTTCTTTCTAACTTGATCGTTCTCACTGGCCCGAGGCCACTTTAATATCTATCATTCTCCTACTTGTTCTTCACTATATTACTCAATATCAGTCGTAAAGAGCCTTGCTTAATCGTATCCTTAATTGTTATCCCATTCCCGGCTGCCCCCGATAGCTCAAGCTCGACTCGAATCTCGACCCCGAGGTCCCCATCGACTAGTTCTGCATCACGGGCAACAAGCCCCTTAGGTTTGATTACTACCTCGTTTTAGCTTGCACTTCATTGTTAAACTCCACGTTCTTAGCATCATCTGTTCTAACAACTAGCTCAAGAATAGATCACGTATTTTTAGAATCCTATTTACAAATTTAATTGTTGTTACCATTTTCACGGTAAACAATCACTATCACTCGGGCCATCAGACACCGAATATATCTCTAGCTAAGAAATATGCTACTCTTATTTGCTACTCGTTCTTTGCATGGGACTAAGCCCTGTCCCGTATACTTGCATGAGGCTAATCCTTGCCTCCATATCTGCATGAGGCTAATCCTTGCCTCCCTATCTGCATGAGGTTAATCCTTGCCTCCCTATCTGCATGAGGCTAATCCTTGACTCTATATCTGCATGAGGCTAATCCCTGCCTCCATATTTGCATGAGGCTAATCCTTGCCTCCATATTTGCACGAGGCTAATCCCTACCTCCATATCTGTATGAGGCTAATCCCTGCCTCCACATTTGCATGAGGCTAATCCCTGCCTCCATATCTGCACGAGGCTAATCCCTGCCTCCATATCTGCATAAGGCTAATCCCTGCCTCCAACCTGCATAAGGCTAATCCCTGCCTTTATATTTGCATGAGGCTAATCCCTGCCTTTATATTTGCATGAGGATAATCCCTGCCTTTATATTTGCATGAGGCTAATCCCTGCATCTACTTGCATAAGGCTAATCCCTACCACCATATTTGCATGAGGCTAATCTCTGCCTCCACATTTGCATGGGACTAAGCATTGTCCCTCTACATAAATATTGCTCTATTCCGGTACTATCTATTTGCTTTTCAATCGGGCTAAGCTCTGCCCTTCATTTCACAAGACTAAGCCTTGTGTTGTCAACATCATATTATTGCATCTCATGGGATACAATATCGCCAATCTATCTAAAGGCGTCATAGTCTAAAAAGCATCATCCTCATAGCCGGAAGACACCATGACATGGCCTGAGGATATCTCAAATTTGCATATCATTATTCAAAGGCGTCATGGTTCAAAGGCACCATTTTCGTGGCTTAAGAACACCATTTCATGGCCTGCGAATCCCTCACCGAACAATTTATGGCCCAGGACATCATGGTCTGAGGATGTTTTTATGGTTTAAATTTTTGCACAAATACATGTTTGTAGCATATCTTTATCTACAGGCGATTAGTAAGCAACTGCTATCCCAGTAGGAGCAACCTCGCTCCAATTCCTTCAACTATCTCAAGCCTGACCATTCACCATAACCGCTCTTGCATCCATTCCGAAATCTCGTGTCCGTTCTTGTAATGACTTCATCAGTATGTCCCGCCAATGAATCCAGAACTACACATGGCCTGATTCCTGTAAAACCAGGGATATGTAGATAGCTCAGAGACCAAAGTTCGGCCTCTATCTTTCAAAATATCCCATCCGGTCAAAATTGGCCATCATTTCTTTACCCAAAAACTCTTTCATCCCTCCCGGGTAAAGAGGGGTAGCTGTTGATACCCAATTTTTCCCTATAACATTTTCAAAGCTATGCCTTGGCCTTAATTAATATTTTTCATACAATTTCTGCATTTTTAAATATTTTAATCAATTTATCCCAATATTTTATTTATAAAAACAATCACTGATTGCATTACAAAAAGTTTTATAATAATTTTGTGGTTTAATTTTATCATTTGCATTTGTACTAAGTTTTAATTGTTTCAGAAATAGTCACTTTTGTATTTTAAGCCGCAATTGTAATTACTTTGCTATTATAGCCCACACACGCATTACTACATTATTTTACCAGAAAATAGCCTTTTATATTTTTAAAATATTAAGTAATTATTTTAAAATATTTTCAGGAATGAAAATCATTTTTACAGCCTATTAGTTATTTTTAAAAATTATTTTATCAATTAAATAGGGTATTTAACAAATAGCCCCTTTCATTTGGACCTAGCCTATTCAATCAGCCCAATTCCAATCCCCGCCCCCCAATTCCAATTCAATTAAACTGGGCCCAAAAACTACCCAGCCCAAACCTAGAGATACCTACCTGACCTAAAACCTCATCAGATCGTGGTCGTTGATCCTTTAGATTAACGGCCCCCATTAAAACTTTCCTTTTTATTCCTAATAACCTCTAACCCTAAATCATTTGCCTACACCCGCCGCCCCTGAAACCCTCTCCTCTCTAATTCTCTCTAAAACCAAGCTTAACCCTATCCGCCGCCACCAAAACCAGCCCTAATCCCTGTGATTCCTACTCGATCTATGGCTTCCTATGGCTGTACGAGGCCTCTACTTGTCTCCTATCTCCCCTGGTTGCTCGATTATGTGGTTTCATGGAAAGACCTCGAAGAGATCTGGTTTATATCTCATTCAAAACTCTTCAAAGAGCCTGTCTATGGTATGTGAGTGCTTTCTATAAAAGTTTCACGGCTCAAATCTTTGATTCAAGGGCCAGATTCTCTTTACCCTCTCTTTTTCTTTGAAACATAGTATTTGGACTTGAATCCGCCCAGATCCTTGTAGATCTGGAGCGATTTGACTTCATCAGTGCTTTTTCCTTAAGGCTCCTTCATTTCTTTACTGATTAATCGATTTTTGAATATTTTTGTTATATTAGGGTTTGTTTTCTTGTTGTTTGTTGGTCGAACCTCTAGGTATCTGAAGTATTTTCAAACTTGCATGGTTATTCTTTTGGGTTCTTTTACTTCTTTACTACTAACCGATTTTTAAGCACTATACTACTTTAGATTCAATTTCTACGATTTCTATTGTTCGAATCTCTGTGTGTTGACATGCTTTCAAGTTTTCCATGGCTATTTCCTTCTTTAAGTGTTTTCAAATTAGAGTTCTTACTAGGCTCCACTTTAAGAGGTTTTTTCTACTTTCAATGTTTTACCTGTTCATCTCTTTACGTGTTTGGTTAACTTTCGTATGTATGAACCCTAGATGTTCTGATGGTAACACTGATTTCTTCTATTATATTTCTTTCTGTGAACTAGTCATATTAACTGACTCTATTTAGGGTTTTGAGTGATTTTCCTATTATATCTAGTATTCTTGGGGATTTTGTCGCTTAATTGATTTCAATTAGGGAATTTAAATGATTCTTTCTTGGTTAAAATCAGTATTTTCTAAGATTTTCTACTTGTTTTCCTATTGTGACTAATTACCCTTGACTTAATGTAACGACTCAGACGGTCGTTTTAAGAATTTACACCCCGATCCCATATTAACTACTTTCCCCGTATTTGTTTCAGCTATTTTGATTCGCCGAGATGTTTGATTTTAAGTTTCAGAGTGTTTTGGGACACTTAGTCCCTAAATGAGAGCTTAAGCTTTAGAATTTGGACTATAGTCAGAGCAGTATGAAGACGGCCTCAGAATGGAATTTCTTCAGTTCTGTTAGCTCTGTTGGGTGATTTCGGGCTTAGGGGCATGTTCAGATTGTGTTTTAGAGGCTCGTAGCTTATTTAGCCTTGAAATGCTGAAAGTTGAATTTTTGGAAGTTTCTGGTTCAATAGTGAGATTTTGATCTAAGGGTCGGAATGGGATTCCGGAAGTTGGAGTAGTTCCGCAGTGTTGAATGTGACGTGTGTGCAAAATTTTAGGTCATTCGGATGAGGTTTGATAGACTTTTGGATCGAAAGCATAATTTGAGAGTTTTGGAGTTCTTAGGCTCGAATCTACGGTCAATTCGATGTTGTTTTAGGTGTTTTGAGGATTGGTATAAGTTTGGACAGTGAAATTAGACTTGTTTGTGCTTTTGGTTGAGGTCCCGGGGGCCTCGGGATGATTTCGTATTGTTGACAGAAGGATTTGGAATTTGGAGTTGCAACTGAAGTTATGGCTGCTGTTATAACCGCATCTGCGGTTGAGAGGATGCAAGTGCGACTCCAGCAGATGCGGAATCAAGCCGCAGAAGCGGCCAGATGAGGAAAGGCCAGGAACCGCATAAGTGGAAGATGTACCGCACCTGTGTGACCGTAGATGCGGATTCTGGGTCACAGGTGTGGCAAAGAGGTTTTAAGTGGAAATCGTAGGAGCGGTCCCCTTGACCGCAGAAGTGGTACCGCAGATGCGGAAGGTGGACTGCAGATGCGGATTTGCTGCGCAGAAAAATAAGAATTTTGAGGGTTTAGTTTCAAAAAGTTAGAAATTGATTTGGAGCTCGGGAGAGGGTGATTTTGGGAGGATTTTGAAGAGGAAATCAGTGGGTAACGATTCCTAATACCTCTCTAGTTGTATTCCTATAATCTAATCTTAGTTTTGTCTTTTAATTTTGGAATTTGGATGAAAATTGGGGGAAAGTTCTTAGACCTAAATTTCAAGTTTTGATTGGGGATTTGATATTGAATTTGGATAATTTTCATATGGTTAGACTCGTGAGAGTATGAGGATTCTGAAAATATAAATGTTACCCGATTCCAAAACGTGGGCCTGGAGGGCGTTTTGGTCATTTTACCTAATTTCACGTATTAGCTTTGAATTTAATTGTGGAATCAGTTACTTGTAGTTATATTTACATTATGCAATTGAATTGAATAGATTTGGGCAATTTGGAGTCGAGTACTCGTGGCAAGAACGTGGTTTCGGGTTGATTTTGAGCCGGTTCGAGGTAAGTGGCTTGCCTAACCTTGTATGGGGGACCTCTCCCTTAGGATTTAGTATTATTGATATTTAAAATGCCTTGTACGTGAGGTAATTAGTGCGTACTTGTGCTAATTGTTGCAAAATTCGGTTTTCATTAAGTAATTATTATTGTGTTTCTTTTCCTGTTTATACTACTTGCAATTCAAGCATGTTGCTAGCTTAGGGAAGCATGTCTAGTTTACTTAATTGCCTTACTTGCTCAACTGCCTTATTTAGACTATGTGCAGCATGCTAGGCTAGAAGTACCTGTTTTACCTTGGTATGGAATTTGAATTGAACTGTGTACCCTTCTTGCTGTTGCTGTGTGTTTACTTTGGGACTATGGGATGGTATCCCGGGAGATCCCCCTGCATGTTTACTTTGCGACTACGGATCGATATTCCAGGAGATCCCCCTGCACTTTTATATTATTACTACGGGACTACACCCGATAGATTCCTCATGTACTGTGTATTTACATTTGGAACTACGGATCGGTAATCCGGGAGATCCCCACACATTATGAGTTGGACTACGGGACGGTATCCCGGGAGATCCACTGGATATTTATATTTGGGACTACAGGACGTTATCCTGGGAGATCCTCGGTTGTTATCTCTGTGTTAAGCTGTTTCCTTTCCGTGATTATTTCGTCTCTATTATATTTGCTGTTGTTCTTTCCATCCCGTGTTACTTCTTACTGTTGCACTTATTATACTGTCTTATTTTAAATTGTTATACCTTGTATTTCATATAACCTCAGTAGGGCCCTGACCTTCCTCGTCACTACCAGACCGAGGTTAGGCTTGGCACTTATTGAGTACCGTTGTGGTGTACTCATGCCCTTTCTGTGCATGTTTTTCATGTGCAGATCCAGGTACTTCCACTCAGTCTTATCATCCTTGAGGCGAGGCATTTTTGTAAAGACTTCGAGGTATATCTTCCGCGTCTACAGACCGAAGAGTCTCTTTCTATCATTCTGTAATAGTATAGCCCTTCTGTATTTTCCTTTTGTTAGACATTTCTGGAGTTAGAGCTTCTTATGTATCTTTTAGCTTGTGATTCATGGGGTTCAGGATTTTTGGGAGTGTTCGGTTGAGACTTCTTGTATTGTTATATGCCAGACGGCATATTAAACACTATTTCATTTTGTTATTTCAGGTTTTATATTATTTGCTATCCACAAATTGTTCCTTTCCACATTTGTTAGGCTTACGTAGTTGTAGAGACTAGGTGCCGTCATGATAGTTCATGGAGGGTGAAATAGGGTCGTGACAAGTTGGTATCAGAGCTTTAGGTTCATAGGCGTCATGAATCACAAGCCGCTTTATTAGAGTCTCGCAGATCGGTACGGAGACGTCTATACTTATCTACGAGAGGATATATAATTGTTAGGAAAATTCCACTTCATTTGATTTCCTTGTCGTGCGAGATTTTTGACAACACAACTCTAAACTTCTGTCTTCTATTCTCTCACAGATGGTGAGAACACGTGCTACCCGAGATGATCAGGCACTCATGCCCCCTACTGCAGCCGTCAAAGGTCAGGGTCGGGGCCGGGGTAGAGGCCGAGGACGCGCACGTGGTGCAGCCAGAGCACCCGCGCAAGCTGCCACCGAGGTACCACCAGCAGTTCTAGCTAGAGTCCAGGCACCTGATATGCCTACTACTACTACTCCAACACTTCAGGAAACTCTTACGCAGTTCATGAGCATGTACACCACTCTGGCTCAGGCAGGGTTGCTTCCCCTTGCTGCAGCTACATCTTAGGCTGGGGGAGGCAAAGACTCCCGCCGCCCACACTTCTGAGCAGCGAGTGCATGTTGATCAAGTTCTAGAGATTATTCCTGTATAACCTGCAGTCCCAGATCAGCCCGAGGATAGGGCAGCGGCTTTAGAGGATGAGCAGTGGAGGCTTGAGAGGTTCAAGAAGTATGATCCTCCTGTATTCAGTGGGTTAGCATTAGATGATGCCTTGGGATTCCTGGAAGAGTGTCACCGTATCCTCTACACTATGGGTATATCGGGATCAAGTGGGGTTTCTTTCACTGCCTTCCAGCTTCGAGGAGCCGCCTATGAGTGGTGGCGTACCTATGAGTTAGACAGTCCGGATGAGGTAGCTTCACTGACTTGAACTTAGTTTTCAGATATGTTCCTGAGAAAGTTTGTTCCTCAAAGCCTCAGGGACGTATGGCGTGCAGAGTTTGAGCATTTGCGCCAGGGTACTATGACTATCTCAGAGTATGTTATGCTGTCCGTTACACCAGCTTGGCTAGAAATGCCCCAGCCTTGGTTTCTACTGTTTACGAGAGGGTTCGCCGATTTATTGAGGGGCTCATTCCCAACATCAGGTCTAGCATGGATCGTGAGTTGGAGATGGATATTTCTTATCAGCAGGTGGTGAGCATTGCTAGAGGGATAAAGGATATGCATGCTAGGGAGAGAGAGGAGAGGGAGGCCAAGAGGTCTCGAGAGTTGGGCCATTATTCTAGTGCCCGTGCCCTAGTTGTAGGTCGTCATGGTAGGGTTTATATGAGTCGCCCTGTTCATTCAGCTCTTCCAACAGCCAGTGGTATTCCAGCTCCTCCTAGGCCTCAGGAGCCTTCTTATGCACCTCCATTATCTAGTGCGCCTCCCATGTGGGGTGCTTTCAGTGGTCAGTCCAGCAGACCTGGCCCGAGCTAGTCGCAACCACCACATCCTCCTAGAGCTTATTTTGAGTGTGGTGATACATGCCATATGGTGAGGGATTGCCCCTGACTTAGGAGGGGCGTACCTATACAGACTTCTCAGCCACAACGTGCCCGCAGAGTTCTCAAGCTATGGTTACAGCTCTAGTTGCTACCCCACCTACTCAGCCAGCTAGAGGTGGAGGTCGGGGAGATAGAGGTCGCCCTAAAGGGGGAGGCCAGGCCAGATACTATGCCCTTCTTGCCCGTACCGAGGTTGTTGCCTCCGATTTTGTCATCACAAGTATTGTCCTGGTTTATCACAGAGATGCATCGGTTCTATTTGATCCAGGCTCCAATTATTCTTATGTGTCTTCTTATTTTGCTCCACATTTGGGTATACCTCGGGATTCTTTGAGTTCCCCTGTTTATGTTTCTACTCATGTGGGAGATTCTCTTGTTATGGACCACATTTATCGGTTGTGTTTGGTTGCTCTTAGTGTTTTTGAGACCAGAGCCGATTTTTTGTTGCTTAGCATGGTAAATTTTGATATTATCTTGGGCATGGACTGGTTGTCACCCTATTATGCTATTCTTGATTGTCATGCCAAAACAGTGACGCTGGCTATGCCAGGTGTACCGCGTGTTGATTGCAGGGGTGCTTTAGATCACACTCCCAGTAGAGTTATTTCTTTCCTTAAGGCTCAGCATATGGTTGAGAAGGAGTGTGACACGTATCTAGCTTATGTGAGAGATGTCAGTATTGATACCCCTTCAATTGATTCAGTCCGAGTAGTACGAGATTTTCCTGATGTGTTTCCAGCTAATCTTCTGGGCATGCCTCCAGATAGAGATATTGATTTTGGCATTGATCTGTTGCCGTGCACTCAGCCCATATCTATTCCTCCGTATCGTATGGCTCCTCCTGAGTTGAAAGAGTTTAAGGATCAATTACAGGAATTTCTTGATAAGGGTTTTATTCAGCCTAGTGTATCACCTTGGGGTGCTCCTGTCTTGTTTGTGAAGAAAAAATGATGGTTTTATGTGTATGTGTATTGATTATCGCTAGTTGAACAAAGTTACTGAAGAACCATTATCCTTTGCCTCGTATTGATGATCTATTTAACTAGCTACAGGGTGCACGAGTGTTTTCTAAGATTGACTTGCGCTCATGGTACCATCAATTGAAGATTCAGGAGCGAGATATCTTGAAGACTACTTTCAGGACTCGGTATGGTCATTACGAGTTCCTTGTTATGTCATTTGGGCTAACCAATGCCCATCAGCCTTTATGAATTTGATGCCCAGTGTGTTCCGACAATATCTTGACTCGTTCGTCATTATTTTTATTGATGATTTTTTGGTGTATTCCCGGAGTCGGGAAGATCATGAGCAACACCTGAGGACTGTGCTTCAGACTTTGAGGGAAAAGAAGTTATATGCAAAGTTCTCAAAATGTGAGTTTTGGTTGGATTCCATGGCATTCTTAGGACACATGGTATCGAGTGAGGGTATTCAGGTGGATCCGAAGAAAGTGGAAGCAGTGCAGAGTTGGCCCAGACCATCCTCAGCTATAGAGGTCCGCAGTTTTCTTGGCTTGGTGGGTTATTACTGTCGATTTGTTGAGGGGTTTTCATCCATTGCATCCCCTATGACCAGGCTGACCCATAAGGGTGCTCTATTCCAGTGGACGGAAGAGTGTGAGGCGAGCTTTTAGAAGCTCAAGATAGCTTTGACTACAACGCTAATTTATATATTGCCTACAGGTTTGGGGTCTTATACTGTCTATTGTGATGCCTCGAGGATTGGCCTTGGAGCGGTATTGATGCGGGATGGTAGGGTGATTGCCTACGCGTTGAGACAGTTGAAGGTACATGAGAAGAATTATCCTGTCCATGATCTCGAGTTAGCTGCTATTGTTCACGCCTTGAAGATCTGGCATCATTATTTGTACGGTGTTCCTTGTGAGATTTATACTGATCATCGGAGCTTGCAACACCTGTTCAAGCAAAAGGATATTAATTTGCGCCAGAGGAGGTGGTTAGAGTTGCTGAAGGACTATGATATCATTATTTTGTATCACCTGGGCAAGGCCAATGTGGTGGCCAATGCTTTGAGTCGCCAGGCAGAGAGTTTGGGGAGTTTGGCTTATTTACCAGTAGTAGAGAGGCCCATGGCAATGGATGTTCATGTCTTAGCCAGCCAATTTGTGAGATTGGATCTTTCAGAGTCCAATCGAGTTCTAGCTTGCGTGGTTTCCCGGTCTTCCTTATTTGATCGTATCAGGGAGCATCAGTTTGATGACCCTCATTTGCTTATCCTTAAGGACAAGGTTCAGCACGGTGATGCCAAAGATGTGACTATTGGCGATGATGGGGGTATTGAGGATGCAGGGTCGGATTTGTATACCCAATGTTGATGGACTTCAGGAGTTAATTCTAGAGGAGGCCCATAGCTCGCAATATTCCATTCATCCGGGTGCCGTGAAGATGTACAGGATTTGAGGCAGCACTATTGGTGGAGGCGGATGAAGAAAGATATAGTTGGGTTTATAGCTTGGTGCCTTAATTGTCAGCAGATGAAGTATGAGCACCAGAGACCGGGTGGCTTGCTTCAGTAGATAGAGATTCCGGAGTGGAAGTGAGAGCGGATCACCATGGACTTCGTAGTTGGCCTCCTACGGACATTGAGGAAGTTCGATGCTATTTGGGTGATTTTGGATCGGCTGACAAAGTCCTCATGCTTCATCCTTATGTGTACTACCTATTCTTCGGAGCGGTTGGCCGAGATTTATATCCGGGAGATTGTTCGTCTACATAGTATTCTAGTTTCCATCATTTTAGATAGAGGCACTCAGTTCACATCACGATTTTGGAGGGCCGTACAGCATGAGATAGGTACTCGGGTGGAGTTGAGTACAACATTTCACCCTCATATGGACGGACATTATGAGTGCACTATTCAGATTCTTGAGGATATGCTCAGTGCGTGTGTGATCGAGTTTGGAGGGTCTTGGGATCAGTTCTTGCCACTGGCGGAGTTTGTCTACAACAACAACTATCAGTCCGTTATTTAGATGGCACCATATGAGGCTTTATATGGTAGGCGGTATAGATCCCTAATGGGTTGGTTCGAGCCGGGCGAGGCTAGTTTATTGGGCACGGACTTGGTTCAGGATGCTTTAGAGAAGGTTAAGGTGATTCAGGATAGACTCCGTATAGACCAGTCCAGACCGAAGAGTTACGTGGACCGGAAGGTTCGTGATGTTTCCTATATGGTTGGAGAGCGGGTTTTGCTTCGGGTTTTGCCTATGAAGGGTGTTATGAGATTTGGGAAGAAATGGAAGTTGAGTCTGAGGTTTATTGGTCCTTTTGAGACATTGCAGCGTGTTGGAGAGGTTGCTTATGAGCTTGCGTTACCTCCCAGCTTGGCAGGAGTTCATCCGGTATTTCATGTTTCGATGCTCTGGAGGTATCACGACGATCCGTCGCATGTGTTGGATTTTGATTCAGTCCAGTTGGACAAGGATCTATATTATGTTGAGGAGCCAGTGGCAATATTGGATAGGCAGGTTTGAAAGCTGAGGTCAAAGAACATCGCATCAGTAAAGGTTCAGTGGCAGGGTCAACCAGTCGAGGAGGCAACCCGGGAGAACGAGCAGGATATGCGCAGCCGTTACCCTCATCTTTTCACTACTTCAGGTATGTCTCTATGCTCGTTCGAGGATGAACGAATATTTAAGTGTAGGAGGATGTAATGATCCGGCCGGTCGTTTTAAGAATTTACGCCTCGATACCCTATTAGTTGCTTTTCCCGTGTTTGTTTCAGCTATTTTGATTCGCCGGGATGTTTGGTTTTGAGTTTCGGAGTGTTTTGGGACACTTAGTCTCTAAATGAGAGCTTAAGCTTTAGAATTTAGACCATAGTTGGAGCAGTGTGAAAACGTCCTCGGAATGGTATTCTGTCGATTCTGTTAGCTCCGTTGGGTGATTTCGGGCTTAGGGGCGTGTTCAGATTGTGTTTTGGAGGTTCGTAGCTTATTTAGGCTTGAAATACCGAAAGTTGAATTTTTGGAAGTTTTCGGTTCGATAGCGAGATTTTGATCTAAGGGTCGGAATGGGATTCCGGAAGTTGTAGTAGTTCCGTAGTGTTGAATGTGACGTGTGTGCAAAATTTCAGGTCATTTGGATGAGGTTTGATAGACTTTTTGATCGAAAGCGTAATTTGAGAGGTTTTGGAGTTCTTAGGCTCAAATCCATGGTCAATTCGATGTTTCGATGTTATTTTAGGTGTTTTGACGATTGGTATAAGTTTGGTCAGTGGTATTAGACTTGTTTGTGCTTTTAGTTGAGGTCCCGGGGGCCTCGGGATGATTTCGGATGGTTGACGGAAGGATTTGGAATTTGGAGTTGCAGCTGAAGTTATGACTGTTGTCATGACCACATCTGCGGTTGAGAGGCCGCAGGTGCGACTCCCGCAGATGCGGAATCAAGCCGCAGAAGCGGCCAGATGAGGAAAGGCCAGGAACTGCAGAATCGGAAGATGTACCGCATATGCGTGACCGCAGATGCGGATTCTGGGTTGCAGGTGCGACGAAGAGGTTTTAAGTGGAAATCGCAGAAGCGGTTCCTTTGACCGCAAAGGCGGTACCGCAGATGCGGATTTGCTGGGCAGAAAAATCAGAATTTCGAGGGTTTAGTTTCAAATGTTAGAAATTGATGTGGAGCTCGGGAGAGGGCGATTTTGGGAGGATTTTGAAGAGGAAATAAGTGGGTAACGATTCCTAATCCCTTTCTAGTTGTATTCCTATAATCTAATCTTTGTTTTGTCATTTAATTTCGGAATTTGAATGAAAATTGGGGGAAAGTTCTTAGACCTAAATTTCAAGTTTTGATTGGGGATTTGACATTAGATTTGGAAAATTTTGGTATGGTTAGACTCGTAAGAGTATGACGATTCTGAAAATGTAAATTTCACTCGATTTTGAGACGTGGGCTCGGAGGGCGTTTTGGTCATTTTACCTAATTTTGCGTATTAGCTTAAAGTTTATTTGTGGAATCAGTTACTTGAAGTTATATTTACATTATGCAATTGAATTGAATAGACTTGGGCCATTGGAGTCGAGTACTCATGGCAAAAACGTGGTTTCGGGTTAATTTTGAGCCGGTTCGAGGTAAGTGGCTTGCCTAACCTTGTGTGGGGGACCTCCCCCTTAGGATTTGGTATTATTGATATTTGAAATGCCTTGTACTAAGGTGACGAGTGCGTACTTGTGCTGAAATCCGATTTTCATTAAGTAATTATAATTGTGTTTCTTTTCCTATTTATACTACTTGCAATTCAAGCTTGTTGCTAGTTTAGGGAAGCATGTCTAGTTGACTTAATTGTCTTACTTGCTCAATTGCCTTATTTGGACTATGTGCAGCATGCTAGGCTAGAAGTACCTATTTTACCTTGGTATGGAATTTGAATTGAAATGTTTACCCTTCTTGTTGTTGTTGTGTATTTACTTTGGGACTACAGGACGGTATCCTGGGAGATCCCCATGCATGTTTACTTTGAGTCTATGAATCGGTATTTTGGGAGATTCCCCCTGCACTTTTATATTGGAACTATGGGACTGCACTCGGTAGATTCCCCTTGTACTGTGTATTTACATTTGGGACTACAGATCGGTAATCTAGGAGATCCCCACACATTATGAGTTGGACTATGGGACGGTATCCCGGGAGATCCACTGGATATTTATATTTGGGACTACAGGACGGTATCCCGGGAGATCCCTGGTTGTTATCTCTGTGTTGAGTTGTTTCTTTTTTGTGATTATTTCTTCTCTATTATATTTGTTGTTGTTCTTTCCATCATGTGTTACTTCTTACAGTTGCACTTATTATACTGCCTTATTTTACACTGTTATACCTTGTATTTCATTTAACCTCAGTAGGGCCCTGACCTTCCTCGTCACTACCCGATCGAGGTTAGGCTTGACACTTACTGATTACCGCTGTGGTGTACTCATGCCCTTTCTGCACATGTTTTTATGTGTGGATCCAGGTACTTCCACTCAGTCTTATCATCCTTGAGGCGAGGCGCTTCTGTAGAGACTTCGAGGTATATCTACCACGTCCGTAGACTGAGGAGTTCCTTTCTATCTTTCTGTAATAGTATAGGCCTTCTGTTTTTTCCTTTTGTTAGACATTTCTGGAGTTAGAGCTTTTTATGTATCTATTAGCTTGTTATTCACGGGGTTCCGGATTTTTGGGAGTGTTCGGTTGAGACTTCTTGTATTGTTATATGCCAGGAGACATCCTAAACACTATTTCATTTTGTTATTTCAGTTTTTATATTATTTTCTTTCTGCTAATTGTTCCTTTCCGCATTTGTTAGGCTTACCTAGTCGTAGCGACTAGGTGTCGTCACGATAGTTCACGGAGGGCGAGCTGGGGTCGTGACACTTAATTAGTTATCAGTCTTAGGGATTTGATGGACTCCTTATATGGTTTGGTGTTGATTTATTGTCTTACTTGAGTCCCAGTTCTGACCGTTAATTAATTGACCCCAATTAAGGGGTCTATTCCGGACTTTTTTTTATAGGAATTGACTCTATGATTGATTAATTGCTCCTAATTGATTGAACTATGATTCTTTACCTTATTTGTTGTACTCTCTAAAGTGCTATATATACACTCTCATTTTGCTCCTTTAAGAGACGAACATTAGTTCATCAACTACTCTTACACTCTAAAAAACTCTCTGTTCTTTTGCTAATTGTGATCTTCACTAGTCTTGCCGGCGTAAGCCAAGGCTAGAAACTACGCAACACCTGTCTTACATCTT
Organism: Nicotiana sylvestris; assembly: GCF_000393655.2. Classification (NCBI taxonomy): domain Eukaryota; kingdom Viridiplantae; phylum Streptophyta; class Magnoliopsida; order Solanales; family Solanaceae; genus Nicotiana; species Nicotiana sylvestris. The sequence goes on from NC_091063.1 coordinate 111,746,445, forward strand.
GTTTTCTCTTTCCCTTAACTGGTATGTCTCTGATTAAATTTTAGAATCTAAACCTATGTGTTTATTTACTGCCTTAGTTCATCAGACCTGAGTCCATTCCTGCTTCTATTTACTACCTATCTAGCATGCCTAATACACCTTGTTCAATATGTGATTAGCATATCTTAAGTTACTTGCCTGTCTACTGTTTATCTAACATGCCTAAATTCTGCCTGGTTCCATATGTGATTAGCATGTCTAAATTATGCTTGCCTTTATTTATTATGTCTAAATCTTGTTTTGTTCAGCATGCCTATACTATGTCTACTTGTTGATAATTGCCTAGCCTATCCATTCAGGCTCTTGCCCATTCTATTTCGCTCATGCTAAGTCATCTAGTCCTTCAGGCAACTCTAAGTTGTGTAGTTGGTTCTGTCCAGTGTTCATGTGTTTCAATGTAGCTTTACTATGATCCTTGCTCTATGCTGCAATAACCTATCTTATATCTAACCTGTTAGTTCTGTAGAACCGCTTGAGAATTCTATGCACCCAGTTGTTTATGTGCTTCATCATACACTAAGGTGCATTCTATGTGTTCCCAACCCCTCTTTCCTCGTGTGGAATCTGTTTGCCAAAGTGTTTTCTGAAGCTGTTTGTTCTGTGACTTGTGTTCTGATTTCAAAATGTTTTTCATGCTTTTCTAACTGCTGTTTTACCAAACTAGTACAGATTTTCAGAAAATCTTTTCACTCCTAATACCCTCTTCATACTGTTTACCAAAACTCTTTCAAATCATGTCAAGCACTCTTACTTATTCTTAGCTTATTAAGTCTTGCCCCTCTGGTATGTGTACTGCTTAGAGGTCCCTGAGACCTCTCTGAACTCTGGCATATCAGGGCCGGCTCTTCCATACAGCACATAATCAGTCTTTATTTGAGAAAGTCTGGGTGTGAGCACTGCCCGGGATCCTTGAGGTCTTTAGGGAACTCTGACACACCTGGACACAAATGTGGCAATGAACCTTGGGCATTCGAGACTACTAAAGGCCTGGTACACCAGGATTTGCTTTGGGCCTACTTTAGGCTCCCTATAGCTTAATGTTTATTCTATTTATGTATTTTTTATTCAGTCATTGGTCTGTAATAATTAATTGTAAACAGATATTGGGGTGACTAGTGAAAAGGGAGGGTAGTTGTATACTGTGGTAAAGTTGGGTAGATAACATGCCTATAGGGTTCATTTTGGTTCAAAAGTGTTTTGTTAGATAACATGCCTATAGGGTTCATTTTGGTTCAAATGTGTTTTTGTTAGATAACATACCTATAGGGTTCATTTTGGTTCAAATGTGTTTTGTTAGATAATATGCCTATAGGGTTTTGCTTTGGTCAAATAAGTTCTGCCTGCTTTGCTTTACATAATTAGACACCATGCCTATAGGGAATCAAATAACTAAGGTTCAGTTTCCATTACGGCATATATTCAAATTTGTCTCTTTAGAAATCATGCCTATAGGATCTAAAATCAATTTAAATTAGAACTCATGCCTATAGGGTCTAAAATCAATTTAACTCACGCTTGTAGGTTCTGAATCAATTTAATTAATTATCCTACTCATTTCTTTAATAGTCTTCAATGTTGTGTTAATTAATATAACTAGAAAGCACGCCAATAGGATAAAGGACTTCAAAATGCTTCCCAGAATTGCGATTGCATATACACACTTAGGCAAGCCTTAGGGCGTTAAATAATTGTGAAATAAGTTCTATGTATATGTGAAATTATCCAGGTTTAACAAGCTGTAAAACCAGTAGGCAAACTGGTTAGGATCCTGCTACTTCCCTTAAAAAATAAACGCTGCATGTTCTATTTTGTAATGTTCATCTAGATATCATGTTCTTAGGATTTCTAAACTTCTTTTGAAAATCTGTGTTTTAATTTGTCGTTTGATTGCCTACATACACGTGGAGGTGAATATGGGCCTTCTAACTGTTTGTCCCTATTTGCTTGTCCTACATGTTATTTGCCTGTTGCCTAGATTTTTTACCTTTTAAAACCTTAGGTCATCTAGAACTATCTAGATTTAGAGGTCCCAAATTCCTCCAGGACCATAAGGAAAGGACGAGTAGCAGTACACTTAGAGGTCGTTAATTAAACTCACTCATATAACCACTAAGGGGAGGGTAATTGTTAGTAAAAGGATATGATGACCTGCGCGTTAATGTCACGTGTATCCCCTCTTATTGAGGAGTGATTACCGGGCATTGCATAGGTATGATCCTGTAGGCTAATCAACCTAGGACTCCCCTTTCCCAATTTCATATGTGTTTAAACTCTCTAAACTTTCTTTTCTTTACGTATACATAAGCTGTCCAAATCTCTTTACCTTCATTATTTAGACTTCCTTGATCATATATGCATTTAGATGGAGAAAGACACTTTATCTGCAAATAGTTGCTTGCTTGTTAATTGACTAATTCATATAGTTTAAGTTCGGCTGGGACCCACCGTTGTGGACCGCGAGGGGTGCCTAACACCTTTCCCTCAAGGTTATTTTGAGCCCTTACCCTAATCTTTTGTAATGCAAACTAGTTACATGAGTTAATCGCTCTAGGTGCCCTAACACACCATAATCCCTTAGGTGGCGACTCTTCAAATACCCAATTCCCAAAAGGAAACGAGTTATTCCCTCATGAATGTCGAAACCCAGACTTCCCCGCAAAAAGGGAAAAAGGGGGCGTGGCAGCATGGTGACTCTGCTGTGGAATATTTTAGGCTCATACCATAACAAACTTATTTTTGTGAATTAGTCCAAGCATGCTTCGTCCCACGTACCCTTTCCCCTTATTTGAATTTAACTGTCTATTTTCAAGCATTTATGATTTCTTTATTTTCCTGAAATTAACTTGTCTCTTTGTTTTCTCTTCCGTAACTATCTTTCAATTATTTAAATACTGCATTTATTATTTTTCTTACGTGCAAATACTTTACAACATGCTATTCATTGTTGCATAAATCATTCTCAACATCATATTCCACTCGTGTGTAATCAATCCTATAGCAACGCTTGATGAGTGTTTGTGCTCTTCCTATATATCACCCTTTAAATTCGGAAAGGCGTATTTGCGGTAAAACTAGTTGATCAGCGGTGTGTTCGATGGTTCCGTGCCTTTTTCCCTCAAGTTGTCCGCTTGAGGGTCCCAGTTTAGACCTCTATTGCATCCTTACTCTGATTAATTGTACATGCATCATGATCAAACCTAGCCGGGTTAATATGTTGTCCGCATAATAACCCTCTAAGACAAGCCTAGTCCAAAATTCCATAGGATTTTCCATAATCTCAATGGATGTAACCACGATTATGTGCATTAATTTGGAGAAATAAGTGCCAATATACTAATCATTACTGTATAAATAAACGAACCTGGAGGGGGAAAGGGCCTAAATCTCTCTTGTTTTGCAGAAAATGAGGCACGATGTCCCTAGATTCGGTATGGTCGGTAGCATACCTCTACTTTTGATAGATTGGTGGAGGGATCTTCCCTCAAGTGATCAAAATCACGTGAACAGAGTCTTGGGTAATTTGCCATCACTATTGGATCTTCAACCAAACAAGATGCTAATCAAGGCTGCCACTCTGTTTTGGGATAAGGAAAGGGCTGTGTTCCGTTTTGGAGACATAGAAATAACTCCCCTCCTAGAAGAAATAGGGGGATTTGCTGGTTGCCTTAGGATAGCCCTGGTCTGCTAGCACCTGAAAATCGTACCACCAGAGGGTTCCTTAAGATGATGGGGTTAAAGAAAAATGATGATTTGGAGTGCATGAAAAACTCCTACATACCTTTTGATTTCCTTTATGAAATATACGGTCATAGCAGCTCCTACCGTATTTTTGATGATGTGTTCTCAATCACTTCTTTGGGTTGGGTCCATCGCAGGGTCTTCATGTTCATTGTGTGCTTCTAGGGCATGCTGGTATTCCCAATCCAAGTGGATAGAATCCATACTAGTCTGGCCTTGGTGGCCAAAACTCTGATGGACGGGATCGAGGGGCAGACATATACTATTGTCCTTATGATCATTATGGATATGTACCGGGCCTTGGAATGTTGTCCGATGGGGTCCTGATTCTTTAAGGGTTGCAACTTACTGTTACAAGTCTGGCTGTTAGAACATCTCCAAAGGGGCCAATATTGCCAAGAGTTTCCACGAAGGCTGTGGAATGATCACATAGCCTTCCACCACCCTAAAAGAATGACTTACATGCTGGACATGTTCGATCAACCTAAGGATGTTGTAGGATGGGTGCAGGTTTTCAACAAGCTGACTGATGACCAGGTTCAGTGGATGTTGGAGTGGTTCCCCACTGACGAGTTCATCATAAGATCCAGAGATGTCCCACATTTGGTGTTGATCGGGTTAAGAGGGATATACCCTTATGCTCCCCTTAAAGTTATGAGATAGGCAGGTAGAAGACAAGTCACACCACAAGTTTCTAAGATGAGCCACTTTAGAGCCGACTTATTGGGTGACGCCATCCCGTATAAGAATTAAGCGCAACATATGTGGACTTTGAAGATCATTGTAGAGAAGGATACGATTAATCCAGAAAGATAACATGCGGGCCACTAATTCTTTTACCCCTCATGGTTGGATGATAATCTGTCAGGAGTCTTTGAGCCAAGGGTTGGTCCAGGAAACAGGGTCATAGATGAGTTTGCTAAAGCAGAGGTGAAGTACAACAAGATGCGCAAAAGAGTTCGAGAGTCTGAAGCTGAGCATATGGCGTAACATAAGGCTGGCATGGAAATGATTAACGAGTGGAAAGAAAGAGCTGTTAAATCCAGCGAGAGGTTGGAATATCTGGAGTACAATTTAATAGAATTAGAGGGGGAAGATGAGGAAGATGGTTACCAACTGCCAGAGTGCTGAAGGAAATGAAGGAGGGCATCTGGCAAGAGCATTCCTACTGCTGAACTTGCGCGAGTTGGGAGAGTTGATCGACAACAGCACCGGTCTGGAGAGGGTCCTTCTGGGACCAAGTAGATTAGATTTACTTGTTTTCCTTTTCAAATGTAATAAGGACAAGTGCCATTGGCAACATTATTTTGTTTAGTTTCGTTTTGGGGCATTTATTTTTACATTAATGAAATGAGGCAATTATTGGCACTAAATATTTCCAAATTTATTTATCACTAAGCCTACCTTGGGCACAGCGGAGCTCCCAAATTAGGACGCGAATTTATATTCTCGCAATATGTGTTTAAATATTGCAAACATTTCAGAATTCTTACTGACTTGTTTACCTTTTTGTTTTTCCTTATTCTTTATTCCCATCCCCTAAGGTTGGTTCGTTCATATTGGCATCATCAGCGTATCACACCAGATCTAGAGGCCCTCCACCTAGTCCTCCTCCAAGAAATACAAAAAGCAAAAGGGAAAGCTAAAATGGACGACTTAAGTGGTATTTGAAAGGAGAATGTGGGAAATGCATAAACTACAGACGGTCAGAGTACTCCGGCACCAAATGATCTAGTTTTGAGGTTGGAACAAAAGATACTATAGTTACAGGGCGAACTTGAGCAAGTCCACAACTTGGCAAACTTATCACTCACCCTGAATGTCCCCGACATCAACCAACAAAACACAAAGAACCTAGCACCTCCCCAAAACACACCAAACCAACATCCATAAAACCCTTCTGCACCGCATCAATATGAAACCCCACCCCAAAATCTCAATCCCTTACCAATACCAACTCCACCACAACATCACCATCAACCAATCCAGTACCCACCAACCGCCACTTATCACACTCCCCAGAATACAGCACAACCCATTCCCGATCCTTAAAACTCAACCAATGACCACCACTACACTCAGGCACCTGGCACTCACCAAAACAACCCAATATACGTAGAAACCGTTCCTCACTCTATCCAACCAACCTCCTATACCCCAGAATCCACTGAGAAGGATCTGCTCATCAAAAACATAACTGAAGAACTCATGAAATTAACAAGTCAAGTTGAGTGTGTCGAAGGAGGCAAAGGGATAAAAGGTTTGAACTATGAAGACTTATGCATACAACCAGATGTAAAACTGCCAGAGGGTTACAAACCTCCCAAGTTCAAGATATTTGACAGTACAGGTGATCCCGGGGTTCATCTGAGGACCTATTGTGACAAACTTGTCGGGTTTGGAAAGGATAAAAGGATCTGGATGAAACTCTTTATGAGAAGTATTACGGGGGATGCTTTCTCCTGGTACATCAGTCAGGATCCTAAGAAATGATCCAACTAGGTGAGTATGGCGTCTGATTTCATGGACCAATTTATGTTCAACACAGAAAATGCACCATATGTTTTCTACATCTAGAACCTTAAGAAGAAACCCACCGACTGCATATACGCATTTAGGCAAGCCTTAGGGCATTAAATAATTGTGAAACCAGTTCTGTTTATACGTGAAATTATCCAGGTTTAACAAGCTGTAAAACCAATAGGCAAACTGGTTAGGATCCTGCTACTTCCTTTAAAAAATAAATGCTGCATGTTCTGTTTTGTGATGTTAATCTAGATATCATGTTCTTAGGATTTCTGAACTTCTTTTGAAAATCTGTGTTTTAGACGTGATGTTTGATTGCCTATATACATGCAGAGGTGAATATGAGCCTTCTAATTGTTTGTCCCTATTTGCTTGTCCTACATGTTATTTGCCTGTTGCCTAGATTTTTTACCTTTTAAAACCTTAGGTCATCTAGAACTGTCCAGATTTAGAGGTCCCAAATTCCTCCAGGACCATAAGGAAGGGACAGGTAGCAGCACGCTTAGAGGTCATAAATTAAACTCGCTCATATAACCACTAAGGGGAGGGTAATGGGCAGTAAAAGGATATGATGACCTGCGTTAATGTCACATATAGCCCCTCTCATTGAGGAGTGATTAACGGGCATTGCATGGGTATGATCCTGTAGTCTAATCAACCTAGGACTCCCTTTTCCCAATTCCATATGTGTTTAAACTCTTTGAACTTTCTTTTCTTTACGTATACATAAGCTGTCCAAATCTCTTTACCTTCATTATTAAAACTTCCTTGATCATATATGCATTTAGATGGGGAAATCCACTTTATCTACAAATACTTGCTTGCTTGTTAATTGACTAATTCATATAGTTTAAGTTCGGCCGGGACACACCATTGTGGACCGCGAGGGGTGCTTAAAACCTTTCCCTCAAGGTTATTTCGAGCCCTTACCCTAATCTCTGGTAATGCAAACTAGTTACATGAGTTAATCTCTCTAGGTTCCCTAACGCACCATAATTCATTAGGTGGCGACTCTTCAAATACACAATTTTCAAAAGGAAACTAGTTATTTCCCCATGAATGTCGAAACCAGGACTTCCCCGCAAAAAGGGAAAAAGGGGGCACCACACTTGGTGAACCTATCCAACCTCCACAAAGCATCAGTAAACATAGCTGCTCCATCATCGGTCTGAGCCACAACTCCCGGTTGAACTACCCCAACTGGCTGAGCTGCTAGAGTCTGAAACTGGGGAGCCATCTGCTCCGGTGTGCGAGTAGCGGGAGTTTGTACTCCTCTCCATCCTGAGAGACAGCTTGTGCTACAAGAAGTAAGCCTTCCTAGGCGACACTCTCCATAAGTCCCACTAGACGGACCAGAGTATCCTGAAGTACCGGGGTGGCGATGAACCCCTCTAGGACCTGAGCTGGCCCTACTGGAACGGTCTGGGTTGGGCTGGAACTTCATCGTCAAACTCAACCTGAGGCTCCACCGCTGGTACTGCTGCTCTAGCTCTGGGCTGAGCTTTACCTCTGACTCGGTCCCTAGGACAGACTCGACCTCTTCCCCTCGCAGGAGCTGATACTGGGGGCTCGGGCTGCTGGTAAGCTGATGAAGCGGTACATGTTCTCCCCATCAGAGAAAGAATAGAGTGGAAGTTCAATTAGCATTGAGAAATCAAGTTGCACGACAGGAAAGAATAAATGTAAAGTTTTCCTAAACTTCGTAGCCTCGGGGAGGATAAACACAGATGTTTCCGTATCGATCCCTCAGACTCTACTAAGCTTGTCCGTAAATTGTGAGACCTAAGCAACCTAGAGCTCTGATACCAAATTGTCATGACCTATATTTCCCACCCCCAAGAGTCGTGATGGTGCCTACTCATGAAAGCTAGGCAAGCCAAATGTTTAGATTTTATTACCCTTTTTCCTTAACCTTTTAACAATTTCAAATTAACATGGGATCAACAACAGAATAATAATAATAATAATAAAAGAAGAAATGCGGAAGACAAAATCTGATAATTTAACTAAATACTAGTACGAAAATCCAAAATACAACCCTACCCAGAACTGGTGTCACAATGTCACGGACCATCTATGAATACTACAAATAGTGGCCTAAATAGAAAAATACAAGTCTGTCTCTGAAATAAATAAAAACATAATGGAAAGGATAGAAGGGGACACCAAGGCCTGCTGACGTCTACAGGACTACCTCGGGTCTCCGCTGGACCAAAGGCAACAACCTCGCTATGGTCCAAAAGCTCCAGTACCGGGATCTGCACACAGTGAAGAGTGTAGCATCAGCACAAGTGACCCCATGTACTAGTAAGTGTCGAGCCAAACCTCGGCAAAGTAGTGACGAGGCTAGGACAACACTACCAAATAAACCTGTGCAGTTAAATCATATATGGCAAATAATGATAACAAAAACTAGCAGTTAAAAATGCGAAGGGGGAACATGTTGCGGGAAATGTTAAGTACTAATAGAATTTCAGTAAAGAAGCATAAAAAACACCATAATTTCATATTAGCAAGAATAAGGAAAATAGTAACAAATCAATATTCGCTTTTATTCTTTCTTGTTGCGGCGTGCAACTCGATCCAATCATATAATGATGTTGCGGCGTGCAACCCGACCCCACTTGTCCACCCTTATTACTCCTTATTGTGGCGTGCAACCCGATCTCAATATACAAATCAACATCAATCATAAAAGAATCTCGGCAAGGGAACAATAGTATAACAACAATATCCTGGCAAGGAAAAACAATATCATAAGTAATAACGTCCTGGCAAGGGAAACAATATTCTAAATGATAACATCCCGGCAACGGAAATAATATTATAAACAATTACATCACAGCAATGGAATCAACAATATATCTCATCTCGTTTCCACAATCATTTCACAACCTAAGTCTCAACTTGAGCCAATGCTCCACAATGGTCAATTACCAAGAATACTTTCATAAGCCTTGTTCAACATTTAAAATCATCATATTAAGCATGGACAATACATAATGGAGTCACAACAACCATAGTATAAGACTCACGGGCATGCTTGACACCAACGTATAGATACTCATCACCACACCTATACGACGTACTCAACACTTAACACATAGCAAATAAGACCACAACTCTTATTCCCTCAAGCTAAGGTTAGACCAAACACTTACCTCAATGCCACGAACACAATCAAGCCTCAACTACCGCTTTACCTGTCGATTCCACTTCCAATTCGCTTGCATCTAGTCACAATTTACTTAATGATATCAATAAATGCTAAATAAACCAATTCTAATGCATGAAAATAGGTTTTCAAATGATTTCCTCAAAAAGTCAAAAATCAACCCCGGGCACACTTGGTCAAACCCGAGGTTTTAACCAAAACCCGATCACCCATTCATCCACGAACTCAAATATATAATTTGTTTTGAAATCGAACCTCAAATCGAGGTCCAAATCCCCAAAATTTGAAAATCCTAATTCCTACCAAAAACACCCAAATTCCCATGAAAATCCCTAGATTTTATGATGAAATCTTGTTAAAAGATCGATTAGATTGAAAGAAATGAGTTAAAAATGACTTACTAATGATTTGGAAGAGTTCGTGCCCTTGAAAAATCGCCCAAAGATGTTTTAGGATTTGAAAAGTTGTAAAAATAAAGAAGAATCCCGTCAGAAATCCCATTTATCAGGTACAGATGTCGTAATTGCGACCAGGGTTTCGCAATTGTGAATCCTGAGAATTTTTGCTAGCTTCACAAGTGCGAAGAAACTTTCGCATTTGCGACCCCTGACAATTCCTGCCATCTTCGCAATTGCGAAGGAAGATGTCACATTTACAACTTCTGGGATTTCTGAGGTTTCGCAAATGTGAGCTAGGCTGGCCATGGCTTATTTCGTAATTGCGATCATCCCTTTGCAATTCCCATGCCATCAGACATCACATTTGCGATCTCTGATCTCGCATTTGCGAGATTAGGGGCCATAATACCCGAACTGAACCTGCAACAATTTTCCTAAATCCAAATACACTCCGTAGCCTATCCAAACTCACCCGATTCCTCGGGGCTCTAAACCAATCATGCACGCAAGTATAAAAACATCATACGGACTTGCTCGTTGATCAAATAATCAAAATAACATCAACAACTACGAATTCAACCTCAAATTCATAAAATTACACAAGAACATTGAAATTTCCATTTTCTCAAATAAAGGTCCGATTTATACCAAACGAACTCTGATTCATACCAAACTTCACATATTCGACTTAATTATTATTTTAAACTTGTACCGAGCTCTGGAACCAATAAACGGGTTTGATACCATCAAGAAATTGTATCAACTCACTTATAAAAGCCTTTATATTTACCAGCAAACAATTCTCTTTAAAAATTCTTTTCTCGGGCTTGGTACCTCGGAAATCGATTCTGAGCATACGCCCAAGTCCCATATTTTACTATGGACCCTACAAGACCGTCCAATCACGGGTCCGGGTCCGTTTACAAAGAATGTTGACAAAGTCAACTTTAATCAATTTTAAAGGCCAATTTCATAAAATTTCTTATATTTCACATAAAAGCTTTTCGGAAATGCGTCCGGACTGCGCACGCAAATCGAAGTGAGACGAAAAGAGGTTTTCAAGGCCTTGGGACACAGAATTTACTTTGAAAATGAGCGATGACATTTTGGGTCATCACACACCCTTATCACTCTGCTTATTCAACAACAGTGAGATACCACTGTTATGCCCCGCATAACAACAATAGTGAAATTCCAACCTTATACTCCACATAACAACAACCAAACTACACAACAATTCACAAATGCTAACATCACAACAACATGACATAACAACTCGTAACACAAGTGCCCATAGGCCACAACCTTTCCAAAGACCCAACAATATCAATAATTCCATAACGAATAGCTCACGGCTCAAACACAATATGTATAAAATCTCAATAATAACAAAATGAATGGGAAAGTAACTTAACAAGGAACAACACCCCCTTTAAACACAACTTCAATTAAAATAGAGTAATAACTTTTGATAACCTCAATTCTAATTAATTATTTAAGGATGAACTCGATAGTGAAAAAATTTCCATGAAATGGCACGCTTCGGATTCTAGTGTATGAGTTAGTCTAACAATGAAGGAAATGGCACGAACTAGTAACTATGTCAAAATACATGAATAGCCTGACAACAAAATGATATAATGTACAACAATTTCAACTAATAATAATTCAACAATAAGATTAATCATATAATTGTAAAAGTGGTAACAATTACAAATAAGGCATACATGAACAAACTCGACAAGTAAAGAATGTGACATGTAACGATAACTTCAAATAAAGCATGTGATATCATACACGACGAATAAAAGATACAACATGTGCTAAGAAATTCCAAATAAATACATAAAGGAAGACTAAGAGTCCCAACTGGTAAATCTTGCACATATAAACCCGAGTATGTACTCATCACCTTGCGTACATGGCTTTCACATGACACAAATAGCACAAATGACTCAAATCCTAAGGGATAGTTCCCCGATACAAAGTTAGGCAAGATACTTACCTCAAAGAAGGTAAACCAATACTATAAAATGACCTTCTCATGTGAAAAAACCTCTAGAAGGCTCAAATCTAGCCAAAATAACTTAATATCATAAATAAAAACCATAGGAAATAATTTCGGATGATAAAGATTTGATCTTTAATGAAAACTAAAAAGTAAACCCCGGGCCCTCACCTAGGAACCCGATAAAATTTACAAAATCCGAACACCCATTCTGATACGAGTCCAACCATACAAAAATTATCTAATTCCGACATTAAGGCAGTATTCAAATCATTATTTTACATTAAAAATTCTCATTTTTTCCCATTCAAATCACTAATTTAATAACAAAGATGGAATCATAAAATATAATCTAATACGGATAAAGAACACTTACCCCAATACAAAATGTGAAAATCCCCTTCAAAGTTGCCCAAATCTGAGTTCCATGGCTCAAAATGTAATAAAATGATCAAGACTTTTGAAATAGAGTACTTAATACACTTCTCTAGAGGTACCCTTCGCGATCGCGGTCACCAACCTCGCAATTGCGGCCATTTCTCTACGATTGCGATGAGCAAATTCTCATTACCCTTCCCAAGCGCTTCTAAGACAGTCTATAGTTGTAACGAGCTGGGCGGTCATTTTATGAATTTCAGCCCTATTTCCCCCATTTCTTCTTCTTTATATCTTGTTCAGTTGTATTATGTGGTATCGGGTTGGTTGGTTCGGGTTCGGAGTAGTTTTGGAGAGGTATGACACACTTAGTCTCTTTTGAGTAAGACTAAGTTAGAAAAAGTCAACCGGATATTGACTCATGTGCAAAAGGTATCGGATATGAATTTTGACGATTCAGATAGCTCCGTTAGGTGATTTTGGGCTTAGGAGCGTGTTCGGAATGTGGTTTGGAGATCTGTGATAGATTTAGGTGTGAATTGGCGAAATTGAAAATTTGACATTTTTCGATCGGCAGTGGAAATTTTGATATCGGGGTCGGAATGGAATTCCAGAAACTGGAGTAGGTCTGTAGTGTCATTTGGGACGTGTGTGCGCAAAATTTTAGGTCATTTGGAGTTGGTTTGATATGTTTTGGCATCGTATGTGGACTTTGGAAGTTTTCAAGTTCTTAGGCTTGAATCCGAGGTTGATTTAGTGTTTCGATGTTGTTTTGAGTGTTCCGAAGGTTGGAATAAGTTTGAATAGTGGTATATGACTAGTTGGTATTTTTGGTGGAGGCCCCGAGGGCCTCGGGATAAATTCGGCTGGCTAACGGAAGGATTTGGAATTTGGTTGAGCAGCTGAACTTTGCTGCTTCTGTCATTTCTGCACCTGCAGATTGGAAACTGCAGGTGCGAGCCTCGCAAAGAGAGAGAGGGGCTGCATATGCAAAGAGTTGAGGAGCTGAAGAGAACTGCAGGTGCGCACAAGGACCGCACCTGCGAGACCGCATGAGCAGGAAGCTGACCGCAGAAGCGGAATCCTAGGGTTAAGTGAAAACCGCACCTGCAATGGTTTTTCCGTAGGTGCGGTATAGCAGAAGCGACTCTGAGACCGCAGATGCAGAAAACACTAGACAGAAGGCATAAAAAGTTCTTCTTCATGAATTTTGCTAAGTTTCTCCATTTTTGAAGACGGGAATTGAGCTTGGGCAGTGATTTCTCAAGAGGGGTCAAGGGTTGTCAGTTAGGTAAGCCACTTAAGCTTTATTACTTGTGTTTATGACCATTTTTCCATTGTTTAATCATGATATTAGTGGAAATAGGGAAGAAAGTTGGGAGATTAGGGCTTGAGTTTTGGAGAGCTTTGAGTGGGGATTTGAGGTCCGATTTCGATGCTTTTTGTATGAATGGACTCATGGGAAGATAAGGATTCTAGTGGTGTGATTTTTATCGAATTTCGATATATGGGCCCGAGGGTCAGGTTTGGCCAATTTCGGGATTTTTGAGTTAATTTGATAATTTTTATATGGGTTTCATTCCTTTAGCGTGTATTGATAATAATACACTGATTTTGGTTAGATTGGGGGCATTTGGAGGCCGAATCGAGAGGCAAGGGCGTCGCGGGCTAGAGTTTGGCTTGGCTTGAGGTAAGTAATGCTTCCAAACTTGGTTCTGAGGGTTCGAAACCCTAAATTATGCATTCTATGATTACTATTGAGGTGACGCAAATGCCAAGTGACGGGCGTGTGGGCGTGCACCGTGATAGTTGCGACCTGGATCATTCCATGGCACCGCTTAGTAACTCTTTCTTGTTGATATCCGTGTTTCTATCATGTGGTTAAGTAAATGTGTTGTAAAAACATGTTAGATATCCTGTTAGGGCTTTATGCCGATGCTGTTGAGACCCGAGTGGTCGTTTCTTGTTGTCATCTCATTACATTCATTGATATTTTGTGCTCAGTCTTGCTCATGCATATCATATCATGTCTTAGTCTCAGTTGTGAGCACGTGATTTTTTGCCCTATATGAATTACTCTCATAAATTCAAGAAAAATAAATTTTCCCATTATTTGCAATTTCGTAGATTTTTCATAGGATTTTTGTTAAGTGTTTGCATTTTTCTGTGCATGTTTATAGTATAAAAATATCATGCATTGCATTTAGGTTTTAGTATACAGTCCCAGGATTGATTAACTGGTTATTTGTTTTGTTCAAAAAAGAAAATCACAAAAATTGGCTCATTTTTACAATTATTGTCTTTAATTTTAGATTATTGATTTTTCTCTTTTAATTTAGGATCAAATAATTTTTATAAATTTTGTAGTTTGGTAATTAGTTTAATTTTACAACTTAGACTAATTTGGGGTTTAATTTAAGATTTAATTAATAATAGAAAAGAAGAAAGGGGAAGAATAATAGAACAAAAGAGAAAGGGAATTGAGAAGAGGGTTTAATTTAGTGTTGAATTTGGGCGAGTGCACCCGACATTCCCCCTCCCCACCCCAAATTCGAGCCCAAAATCAAGTAACCCAGTCCAGGCCCCACTATAACCAAACAATACCGTTTCTATCTCTTTCCATCACAGCCGTTGATCTCATGTGATCTGACGGTTGTGAACTAGGCACCAATAAATATAAAACTGTGTGAAATCACTCCCCCCTACTTCGGAACCCCCATCTCACTCTCATCTCCCTCAACTCAGAAACCCTAGAGACCATCAGCCGCCCTTAAATTCTCTCCGCCACCTCCGCCGGCGGCGATGCCATGAACAACTCCAATCTGCTCCAAAATTACACCCTATAATCCATGTCCTCTCCTCTTCCTAAACCCCAAAACTATTTCCCTCGAATCCCTCTTAATCCTCTCCAATTTTAGATCTAGAACCAATACCGAAAACCCTAGTTCCTCCGAATCAACCCAAAGCTTCACCACACCATCTCCTCACTCCCCCCACCCCTAATATCTCACTGATTTCCCCCAAACAACCCCACAAAACTCCGCAATTCAAAGTTTAAGAGGGAGTTATGTTTGGTTCGAAGAAAACCTCCGAGCTGTCGTTCCATCAGTGCTCGAGTCCTGAACTACTTCCTGGTGTTTTCTTCTAGGATTAGGCTTTTAGGAGTCTTCTCTTTCAAATAGATTCGGTCAAAGCCATGCAAGACCAGATCCCTTGAAGGAGAAGACCTCTATTGGTCAATCATGGTGATGATGATATTAAAAGCGGTCCTGGTGTTTTCCACTCTACAAATGGTAAGGTCTCACCGTTTACCTCTCCATTGTTCTTCTCTTTTCTTCAGTATTCTTTCAGGTTGTTTTTCCATCCATAAATCTGTTTGTTCTTCATCTTTAAGAGTCGTCCCTGTTTCAGTCTTTGGACGTGTTTAAAATCAGTTTCATAGGGGGTTCGTTAGTTTGGTTTCAATTCATGGTTCATTAGGTTTTCATTCCTTTTGCTCTTTTGATTCTCCCTATTAAATAATAATCTTAGTGTTCATTTTAGATTTGTTAATTAATTCCGAAGCTTAATCATTAATTATAGTCAGTTTAGTTCATCATTTGAATTAATCCTTGTTCCAATGGTATTTTTCTGATTTTAGCTTATGTGAGAAGGATTTACGTTTAATTCGAGGTTCAATTGCATTTGTTGTGGTTTATTTGAGAATGGTTTGGAATGCATTAGTTTTTCTAGCACTTGTGAAAGTTCCATTTAGGGTTTCTTGTACAGACCAGTTCTTCATGAATTAATGTCATTCACCAGTTGTTAGATGCATTTCTAGTTTTGAATTTCATTTTTTTCAATCCATCTGAAGATATCAGCTTGTTTGTTTATATTCAGAACTTTAGGTGGTAATTGAATAGCTAGGAACTTAAACGGGTAATTTGGGGATTATTAACATGAAAGAATCTTTAGTAACTGATTGGGAAGCTTCTTAAAATGGACAGCTGCCCAAAATTGTTAGGATAAGAGGCTGAAAAATGAAAATATCTGAAAGGAAAGGGACAACTGTACATAAATCAGTTTTAAAAGATACCCTATGAGGGGTATTTTGGAAAAGATCCTATCTCCTTGCCTTGAAAGGCACACAACAAATTTCTGTTGCATAAATAAGGCCTTCCCCTCACTTTTCACACACAGAAAACAGACCTGAAAATCTTTCAAAAAATCTCTCAAATAGGAAGCTTTTTCTTTTTTCTGGTTTAAAGAAGAAAAAAAAGAAAGGAAAAAAAAATTGAACAATCTTGTTGATATTTCTGGATTTTAGAGTTCTTGTGACTTGAGACTGAAGCTGCTTGCTGACTATTTGCTGCCTTGCTCTCTATTTGTCGAAGTAGATGTGTTTTATTTGATATTTTGGAGCAGAATTTCAGGCACTAAGGTACACATCACTAAGGCACTAGAAGTGTTGCTTGAATGATAGAGTGTATATCTGTGTAGATTCTTATTTCACATGCTTGAAAACATATTATTCTTGTGCTCCAAATATATTAGTTGATATCTGCTGGGCTTAAGCTCTAAGTACACTGTTTTGTTTTTGATTATTCATGTCTAATATTTTGCTTTATGGTTTAAGTTGTGAGTATTGGCCAGGGGTCAGCATATGTGCAACATGGCTCTTGTTGGATCTGATCTCAACATGATCAGATCCATGAGAGTTAGAAGCAGAAATTGATATTATTCCTATGATGGAGGAGCTGGCAGCTTATGGAGGATTAGAATCTAAATGTAGATTTGGTTTTAGTAGTTTAGAGTAATTTTGTTTGTTATTTCATAGAACTAGGCTTATTAATCTCTATTTACTAGTTATTTGTTCTTTAATGATTCAAAGTTTTGTTAAAATAGTACTGAGCCTATATGTCAATTAATGTAATGTATATAAAGAAGTCGTAAGGGTCAGAGGTGAATGCTTCAATTTAGTTTATTTGGTGTTTAAACATGCTGGCAATCCCAAATGAGTTGTATAATGATTTAGGTACATGTTGACTTTCCAGTTTTGCCTCTATGTTATTTTGCCATGTTTGGGCTCAATGTCAAGCCCAAGAATATTCACCCTTATCCCTTCTTCTTTTCCTTGCACTTTACGTTTAATGGAATGGTTTGGTGACTGAAGCCCAGCATCCTGTTGGATCTGTGTTTGGCTTGATATCAATGCTGTGCAGTTGGCTCTCATTCTGAGAGATGGGCTCAATTTCGAGCCCAATCCAATGCATAACTCGCAAATCCCAGTTGGTCTGTAGCTGGTTCATTCTCTATTGAGCAATCAAAATTATTTAATTACCTTGATGTGTGGCTGTAATTAGGGCCTTAGATGGAACTTCGAGTTAGATAAACTTTGAGTGGATTCGTCAAGAGCCTTATAATCTCCTAATTGAACGTAGTTATTTTAGAGCGAGGTGTGCCATCCACAATTTAACCATTCATGGCCCTCGTATTAATCTTATGACTTAGAATATAAAAATGACAAATGCTCATAGTTGCTTTAGGCCCGTTTAATATACCATCGTGATTGCGTACACATTCGCGTGACAGGATTATGATTTTAAAAACAAAACTGGAGTATGCGTTCGTGCAATTTTGGCCAAACATTTCTTAATAATAACAACAAAGCGTTATTAATCGTGGATATGTTCGCGTGACATGATTTTTGACGCGCCAAACAAATGGGTACACGTGCGCGTGACCCGTTTCAAGATAATTTCTTAATTAAAAGAGGCCAATGCACATAGGTTCTAAAATCAGTAATTAGACAATTTGTTTAAGCCAAGTATGATCAAAGCGACCGTGCTAAAATCACGGAATCTTGGAATGCCTAACACCTTCTCCTGGGTTAACAAAATTCCTTACCCAGATTTCTGTATTCGCATACCGTAAATAGAGTCAACCCTCCTCGATTCAGGATTTTAACTGGTGACTTGGGACACCATAAATTATCCCAAGTGGCGACTCTGATTTTTAATAAATAATTCCATTTTGATTGTCACTTAAATTGGAGAAAAACTCTCTTATACCCTTTCAGGGGAGGTAAAAAGGAGGTGTGACATCAGTTATTATTATTTGGCACATCATATCATTGTTTCAGGCTAGTTTCATGACATTGTGAGCCCGTGTGTGTGAGACTGGAGAGTGATGACTGAGTGAGGCATGTAGCGACCCCTTTTTCCTCTCGAAATCGGGTTTATGACATTTGTAGGGCAACTCGTTCCTTTGGGGAACTGGGTTTTGCATTTTGAAGAGTCGCCACCTAATGATTTGAGGTGCATTAGGACACCAATGAGGTTCAGTTCTGAGTTTGTTTGGATAACCAGAGATTGGATAAGGGGTTGAAATTATCCCGAGGGGAAGGTGTTAGGCACCCCTCAGGATCCACTAGTGTGGTTCTCGGCCAGATAGTTTATTGTGAATTTAGCAAATATACAAGTACGAGCTCAAATATTAGGGGATTTAAATATATAAAAAGAAAGAACAATTAAAAGAAGAGTAAAAAGAGTTTGCTAATAAAAGAAAAGGGGGGGGTCCTAGGTTTATATTTAATATGGATCACGTCAATGCAATACCAGGTAATCACTCCTCAAAAGAAGGGTTACACATGACATTATCGCACCGGTCATCATATCCATATCTACCCTTCCCACCCTCTTAAGGTATTAAAGCGAGGATTGGTCTTGATTACTATTTCATGTTATTACCCGTCCCATTCCTATCAGTCCCGGAGGCACTTAGGACTACTTGTCCTAAAGGGTGGGATATTAAGCTGATTGGTTTCAAAGGATAAAAGTATAAGGCGACATACGAAACAAATAACACTGCACATTAGGGGAAAGCATGCAAGCAAATAAAGACTCAAGTATGCCTCTTCAAACAAAGCACATATATAACATGACTTGCACGTACTATTTAGGTCTGATAAAAAATACTAAAGACGAGGGGAGTTTGATTATTCAAGCAGACTTGTTTATTACATAACTCAGATAAGAAGTCTGAATCAGGCCTGCCTGCTCATTATAGCAATTAACAAAAAGCGGATTCAATTTTACAGCTATTACTCTAAGGCTTGCCTGAGTGTTTAGATGGGGTCCTATAGGCATGATATCTACTTAATTCAGAAGGTGGTGAAACAGTGATAACTCAAAACGAATTGCTTGAAATCCTATAGGCATGCTTGCTAAACCTTGTTAAAATAAGGAAATTAGGTTATTAAAAAAAAGGTTCAGAATGGACGAATTTTAAATTAGACTAGTTTCAGTTTCTGCAGATGACAGTATCCACTATCGCTGATTTTTACTCCTATGAACACGAGATCTAGGATTACTTATTTTAGACCTTATAGACATAATTGCTGATTTTAACCCTAGTATCTGAATAGTGTCAAACCCCTATAGGCATAATATTTAGTAGACAATAGAAACAGGCAGGTTCTTACTGGGAATTCCTATAAGTATAATTTCTATACATTATACCGATTTTAACATGCTACTGGGTTATAACCAATTGGGCACCAAAAACATGATATCTAAACGGTGACTAACACGCAGGATTTTAGATAATTCCTATAGGCAGGTTATCTAGATGTGAACAAGCAAGATTTAAAGTAAGTCCTATAGACATGGTTTCTAAATGTGATGTGAATATGCAGAATTAAAAGCATTCCTATAAGCATGTTTTCTAAATGCAAATTGAACATGTAGAAAACAAACAGTTCTATAGGCATGTTTTCTACCCTTGTGCATGCAAAACTACCCAACCCTTTTTCAGTAGCTAGCCCCAAATATTCATTACAAATTATTACAAACCGGGATTACTGAATTACATCAGAAGAGTACAAAGAAAAGTTACAACCAGAGGAAGCCTGAATCTTGACTTCCTCTCTGAGTTATGGAATAAACCACATCAAAATGCCATTGATCCAAAGCCTTCTCAGAATTGAGTGTGTCAGAGTTCCCCAAGGGCCTCAATAAGACCCCGGGCAGTGCTCACACCCAAATTACATAACCAGAATAGAGATGAGTTGCAGTGTGGAAATGCCAGCCCTCATGTGTCCAAGTTTAGAGGGAGCTCATGGGTCCCAAGGCAAGGATCACATGAGGGGGGCAGAACTTAAGTCTAAGAAGAGAGTGAAAGTGCAGAAACTGAGTTTTAGGAGCCGAGGGAATAAAGGAGAGGGGAAGGGTGATGGGAGATAGCCATTAACATTTCAGGGAGTCAATAACTTCACACAAAGGGGCACGGGATTGGGAATCCATTGCAAGGAGCCTATACACTTAGGCATGGATTAATTTTGGGCATGCAGAACAATAAGAAGTACTGACATGCCTGTAAATCAACCAGAACACACAACATATAAGAGAAACATGGAGGTTATAATCCTAAGAGGATCAAGTTTGGTTCATGCACAGCAATTTCCAATATTGTCATGCCCCAAACCAACCACAAGTATTAAACACATTGGGGTAGGGATTTTGGATTCACAGGTCATAATATATTTATTCAGAATAGGAGAAAGGAAATTACAGCATGATAAAGAATGGTACTGGGTTAAATACAAATAGTAAGAAGACAAGAATGCATGAAACAGTGGATAAGCATGTTGTTGTTGGTGCAGTAAACTTAATTAGAACATACCAGTAAGAAATGCAAATGCAGAAAATAAGCAAATTTTCCCATAGCCTAGCCTTGGCTTTCAGTCGGCTAGGTAAGGCAGCAATATAGTAGTAGCAAAGAAGAGAGAGAGGTTTAGTGTAGTATGTGTTTGAACTCAAGTGTTTATGCCTTGTGTTCGTGTGTTTGAAAGAGAAGAAGTGCAGGGTATTTATAGTTTTTGAAAACGAGTAAGAGAGAGGTAATAAGCTACAAACATGGAAACAATCATGATTCGGAATCAATTATACAAGTGATTCCATTTAATTAAGGGATCACTTGCTTAACGGGCATTGACAGGTTCAAAACAAGGAAAGAAATTAATTTGTCAGCAGGCTGACAATTGCCATAAAAGAAGTAGTAAAACATTAAGTAAACAATAGAGTCTAGGTACAGAAATACTCTAATTTTGGAAAGGATTCAGTAAGGTAAAATAGGAAAAGAAATCAGTTAACCTTAACAGGTGGGTGAAATCAGAATTTCACAAAGGAAAAGTTTGAAATCAGTCACAAGTTTGAAAATCAGTCAAAGAAGGAGACTCAACATATAAATAGGGTGCATAAACATTATATACGCGAGGCCAAACCTATTGGCAAAAGGAAAATAGCATACAATAGTAGCACAAAAAGAAAACTCAATGGATAGAAACACTCGAAGCATGATAGTCAATTGAATCAGTAGTGAAGAACATAGAATATCAAAAGCATGTGAAGGTCTCGCAGTAGCAGGTGAGGAAAACCCCTCTTGAAAAATTAGGGTTTCGAGCATACTTGAGTTCTAGAGGAAATAGGAACCCAGAATCAAAAGGATCACACAAAGGAATAGAGGTTTCGAAATAAAGAACTTCAGATTGAGCCTTGTACTTAAACTAACAGTCTCAGATCCAAAGCAATAGGGTTTTCAACAATAGAAGAATTTTAAAAGATGGATAAACAAACAAATCGGACAAAACTCAAAAAAACCAGCATTAGTCTAATAAACAATTCAAAAGGAATCAAGACTTTTACCATGCAAAATCAGGCAAAAGAATAATACGAGCAAACATAGCAAAACATGTCAAAAATCAAAGAAAAGTTTTTGAAATAACTTAACAGAACCCTAATTGAAAAGATAAGCAGTTTTGAAAGCAGAGTTTTAAAAGAAACTTCGAGAAAAACGCTTAAAAGTTTAGAGCAAACATAGATTTGAAACGGATCTAAGAGAAATCGAAGGAACCTTAGAAGGTAGGGTTTCAAAAGAACCCCAAATGATGAGAAAGGCTTTGAAAACCTTCGATCTAAGCATGAGAGTCAAAAGTCAGACTCGAATAGCCATGGCTGGCCTGGAGAAAAGTCAGAGACGATCGGAAAACAGTCATTAAGCAAAGATTGGACAAATCCCCTTCACGATTTGGTCATGAGACCACAGAATCGAACACGTAGAAGCCATGGGAGGTGGATACAGGTCTCCGATGACCTCGTAAGCCATAAATTTGGGAGGTATTAGGGTTGTAATTTGATGGCGGCGGCTAGGGTTTGAGAAGATTTGAGAGAGGATTGAGAGAGAATGGGGATTCAGAGGCGGCGGAGTTTGGAAATGAGGCTAGGGTTGGGGGTCATTGGAATTAAAAAAGGAAAAGAATCGTGAGGGTCGTTGATCTTTTAGATCAATGGCCAGGATTTAGCGGGTCTTGAGTCGGGTAGGCGAATTTAGGGCTTGGGTCGGTTCAGATGGCAATTGGGCTGGGTAATTGGGTTTAAATTGGGGGTCCAATTCTGGCTGTAATTGATATGCAATTGGGGCTAAATTTTAAATAACCACTTTTCCCTTATTTATTTTATAAAAAATAGCAAATTAATTTCTGAAAACAAATTGAAGGTACTAAAATGATTTTCAATACATAATTATCAATTAAAAATATTGGACTTAATTTTTAAAAATATAAATGCAATCAAATCTAAAAGAGGCTAATATTGCAATTATATGCAATTTAGCTTTAAAAATACTAAATGACTTTGTAAAAATATGCAAAAATCATATTAGCTATATTTTAGAATGACTATAAGAATCCAATAAATGAATCATCAAAATATTTTAGGGATGAAAATAAGGAAATAAATTGGTATAAAACCTTTTAAAAATTAAGGAAAAATAATAAAACAATTGGACACACTTATACATGCATACATATGCTATTTTGAAAGTATTTTACATAATAGAAAAAAAATTATATATATATAGGGGAAAATTGGGTATCAACAAGGCCGAGAGCCTGATTTTGATTGACAGTTATGGGATCGGGATGCACGCCGCAGCGGTTATGTTGATGATTATGATAGGACTTGGGCCGTAGGAGCCCCTCCGAAGTCTGTAGCATACCCCCAGTGAGCGCAGTTGATTATATTCAGGGATGGATCTTCCCTTGGTATGGAGATGCATCTTCTCCATGAGGCTGGTTGGCCTGTTCCTCGGTACTGGAGACCGATGGTCTGCGATGTGTATATATTCCGGGATGGATCTTCCCTGGGCCTTGTGATCCATATACAGTACCGAGGGGTTGTGAGGTTGTTATCATTGTTATTATCTGGAGATGGATCTTCTCCACAGGCTGGATTCGCCTTCCTCAGTACTGAGTGACTGCTTTCAGAGATGTATATATTCCGGGATGGATCTTCCTTGGGCCGTATGAGCCATATACAGTACTGAGTGGACGAGCATTTGAGATTGTGGGAACATGAGGCACTCAGCATGGTACATTCCATACAGCATGTGCACTGACTTATAAATGTAGCAGGGTCTTATTTCTTTACCATGTTCATATCTGCTCTATTCCCTGTTTTGAACTGTCTATTTAGCTGAAAGCATGCCTACTTTTCTGTATGTTATTTCTATTATCGTTGAGGAGGTTGAGTTTGTCACTACCTCTCAGTCCATAGTTTGGACTTGTTACTTACTGAGTTGGTGTATTCACGTTACCCCTTGCACCTTGTGTGCAGATCCAGGTATCTCGGGCCACAGTAGCGGTTGCTGATCATTTCAGTCATGGGCTTTTATTGGAGATAGCGAGATAGCTGCCTGGCGATCGCAGTCCCACCTTTCTCCTTCCTTATCTTCCTCTTAGTGTATTTGTTGGCCATTCTCAAACTATGTTAGTCATGTTTTATTTCGAACAGTTGTAGTATTTTGCTCATGAATTAGTGACACCCGAGGTCGGGCTTGTATTTTCCGCTTTGTTTTGATTTTTACTTTATGCTCCCTCTGTTCCAGTTTATGTGAACCTATTTCCTTTTTGGTCTGTTTCAAAAAGAATGATCACTTTCTAAATTTGATAACAATTTAGCTTAAACTTACCATTCTACCCTTAATGAGAAACTTTTATAACCACACAAATACTCTGGGGCCCTTTTTGACTTGTTTAGGACCGCAAATTCAAAAAGACTTCATTTTTTCTTAAACTGCATTCCCAGTAAAATAGGTTCACATAAATTGAAATGAAGGGAGTATCTTTTATCGAATTTCAGTTGAAAACATGGTTTTACTTAAGTTTTAAATGAAATATGGATTATTTGGAAATGAGTTGGCTGGACGAGTTTCACGATAGGCCCCATCACGACCGGGTTGGTTTTGGGGTCGTGACAAGTTGGTATCAAAGCCTAGGTTACATAGGTCTCGCGGGTCATGAGCAAGTTCAGTAGAGTCTCGCGGATCGGTACGGAGACGTCTGTACTTATCTTCGGGAGGCTGCAAAACCTTTAGGAAAAACTTCACATTCTTGAATTCTTGTCGTGCGAATCTATTGATTCTGGTACTAAACTTCTGTTATTCTATTCTCTCACAGATGGTGAGGACACGTGCTACCGGTCAGGACGGACGACCACCAGTACCACCAATTGGGACCATTAGAGGCCGAGGTCGCAATCAAGTCTGTGGTAGGGGCAAGGGTGTAGCCTGCACCGCAACTAGGATAGCACCTGTGGATCCACCAGCCGCCCCAGTTCATGATCAGGCTCCAGCGGGGGATGCTCTAGCAGTATTAGCTCAGGCACCGACTATGCCTATTGTTATTCCGAGTCTTTAAGAGACCTTGGCCCAGATTCTGACCGTGTGCACCAGTCTTGCTCAGGCGGTCACTGTTTCTACTACAACAGCTACTTCTCAGGCTGGGGAGACACTCAGACTCCCGCCGCTCGTACCCCTGAGCAGGTTGCTCAAGGACTTCATACACCAGAGGCACCACAACCTAGCTGGTTGTACCTGCTCAGGATTATGTGGTTCCAGTTATGCCTGATGACGAGCAGCGTCGATTGGAGAGATTTGGTAGACTTCAGCCTCTGACTTTGAGTAGTATAGAGGGCGAGGATGCCCAAGGTTTCTTGGATAAGTGTCAGAGGATTCTACGTACATCGGGTATTCTGGAGACTAGTAGGGTCTCGTTTACTACGTTTTAGTTCTCTGGAGCTACCTTTACTTGGTGGGAGGCTTATGAGAGGCATAGGCCTATTGGTGCAACCTCTTACCTGGTAATAGTTTTCCACTCTATTCCTTGAGAAGTATGTGCCGTATTCCCACAGAGAGGAGTTGCGCAGGCAGTTCGAGCAGTTGCGTATGTATGATATGACTGTGACGCAATATGAGATGAGGTTTTCTAAGTTAGCCTGTCATGCTGCTTAGTTGGTTCCTATAGACAGGGAGAGGATCAGGAGATTCGTGGATGGCCTCGCTTATCAGCTACGGACTCTTATGACTAGAGAGAGGGTCTCTGGTGCTTTTTTTAAGAAGGTGGTTGACATTGCTCGAGAGATAGAGTCGGTTTGCCACAAGGAGCGAGTTGAGAGGGAGGCCAAGAGGCCTCGGGGATCTGATAGTTTTGGTGGTGTTCCTTCGGGAGGTCAATTTCAGCATGACAGAGGTCGTTCATTCAAACATGCTCAGCCAGCCCATTCGGGCCACCATGGTGGATCATCTGGCCACGGTTCTCATAGTTCACATCAGGGTCACTCATTTCTCAGTACCCTTCTAGCTTAGAGTTTGACTCAGGCACCATCAGTTCAGGGCTCATCTATGCCTAGTTCTTCTAGTAGGTATCCCCGTGCTCGAGGCTCCCTTCAGTCCCACCGCCATTTGCTGGGAGAGGTTGCTTCGAGTCTGGAGATTTGGGTCATATCAAGAGGTTCTGTCCTTCGGGAAGTTCATCCCAGTAGAGGAGTCAGCCTTCGGCTTCAACACCAGTTATTCCCCACCCACCCAACTAGCTCGGGGTTGAGGTCAGTCAGCTAGGGGTCGCCCTAGAGGGGGAGGTCGATCAGGTGGTGGTCAGGCCCATTTTTATACACTTCCAGCCAGGCAAGATATCATTGCTTCAGATGCTTTGATCACAAGTATTGTCTCTGTATGTCACAAAGATGCCTCTGTACTATTTGACACTGGTTCCACTTTTTCATATGTGTCATCATATTTTGCTCATTATTTGGATACGCCCCACAAGTCTCTTGGTTCATCTGTTCATGTATCTAGTCTGGCGGGTGATACGATTATCGTGGACCATGTATATCGGTCGTGTATGGTGACTATTGGGGGTTTGGATACTCGAGTGGATCTCTTGTTGCTTAGTACGATTGATTTTGATGTGATATTGGGCATGGATTGGTTATCTCTGTGTCATGCTATTTTGGATTGTCATGCTAAGATAGTGACGTTGGCCATCCTGCAGTTGCCACAGATTGAGTGGTGAAGTTTGACTAATTTTGTTCCCAGTATGGTGATTTCATTTTTGAAGGCCCAACGGATGGTTGGGAAGGGTTGTCTTTCTTACTTAGCCTTTGTGAGGGATGTTAGTGTAGAGACTCCTACCATTGATTCAGTTTCGGTAGTGAGGGACTTTCTGAATGTGTTTCCTGCAAACCTACCGGGTATGCCACCGGACAATGATATTGAATTTTGTATTGATTTGGTATCGGGCACTCAGCCCATTTCTATTCCACCGTATCATATGGCACCGGCGGAATTGAAGGAGTTGAAGGAGCAGCTTCAGGTACTCCTTGATAAGGGTTTATTTGACCTAATATGTCACCTTGGGGTGCGCCGGTGCTATTTGTGAAGAAAAAGGATGGCACGATGAGGATGTACATTGATTACAGGCAGTTGAACAAAGTCACAATCAAGAACAAGTGTCCTTTGCCTCGTATTGATGATTTATTTGACCAGCTTCAGGGAGCGAGAGTGTTCTCCAAGATTGATCTCCTTTTAGGGATCACTAGTTGAAGATCAGGGACTCAAACATTCTTAAGACAACCTTCAAGACCCGATATGGTCATTATGAGTTCTTGTGATGGTTTTTGGGCTGACCAATGCCCCCAACAACGTTAATGAGCGTGTTTTGGCCTTATCTCGACTCGTTCGTTGTTGTATTCATTGATGATATTCTGGTGTATTCACATAGTTAGAAGGAGCACGCTGAGCATTTGAGAGTTGTGTTGCAGCAGTTGAGTGAGGAGAAACTTTATGCAAAGTTTTCCAAGTGTGAGTTTTGGCTCAGTTTAGTGGCTTTCTTTGGGCACGTGGTGTCCAGTGAGGGTATCCAGGTTGATCCGAAGAAGATAGAGGCAGTTCAGAGTTGTCCCAGACCGTCCTCAGGCACAGAGATTTGTAGCTTTCTTGGTTTGGCGGGTTATTACCGTCGGTTCATTCAGGTATTTTCATCTATAGCATCACCCTTGACCAAATTGACTCAAAAGGGTGCTCTTTTCAGGTGGTCAGATGAGTGTGAGGCGAGCTTTCAGAATCTCAAGACTACCTTGACCACAGCTCCAGTGTTAGTGTAGCCATCAACTTCAGGTTCATATACTGTATATTGTGATGCTTCCAGAGTTAGTATCGGATGTGTGTTGATGCAAGAAGGTAGATTGATTGCTTATGCTTCTCGTCAGTTGAAGCCCCATGAGAAGAACTACCCTGTTCATGATTTGGAGTTGGCTGCCATTGTTCACGCATTGAAGATTTGGAGGCATTATCTCTATGGTGTGTCTTGTGAGGTGTTTACTGATCATCGTAGCCTCTAGCACTTGTTCAAGTAGAAGGATCTCAATTTGAGGCAGCGGAGATGGTTGGAGCTGCTAAAGGACTATGATATCACTATCTTATACCATCTGGGGAAGTCTAATGTAGTGGTCGATGCCTTGAGTAGGAAGGCGGTGAGTATGGGCAGTTTGGCATATATTTTTGTTGGGGAGAGACCTCTTGTAGTTGATGTTCAGGCTTTGGCCAATCGGTTTGTGAAGTTGGATATTTTGGAGCCCAATCGGGTCTTAGCTTGTGTGGTTTCTCGATCTTCCTTGTTTGATCGCGTCAGAGAGCGCCAATATGATGATCCTTATTTACTTGTCCTTAAGGACAGAGTTTAGCACGACGATTCTAGAGATGTGACTATTGGTGATAATGGGGTATTGAGGATGCAGGGCCGAATATGTGTGCCCAATGTAGATGGGCTTCGGGAGTTGATTCTAGAGGAGGCCCATAGCTTGCGGTATTCCATCCATCCAGGTGCCGTGAATATGTATCAGGAGTTGAGACAGCATTATTGGTGGAGAAGAATGAAGAAAGATATTGTGGGATTTGTAGCTCGGTGTCTTAATTGTCAGCAGGTGAAATTTGAGCATCAAAGACTGGGTGGCTTGCTTTAGTGGTTAGATATTCCAGAGTGGAAGTG
Source organism: Nicotiana sylvestris (assembly GCF_000393655.2). Lineage (NCBI taxonomy): Eukaryota > Viridiplantae > Streptophyta > Magnoliopsida > Solanales > Solanaceae > Nicotiana > Nicotiana sylvestris. The sequence continues at coordinate 111,775,064 of NC_091063.1, forward strand.
GGAGCGGATCACCATAGATTTTGTAGTTGGACTCCCACGGACTTTGAAGAAGTTCGATGCTATTTGGGTGATTATGGATCGGGTGACCAAGTTCGCGCACTTCATTCCTGTATGTACTGCCTATTTTTCAGAGCGGTTAGTAGAGATTTATATCCGAAAGATTGTTCACTTGCATGGCATCCTAGTTTCCATCATTTCAGATACAGGTACTCAGTTTACTTCGCAGATTTGGCGTGCCGTACAGCGAGAGTTGGGTACTCAGGTTGAGTTGAGCACAATGTTTCACTCTTAGACGGACGGGCAGTCCGAGCGCACTATTCAGACATTGGAGGACATGTTGTGTATTGGTGTCATTGATTTTGGGGGATCATGGGATCAGTTTCTACCGCTCGCAAAGTTTGCATATAACAACATTTATCAGTCGAGTATTCAGATGGCTCCATATGAGGCTTTATATAGGAGACGGTGGAGATCTCTAGCTGGTTGGTTTAAACCGGGTGAGGCTAGGCTTTTGGGTACAGACTTGGTGCAGGATGCTTTGGACAAGGTGAAGGTGATTCAGGAGCGGCTTCGTACAGTGCAATCGAGGCAAAAGAGTTATGCTAACAGGAAGGTCCGTGATATGTCTTACATGGTTGGGGAGAAGGTCCTACTGAAGGTTTCGCTTGTGAAGGGTGTTATGAGATTTAGGAAGAAGGGTAAATTGAGTCCTCGATTCATTGGGCCTTTTGAGGTGCTTCGAAGTATTGGGGAGGTGGCATATGAGCTGGCTTTGCCACCTAGCTTGTCTTGTGTGCATCCTATATTTCATGTTTCTATGCTCCAAGAGTATATTGGAGATCCATCTCATGTTTTGGATTTCATCACGGTTCAGTTAGACGGTGATTTGACCTACGATGTGGAGCTAGTGGCTATTTTGGAGTGGTAGGTTCGAAAGTTAAGATCAAAGATATAGCTTTAGTGAAAGTGCAGTGGAGAGGTCGGCCCATGGAGGAGGCTACTTGGGAGACCTAGCCGGAGATGCTGAGCAGATATCCACACCTGTTTGAGGCTTCAGGCATGTTTCTTGACTCGTTCGAGGACGAACGTTTGTTTAAGAGGGGGAGGATGTAACGACCCGACCGGTCATTTTATGAATTTTAGTCCCATTTCCCCCATTTCTGCTTCTTTATGTCTTGTTCAGCTGTATTATCTGGTATTGTGTTGGTTGGTGGGTTCGAAGTGGTTTTGGAGAGGTATAAGACACTTAGTCTCTTTTGAGTAAGTTTAAGTTGGAAAAGTCAACCGGGTATTAACTTATGTGTAAAAGGTCTCAGATGTGAATTTTGATGGTTCGGCTAGCTCCGTTAGGTGATTTTGGGCTTAGGAGCGTGTTCAGAATGTGGTTTGGAGGTCCATGGTAGAGTTAGGTGTGAATTGGCGAAATTGAAAATTTGGCATTTTCCGATCGGTAATGGAAATTTTGATATCGGGGTCAGAATGGAATTCCAGAAATTTGAGTAGGTCCGTAGTGTCATTAGGGACGTGTGTGCAAAATTTTAGGTCATTCGGAGTTGGTTTGATATGTTTTGACATCGTATGCGAAATTTGGAAGTTTCCAAGCTCTTAGGCTTGAATCCGAGGTCGATTTGGTGTTTCGATATTGTTTTGAGTGTTCCGAATGTTGGAATAAGTTTGAATAGTGGTATATGACTTGTTGGTATTTTTGGTGGAGGCCTCGAGGGCCTCGGGATGAATTCGGATGGCTAACGGAAGGATTTGGAATGTGGTTGAGTAGCTGAACTTTGCTGCTTTTGTAATTTCCGCACCTACAGATTGGGGACCGCAGGTGCGAGCCTCGCAGAAGTGAGATAGGGGCTGCATATGCGGAGAATTGAGGAGCTGAAGAGAACTGCAGGTGCGCACAAGGACCGCACCTGCGAGACCGTAGGAGTGGGAAGCTGACTGCATAAGCGAGAATCCCAGGGTTAAGTGAAAACCGCACCTGCAATGGTTTTTCCGCAGGTGCGGTGTCGCTGAAGCGACTCTGAGACCGCAGATGTGGAAACCACTAGACAGAAGGCATAAAAAGGTCTTCTTCATGAATTTTGCTAAGTTTCTCAATTTTTGAAGACGGGAATTGAGCTTGGGCAGTGATTTCTCAAGAGGGATCAAGGGTTTTCAGTTGGGTAAGCCACTTAATCTTTATTACTTGTGTTTATGACCATTTTTCCATTGTTTAATCATAATATTAGTGGAAATTAAGGAAGAAAGTTGGGAGAATAGGGCTTGAGTTTTGGAGAGTTTTGAGTAGGGATTTGAGGGGCCATTTGAGGTCCGATTTCGATGCTTTTGGTATAAATGGACTCGTGGAAGGATAAGGATTCTAATGATGTAATTTTTATCAAATTCCGAGACGTGGGTCCAGGGGTCGGGTTTGGCCAATTTCGGGATTTTTGAGTTAATTTGATAATTTTCGTATGAGTTTCATTCCTTTACCGTATATTGATGATAATATACTGATTTTAGTTAGATTCGGGGCATTTGGAGGCCGAATCGAGAGGCAAGGGCGTCGTGGGCTAGAGTTTGGCTTGGCTTGAGGTAAGTAACGCTTCCAAAAACCCTGAACTATGTGTCCTATGATTACTATTGAGGTGACGCAAATGCCAAGTGACGGGCGTGTGGGCGTGCACCGTGAGAATTGTGTCCTGGATCATTCCATGGCACCGCTTAGTAACTCTTTCTTATTGATATTCATGTTTCAATCATGTGATTAAGTAAGTGTGTTGTAAAAACATGCTAGATATCCTGTTAGGGCTTTACGCTGATACTGTTGAGACCCGAGTGGTCGTTTTTTGATGTCATCTCATTACATTCATTGATATTCTGTACTCAGTCTTGCTCATGCATATCATACCATGTCTCAGTCTCAGTTATTATTATTTGGCACATCATATTGTTTCGGGCTAGTTTCATGACATTGTGAGCCCGTGTGTGTGAGACTGGAGAGTGATGACTGAGTGAGGCTGAGAGCCTGATTGTGAGTGACAATTATGGGATCGGGCTGCATGCCATAGCGGTTATGTTGATGATTATGATAGGGCTTGGCCTGTAGGTGTCCCTCCGAAGTCTGTAACACACCCCCAGTGAGCGCAGTTGATTATATTCATGGATGGATCTTCCCTTAGTATGGAGATGGATCTTCTCCATGAGGTTGGTTGGCCCGTTCCTCAGTACTGGAGACCGATGGTCTGCGATGTGTATATATTCCGGGATGGATCTTCCCTGGGCCTTGTGAGCCATATGCAGTACCGAGGGGTTGTGAGGTTGTTATCATTGTTATTATCTGGAGATGGATCTTCTCCACAGGTTGGATTGGCCTTCCTCAGTACTGAGTGACTGCTTTCAGAGATGTATATATTCCCAGATGGATCTTCCCTGGGTCGTATGAGCCATATACAGTATTGAGTGGGCGAGCATTTGAGATTGCGGGCATATGAGGCACTCAGCATGGTGCATTCCATACAGTGTGCACTAATATATAGATGTAGCAGAGTCTCATTTCTTTACCATGTTCAAATCTGCTCTATTCCCTATTTTGAACTGTCTATTTAGTTGAAAGCATGCCTACATTTCTGTAAGTTATTTTTGTTATCTTTGAGGAGGTTGAGTTCGTCACTACCTCTCAGTCCATAGTTTAGACTTTACTGAGTTGGTGTAGTCACGTTACCCCCTGCACCTTGTGTGCAGATCCACGTATCTCGGGCCACGGTAGCGGTTGCTGATCATTTTAGTTGTGGGCTTTCATTAGAGATAGCGAGGTAGCCGCCTGGCGATCGCAGTCCCGCCTTTCTCCTTCCTTATCTTCCTCTTAGTGTATTTGTTGGCCATTCTCCGACTATGTTAGTCTTGTTTTATTTCGAGCAGTTGTAGTATTTTGCTCATGACTTAGTGACACCCGAGGCCGGGCTTGTATTTTCTGCTTTGTTTTGATTTTTACTTTATATCTTTTATCGTATTTCTGTTGAAAATATGATTTTACTTAAGTTTTAAATGAAATATGAATTATTTGGAAATGAGTTGGCTGACTAGTTCATGATAGGTGCCATCATGACCGGGTCGGTTTTGGGGTCGTGACAGTAGTATAACAGCCATAACATTTTATACAAAACTCCAAATGACAAGCAGTTTAATTTTTTGAAAGCTAGACTCAAAAGGCCACAATATTTTTAGATCATCTCCAAATTTCTTATAGATTGCAAGATATAAGCTTCCAAAGTCGGGTCAGTGACAACAAAATTTTCTCTATGCGATCGCAAAAAGGCTTCCGTGATCGCGATTCCCAGTGCCCAAACAACAAATTTGCTCTTCGTGAACGCAACCCAAAGTCCGCGATCGTGATGCATAACCCTGTGGCCAAAACTAGCAATTAAAAATGGCCTAGAAATGGTCTAAAACCACCTCGAAACTCTCCCGAGCCCCTCGGGACACCCGTTCGAATATACCAATCATTTTGAGAATTAGCGTCACGTTTGGTGGCTTAAGGTCTCTAGTAGCTTCGTGTTATGTATTATGACTTAAGCCACCGAATGGGACGCTAATTCTCAAAACGGTAATCCTCTCCCTCTTAAACAAACGTTCGTCTTCAAATGTGCCAAGAACCATTTCGAAGTCATCAAATCACTGAATGAACTTACCATACATATACTCGCGGGTGATCCCACGTCACCCCAATCCACATAAGCCCGACAACACCATCTAAACTGAATATAGTTCCTTCCACCCACACTAATAAACCTTTGAACCAAATTTTTTACCATCCGATCATTTCCCAAAAACCCAATTCCTACATCAACACACGATATCAACCTCAACCAGCTGCAACAACCCATTCCTACACTCACGTGGTACAACCACATGACGTAACACATCAAACATATGCCCATAACAATACCTCTGACTACCATAGCTGCCCAAAATCAAATCCAACATCGACAATTAATTTCATATCAGCTAGAACCCTGTTTCCAAACCTCCAAGACACTGGCAACTATGCAAGAAACATGAAGATCCTATGGTCATTCACTCAAATCAACAAGTTACATATAACGCCACTTGGGCACACATCTCACAAGCTAAAACCCAATAAGCACAATGCAAATAAGACTAAATATGCAAAGAGAAATACATGAGAGAATTATCAAACAAGCTCGACAAGCACAACTCCCTATCAGTACCATACTACGAATCGATTCCAACTAGGGAGAATCAAATCATATGAACTTATCACAAGGATCTCATACTAATATAAACCTACCGCGGCACGTAGCCCGGTTCAAACATATCAAATCACATGAAATGCGAGGATCCCATCCATCCCCATCTCTGAATCACAGCTAGAATACACATCATACCAACCGAACCCTTCCACTAATTCAATTCCGCGTCACAACATGTAATGAACTTCCTATATCAATAGAGTATCTAAATCACAAATTGTAACCAACCCATCTAGAAATCACATCAAAACCTACTGTAATGAGTAACAAAAAAGTCACTTCTAGTCTCATAGCTCTCAATAGTGAACAAAACAAAATGATAGACATATGATACCTGATGGTAGACTATAATTACATATTTTAGTCGCTTATTTCACTCTAATTTAATGCACTTTTATTGTGTTTGAGCTTTAATCTCTAGTTCTTTGAACTTATTGTGTGTTTTATGCCTTGTAGGAACGATTCTGAGTTATGTAGATGTTGTGGAACTAATTCGAGCTATTTGGAGATTTGAAGTCTGAGTAAAAGCCCAAGGTATTAAGTTGTGATCGTGTTCAAGGATCGAGGATCAATTCTGGATCGTCAAAATTCAAGGAAGAAGCAACCGCTGAAGAAATGCACTAGTGCGAGGCACTGTGCGATGCATTAGTACAAATTTTTGTCAGAAATTTCCAAAGTTCAGAGACTGAGTTTTTTGTGGTCTAATAGGAAAAAGCATTAGTGCGGCGCACTGCGACACATGGAAAGCATTAAGTTTGCAGGTTTTCCTATTTCGGCTAGGAAAGGGAGATTTCGTCTAGGTCCAACCCTACTTGGAATAAATACATGGAAAAAATGTTATTTTCTAACTTTTGACATACTTTAGAGAGGAGGGAGAACACACCACGCTAGGAGGAGGCTTCTAACTAGTTTTTCTCTCTTCTCTTCTCTTAGTTTCATAGTTTATTAGTTCTAGAGTTGTGAGGTGCTACATGAATGTTGTAGTTTGAATCTTGAATTGTCCTTGTTATATTATCATACTAGTTTATTTATTCAATATTGCTCTTAATTATTTGATTACTTTATTATCAATTGAATACTATCTACGAATCTAGGATTGAAATCGAGAGAAGGAATTCTAGATTGCATATAAGATTGAGTAGAGCAAGATCTTGAACTCGAGTATCGAGAACGAATTTGTGGTTAGGATAGGAATATACTTAATCACCTTGCTTGGTTATTATACGTGAATTATAAATGCGTTCTTGTTAATCCTAATTCTTTAGGAATATAGGCATTAAGTTAGCTTGAATAGGCGAGTTGTACTTTGGGAGAAGGCTATGAGCAATATTAACTCTGTCAATCAATAAACTAGATAAATTAATTGGACAATTTAGGTAGAAAACTCAACGGGATTGTTAGCTAACCCATAGCTTTAGAATATTCTCTCCCATTGAATTCATTTTTAAGCTTGTCTTTGTTTTCTTAAATCTCTTAATTTGTTACTCTAGATTACTTTTAGTTAGATATTTATAGTTATATATTCGCTTGGATAGATTAATTGTTTGGGTTTAATTTAGTAAATAGTTAATCATAAGTCCCTCTGGGTACGATATCTGGACTTACAATCCTATATTACTTGTCGACCATATATACTTGCGTGTGTGTTTGGGAGCAATAAGTTTTTGGCCCCATTGCTGGGGACTTAGAAATTAACTAGTCTACTAGATTAAATTTTACTTTTTGTCTATTAAAGTTTAAATTTTAGCTTAATTTAACATTTCATTATCTTTGTTTACATGGCATCTTGGAACGAGAATTTGTCAAATATTGGTTATTCTTATTTTGGTGATCCTTGTCCATATTGTGGAGGACCACACTTGTGGCAAAATTGTGAATCTCAATCTTATATGTGGAATTTTTGTAATGTGTGTGGTTGTCAAGGTAGCCATTAGGATGGTTTCCTAATTCTTATTATCCCTCTCAGAGCTCTTATTATAATGTTTCTAATAATGTTTATGAGTTTGATAGGAGCAAGGACATGGAGGATATGGAATGTGTTGCCCGTATTATGGACATGATGAGGCAAGTAGCAGCTGAGCGACAGGACATGATGAGAAAAGTAGCCGAGCAACAAGTTGTTGGCGCCTTAGCGATCAAAGGACTGTAGGCTAGAATGGACGAATTAATGGCCAATTTTCAAGAAAAACCTCAACTCGACGAAGAGAGCGAGTTCCCACAAGAAGATAACTTTGAAGAAGCAGATATCGTGAGTCAATATTGGCTAGAGGAACAAGCTCAACTGGTAAAATTTCATGGGGTTCTACGTAATGGTTTGTCAAATATGGCAGAATATCTTATAAACAAAAGAAATGAGCTCAGGCAAGAGATAGAACAATTTGGCTGAGATATCCATGACGTGCAGGCTCAATTGAATAAAAAGTTTGAGGCATTTGATGACCTACAATAAATTTTTGTGGATACTGGCCAGCTTGTGGGGCGGAAAAAGGAATTCCAACTACTTGACAAAAATATTATTAATAATGCCAAGGTTGACGAAGTGCGCAAAAGTGAGGATGTCAAAAGTGAAGTGATTCTAGAGTTGGAGCACATTGGGCCTCATTCTAACCATTTTTCAACATTGTGTTTGGTTGGTGACATGAGAATTGATCCATTCAAGCCTATGGAGGAGTCAATGAATGGGGAACAAAGTGCTTATATTCTGAAATTTATGATGCCAAGGAGACAAAATGACATCCCTCACTTAAAGGCCAAAAAGTGCAAGATGCGATATCTATTGCTTGGTTTCTTTATTTTTACACCACCACCCAATGAACGTGACAGAAAAAATGATGCAAAATTGGGGGCACAATTCATATCCTCAAAGTGAAAGGAAAAATGGTGAAAGTGACGGCATCGTGCTGTGACGTTAAATCAAGCACTTGTTGGGAGGCAACCCAATTCTATTTTTTTCTTTTTCTTTTGTTTTATTTTTTATTTTATTTGTGTTATTTTTTTTGTAGTATTATTTTTGTGTTTTGTAGGAGTAGGAGCATAGAGTCAAAGCCAATAGGCATGTGCAAAATTGAGCAGGCAGTTAAAACTAAGTGTAAGATGCCCGCACAAAGGACCATATATGGGGAAAGTCTGAGTATCCCGTGAGATGCTATTTCTTCGGTCATTGGCCTACCAGGGAGTCTCTTTTACCCTCTTGTGATTTATAGTGTGCATGAGGGATATTGCACAATTTTAAGTGTGGGGTGAGGAGATTATCCGAGTGATTTTCTGTGCTATCTTAGCTTAATATAGTAGTTTTTGTTGAAAAAAAACCAAAAATTGGGACTTTTCCCAACGATGGATATCCTAGATAGTTTTCTTGAAGGATTTAAGTCAAAAGAAAAAGGACAAAAAGATTTTCTTTGTAGGTAGTGTAGTAATTCTCCCTTGGTTTTTCTTTTTGCCGCGGTTCTTTTTCAAAGGTTTTGTTTGAACCGGGTATAGTTAGTTTTTTTAGAAGTAGGAGCCATTGTGCTGTGATTGGAAATGAAGCAATATTTCTTGACTTTGTTATGCCTTGAGAATAGTGAGTACTTTGGTGGTGACGCTTAGGCTCAGTTTTTAACTCTTGTATAAGTACCTTAAATTGTATGATCTTAACTTTGCTTAACTACTTTGACTAGAGTATCTTGATGAGTCCAATCCTGAGTGAGTTATGTGTTGTGTGTGTGTGAGGTTTGTGTGTTATTCTGTGTATTGCATTTGATGTCTAGAACTTGTCCCGTGTGTTTGCAAAGCGAATTAGTAGTTTCGATCAGTCTAGGAAGTGATATAGGCATTTCTTTATTGAGCAAGATATATATAGTTAACCCACCTAATTGTTATATATCGTAGTTAAACCTTTGAGCCTATAATCCTGTTTCTTTGGCAATCACATTACAAGTCTTATCCATTTGTATGAATTGACCATCTATTTGAACATTTTCACCTCTCATGAGCACTTGGAATTGTTATGAACTTTGTAAAAGTTAAAGTGCGGAATGGTTGGTTTGGCTTTTGAGTGGAACAAATGAAATAAGGAGAAAGGTGCATTGTTTTGAAAAAGTAAGAGCCACTTGAATTAAAAACGAAAAGAAAGAAATATAGTTATATTGTTGTGAAAAATATTCCTTGAAAGTGGTAACTCTTGATATAATTATGCTTAAATAAGTAGGGCTGATGTATATTGATATGAAGGTGGAGTTTGGTTTGACATAAGTGTAGGGTTTTAAATGTTAAAGTGTATATATTAAAGTGCTTAGGGGGGTGTAGTCACTCTTATATCCAAATGTATCATACCCGTCCCACAACCTACATTACAACCAATTAAAGTCCTACTTGATCTTAGATTGAATGAGCTCGATTAGTAGAGCAACACATTACGGGCAAGCCTATTGTGCATCTTTTGTGGCATATGAATGTTGTTTCTGAGAGTGAGAGAATTCTTTCTATATTGAGTTCCTAATTGTTCTTAAATTTTATTGAGTGTGGAACTACTCTCTTTTGTTGTGTGAGGGCACTTGATTCATAAAGGAAAGGTAACGGATGGCTAACGGAAGGATTTGGAATGTGGTTGAGTAGCTGAACTTTGCTGCTTTTGTAATTTCCGCACCTACAGATTGGGGACCGCAGGTGCGAGCCTCGCAGAAGTGAGATAGGGGCTGCATATGCGGAGAATTGAGGAGCTGAAGAGAACTGCAGGTGCGCACAAGGACCGCACCTGCGAGACCGTAGGAGTGGGAAGCTGACTGCATAAGCGAGAATCCCAGGGTTAAGTGAAAACCGCACCTGCAATGGTTTTTCCGCAGGTGCGGTGTCGCTGAAGCGACTCTGAGACCGCAGATGTGGAAACCACTAGACAGAAGGCATAAAAAGGTCTTCTTCACGAATTTTGCTAAGTTTCTCAATTTTTGAAGACGGGAATTGAGCTTGGGCAGTGATTTCTCAAGAGGGATCAAGGGTTTTCAGTTGGGTAAGCCACTTAATCTTTATTACTTGTGTTTATGACCATTTTTCCATTGTTTAATCATAATATTAGTGGAAATTAAGGAAGAAAGTTGGGAGAATAGGGCTTGAGTTTTGGAGAGTTTTGAGTAGGGATTTGAGGGGCCATTTGAGGTCCGATTTCGATGCTTTTGGTATAAATGGACTCGTGGAAGGATAAGGATTCTAATGATGTAATTTTTATCAAATTCCGAGACGTGGGTCCAGGGGTCGGGTTTGGCCAATTTCGGGATTTTTGAGTTAATTTGATAATTTTCGTATGAGTTTCATTCCTTTACCGTATATTGATGATAATATACTGATTTTAGTTAGATTCGGGGCATTTGGAGGCCGAATCGAGAGGCAAGGGCGTCGTGGGCTAGAGTTTGGCTTGGCTTGAGGTAAGTAACGCTTCCAAAAACCCTGAACTATGTGTCCTATGATTACTATTGAGGTGACGCAAATGCCAAGTGACGGGCGTGTGGGCGTGCACCGTGAGAATTGTGTCCTGGATCATTCCATGGCACCGCTTAGTAACTCTTTCTTATTGATATTCATGTTTCAATCATGTGATTAAGTAAGTGTGTTGTAAAAACATGCTAGATATCCTGTTAGGGCTTTACGCTGATACTGTTGAGACCCGAGTGGTCGTTTTTTGATGTCATCTCATTACATTCATTGATATTCTGTACTCAGTCTTGCTCATGCATATCATACCATGTCTCAGTCTCAGTTATTATTATTTGGCACATCATATTGTTTCGGGCTAGTTTCATGACATTGTGAGCCCGTGTGTGTGAGACTGGAGAGTGATGACTGAGTGAGGCTGAGAGCCTGATTGTGAGTGACAATTATGGGATCGGGCTGCATGCCATAGCGGTTATGTTGATGATTATGATAGGGCTTGGCCTGTAGGTGTCCCTCCGAAGTCTGTAACACACCCCCAGTGAGCGCAGTTGATTATATTCATGGATGGATCTTCCCTTAGTATGGAGATGGATCTTCTCCATGAGGTTGGTTGGCCCGTTCCTCAGTACTGGAGACCGATGGTCTGCGATGTGTATATATTCCGGGATGGATCTTCCCTGGGCCTTGTGAGCCATATGCAGTACCGAGGGGTTGTGAGGTTGTTATCATTGTTATTATCTGGAGATGGATCTTCTCCACAGGTTGGATTGGCCTTCCTCAGTACTGAGTGACTGCTTTCAGAGATGTATATATTCCCAGATGGATCTTCCCTGGGTCGTATGAGCCATATACAGTATTGAGTGGGCGAGCATTTGAGATTGCGGGCATATGAGGCACTCAGCATGGTGCATTCCATACAGTGTGCACTAATATATAGATGTAGCAGAGTCTCATTTCTTTACCATGTTCAAATCTGCTCTATTCCCTATTTTGAACTGTCTATTTAGTTGAAAGCATGCCTACATTTCTGTAAGTTATTTTTGTTATCTTTGAGGAGGTTGAGTTCGTCACTACCTCTCAGTCCATAGTTTAGACTTTACTGAGTTGGTGTAGTCACGTTACCCCCTGCACCTTGTGTGCAGATCCACGTATCTCGGGCCACGGTAGCGGTTGCTGATCATTTTAGTTGTGGGCTTTCATTAGAGATAGCGAGGTAGCCGCCTGGCGATCGCAGTCCCGCCTTTCTCCTTCCTTATCTTCCTCTTAGTGTATTTGTTGGCCATTCTCCGACTATGTTAGTCTTGTTTTATTTCGAGCAGTTGTAGTATTTTGCTCATGACTTAGTGACACCCGAGGCCGGGCTTGTATTTTCTGCTTTGTTTTGATTTTTACTTTATATCTTTTATCGTATTTCTGTTGAAAATATGATTTTACTTAAGTTTTAAATGAAATATGAATTATTTGGAAATGAGTTGGCTGACTAGTTCATGATAGGTGCCATCATGACCGGGTCGGTTTTGGGGTCGTGACAGTAGTATAACAGCCATAACATTTTATACAAAACTCCAAATGACAAGCAGTTTAATTTTTTGAAAGCTAGACTCAAAAGGCCACAATATTTTTAGATCATCTCCAAATTTCTTATAGATTGCAAGATATAAGCTTCCAAAGTCGGGTCAGTGACAACAAAATTTTCTCTATGCGATCGCAAAAAGGCTTCCGTGATCGCGATTCCCAGTGCCCAAACAACAAATTTGCTCTTCGTGAACGCAACCCAAAGTCCGCGATCGTGATGCATAACCCTGTGGCCAAAACTAGCAATTAAAAATGGCCTAGAAATGGTCTAAAACCACCTCGAAACTCTCCCGAGCCCCTCGGGACACCCGTTCGAATATACCAATCATTTTGAGAATTAGCGTCACGTTTGGTGGCTTAAGGTCTCTAGTAGCTTCGTGTTATGTATTATGACTTAAGCCACCGAATAGGACGCTAATTCTCAAAACGGTAATCCTCTCCCTCTTAAACAAACGTTCGTCTTCAAATGTGCCAAGAACCATTTCGAAGTCATCAAATCACTGAATGAACTTACCATACATATACTCGCGGGTGATCCCACGTCACCCCAATCCACATAAGCCCGACAACACCATCTAAACTGAATATAGTTCCTTCCACCCACACTAATAAACCTTTGAACCAAATTTTTTACCATCCGATCATTTCCCAAAAACTCAATTCCTACATCAACACACGATATCAACCTCAACCAGCTGCAACAACCCATTCCTACACTCACGTGGTACAACCACATGACGTAACACATCAAACATATGCCCATAACAATACCTCTGACTACCATAGCTGCCCATAATCAAATCCAACATCGACAATTAATTTCATATCAGCTAGAACCCTGTTTCCAAACCTCCAAGACACTGGCAACTATGCAAGAAACATGAAGATCCTATGGTCATTCACTCAAATCAACAAGTTACATATAACGCCACTTGGGCACACATCTCACAAGCTAAAACCCAATAAGCACAATGCAAATAAGACTAAATATGCAAAGAGAAATACATGAGAGAATTATCAAACAAGCTCGACAAGCACAACTCCCTATCAGTACCATACTACGAATCGATTCCAACTAGGGAGAATCAAATCATATGAACTTATCACAAGGATCTCATACTAATATAAACCTACCGCGGCACGTAGCCCGGTTCAAACATATCAAATCACATGAAATGCGAGGATCCCATCCATCCCCATCTCTGAATCACAGCTAGAATACACATCATACCAACCGAACCCTTCCACTAATTCAATTCCGCGTCACAACATGTAATGAACTTCCTATATCAATAGAGTATCTAAATCACAAATTGTAACCAACCCATCTAGAAATCACATCAAAACCTACTGTAATGAGTAACAAAAAAGTCACTTCTAGTCTCATAGCTCTCAATAGTGAACAAAACAAAATGATAGACATATGATACCTGATGGTAGACTATAATTACATATTTTAGTCGCTTATTTCACTCTAATTTAATGCACTTTTATTGTGTTTGAGCTTTAATCTCTAGTTCTTTGAACTTATTGTGTGTTTTATGCCTTGTAGGAACGATTCTGAGTTATGTAGATGTTGTGGAACTAATTCGAGCTATTTGGAGATTTGAAGTCTGAGTAAAAGCCCAAGGTATTAAGTTGTGATCGTGTTCAAGGATCGAGGATCAATTCTGGATCGTCAAAATTCAAGGAAGAAGCAACCGCTGAAGAAATGCACTAGTGCGAGGCACTGTGCGATGCATTAGTACAAATTTTTGTCAGAAATTTCCAAAGTTCAGAGACTGAGTTTTTTGTGGTCTAATAGGAAAAAGCATTAGTGCGGCGCACTGCGACACATGGAAAGCATTAAGTTTGCAGGTTTTCCTATTTCGGCTAGGAAAGGGAGATTTCGTCTAGGTCCAACCCTACTTGGAATAAATACATGGAAAAAATGTTATTTTCTAACTTTTGACATACTTTAGAGAGGAGGGAGAACACACCACGCTAGGAGGAGGCTTCTAACTAGTTTTTCTCTCTTCTCTTCTCTTAGTTTCATAGTTTATTAGTTCTAGAGTTGTGAGGTGCTACATGAATGTTGTAGTTTGAAGCTTGAATTGTCCTTGTTATATTATCATACTAGTTTATTTATTCAATATTGCTCTTAATTATTTGATTACTTTATTATCAATTGAATACTATCTACGAATCTAGGATTGAAATCGAGAGAAGGAATTCTAGATTGCATATAAGATTGAGTAGAGCAAGATCTTGAACTCGAGTATCGAGAACGAATTTGTGGTTAGGATAGGAATATACTTAATCACCTTGCTTGGTTATTATACGTGAATTATAAATGCGTTCTTGTTAATCCTAATTCTTTAGGAATATAGGCATTAAGTTAGCTTGAATAGGCGAGTTGTACTTTGGGAGAAGGCTATGAGCAATATTAACTCTGTCAATCAATAAACTAGATAAATTAATTGGACAATTTAGGTAGAAAACTCAACGGGATTGTTAGCTAACCCATAGCTTTAGAATATTCTCTCCCATTGAATTCATTTTTAAGCTTGTCTTTGTTTTCTTAAATCTCTTAATTTGTTACTCTAGATTACTTTTAGTTAGATATTTATAGTTATATATTCGCTTGGATAGATTAATTGTTTGGGTTTAATTTAGTAAATAGTTAATCATAAGTCCCTCTGGGTACGATATCTGGACTTACAATCCTATATTACTTGTCGACCATATATACTTGCGTGTGTGTTTGGGAGCAATAAGTTTTTGGCCCCATTGCTGGGGACTTAGAAATTAACTAGTCTACTAGATTAAATTTTACTTTTTGTCTATTAAAGTTTAAATTTTAGCTTAATTTAACATTTCATTATCTTTGTTTACATGGCATCTTGGAACGAGAATTTGTCAAATATTGGTTATTCTTATTTTGGTGATCCTTGTCCATATTGTGGAGGACCACACTTGTGGCAAAATTGTGAATCTCAATCTTATATGTGGAATTTTTGTAATGTGTGTGGTTGTCAAGGTAGCCATTAGGATGGTTTCCTAATTCTTATTATCCCTCTCAGAGCTCTTATTATAATGTTTCTAATAATGTTTATGAGTTTGATAGGAGCAAGGACATGGAGGATATGGAATGTGTTGCCCGTATTATGGACATGATGAGGCAAGTAGCAGCTGAGCGACAGGACATGATGAGAAAAGTAGCCGAGCAACAAGTTGTTGGCGCCTTAGCGATCAAAGGACTGTAGGCTAGAATGGACGAATTAATGGCCAATTTTCAAGAAAAACCTCAACTCGACGAAGAGAGCGAGTTCCCACAAGAAGATAACTTTGAAGAAGCAGATATCGTGAGTCAATATTGGCTAGAGGAACAAGCTCAACTGGTAAAATTTCATGGGGTTCTACGTAATGGTTTGTCAAATATGGCAGAATATCTTATAAACAAAAGAAATGAGCTCAGGCAAGAGATAGAACAATTTGGCTGAGATATCCATGACGTGCAGGCTCAATTGAATAAAAAGTTTGAGGCATTTGATGACCTACAATAAATTTTTGTGGATACTGGCCAGCTTGTGGGGCGGAAAAAGGAATTCCAACTACTTGACAAAAATATTATTAATAATGCCAAGGTTGACGAAGTGCGCAAAAGTGAGGATGTCAAAAGTGAAGTGATTCTAGAGTTGGAGCACATTGGGCCTCATTCTAACCATTTTTCAACATTGTGTTTGGTTGGTGACATGAGAATTGATCCATTCAAGCCTATGGAGGAGTCAATGAATGGGGAACAAAGTGCTTATATTCTGAAATTTATGATGCCAAGGAGACAAAATGACATCCCTCACTTAAAGGCCAAAAAGTGCAAGATGCGATATCTATTGCTTGGTTTCTTTATTTTTACACCACCACCCAATGAACGTGACAGAAAAAATGATGCAAAATTGGGGGCACAATTCATATCCTCAAAGTGAAAGGAAAAATGGTGAAAGTGACGGCATCGTGCTGTGACGTTAAATCAAGCACTTGTTGGGAGGCAACCCAATTCTATTTTTTTCTTTTTCTTTTGTTTTATTTTTTATTTTATTTGTGTTATTTTTTTTGTAGTATTATTTTTGTGTTTTGTAGGAGTAGGAGCATAGAGTCAAAGCCAATAGGCATGTGCAAAATTGAACAGGCAGTTAAAACTAAGTGTAAGATGCCCGCACAAAGGACCATATATGGGGAAAGTCTGAGTATCCCGTGAGATGCTATTTCTTCGGTCATTGGCCTACCAGGGAGTCTCTTTTACCCTCTTGTGATTTATAGTGTGCATGAGGGATATTGCACAATTTTAAGTGTGGGGTGAGGAGATTATCCGAGTGATTTTCTGTGCTATCTTAGCTTAATATAGTAGTTTTTGTTGAAAAAAAACCAAAAATTGGGACTTTTCCCAACGATGGATATCCTAGATAGTTTTCTTGAAGGATTTAAGTCAAAAGAAAAAGGACAAAAAGATTTTCTTTGTAGGTAGTGTAGTAATTCTCCCTTGGTTTTTCTTTTTGCCGCGGTTCTTTTTCAAAGGTTTTGTTTGAACCGGGTATAGTTAGTTTTTTTAGAAGTAGGAGCCATTGTGCTGTGATTGGAAATGAAGCAATATTTCTTGACTTTGTTATGCCTTGAGAATAGTGAGTACTTTGGTGGTGACGCTTAGGCTCAGTTTTTAACTCTTGTATAAGTACCTTAAATTGTATGATCTTAACTTTGCTTAACTACTTTGACTAGAGTATCTTGATGAGTCCAATCCTGAGTGAGTTATGTGCTGTGTGTGTGTGAGGTTTGTGTGTTATTCTGTGTATTGCATTTGATGTCTAGAACTTGTCCCGTGTGTTTGCAAAGCGAATTAGTAGTTTCGATCAGTCTAGGAAGTGATATAGGCATTTCTTTATTGAGCAAGATATATATAGTTAACCCACCTAATTGTTATATATCGTAGTTAAACCTTTGAGCCTATAATCCTGTTTCTTTGGCAATCACATTACAAGTCTTATCCATTTGTATGAATTGACCATCTATTTGAACATTTTCACCTCTCATGAGCACTTGGAATTGTTATGAACTTTGTAAAAGTTAAAGTGCGGAATGGTTGGTTTGGCTTTTGAGTGGAACAAATGAAATAAGGAGAAAGGTGCATTGTTTTGAAAAAGTAAGAGCCACTTGAATTAAAAACGAAAAGAAAGAAATATAGTTATATTGTTGTGAAAAATATTCCTTGAAAGTGGTAACTCTTGATATAATTATGCTTAAATAAGTAGGGCTGATGTATATTGATATGAAGGTGGAGTTTGGTTTGACATAAGTGTAGGGTTTTAAATGTTAAAGTGTATATATTAAAGTGCTTAGGGGGGTGTAGTCACTCTTATATCCAAATGTATCATACCCGTCCCACAACCTACATTACAACCAATTAAAGTCCTACTTGATCTTAGATTGAATGAGCTCGATTAGTAGAGCAACACATTACGGGCAAGCCTATTGTGCATCTTTTGTGGCATATGAATGTTGTTTCTGAGAGTGAGAGAATTCTTTCTATATTGAGTTCCTAATTGTTCTTAAATTTTATTGAGTGTGGAACTACTCTCTTTTGTTGTGTGAGGGCACTTGATTCATAAAGGAAAGGTAATGCTTGACCTCTACGTTAGAGTAAGTGAGTGGGTTGTGAAAAATGTGTGGTGCTTATGAATCAAATCTTGAGGTGATGATGTTATATTATTGTGCTTAGTCTATTTTAAATATTCTTAGGGTAATGAGTTAGGAGGATTGTTTAATAAGGTTGTGTCTATATAAAGTGTAGTTTGATTGCTCGAGGACGAGCAATGGTTTAAGTGTGGGTGTTGTAATTACATATTTTAGTCGCTTATCGCACTTTTATTGTGTTTGAGCTTTAATCTCTAGTGTATTGCACTTATTGTGTGTTGTATGTCTTGTAGGAGAAATTCTGAGTTATGTAGATGTTGTGGAACTAATTCGAGCTATTTGGAACTTTGAAGTCTGAGCAAAAGCCCAAGGAATTAAGCTGGGATCATGTTCGGGGGTCGAGGATCAATTCTGGACGTCAAAATTCAAGGAAGAAGCAACCGTTGAAGAAATGCACTAGTGTGACACACCTTGCGACACATTAGCGCTAATTTTTGTCAAAAAATTTCCAAAGTTCAGAGATTGCATTTTTTGTGGTCTGAAAGGAAAAAGCATTAGTACGACGCACAGTGCGACTCATCGAAAGCATTAAGTTTGCAAGTTTTTCTATTTCGGCAAAGAAAGGGAGATTTCGTCTAGGTCCAACCGTACTTGGTATAAATACATGGAAAAAATGTTATTTTCTAACTTTTGACATATTTTAGAGCGGAGGGAGAACACACCATGCTTGGAGGAGGCTTCTAACTAGTTTTTCTTATCTTCTCTTCTCTTCTCTTAGTTTCATAGTTTATTAGTTCTAGAGTTGTGGGGTGCTACATGAACATTGTAGTTTGAAGCTTGAATTTTTCTTATTATTTTATCATATTGGTTTATTTATTCAATCTTGCGCTTAATTACTTGATTTCTTGATCACCAATTGACTACTATATACGAATCTAGGATTGAACTCAAGAGAGGGAATTCGAGATTGCATATAAGATTGAGTAGAGTAAGATCTTGAACTCGAGTATCTGGAAAAGATTTGCGGTTAGGATAGGAATATATGCTTGTTTATTATACGATAATTATAAATGCGTTCTTGTTAATCCTAATTCCATAGGAATATAAGCATTAGGTTAGCTTGAATAGGCGAGTTGTACTTTGGGAGAAGGCTACGAGCAATATTAACCCCATCAATCAATAAACTAGACAAATTAATTCGACAATTTAAGTAGAAAACTCAACGGGATTGTTAGCTAACCCATAGCTCTAGAATATTCTCTCCCATTGAATTCGTCTTTAAGCATGTCATTATTTTCTTTAATATCTTAATTTGTTACTCTAGATTACTTTTACTTAAATATTCATGGTTAGATATTTGCTTGGATAGATTAATTGTTTGGGTTTAATTTAGTAAATAGTTAATCATAAGTCCCTATGGGTACAAAATCTGGACTTACAATCTTATTTTACTTGTCGATCACTTATACTTGTGTGTGCTTTTGGGAGCAACACTACCACTATATAATCTCCCAAAAGGGGTAAACACATAAGCAGAGCACAAAATCATGAAACTCACCCATATGTGAAGCAAGATAGGAGGACTCATCCATAGAAAGCATATCAACGGGTCAGTACTCCCCCTCTAGGGCGCCCTCTACCCGCCTGTCTTCCACCCCTATCTAGTTGTTCAGGTGGAGTAGTAACTAGAATGGAGCACTTAGCCTGAGTGCTTTGATAAAATCCGCCCCTCCCGAGTCTGGGAAAATCTCTCATGATGTGCCTAGTATCACTACACTCATAAAACCCCTACTACGTGTGTGGCTGCTCATATTGAGTTCGTGCCAGATAACTGGTATAACCGCTGTAGGAACTCTGTGCCGATGGTGCACTAAAATATTACTGCCCCACATGAGTACCCTAACTAACTGGAGTACCACGAGTATCCTGAAGTGCGGACTGTACTGCCCGACTGCCCGAGCCTCTGCCATGATGGGTCATAGCTAAATAGTAGAATCCACTAAGCCCTCCAGAACCTCGAGACCTCTTGGTTTCCTTAGCCTCCCTCTTCTTATCCCGAATACGATCTAACATCCTGGCAATCTCCACCACCTTCTGAAATGGAGTATTAGTCTACTACTCCCGAGTCATGATGAATCAAAGATCATAACTGAGCCCCTTAATGAATCTGCGGACTCTCTCTCTGACTGTAGGAACCAAAGTAGGTGCATGGAGGGATAACTCACTGAAACTTATGGCATACTCTAATACCTTCATGGTGCTCTGATGCAGTTGCTCAAACTCTGTACGCTACGCATCCTAGAGGGTCTAGGGAACAAACTCCCTCAAGAACATCTCTGAAAACTGAGCTCAAGTGGGTAATGCTGCATCGGCTGGTCTACCCTCCTCATAAACCTGCCACCACTGATACGCTACTCCCAACAGCTAAAATGTAATAAAAGCAACAACGCTCACCTCCACAATACCCCATGGTATGGAAAATATGGTGACACTTCTCTAGAAAATACTGTGCATCCTCAGTAGTTATGCCACTAAAAGTAGGTGGACTATACCTCTTGAACCTTTCAAGCCTTTTCTGCTCCTCCTCTGATGCCCCTGGCCTGACCTCAGGCTGAACTGGAATAACAGGTTGCACCAACACCACACCCGGAACCTGACCAATACGAGCCCGCTACTCTGGAGTACGGGCAGTGAGAGTCTGAGCTTCTCCCCCAATCTGTGAAGTAGTTGGTGCAACGGAGATTAGTCCCACCTGAGCCAATGTATCAAACATGTTCAGGAACTGCGCTAAAGTCTCCTGAAGTCAGAGTGTAACAACAAGCGCCTATGGTGCATGTCCCCCAACTAGAGCTACTGGCGGCTCCTCAGCTGCTGCTCTAACATGTGCTTTAGCTACAATGTGTGTCCCTCCCCTTCCTCTACCTCAGCCTCGGCCTCGCACGGCTCTAGTAGGGGGCGCAGTTGTCTACTCAACTGATCCGGTAGCCTGTCTCCTCACCATCTGTGAGAGAATAGATATACAAAGGCTCAAACTTAGAAATCAACAAATTCGCACGACATGAATTAAAGAAGTGGAGTTTTCCTAACAGTTTTGCAGCCTCTTGAAGATAAGTACAGAAGTTTCCATACCGATTTGCAAGACTCTACTAAACTTGCTCGTGACTCGTAAAACCTATGAACCTAGAGCTCTTATACCAACTTTCCACGACCCCAAACTCCCTCCATGGGATGTCGTGATGGTACCTAGTCTTTAAGACTAGGTAAGCCAATTACTAACAACGATTAGGCAAATTTTTAACAATAATAATTTGAAACATCGTCTAATACGAATACTGAAACAAAAGCGTAATAAGCGTACATGGCAATAATCATAACAACCACCTAAGATTTGGTAATACAAAGTCGCAAACTGTAGCTAAGTACATGGAATGATCTCAAGGATCTAAATACAATACAATTCAAATAACAAACTGACAGTATAACATAAGGAAAGTACTCCAAGGGACTGCGACGATGAAGCAACTCTACCTTGAATCCTCGCGATCAACAAGCTAACTTTGCCTGGGTCCGATATCTCCAATACCTGGCTTTGCACAAAAATGTGCAGAAGTGTAATATGAGTACACCACGCTCGGTACCTAGTAAGTATTAAGACTAACCTCGGTGGAGTAGTGACGAGGTACATGTCAAGACACTCACTAGACAAAATAACCTGTGCAGTATAGAAGTATAAAGCTAATAATGGGAAGCAGAAATCAGTAAACGGCAACAAAATAAACATGCGATAAAGACGGTAAATAAAAAAGGGACACTGCGAATTATCATTGAAAACAATTAAGGAACGCAAAGGACAACCAACTAATCAAGTTGTTCTACACAAGTTTCACAACGAAATAACCCCGTGATACTTTATCTCATAGTCACGAGTCTCAACCCACCATCACATACTCACGGAACCTCATGCCCACATCTCGAATCACAACCGCACAAACATGCCCTAATGACTATAGATCGAACATATCAAATTTTTACAGTATGATGGATTTCTGTTCATGGCCTAGCTGTACCTACCGTCCTTTTTTTGGGATCAATATCAGCAGGCATGCTAATTTCCTAATCCTCCCGGCATGATCACATGCTCACAATCACAATCTACCTGGTATGATTACAGGCTCGCAATCACAATTCGCCTAGCATGATCACATGCTCAATATCAACATGAAAATAGATAATACAAGAACACGTGAGCATGATAAATGAATGTCAAGTTTCATATTCATGAGCTAGTAAGTGGCTTGCTACGGTGTATGCTTCTGCGAGTGTACTACTACAACCCAAGTTAACAAGTAATATCAAAGACATCAAGTAGTTCATCGAAGCAACAAAACAAGTCACGCAAGGTGTATGATATACACAAGGAAAAACACACAATCACAAGAAAATCACCAACACAATGTCCCCAAGCCATCACATCATCCCTGACATTGCCACCATTATCCCTCCGACAGCCACATGTATCACTCTGCCCTGACATTATCATTAGCCACCCTTATCTCTCTTATAGCCACCCATATCACTCTGTATAATAACCACCGTTGTCTCTCCGTCCGGACAATAACACAGTAGCCACCCGTATCACTCTGTTCATTCAACAACGGTGAGATGCCACCATTATGCCTCGCATAACAACAACGGTGAAATGCCACCCTTACACTCCGCATAACAACAACCAAACCACACAACAATTCACAAATGCTAACATCACAACAACACGACATATCAACTCGTAACACAAGTGTCCATAGGTCACAACCTTTCCAAAGACCCAACAATATCAATAATTCTACAACAAATAACCCATGACTCAAACACAATATGTATAAAATCTCAATAACAACAAAATGAATGGGAAAGTAACTCAACAAGGAACAACACCCCCTTTAAACACAACTTCAATTAAAATAGATTAATGACTTTTGATAACCTCGATTCTAATTAATTATTTAAGGATGAACTCGATAGTGAAAGAATTTTCATGAAATGGCACACTTCGGATTCTAGTGTATGAATTAGGTTAATAATGAAGGAAATGGCACGAACTAGCATATATGTCAAAATGCATGAGAATAGCCCGGCAACAAAAGGATATAATGTACAACAATTTCAACTAAGAATAATTAAAAAATAAAAGTAATAATATAATTGTAAAAGTGGTAAAAACTACAAATAAGGCATAAAAGAGCAAACTCGACACGTAAAAATGTGACATGTAACGGTAACTTCAAATAAAGCATGGGATAACATACACGACGAATAAAAGATACAACAATGTGGTAACAAATTCCAAATAAATACATAAAGGAAGCCTAAGAGTCTAAACAGGTAAATCTTTCACATATAAGCCCGAGTACGTACTCGTCATATCGTGCACATGGATTTCACACGACACAAATAGCACAAACGACTCAATCCTAAGGGGTAGTTCCCTCACACAAAGTTAGGCAAGATAGATACCTCAAAGAAGCTAAACCGTTACTCTAAAATGACCTTCTCGTGCGAAACAATCTCCAGACGGCTTAAATCTAGCAAAAATAACTCAATATCATAAATAAAAACCATAGGAAATAATTCCAGGTAATAAAGATTAGATCTTTAATGAAAGCTAAAAAGTCAACCCAAAAAGTCAACCCAAAGCACGTATCTCAGAACTCGATAAAAATTCACAATATCCGAACACCCATTCTGATACGAGTCCAACCATACCAAAATTATCCAATTTCGACACCAAAGCGCCCTTCAAATCATCATTTTACATTAAAATTTCTCATTTTCTCCCATTCAAATCACTAATTTAATTTTAAAAATAAAGATGGAATCATAAAATATAATCAAATTCGGATAAAGAACACTTACCCCAATCCAAAGTGTAAAAATTTTATTCAAAATTACCCAAATCCGAGCTCCATAGCTCAAAATATGATAAAATGACCAAGACCTTCAAAATAGAGGATTTTAAACACTGCTCTAGAGGTACCCTTTGCGATCGCGGTAACCAACCTCGCAAACACGATTCAAAAAATTTTCAGCACAAATTTTACCCTTCGCTATCGCGGCCATTTTCCCGCTATCACGATGAACAAATTCTCATTACCCTTTCCAAACTCTTCTTAGACAGTATGTAGTATAATAACCATAACTTTTTGTATAATACTCAATATGTCAAACAGTTTACTTTCTGAAAACTAGACTCAAAGAGCTACAACTTTAATTTTAGATCATTTCCAAATTCTTTATAGATTGCAAGATATAAGCTTCCAAAATCGGGTCACTGATAGCAAAATATCCTCTTCGCGATCGCAAAAAGTCTTCCGCGATCGTGACTCACAGTGCCGAAATAGCAAATTTTCTCTTCACGAACGCGAGCCAAAGTGATCACGATGCATGTCCCTCGGGCAAAAAACCCGTAATTAAAAATGGCCAAGAAAATGGTCCAAAAGTACCCCGAAACTCATCCGAGCCTCTCGGGACCTCATCCGAACATACCAACAAGTTCTATAACATAACGCGGACCTGCTCGAGGTCTCAAATCACATCAAACAACATCAAAACTAAGAATCACACCTCAAATCGAATCATATCAAATCAACTTGGAATAATCTCAAATTTTACATGCAAGTCCCAAATGACATAACGAAACTATTCCAACTCTCGGAACCGCAATCTGAGCTCGATATTCACAGAGTCTACTCCCAGTCAAACCTCTCAACCTTCCAAACCTTCAACTTTTCAATTTCGCCATAATGCATTAAATCAGTCTACGGACCTCCAAATCCAAATCTAGGCATACGCCTAACTCCAAAATAACTATATGAAGCTATTGGAGTCATCAAAATACCATTCCGAATTTATTTACACAAAAGTCAAAATCCGATCAACTCTTATCGCTTAAACTTCTAAGACAAGAGTCATCCTTCCAAATTAATTCCGAATCATCTGAAAATCAAGTTGGACCACACACGCAAGTCATAATACATAACACGAAGCTACTCGAGACCTTAAGCCACCGAACGGGATGCTAATTCTCAAAATGACTAGTCGGATCATTACAGATGCAAATATAGTAGTCAGTACAGATAGTCTTGTGGATTATAATTAAGTAAAAAAATTTTTTGATGAAGCACAATAAAAAATTTCTTTGAAAATGAAATATGCCCAAATATTTTAAGTTTTAATAGAGGTCGTACTAATACCTCTTTCAAACAGGGATGGAGATCATTCTCTTTCATTTTTACTTTACTCCTTTTCACTATTTTTGTCATTTCCTTGCCATATACTTTTTGGAGGCCCATCTTCTACATATTCTCTCACTCGGCATCTCCATCTGCCTAATTCTCATGAGAATCCTGCTATGAATTTATTTACATAAAGAATATTTGTGTTTAACATAATATTTTTAACGGAAAAGGGTCTGATCTATCTCTCTACTATGATCAATTGTTTAATGTTGTCCCCCGTTATACTATTGTGCCATAAAATTCACTGTCATCTTACTATCCTAACAAATTTATCCTTAATTAGACGGAGGTGACACGTGGCACTCATCCATATCCTTTTTACATCTGGACATATATTAAGCGACCCGCTCCATAAAACCCCATACCCATAACTCGTAACCCGTGATTTATAACACAATACCCTCAAACCCACCTAAAAAAAGACCCGTTTATCTTTTATGAATTCATTAGTCTCTAAGCATATAATATGTACCATAAAAATAACACGTGGCTAAACAACACAAAAATCAAAAGATAAAAAATGGTGAACTTCACTTTTAGTGTCAAAAATCACCGGCAACCAAAGCCATTATTCCGGCAGCAAACCCTTACAGACAACAAGCACAACACATGTTAGTACTAGAATAGCAGCCGGCTACTAAACCCATTTACTCCTAACTCGAACATCCACCATTCTTCTAAATCGCCTCCGGCAACCAATGAATCGGGAGTAAAAAATGCTCGAAATGAAGATGTGAACCGAGAGATCTCTTCCTCTTGTTTGGATATACTGACATCTCAGATTTCGATTCGTTTCAACTGTGGGAAGTCCTTCAAAAATCCGAATCTTGCTGGTGGTGAAAAGGAACTCCGATCATTTTACTGTCCCAGGTTCCACGAATCTGAAAAAATAAATCCGGCAAACTTGACATCGGCGACCATGGAGGTTCCGCCCATTCTCGGCCAAATTTTGCCACTAAGTGAACCAATTAGTGATTTAATTTTGCTCAAAATTGAGTTTTGATTTTGTTAAATACATATGGGTAGAAAGTGTGCATTGGCAGTTATGTGGTGGTGCATAGGCGGAGGTGAGTTGAAAAGAAAGATGAACAAAAGAGACAAAAGGAAAAGGAAAAAAAAAAGTAGACTTATTTGCTGGAAATGTATTAATCGGGTCATCTTTTTAGGGGTATTGGGTCGGGTAAGATTATAAAAGAACCCGGATGGACTAATTGTTACGGGTTATGGGTATATGGGTTTCATGGAACGGGTTATTTATTATGTGCCCAGATGTAAATGTCACGACCCTAAATCTGGACTCGGTCGTGATGGCGCCTATCGTGAAATAAGGTCAGCCAACACAACATCCAATTTATTTAAACAGATATAATAATTCAATTTAAGTCATTAACATGATTAAATCCCAAAAGAACAGTGAAATAGTATAATTTGCGGAAGTAAATATCACACCTCCTTTTTACCTACACCTCCGTAAGGGAGTATAAGGAGAGTTTTTCCAATTTAAGTGATATTATTCGAAAATGGGATTATTTATTCATTTTTATTCAGAGTCGCCACTTGGGATGGTTTGTTTTCTAGTGTCCCAAGCCACCGGTTTATTTTAAAATCCCAAATCGAGGAAATTTCGACTTTCCTTTTGAAGTCTGCGAACCAGAAATTCTGAATAAGGAATTCTGTTAACCCGGGGGAAGGTGTTAGGCACCCCCGGATTCCGTGGTTCTAGCACTGTTGCTTAAACTATTATAATTGGCATATTAACTGATTTTGATACATGTTTTAGCCTATGGTACATTTAAACTTATTTAAATCGCTTTTAATTATTTTAAGGAAGATTTAACGTTGTTTAAAACAAGTCTTTGGATCGCGCCACATGAAATGCACCTGCAATCCGAAACACATTTTATTCAACGTTGTTAAGATTTGGATTTGGTTCACATGAAATGCACACCCGAGTTTAGGAAAGTAATATTATTAAAATACGCGCCTAAAGCAACTACGCGTTTTAATGTGAGGGCCATGGAAATTCACTAAATGGCACGCCTCGATTTTTAAAAGGTTAAAATTAATAAATGAGGGCCATACGTTTTGAGATTTTATTTGGCACGGTACACCTCGAATCCAATTTTTAAAACGAACTCAAACTAACTTTTTGAGGGCCATAACTATATCTTACTTAATATGGCACGCCTCAAATCTACTTTTAAGAACCCAACTAATTAATTAAGGAAGGCTTAATGGAATTCTAATTATTTTTAACTAAAGGTTCGACCTTACATATCAACTAACAAGCATCGTGTTGGATGTCCGATCAACTAAAGGAAGGGCGCTTCAGCAACGACAACTAAATGAACCTATTTGCAAATGTCTTCACGCTTGGGCCCAAAATGAGCCCAATTCTTAACGGAAGAAGGACGTCCAAAGACGTATAACATACAATTGAATCTGAGAATGAAACTTTCATTAACTGGGCCATCATTAGGCCCAACTTTCAGAACCATACAATCGTACAAAAATCGATTAAATGCCAATCAACCAAGACTGTGTGAAACATGAAATTGAACTAATATTTACTTCTGAATTTTTAACTATTTAAGCATAAATCCACTAGCTGAACATTCTGAATTTTAAGCGCCAATTCCAACTTAAACATGTTCATAGGTAAATCAATGCATGCTTTTGCTCTTAAAATAACCTAAACCATTTCCTTTTCTTTTATCATGACTCTATGCTAACTACTACTTAAGAAGCAATCAGCTGCCCATTGCATGAACACAACACTATGTTATAACATCCAAATAAATTACATAGCAGGAAAAGGTCTACTACAGCCTACCCTACTTAACATGATTGAACGCAGAATCTGACTACTGATTCGATTAAACAGGTTTTCATTAAGATTTTGTGATAGTTCAAGATCAAATACAATAATAAGAATTCAATTGTCAAAAACCAACATCTAACTATAAGATGCTTGGTAGAAAATTTGGATTCCCACTAAGGTATAAACCAAATACAGCTCTTAGAAGAGTATTATGATCAGCCAGCAAAATATAGTGCATCAAATAAACTTTATAACCACGTGATTCAGGAAAAAATGAAGCTAATCTATGAATCAGAACAGGTTGAGGCTATGTTTAAAGCTCCAGATTTCCATTTCATGCTTCAAGTCAAACCTTACATGATGTAGAATTCAGAAATATGTACCTGAGTATAGCAAAATAAATCAGAAATTTAGCCTGAGATTAGGAGGAAACAATAGCAGTAGAAAATAGCAATGTAGCAGTGCCTTTTAAAATTCCAAACTCAAGACCATTTTCAACCAACAATGCCAAACAAAACCCAGCTACTTGATTTTGATCTTTCAGAAATTCTAATGAACCAAATAAAGCAAAAACCAAAACCAAAAAACCAAATTTTCAACCAAAATTTCAGTGTTTTTTAGAGCTTGGAAAAGAACCCCCCCCCCCCCCCCCCCGCCGCCGCCATCAAAATCTCTCCCTTTTTTTCTCAAAAAATCCCTCTTGAGCTTCAAGTAATAATGCCTTTATAGGCAAGCTTCTAGGGCCACAGAAAAAGTTCAGGTTTTGCACTTTTACCCTTTTGAAATTTTCAATTTTGCTGTTTAATCCTTAGTCTAAAATCAGTTTTCAGATTCATCCCAACACCCACCTTCTAGGCAGCTTCCCATTCAGTTATTAAAGATTTCCTAACTTAGAATTCCTAAAATAACCCCTAGACCCTCTGTTTTTACTTATAAAACCAATGAGTCAAATTAACCCAATGGTTCAAACTAGACCTGATCTACAAGACCCGGGCTGAATCCTTTCTCCTGGGCCTCTGTCTAACAGAGCCCATATAGAATCGTTAGGCTAGACAGAATTGTCCAAGAGAAATTCGGATTTCCTTTCTTTGGAAACTAAAAAAAATGAAATAACATAAAGAACAAAGAAATTAAACGACATACACGAATAACCTTGATTTTAAAGCACATAAACAGAACTAATTTAAAACAAAACAGAAAGGACAAAGTGAAAGGGGATGAAGACTAGAACTTAAAACAAAAAGAGGAAGAAGAGTAAAAATGAAAGGAAGGAAATGAAGCCGAAAATACCTAAAATCAGGCGGGTAAAATCTTGAAAACCTTTAAAGGAATCTTCGATTTTTAACCGAAACGGGCCTTAATCGTGTGTTCTCAAATGAGAACACACGAATAAGATCGATTTCGGCCTCAAAACTACATCAACTTACTGATTTGGGGTCTTGGTATTTTAGGGCTCCGATCTTCGATTTAAGATTCGAAGAGGATTAGGGTGATTCGAGGGAAAATGGTTCCGGATTGGGGAAGAGGGAGCCATGGAGATTCCTTGGTATAGATTTGGGGTTGAACAGAGGTGGCGCCGCCACCGGAGAGAACAAGGGCAGCGTTAGGATTTCCCTTTTAAATCAAGATTCGAAGCGTTCCAGACAGGTTCGAAAGAACAGGAGTGAGGATTCGAAACGGGGAGGTGAAGGGGAGTCTGGTGTGTTGATTTGGTGTTGATTGGGACTGGCGCCGCCACCGGAGATGACAAGGTTTTGAGGGCAATGCTCTAGGGTTCGTGGTAATGATCTCTGAGGAGGGGAGTTGAAAGAGATGGGTCGAGGGGGGGTACGGGCGTTTGGACATATATATATTAAGAGGCACCCCAGTTCCGGACCATTGGATTAAAGAGATCCAACGGTCGTGATCAAAGGGTAATCAGAACGACGTCGTTTCGGTTCCGAGTGAGGCAGACCAGGTTGGACCCGGGTTTTGGGACGGGTTTGGGCCAATTTTAACGGATAATGGATGTATAACACTTGGGCCTGGGGAAAGTTCAATTGTAATAGCCCAAAATCGAATTTCTTTTATTTCTTTTCTTTTTCCTTTTTCTTTTTAAATTAAAATAAAACCTAAATTAATTTTTTAACTAAATTAACCTACCCGATTAAATTAATCACTCATCATAGTATTTACAATAATTAATTAAATCCTAATTTAAAGAAAAACTATAAAATTCAAAAATTAAAGAGTTAAAATGCAAAAATGAACTATTTTTTATAATTTTCATATTTTATAAAACAAACTAATTTACTAATTAATCTAAAAAATATATAATTAAATCCTAAATGCAATGCATGATATTTTGCTATTTTTCATGATTTAAATAAAATTAATTATGCACACAAAATGTAAACAAATACGAAAATTGAGCAATTAATTCCTAAAAACCAAATAATAAAAAGAAAAAAAATCCTAATTTTGGAGATTCTGTAGGAGTAATTCATGCGAGGCAAAAATCACGTGCTCACAGCTTCCCCTCTTTGCTTAGAGACACGAAGGGTTTTCGGGCAAAGACAAAATGAGCAATTATGAGGGATTTTTGCCCGTTTGGAAACTCCATGAGAAGCATTTTTGAAAAGACTCTGACCGAACCTTGCTTCAAGGTTGCCTACATATCCTTGGCTATAAATGAATCAGCTCAGTGTAGTTCTGGAAGTTTCGGTAGCTGGGACTACCAGGAGTTATGATTTCATTGCTGCTGCTGCTGTTACTGCTCGCTGACCTCTTTATTACACCGAAAAAGAAAATCCAAAGCTAAGCTAGCTAGGCCTATCAACTGCGAGTTACAAAATTCCTATCTAAATCTCTTAAAACTTGATCTTGAGTCTTAACTGATTTTGCTGTGGACCCCGATCGGAATCTTGATGCTCGCAAGTTGTAGGTACTGATTTTTTCTTCAGCATTGGATCAAGGTGGGACAGGCGAAACTTGTGACTTCAATTATTTCTTGAGCAGTCCGCATCTTTCTCCGCTTCAACCTTTTGAATTCACTTCTTTTGTTCTTTTTCTTCTTTTCTTTATTCTGAATCGAGATTCATTCTTTCGGTCATCTCGAACCCTGTGTCTCGAGGTAAAACCTTCTCAGACACCAAAACAAGCAAACGAATGAAATTTTTCTATCCCAGTTTTCACTAGGAAAATTTTGTGAGTTATTTGCAACAAAATCTAAGCTATTCCAGGGGATGGAGCCCTATATCTAAAATGTCAACTCGGGGATTGGAGCCCTAATGTTGGCAAAAAGGCGACTAGGGAATGGAGGCCCTATGTCTAAAAAGCTCAACTCAAGGATTGGAGCCCTAATGTTGGCAAAAGGCGACTAGGGAATGGAGGCCCTATGTCTAAAAAGCTCAACTCAGGGATTGGAGCCGTAATGTTGGCAAAAGGTGACTAGGGAATGGAGGCCCTATGTCTAAAAAGGCTCAACTCAGGGATTAGAGCCCTAATGTTGGCAAAAGGCGACTAAGGAATGGAGGCCCTATGTCTAAAAAGGCTCAACTCATGGATTGGAGCCCTAATGTTGGCAAAAGGCGACTAGAGAATGGAGGCCCTATGTCTAAAAAGGCTCAACTCAGGGATTGGAGCCCTAATGTTGGCAAAAGGCGACTAGGGAATGGAGGCCCTATGTCTAACAAAGCTCAACTCAGGGATTGGAGCCCTAATGTTGGCAAAAGGCGACTAGGGAATGGAGGCCCTATGTCTAAAAAGGCTCAACTCAGGGATTGGAGCCCTAATGTTGGCGAAAGGCGGCTAGGGAATGGAGGCCCAACTCAGGGATCGGAGCCCTAATATTGGCAAAAGGAGACTAGGGAATGGAGGCTTTATGTCTAAAAAGGCTCAACTCAGGGATTGGAGCCCTAATGTTGGCAGAAAGGCGACTAGGGAATGGAGGCCCTATGTCTAAAAGGCTCAATTCAGGGATTAGAGCCCTAATGTTGGAGGCCCTATGTCTAAAAAGGCTCAACTCAGGGATTGGAGCCCTAATGTTGGCAAAAGGCGACTAGGGAATGGAGGCCCTATGTCTAAAAAAGGCTCAACTCAGGGATTGGAGCTCTAATGTTGGCAAAAGGACAACAGATTAACGTTGGGAATCTAAGCTATCATTTTGTTTGGATTTTCTTCTTTTTCTTTCTCTCTTTTCGTTTTCATTTCATTTTTAATAAAATGCAGGAAAGAACTTGGAGGAAACGTCCTTTTTGGATTAATCATTTGCTGCAAAGCTGTTTCTAGCTCTTGCACATCTTTTCCTTTTCGGCTGCACCTGCTTCTTGCAAGGTTGCTTGGATTGCACCTGTTTCAAACAAATAACAATTTTTAGTTTGAAACGGTGGTCGATTTTGTGGCCTTCATTGCGTTGATCACTTGATCTCGGCCCAACTCTTTTGGTGAGAACCTCTGCTGCTTGCGGGCTTACTGAAAACTGATCTCTCTCCTGAGATCGAGGAACTCAACTTTTCAAACTTCCTAGACGATGACTCAACGTGCGGGGCTTTATACTTTTCACTTCATCCCACCCTTTTAGGGCTTTTGACTTTGGATT
The DNA here is from genome assembly GCF_000393655.2 of Nicotiana sylvestris. Taxonomy (NCBI): domain Eukaryota; kingdom Viridiplantae; phylum Streptophyta; class Magnoliopsida; order Solanales; family Solanaceae; genus Nicotiana; species Nicotiana sylvestris. Next base: position 111,807,665 of record NC_091063.1, read on the forward strand.
TCTTTCATTTTCAAAAATTCTGGCTTCAGAGCATCAACTATCATGGCCAGTCGGGATCGACTGATGCAACCGCTGAGGCTGGGTACTCTTCTTTGATTTGGCTTTTATCAAATGGAAACCTGTAAAACCAATCTTGTCACCTTGTCTTTTTATCAGTTTCGGAACGGAGTTAGACCGAAAGGGATTCACGGAAAAGTAAACAAAGGACAAAAAGAACGAATTTAAAGGAGGAGCGTCCCTTTTGGGAGGGAAGGAAGGATTTATTTGGGGTGCATACGGGCTTCAACAAACATGACATGCTTCTTGGACTGGATGTCCAACCCGAACAAACTTCCCTAATTCCTCATAAACTCATTGTGAACCATATTTCAAAATCGAGAAACCTAGCAGGACTCCAATGGTGGCAAGGGTATCTTCTTTTCGATCAACAGCGCCCTTTGCGGGTTTTCGCCAATCGACCTCTCTCATTTCTCTTATCATCATCACCTAATAGTTCTCTTTACGAGGTTTCACTAACCAAGCTCTCTCTTTTTCAATTTCTCTGCTCACCGTCACCTTATGGTGTGCGTATGTTTTCACCGATAAAACTCTCTCATTTTATTTCTCTCATTTTGATTGTATCAGATCCAAACAGTTGTGTTTTCTAATTCCGATGCCTTTGCTGATTGATCAGAAGGACTTGAACAAGGTTTGGGTAAAAAGAATCTGGATGAAATTACAACTTTGGAACCGTTCAGGCAGGCTCATTGCCAAACCATTATAACATCTTCCCCAGTTTCACTTTTGGGGAAAATTGTATTTTTGTTTTGGTGTGACTGAACCCCAGGGAGAGGCTTCCTACATATCCTTTCGGAATCAAGTCGAACGTAGTTCAGGGAAACATTTGTTTTGTTGTTTTTGCTCTTGCTTTTTGCTTGCTTTTTTTTTAACACTTTACGGTTCCCAAGAGGGTAATCAAAGAAGAGTAACCATCTCAAATGGGTTTGCAAAGGGTGGGGAGTGTTTGGGTAGCGAGAATGAAAGCCTTCGTCATTCCAATCGGACAAAGTTGTCACTGCAGAAAAGCTAAACATAATACCTTTTGACTGCATCCGCATTTACAGCTGTTTCGGGATCATTCCCTTCGATATTTCCCAGATACAATGCCCCTTTTGGCAATATCTTTCTGATGATGTATGGGACCTTCCAATTAGGAGCAAATTTTCCTTTCTTTTCCTGGTGATGGGGCAGGATGCGCCTTAAAACGAGTTGCCCTACTTCAAAATTTCTAGGCCGCACTTTCTTGTTGTAGGCACGGGCCATTCTTTGTTGGTACAACTGCCCGTGGCAGACCGCGGCCATTCGCTTTTCATCGATCAAGGTTGACTGTTCTAGCCAGGTTCTAACCCACTCACTGTCTTCAATTTTAGCTTCAACGATGATCCGTAGAGAGGGGATTTCAACCTCCGTGGGTATTACGTCTTCAGTGCCATAAACCAAAAGATATGGGGTGGATCCAATTGATGTGATCATAGTAGTGCGATATCCCAACAATGCAAACAGTAACTTTTCTTGCCACTGCCTGGAACTTTGAATCATCTTTCTCAAAATCTTTTTGATGTTTTTGTTTGCTGCTTCGACGGTACCATTGGCTTTGGGCCGATAAGGAGTAGAGTTCCGGGGCATTATCTTGAATTATTCACATATCTCTCCCATCAAATGACTATTCAAGTTGGCAGCATTGTCGGTGATAATAGTTGCAGGAATGCCAAAACAGCAGATAAGATTGGAGTGCACGAAATCTACCACAGCTTTCTTAGTGACGGATTTGAGAGTGATGGCTTCAACCCATTTCGTGAAGTAGTCAATAGCAACTAGTATGAATCTGTGCCCATTTGAGGCTTTTGGCTCGATTGGCCAAATGACATCCATAACCCAAGCAACAAATGGCCAAGGTGCTGACATGGGATGCAGTTCTGTAGGAGGTGCATGAATCAAATCACCGTGCACCTGACACTGATGACACTTCCGTACAAAGCTGAAATAGTCCTTTTCCATGGTCATCCAGTAATAGCCCGCTCGAAGGATTTTCTTTGCTAAAACATGCCCGTTTATGTGGGGTGCGCATACTCCCGCGTGTACCTCATGCATGATTCTTCCAGCCTCTTCCGCGTCAACACATCTCAATAAATTGAGGTCCGGAGTTCTCTTGTACAAGACATCACCACTCAAAAAGAAACCACTCGCGTGCCGCCTAATGGTTCTATTCTGGTCTCCACTGGCTTGCTCGGGATATTCTTGCATTTTCAAAAACCTTTTGATGTCATGATACCATGGTTGGGTATTTTGTGTTGTTTCAACCGTATTACAATAACCATGCCTTTCCCGAATTTGGATTTCCAATGGATCAATGTAGGCAATGCCTGGGTACGGCAGCATTGAGGCTAAAGTGGCAAGTGCATCAGCTAGTTCATTGTGAGCGAGGAATGCACCTGAACTCTATTGACTTGAATCATTTGACAAGTCCTTCCACATGTTGCCTATAAGGAATAAGCTTGACGTCTCGGGTTTCCCATTCTCCTTGAGCTTGTCGAATAATCAAATCTAAGTCTCTCATGATTAACAGTTCTTCAACATCTTGGTCGATTGCCATGTTCATGCCCAAAATGCAAGCTTCGTACTCGGTAGTATTATTTGTACAGAAAAACCGAAGCCTAGCTGTGGCCGGGTAATGCTGACTGGTGGGCGAGATCAAGATTGCCAACTCCAACACCTTTTGCATTTACCGCTCCATTGAAGAACATTTTCCAAGTGTCGATGTCTTCGGATATTGCCTCAACTGAGTTTACCTCTTCATCCGGGAAGTAAGTATTCAAAGGTTGGTATTCATCATCGACCAGATTTTCAGCCAAGTGATCCGCTAACGCCTGGGCTTTCATTGTCGTGCGAGTGACATATACTATGTCTAATTCTGTAAGCAGGATCTGCCACTTTGCTAGCCTCCCAGTGGGCATTGGCTTCTGGAATATGTATTTTAAAGGATCCAACCTGGTTATGAGGTAAGTGGTGTAGGCTTGCAAATAATGCCTCAGCTTCTGAGCGACCCAAGTCAAAGCGCAGCAGGTCCTTTCCAACAAAGTGTATTTGGCTTCATAACTGGTGAATTTCTTGCTCAGATAGTAAATAGCCTGCTCTCTCTTTCCGGTCACATCGTGTTGCCCAAGGATGCAGCCGAAAGAATTTTCCAAGACTTTCAGGTACAAGAACAAGGGCCTCCCTGGCTCAGGCGGGACCAAGACTGGAGGATTTGACAGATATTCCTTGATTTTATCAAAAGCTCCTTGACATTCATACGTCTACTTGACTGCTGCGTCTTTCTTCAGCAATTTGAATATGGGTTCACATGTGGATGTCAGCTGGGCAATGAATCGACTGATGTAGTTCAGTCTACCCAACAGACTCATAACATCCTTCTTGGTTTTTGGAGGAGGCAAATCTCGGATAGACTTTATCTTTGTTGGGTCTAACTCGATGCCCCTTCGACTGACAATGAATCCCAAGAGTTTGCCGGATGGTACCCCAAATGCACATTTGGCTGGGTTCAACTTCAAATCATATTTGCGCAGCCGCTCAAAAAACTTTCTCAAGTCCCGAACGTGGTCGCCCTGGGTTTTGGATTTGATGATTACATCGTCCACATACACCTTTATCTCTTTGTGCATCATATCATGAAAAATGGCAGTCATGGCCCTCATATAGGTTGCCCCAGCGTTCTTGAGACCAAATGGCATGACTCTGTAACAGTATGTACCCCAGGGTATGGTAAAAGTTGTCTTCTCTGCATTTTTTTCATCCATCAACACCTGATGATATCCTGCGTAACAATTCACGAAGGACTGTATCTCATGCTTGGCGCAGTTATCAACAAGGATGTGGATGTTCGGCAAAGGGAAGTTATCTTTGGGACTTGCCTTGTTTAAATCTCTGTAATCCACACATACCCGGGTTTTACCATCTTTCTTTGGCACTAGGACTACATTAGCTAACCATGTGGTGTACCGGACCACTCGGATCACCCCTACTTTCAACTGCTTCGTGACCGCTTCTTTGATCTTGTCACTGATATCAGTTTTGAACTTCCTTTGCTTTTGCTGGACTGGGTGACAATCGGGGTATGTTGGCAGCTTGTGAACTACCAAATCAACACTCAGCCCGGGCATGTCGTCATATGACCAAGAAAAAACATCTTTGAACTCAAACAGGGGTTGGATTAATGCGTCCCGAGTTTTTCCGTCTGTGAAAATGCTTATCTTGGTTTCCATGATTTCTTCAGAACTACCCAAATTAACTGATTCAGTATCATTTAAGTTCGGCTTAGGTTTATTCTCAAATTGTTCCAATTCTCGATTTATTTCCCTAAAAGCCTCCTCTTGAACGTATTCTGGTTCTTGGTTCATTATTTCGCAATTAGACAACATGTTTGGATCTGGGAATGAAGTCCGCAAGCATGTCATGTTATTTAAAGCTGCATTATTAGAACTGAAAGAAAAGAGAAAAATGACAAAATCAGAAAGAATAAAGAAAGATGAATGATGAAATATTGATTTCATTTCTTGGAATTTGAAGATAACATGGTTTACATTGGAAAATTAAAAGACAAGAAGCTAAATGAAACATCCAAGTTACACCCTGAAATAACTCATGATTCAGAAAAGGTGGCAGGACAGGTCTACCGGGACTCCCGCATGATCGGGAATGGCGTAGCCTTCCAGTTCTGCAGCTTAGCGTTAGGTCCCATATACAACACCTCAGCGGTGCTTGAGCCTTCCCCTGGCTGAACCATGTGGGCTTCATACAGTATCTTCCTCATCGCCCCACAGATCTCTTCAATCTCTTCGGCCGTGAAGACCTCATATTCTTCTTCCTCATGGTAATTTGGCTTGACAAATGTTCTATATAGATGCGGCACCGGCTGAGGCAAGACCCAACCATCATTTTTTCTATCATTTGCCCATTTTACATCAGCTAGAGTGGGTCGGAAGCCTATCCCAAAGAACATTTCACTGGCGATCAGGGTGACAGGTTCAGTTATTCCTTGCAATGATTTCCCGAGCCCCTTCCCCGGTTTGAAGCCATGTCTGATCATTTCTTTGGCCACCATGATTGATGCATTAGAAAGAAAGGGTTGAGGGCAAGGGTTTCCCTCTTCGTACTGGTCTACGACCACAATTTCAAAGGCTTGGTAAACTATGTGCTCACTCCCCTCTCTCGCTTCAAGACATGGGACTGATGGGTCCCGATAAATTGATAGCTCGTCTTCCCCATGGACTATAATATCTTGATCTTCATGCTCAAATTTTACCATCTGATGGAGGGTAGAGGGTACTGCCCCCGCTGCATGAATCCATGGCCTTCCCAAGAGAAAATTGTAGGATGTGTCCATGTACAGAACCTAGAAGGTTACTTCAAAGTCTACTGGGCCGATGGTCAAAATCAGATCGATCTCTCTAATTGTGTCCCTTTTTATACCATCAAAAGCCCGTACACAGACATTGTTGGGTCGAATTCTTTTGGTCCCGATTTCCATGCGTTGTAGAGTTGAGAGTGGGCAGATGTCTAACCCAGAGCGTCGGTCCAACATAACCCTTTTCACATAGTACCCTTCGCATTTGACTGTTAGGTGCAGGGCTTTGTTATGCGCGGTCCCTTCTGGGGGCAAGTCATTTTTGCTGAAGGAAATCTAGTTAATTGCGAAAAACCTTTCTGCCATCCTCTCCAACTGTTCTATAGAAGTCTCAATAGGAACATATGCTTCGTTAAGGGTCTTGATCAATACCTTCTGATGTTCGGTGGAGTTCATCAGTAAAGCCAACAAGGAGACTTGTTCGGGAAATTTTCGAAGCTGGTCGATCACCTCATAATACGCCATTTTCATCTTTTGAAAGAAAGTCTCCGCTTCTTCGGCACTCACGGGCTTCTTAGATGGGAAGCGCTTTCGAGTGGCATTGTTCACCTCTTCCAAGTTAGAATACTTTTCAACGGGGTTATTTTATTGAACTTCTCCTGAGATTACTTTGCCCTTATAGGTCACCACCATTTTATTGTAGTTCCAGGGCACAGCGGTAGGATCTGTCATGGGACTTTGTGGCGCGCGTCCAATAACCACGGGCTCACTCAGCCTTGGTGGATTAATTAGCCCCCGCATCACATAGGCTCCCTTGGGCACATACATTTGGGCTGCCTTGTTCAGCTCGAATCTCCTAGGAGGACTCAAAGTCATCTGTTTTTCTTTGTAGCCCCGAGGGACATAGAGAACAACATCTTTGGGAGGTGTTGCCCCAATCCCCACTTCAACTTTCTTCTCGGATTTTGGAGGGGTGGTTTTGTTCTTTTTCTCCCCTTTGTCTTACTTCGGGGCAACTTTTGGTTTATTTTCTACGTCAGCAATGGTAATGATGGACTTCAATGCCGGGTCAAATTCGTTGGCCTCACAAATCATTCCAATTATCGGCCCGTTGTTGTGGGCCGGCAGTGGGTTGTTAGTCACATTGGGAATATCTTCATCCCTTAGTACTATCTTCCTTTGTTCTATCAAGTTTTCCACGGCTCTTTTCAGAGTCCAACAGTCATCCGTATCATGCCCTTCTGCCCCTGAGTGATAGGCACATCGGGTACCGGCTCTATAAGCAGATGATGTTGGGTTTTGCCTGGTTTGAGGAACCGGCTGTAGCAGACCCATTTGGACAAGCTTTGGAAACAAACTGAAGTAGGATTCACTGATTGGTGTGGAATTTGGCCTTCTAGGTGGCTCACGAGGGGGAAAATTGTTTTGTGGAGGACGGGGGTTGTAGTGGATTTGGTTAGGAGGCTGGTTTCTAGGAAATGGAGCTTGGTTACGGTTGGCTTGTTGCTATGGACGGACATAAGGTCGAGCATTCATGACCGTGTATGGATGAGGAGCATAGGCCATGTCTTGGTGGGGGTAATAGTGTTGCGGGGTCCTTTCTGGGAGAAGGGATCTGAGAGTACGGTGTTTTCTTGTACCCGACAGTTCCATGGATGTTTCTTCCTTTTTCTTGCCTTTTGCTATTCCTTTGGACCCACCTTGAATGGCTTGGGAAGTAGCTCTGATAGCGGATTGGCTTAGAATTCGACCCATTTTCAACCATTTCGCCAATCTTGATGGCTTCAGCGAACGGTTTACCCATGACAGATATCATATCGGCTTTCTGAGCTTGTAAGAAAACCGTGACCATTTCGACCTCATCCATCAGAGGGTTTACCCTAGATGCCTGCTCTCGCCATTTAACTGCATACTCCCGGAAGCTTTCCGAGGATTTCTTTTTCAAGTTCGTCAATGAGTTCCTATTTGGAGCAATATCAATGTTGTACTGGAACTGCCTGATGAAGTATCTAGAAAGATCATCCCAGATGTGCCAGCGGGATATATCCTGGTCCATATACACTCAGAAGCGATGCCAACCAAACTTTCTCCGAAATAGGGCATGAGCAGTTCTTCCTTTCCACCGGCCCCTCGCAATTGATTGCAATATTTCTTGAGATGAGCAATAGGATCACCGTGCCCATCGTACTTCTCAAATTTTGGGGTTTTGAATCCCAATGGTAGGTGCACATGGGGAAACACACACAAGTCGGCATAGGATACACTTTTCTGTCCACTCAGGCCTTGTATGCTTTTGAGACTCTGTTCCATACTTCTCATCTTCCTCACAATCTCTTCTTTCTCAGGATTTTTGGCGGTCTTTTCTTGCCCCGCAGTGAACTTAAATTATGGCGGCTGAAAGTAAGTATAAGTGGGAAACTGAGGAGGTTCCATTTGGAAGGTAGGTGTTTGGAAGGTGAAATCTGAGGGGTCAAAACTGGGCCTAGGCAGTGTAGGTTGTGTCATGGCCGAGCATGGGGGAGCAGTGAAGATATTCGAAGCTGCACCGGACATTGACACCTGGGGGCGAACCTCAGAAGGTGTTCCCACAAAATGAGCTGAAATAGTTGGGTGTCCTAGTGGGGTATTTGGGTGACTGATCGGTATGATGGAGGTACCGCTTGCTCTAGGAAAGAGTTCGGGGAATCCCGGGATGGTGCTTGGTCGTTCTCTTCCATTTGCCCAAGTGTCCCACATCTCCATAACTCGAAGACGCAAGATTCTGTTTTCTTCGGCGGTTGCCAATTCTGAGGTCTGGATGCCCGAGATTGGGCTATCATCCGTGATGGGAATTGTTGGTAGAGTCATTTCTAAAGACATTCCGATGCTCCCCTTTGATCTAGTAAAGTATGGGTGCGAAGCCAGGTTACTACAAAAACCAACCACCGTTCTATAAAAACCTGGACTGAGTATAGCAGCAAACAGTTAGTTTGAAACAAATAACAGATAGGTAATCACATGTTGGGGTGTGATGCACCTATACAGTTAAATGTATTTCTACATGTTTTGCAACGGTTGCATATTTCATCCCAGCTTTACTTACTACTTTTTTTTTATTTTTTCCTTTCCCTTTCCAATTCCACTCTCTCTCTTTTCATCTCTCTTTTGCTTTTATCAACATTTTTCTTCTTTTGGTTATTCTTTCTCTTCTCTTTTTTTTTGGGTTATGATCGAATCCTATGTAGATTGCCTACGTATCATGACCCCGCATGAATCCGACCAAGCGCAGTTCTAAGGGCGTTAAAATGTAAACCTAAATAACAAAATATTTTGGGATCTTCAATTTTTCTCGTAAAAGGGAAATACTCTAGATTACAACGATTCAAAACTAAAAAGAAAAAAATAGACTCCAATAACAAAATGACAATACAGACTCAAGAACTGACTAACAGAATCGAAAATAAACAAACAGACTCCAACAGAAAAGAAAGATACAGACTCAAGTAAAAATCAAGAATACATTAATACTCCTGGTGCCCGCGGGACATCATTCGGTTTTGCCGCGGGCCTAAATGCGAGATCCCCTTGCAGTCGCTCGAAATCACTCATAACTTGGCGGACAAAAGTCATTACTGCAGCGAAAAAGGTGGTATGAGTCATGTCTTCGCACGCTTGGAATTTCATGGTAATGTATTCAGCAATGGTTCTGATCCTTTCTCTAATTCTGCCTTTTTCCTGAAGCAACCGCTCTATCTACTGATTCCGGGCTTCTAATACTTGAGAGTCATGAATGTGTTAATCTTGCAACTGCTGCATTCCTTCCTCCATTTGAGCCATCAAATCATAACAGTATTCTCTATCGGCTTTGAAATCTTTAGCCTGCTTGGACGCCTCGTTCTCGAGAGTGGTTACCTTTCTTCTTAGGCTAGTGATAGTCCCTTCATAGTTCCTCTTCATTTGTTGCACAAACCGTGCCCGCTCTTCTGCCTTCTTTGTCCATTGTGCCCGGATTTTCGCTAGACTAGCTTCAGACTTTTCTAGGTCTTCTTGACATTCGAGGGCTTTCTTTTTCAGACCGCTTATAAGTCTTTCGTCAGCCCGGCTTCTTTCTGGGTTTCTGGCAGGTATTTTCATCTTCCGAATCTGAGCTTTGAGGGCCTCATTTTCCTGAGTTAGTTTTTCTTTTATCCCTCGTCTGCAGCGGCTTGAACACCATTTTCAAACTGAAGCTCCATGACTCGCCTTTCTAACTGGCTTATTTTGGCCTTATACTCGTTTTCTTTGGTCAACTAGTCTCACTGCACTTGGGCCCCATCGGTGAACTGTTGGACATAGGGTCTCTTTGCAGGACTTTCAGGAATCTGGAATCTTTTGCCGAACCAGAAAATATACTAAGGGTCCACTTCACCTCTGGCTAGATCTCACACCATGGTCTTAGGTTCAAGAAATCTACATTCATTCCACACTTGGCGAATATTCCCTTCTGGAAATGTGGCTTTCGGGCCCAATTCAATGACATACCTAAGAAGGCTACCATAAAAGCTAAACCCCGCCTTGCCTCCCATTTGTCTTTATTTCCGACGCGGGTTAGACTAGTGTTCGACTCTTGAAAACCTCGGGAGTTACCATATCGATGATACCAGAACTGCAGCGTGCAATACCCTTCAGATAAGTTTCTGTCCTGAATATCCCGACTAATACTCAGCAAATCTAGAAATCTGTGGGGAGATACCGGTCTTGGTGATAATGGATATCGACTTCTAAGGTTTCCATTAAGGCCCGCATAACCTGCAACCTCCTCCAATGTAGGTGTGAGCTCAAAGTCAGAGAAACAGAACATATTGCGAGTCGGGTCCCAAAAAGGTATTAAAGTTTCAATTATGTCCGACCTTGGCTTGACGTTCAATAGTCCGACAAGGCCTCCCAGAACTCTTACCACTGTTTCTCTACTGCCTTTTACTAGATCATTCCACCACATGTGGAGCTTTAAGGGGATCTCATCAAGGACTGTGAAGGGTTCAATTTCGTTTGTGCTCATCCTGCACATTTATTAAGGTGATTTAATAACTCATTTTGACCCAAAAGAGTAACACCATTTTTCAAAGTTTTGCTCCAAAAATAAAACCCGATTTTGCAGATACGACCTTTCAGCACTTCGGGGAAGAAGATTTTAAGGTTGTGCCTGTTAACCGTTAAAAATGAACCAAGGTGGTTGTTCTTGCAAAAACAACTTTCCGAGGCCCTTTTTGGGGACATTCGGCTTATTTAAACAAGAATGGCATCACCCGACTTATTTGTGACAAAAACTAAAATTTTATTGTTTTTGGGCTATTTTTTGCAAAAAAAAAAAAGGAAAGTTGGATCCGATGAGGGTTGCCTACGTATCCCACATCCGGTGAGAATCAAACTGGCGTAGTTCGGGCAGATTGGATGAAAATACACCAACTGTTTTTTTTTAAACTGAAAATTTTCGGCAGAGTTTCAGCATATTTTGGACACTGATTTTTCAAAACAAGTAATTATCTCTCCGAGCCCTCACATTGAGTTTCTTTTCCCAACTTTTCTCCTATTATTCATAAGTCGGTCAACATGCAAATATGAAGCAAATACATGCACAAGTAGCAAGTAGGATGCATCAGGTACACCTGTCCTAGACAGACCCAACCCCTGTGTTAAGTCTCCAAGGTTAAATGCACGTGATGCAAACAAACGTTCTTACTAGGGATCCAGCATGAGTCTTTGTTATACTAGGTTTAAAACTTGGGTCTATTGTTCTAGACTTGGCTTACCCGAGCGGACAAATCGAGCCGAGGGGGGGCAACGTACCGGGAATACAGAAGAGAAGCCACACGAAGTGCACCCTTCTCCATGATTTAGAAGACTCAGAGAGAGGAAAGGTTTCATAGCAGTTTATATACAGTTCACAAAATATCAAAGAAGTAAAAGCATTTAGCACATTAGGCTCAAACATGTAGGAAAATCAGATAATAGATAAAGCCAATCATAACAGCTATTCTAAGCTCGAATTCTTGAACCCTGAACCAGAGATTCTGGGTTCGATCCCCAGCAGAGTCGCCATAGCTGTCACACCTCCTTTTTACCTACACCCCCGTAAGGGAGTATAAGGGGAGTTTTTCCAATTTAAGTGACATTATTCGAAATAGGATTATTTATTCATTTTTATTCAGAGTCGCCACTTGGGATGGTTTGCTTTCTAGTGTCCCAAGTCACCGGTTTATTTTAAAATCCCAAATCGAGGAAATTTCGACTTTCCTTTTGAAGTCTGCGAACCAGAAATTCTGAATAAGGAATTCTGTTAACCCGAGGGAAGGTGTTAGGCACCCCCGGATTTCGTGGTTCTAGCACGGTCGCTTAAACTATTATAATTGGCATATTAACTGATTTTAATACATGTTTTAGCCTATGGTACATTTAAACTTATTTAAACCGCTTTTAATTATTTTAAGGAAGATTTAACGTCGTTTAAAACATGTCTTTGGATCGCGCCACATGAATGCACCCGCAATCCAAATCACATTTTATTCAACGTTGTTAAGATTTGGATTTGGGTCACATGAAATGTACACCCGAGTTTAGGAAAATAATATTATTAAAATATGCGCCTAAAGCAACTACGCGTTTTAACTTTGGGAGGGCCATGGAAATTTACTAAATGGCACGCCTCGATTTCTAAAAGGTTAAAATTAATAAATGAGGGCCATGCGTTTTGAGATTTTATTTGGCACGGTACACCTCGAATCCAATTTTTAAAAGGAACTCAAACTAAGCTTTTGAGGGCCATAACTATATCTTACTTAATGTGGCACGCCTCAAATCTACTTTTTAGAGCCCAACTAGTTGATTAAGGAAGGCTTAATGGAATTCTAATTATTTTTAACTAAAGGTTCGACCTTACTTATCAACTAACAAGCATCGTGTTGGATGTCCGATCAACTAAAGGAAGGGCGCTTCAGCAACGACAACTAAATGAGCCTATTTGCAAATGCCTTCACGCTTGGGCCCAAAATGAGCCCAATTCTTAACGGAAGAAGGACGTCCAAAGACTTATAACATACAATCGAATCTGAGAATGAAACTTTCATTAACTGGGCCATCATTAGGCCCAACTTTCAGAAACAAACAATCGTACAAAAATCGATTAAATGTCAATCAACCAAGACTGTGTGAAACATGAAATTGAACTAATATTTACTTCTGAATTTTTAACTATTTAAGCATAAATCCATTAGCTGAACATTCTGAATTTTAAGCGTCAATTCCAACTTAAACATGTTCATAGGTAAATCAATGCATGCTTTTACTCTTAAAGTAACCTAAACCATTTCCTTTTCTTTTATCATGACTCTATGCTAACTACTACTTAAGAAGCAATCAGTTGCCCATTGCATGAACACAACACTATGTTATAACATCCAAATGAATTACATAGCAGGAAAAGGTCTAGTACAACCTACCCTACTTAACATGATTGAACGCAGAATCTAACTACTGATTCGATTAAATAGGTTTTCATCAAGCTTTTGTGACAGTTCAAGATCAAATACAATAATAAGAATTCAATTGTCAAAAACCAACATCTAACTATAAGATGCTTGGTAGAAAATTTGGATTCCCACTAAGGTATAAACCAAATACAGCTCTTAGAAGAGTATTATGATCAGCCAGCAAAATACAGTGCATCAAATAAACTTTATAACCACGTGATTCAGGAAAAAATGAAGCTAAGCTATGAATCAAAATAGGTTGAGGCTATGTTTAAAGCTCCAGATTTCCATTTCATGCTTCAAGTCAAACTTTACATGAGGTAGAATTCAGAAACATGTACCTGAGTATAGCAAAATAGATCAGAAATTTAGCCTGAGATTAGGAGGAAACAATAGCAGCAGAAAATAGCAATGTAGCAGTGCAGAAACCAGCAACTCAAACCAAGCCTTTTAAAATTCCAAACTCAAGACCATTTTCAACCAACAATACCAAACAAAACCCAGCTACTTGATTTTGATCTTTCAGAAATTCTAATGAACCAAATAAAGCAAAAACCAAAACCAGAAAACCAAATTTTCAACCAAAATTTTAGTGTTTTTTAGAGCTTGGAAAAGACCCCCCCCCCCCCCCCGCCGTTTCTTAATCTCCCCTTTTTTTTTCTCAAAAAATCCCTCTTGAGCTTCAAGTAACAATGCCTTTATAGGCAAGCTTCTAGGGCCACAGAAAAAGTTCAGGTTTTGCACTTTTACCCTTTTGAAATTTTCAATTTTGCTGTTCAATCCTTAGTCTAAAAGTCAATTTTTCAGATTCATCCCAACACCCACCTTCTAGGCAGCTTCCCATTCAGTTATTAAAGGTTCTCTAACTTATAATTCCTAAAATAACCCCCAGACCCTCTATTTTTACTTATGAAACCAATGAGTCAAATTAACCCAATGGTTCAAACCAGACCTGATCTACAAGACCTGGGCTGAATCCTTTCTCCTTGGCCTCTGTCTAACAGAGCCCATATAGAATCATTGGGCTAGACAGAATTGCCCAAGAGAAATTCAGATTTCCTTTCTTTGGAAACTAAAAAAAATGAAATAACACAAAGAATAAAGAAATTAAACGACATGCATGAAAAACCTTGATTTTAAAGCACATAACAGAACAAATTTAAAACAAAACAGAAAAGACGAAGTGAAAGGGGATGAAGACTAGAATTTAAAACAAAAAGAAGAAGAAGAGAAAAATTGAAAGGAAGGAAACGAAGCCGAAAATACCTAAAACCAGGCGGGTAAAATCTTGTAAACCTTCAAAGGAATCTTCGATTTTTAACCGAAACGGGCCTTAATCGTGTGTTCTCAAACGAGAACACACGAATAAGATCGATTTCGGCCTCAAAACTTCATCAACTTACTGATTTGGGGTCTTGGGATTTTAGGGCTCCGATCTTCGATTTAAGATTCGAAGAGGATTAGGGTGGGAAGAGGGAGCCATGGAGATTCCTTGGTGTAGATTTGGGGTTGAACAGAGGTGGCGCCGCCACCGGAGAGAACAAGGGCGACGTTAGGGTTTCCCTTTTAAATCAAGATTCGAAGCGTTCCAGACAGGTTCGAAAGAATAGGAGTGAGGATTCGGAACGGGGAGGTGAAGGGGAGTCTGGGGTGTTGATTTGGTGTTGATTGGGACCGGCACCGCCACAGGAGATGACAAGGTTTTGAGGGCAACACTCTAAGGTTCGTGGTAACGATCTCTGAGAAGGGGAGTTGAAAGAGATGGGTCGAAGGGGGGTACGTGCGTTTGGACATATATATATTAAGAGGCACCCCAGTTCCGGACCGTTGGATTAAAGAGATCCAACAGTCGTGATCAAAGGGTAATCAGAACGACGTCGTTTCGGTTCCGAGTGAGGCAGACCAGGTTGGACCCGGGTTTTGGGACGGGTTTGGGCCAATTTTAACGGGTAATGGGTGTTTAACACTTGGGCATGGGGAAAGTTCAATTGTAACAACCCAAAATCGAATTTCTTTTATTTCTTTTCTTTTTCCTTTTTCAATTTCAAATCCTTTTTCTTTTTAAATTAAAATAAAAACGAAATTAATTTTTTAACTAAATTAACCTACTAGATTAGAAATCACTCATCATAGTATTTACAGTAATTAATTAAATCCTAAATTTAAAGAAAAACTATAAAATTCAAAAATTAAAGAGTTAAAATGCAAAAATGAACTATTTTTTTATGATTTTCATATTTTATAAAACAAACTAATTTACTAATTAATCTAAAAAATGTAAAATTAAATCCTAAATGCAATGCGTGATATTTTGCTATTTTTCATGATTTAAATAAAATTAATTATGCACACAAAATGTAAACAAACACGAAAATTGAGCAATTAATTCCTAAAAACCAAATAACAAAAAGAAAAAAAATCCTAATTTTGGAGATTCTGTAGGAGTAATTCATGCGAGGCAAAAATCATGTGCTCATAGTAAAACACAGCCCGACATCGGGGTGTCACCAGTCATGAGCATCTAACATAAGTCTAAGAGTATGGAAAAGACTAAATAGTCTACTACAATTCAGTGCAAAAGAAGATAAAGATAGGAAGGAGAAACATTGGGCCTCGAGCACCGAGCAACTACCTAGTGATCTCTGCACGGTCTGCTGGAAGCAATCAACCTTCGCTAGCAGGGCCCGAAGCTCCTGAATTTGCACACAGGGTGCAGAGAGTAATGTGAGTACGTCAACTCAGTGAGTAATAAAAATAAATTAAGGTTGAGCGATAAGAAAACACATAAAATCACGCAAAATGCTACAAAGAGACAGTGAAAAACCTTTGCAAAGCAACAAAATAGTAAAATCTCATAAAACACCTTAGTTTAGTATAAGCTTCTTTAAAACATCTTTTAACAGTTAAACAAGTGAATGAAAAGCAGCGAGAAAAGACAAACACATAAATTCATCCCCTCGGGCACGATATCAACAGAATCAGCCCCTCGGGCAATAACATGGAACAACATAGCCCCTCGAGCTATATCACATATCACACTGGGTACCCGCGCTCACTAGGGGTGTACAGACTCCAAGAGGAGCCCCTTACGGCCCAAGCACAATATCAAGCCACCTCGTGGCATAATCAATAGGCTCTCGGCCTCATATCAAGCCATCTTGTGGCGTACAACTCAGGCCCTCGGCCTCATAATCATGAATCAGCTCAATACCGCTGCGGCGCGCAGCCCGATCCCAAAATAACCTCACAATACAGGCCATCGGCCCTACTCAGTCAGAAATCTCTAAAAAGCCACTTGGGCACAGTAAAATATGAAGCTCAGTTCAAAATATCATTTAAGATGTCAAAATAGAGTAAACATGGTTGAGTTATAAAAATAATAGATTATAGCATGACTGAGTGCAAGTATAAAGTCAAAATAGTGAGGAATAGTAGTAAAAATCTCCTAAGGGTCCAAAACAGTTGGCACGAGGCCCAAATATGACATTCAGCCCAAAACATGATGATAGCAAACAGTTTCCAATCAAATATGCAGTAATACAGTCATTCGGGACGGACAAAGTCACAATCCCCAACAGTGTACGGCTCCACGCTCGTCATCTAGCGTGTGCGTCACCTCAATATAGCACAACGATGTGTAATCTGGGATTTCATACCCTCAAGACAATATTTACAATCATTACTCACCTCTATCCAGTTCAAACTCTAGCCCGCGATGCCTTTACCTCTCGAATTGGCCTCCGAATGCTCCAAATCTAACCAAAATCAGTGCAAAATCATTAAAATATGCTAAGGGAACAAAGCCCACTCGAAAGAAATCAAATTACGACACAAATTCCGAAATTGCCCAAACCCGACCCCCAGGACCACGTCTCGGAATCCAATAAAAATTACATCAATAGACTCCTTATCAATCCCCGAGTTCATTCATATCAAGAGCATCAAAATCCAACCACAAACGGCCCCTCAAATCCCAAATTCTAGGTCTCCAATTACAAGCCCTAGTTCTTTAATATTTAGGCTTAAATTCTATAAATTCCATGGTTAATTAGGTAGAAATCACATTAGGATTGAGTATTAAGTCCATAAACCTTTAGCTACACAACTCTTCGCGAACGCGGCCACCACGCGCCTAATCTGACCTGGACCCACCTGCTAGCTTTTCCTCTACGCGAACGTGACTAAACACACGTGAACGCGATGACCATTGAGCTCAACCCTTCGCGATCGTGGGACCTCCTTCGCGAACGCGAAGGCCAACTTCACAGCCTCCCATCTTAACCCTTCGCGAACGCGAGGGCCCACTCGCGAACGTGAAGGCCAAAAATCTGCAACACTCACAACAGATTTTCTCAACTTGAAACGATCCGTTTAACCACCCGAAACTCACCCGAGGCCCTCGGGACCTCAACCAAACATACCAACATAGCCCATAACATCATTCAAACTTGTTCCAACCTTCGAAATGCTCAAAACAACATTAAAACACCAAATTTACATCGGATTCAAGCCTAAAAATTCCAAAATCTTCCAAATTTTACTTTCGATCAAAAAGTCTATCAAACCACGTCCGAATGACCTGAAATTTTGCAGACACATCCCAAATGACACAACGGACTTACTGCAACTCCCAGAAATTCATTCCGACCCCTATATCAAAATCTCACCTACCAACCGGAAAACGCCAAAATTCCAATTTCGCCAATTCAAGCCTAAATCTACTCCGTACCTCCAAAACATATTCCGATCACGCTCCTAAGTCCCAAATTACCCCTCGAAGATATCCGAACCATCAGAACTCACATCCGAGCCCTTTATCACATAAGTCAACATCCAGTTGACTTTTCCAACTCAAGCTTACTCAAAAGAGACTAAGTGTCTTAAACCTTACCAAAATCTCTCCGAACCCGAGCCAACCAACCCGATAGCATAAAATACAGCTGAACAAGGCAATAAGAAGCAGAAATGGGGAAAATAGAGCGGTAACTCATGAAACGACCGGCCGGGTCGTTACAGTAAAAAGGGCATGGATGGGTGCCACGTGTCACCTCCGTCTAATTAAGAATATATTTGTTAGGATAGTAAGACGATATGAAATTTTATGGTCCAATAGTATAACGGGGGACAACTTTAAACAATTTATCATAGATGGACAGATCAGACCTTTTTCGTATTTTTAATGGTAATAGAACGTGATAAATCGTCCTCAACTTACTTGATTAAAAGTTGGATTCAAACTCATCCATTTATTATAAAAAAAAAGATCCATTCATAACATAACTAAGATATATCTCTTTTTTTTTTTTTTTTTGGATAAAATAATTTATATTTCTATGCTTTTTCAAAAGTTCTCAATAATTTTGCAGATGTTTATACGGAAATGTATTACTACTAAATAGTTTACAATAGGCTATATAATTACTGCCTATATTTTCGTTAACCACATCTCTATCCACATCCAACAATATATCCATGTTGTCTAACAACGTTCATTAAGTTACTTTTTTTTTTCTCAGCATTTTTTCAATAATTTCTTATTACATTTAAAAAAGAAAAATTATATCCCAAGGATATGAAGATAACTACTACCTATATTTTCTCTAACCACGTTCTCTTATCTAAATCCACATCCAACATAAACTTATCGTAACTCCTTTTGATAACTGCATGATAGATATGTTAAATTAAATTCAAAAACATTACATCAAAATAACTACATTTATTACATTATCTTAAAAGTATGACTTATTATCTTAAGCATAAATGGTTTATAAAATTCAGTTAACTTTTTAAAATTCAAACAAAACCAATAACTTATTATTAACTAAATAATTAATTATTAACTAATTATGCTATGTGACTTTTTTTCTAAACTACCATTTGGCTTAATGTGGTGCTTTTTTTTTTGTTTCTTTTAATAATATATAGAATCCTACTGACTGAATAAAAAAAACATACGTCCTACTTCGCATATTATAGATACTAACCCAGCATGACTGCACAATAGTTTTACTAATAACTTTCTCAAAAAATGACATCCAAATAATTCAACGAAAAATAAAAACAATAAATCAGAGAGAGAATTGATCGAAAGTCGCTATACAATGGTAACTTTTGTAGATCTTATGTAATATCAATCTTTGTTAGTAAAATACAAAAAGAAGGCAACTGTGATTTTAAATAGTGAATAATTCTACTGCAATACTCTAGACATTAATAAATGAGGTTATAATTTGGATTAATGTCATTTTATTAATTCTTACTTAAATATTAAATATAATAGTCAACACTTACTAGATTCTAAACATTAACTATGAGGTTATAATTTATATTAAATGATTTCGCAGGAGGTCTCAAATTATCTTCGTATAAGGTGCAATGTAATTGGTTCAGCTTGTCAAGCTATTACAAATGAGTCTAGCAGAGACCAAAAAAAAGTCTATTCCATTATTAGATCTTCAAGCTTAATCTATTCCGGATCCATCCTGAACCAAAGAATGGGCCAAGCTAAGGGCATCGCTTGTCATCATGCTCAATCAGTAATCGGCTGGCTTCACATATGAGGATCAGTCTTAGCCTTATGAAGGGAGAGGACTCTTTGCACGGAAGATATAAATCAAGAATCTATTAACATATTTACAAATTCAATCCAGAAAATATAACATTTCACTTTTCGTTACTATCCGGGAGTCAAGAATTTTTACACTATTATGTAATTTAACTTTCTATAGGGTGTGTTTGGTATAAAGGAAAATATTTTTCAAAATAAGTGGTTTTATCCTTTTTCCTTATGTTTGGTTGGTGAGAGAAAAAAAAATTCGAAAAATATTTTTTAGTAATTGATTGGTGAGTAAAAAAATATTAATTTGAAAAACATATAATCCAGGCAAATACTATAGGATGGGGATGTGGGCAGGTGGGGTGGGGGTAAGGGAATGGGTAGGGGTGGGAAGTTGGTGGATTGGTTGGGGGTGGGGTGGGAGTGGGTGGTGGGCATGGAAAATAGGGCGGGGAAGGTTGAAAAGAGTTTAGGAAAATACTTTCCCTCCTCTTGGTAGGAAAAATATTTTCTTCCAATTGAAGAAAAATAAGTTCCTTAGGAAAATATTTTTCAAAACATTTAAGCCAACCAAATATTGAAAACTTCGTACCAACCACACCCATAAGCTATAACATTTTATTACTTTATTTTCCAAGTTATTATATCATATCTGTTATTAAGAATTACCTCTTTTTATATAGGATCAACTAAATCTAATTGTGTAAAACATATATCTTATCAATGACTTTTGTGCATGAAACTAAGCTCCCGTTTGATCATAGATTTTTGGCTTAATATTTTTAATTTTTTTGAAAATAATTTTTTATGAGATATGATCATGTTTTGGAAAAAGAGATTTCAAAAATTTTCAAGTTCCCAAAAACTGGTTTAGGGCAGTTTTTGGGTGAAATTTTTTCTTCCACTCATAAAACTTTAACTTTTTTTTCAAATAAAATGCATGTCCAAACACAACTTCAACTTTCAAAAATTAATTTTCAACACAACTTCAAAAATTCTTTTTTCAAATTTTAATCAAAAATATGTCCAAACACTAGCTTAAACTCTTGTTACAAGTTAAGTACATTTTGGAGTTCTATGGCTACAGTAGACAAATAGACAATTTTGAGAAGCTTCATAGAAAATAGACAAATTTGAGAAGGTGACTTTTTTGCTTTATTCAAGCTAATGCCAAAGCCACAAATTGGTCGGCAGTTTTGAAAACTTTATAATCCATGTCGCCGATATTGCCAGATGTTTAGCTACCTAAAATTTGATGTAGAGTACATGCAAATTTCAAAATTAAGGAATCCAAGGTTAATTATATGTTCTGTAGTTTATATATTGTACATAAACTTTGTATATTATTATACTTATAAATTTAACTATATGGTCCGAAATGCATTCCATCTAATTCAATTGACATGACTGCAAGCAGCCACTTGAATTGTTTTATACTTTTGTTTGTTATTATTTCTTTGTTCAATTTTCCTTCCTCTTCCCCCTCTTTCTAAATGCATTGCAATGAAGTTAATTGTATGGGGTGAAATTTCAGACCTGCTAGGTAGACCAATAGGAATGCGACACATGGAAGTCATGGCCCGATCAGAGTTGGGCACTCCGCGATATCGTGGCTGGAGGCTCTGGTTGATGGTTTCAAAGTCATTATCACCAGTATCTTAAGACAACAGTGTCGTCTCGGAATGATCAATGAACCAAGCCCAATAGATCTTTTTCTTTTGTTCTGACTCCAGTGCGAGCTAGAGCGCATTCTCACCAACCCTCTGACATCAACCATCATCGAGTTTTAGTTATGCAATCCATGAAATGCCTTTTCAATAGTCCTTTTTGAATTGTAGAGTAGTCCAATCATAAAAAGGTCCTTTCTTGTCTTGTATAATTAGCTTCTCGAAGAAACTAAAGATGGAACATTATCATCCCTCTAAGGAACCATCTAGGACATAATTTTTAACATCTCTCTCTCTCTCTCTGTCTATCTCTGTTCTACCATCAAGTTAAGATTTCATCCCAAGCTCACAGTCAACGTTCAATAATGAGTTTATAAGTAGATTTTTAGTGTTGGAGCTTATGGAATGGTGATTGAAGCCATAAACTCTCAACCTTGAAATTGGATTTCGTGGAGAATAGGGAAATAAGGTTGTATGATGGAGGTGTTGATTAGGAATAGTTGGGTGACCATGCATGTGTTGTTGGAGGTTACCTACTACGCAAGGATGGATGTGGGAATGAATGTAGTTATGGAAAGGGTGTGAAGAATAAAGAAAATACTATTACTAGAGGTGATAAAATGATATGCACTCTAGGTGTTTGATAAAATACCTATATAACCTAAAACATGAAAAATCTTGCTAATGTTGGGTGAATTGAAATTTTGTGATGTAGATTGAAGTATTGCAAGTAGTGAAACATAGTAAGGACCCTACGGAAGCTTGATTAAGAAATGTTTGGATAAATCCTTCTCATAGAATTGGATTCTATGAACTCCTCATAAACTCTAAATATGGTTTGTTGAAGTTTCTATTCCTTTTGTTTTGAACTGCCTCAAATATTTGAATTATCAAAAGCTTATGAACCCGATTTATGTTACATTGTCACTGTTATGACTATTCTTTGAGATTTATTTCAAATGTTTAAGCTTGCATGTACTCATGTGTTTGTATTTATGGCTATCGGATGTTTTAAATACATTTCTACGACTTTCGAAAATCCATGGCAAGAGAATGAAATAAAATAATGAAGATGATATATGGCCATTTTTGCCAAAAATGAGATGATGAATGTCCAGAAGGGATAATGAAAAAGAAAGATTTTATGAAATACTTTAAAGAAATATTTTTGGGAGTATTGTTATGTAGCAGAGAAGGTATAGGTTGTGTCACGACCCAATTCCATTTTAGGCCGTGATGGCGCCCAACACCGTTGCTTGGCAAGCCAACAGTGAACAATCTAGTGATTTCCCATTTTTTTTTTAAGTTTTTAAGTAAATAACTTCCCTTAATTTCAAAAAAGATTTGATGAATAATGGATTTAAAATAATCGAAACGAAAGCAGTTAAATGCAATCATAATCATGGAAATACAACCCAAAATTATAAGTCTACTAGTGTGTGCCAAGACCCGGTGTCACAAGTTTATGAGCATTCTAGTAGAATATACAAAAGAATACTAGTCTACTATCTGAAATGAAATAAACAGAAAAATATAACGAAAGGAAGACTTCGACTGTTGCAGAATGGCTCGGAAGGGCAGCTCATCGTATAGTCTCGTACCGGGAGTCAAGCGTGCCCGCCGGACTAATAACCAGATGTATCTGCCTCAGATCCTATACATTTAAGTGCAGAAGTGTAGCGTGAGTACATAAACAACATGTACCCAGTATGTATCCAGACTAATCTCAAAGAGGTAATGACGAGGGGTTGACTTTGACACTTACTATGGGCTAACAATGATATATCAAAATTTGTATACTAAGCATGGATGACATGTATAATACTAAATGTGAGCACGTGATTTTTGTTTTGTGCGACAATCGCTCCAAAAGAATAAAAAAAAAAAAGTTTTTTGGTCCTGCTGTACAATTTTTGGATTTCTGTACGACACTTTGTTGATTTATTTGTGACTTTTGCCCATTTTTATTTTTTTATTATTTAAAACAAAATACAAAAAATGTGTGCGTCATGCATAATTCGAACCATAATCCGGTCGTTAAATAGAAAATCATAAATAGGCATCTTCGTCCGTGATTTTGTTTTGTTTGATTTTACCTGTTTTGAAATATTTTAGTGTGTGTGCAAATAATTGTATTGAGTGTGTATTTAATTTTAATTTGATTTTTTTGCTTAGTTTTGTTTTTAAAATAAAGAAGAAAAAGAAATAATAATAATAAAAAAAATCTTCTTCTTCCGGATTGGGCCAATTTATTAAAATTGGCTCAAACAAACAACCCAAAACCAGGCCTGCCCGGTCCACACCAGCTAAACACCCAGAGAGTCCAAACGACGTCGTATTAATACAGGTTGATCTGGGCCGTTGATCTCCAAATTGATCAACGGTCAAGATCGATTCCCCATAACCCACTAAGGAACCCGACCCGTTTCCACCCGGATCGACCCAAACCCTCTAAAAGATGAAACGACACCGTTTACTTCAAGCTGAAGGATCCTGGCCCTTCATCGCATCTCATCCAACGGCCAGGATCCACCTACCCACTAACTATATAAACCCTTTACCATACCCTGCCCCCCTATCCAACACCCCAGCCTTCGTCTTCACCAAACCCGTCCCCTTCAAACCCTAGCCGCCCCTGTATCCTTCACCATGAAAGCCGGCGGCATGGACGCCGGTGACCCTACCCTTAATACCACAGAACCCCCTTGCCATCCAGAACACGGATCTGCTAACCACGTAGTTCGAATCCCATCCCACCTTCTCGAATCTTCATTTGAAGATTCGAGTCAAAACTCGATCTACACCGTTTAACCCCAGCTTCACACCAGACACTCCCTTGACCCCCTCGTGACCAAACCATGCTTGGTTTGGTCCGAATCTGACCAGGGAAGCACGAATCCCAGATCTGATTTTTGGAAACATAAGGTTCCTCGTCGATGGGCAGTGTCTTGTTCAAACCAAAGGATTAAGGTCTAATGGACCTTAATCGAAGTGTTTCTCATCTGAGAAACACTTCGATTAAAGTCCGTTCATCCTTAAGAAAGGCCTGACCGAGTCCGAGTTAAGGTTTTGATTTTTCGGGATTTGAGGTGAGTTCTGTTCTCTTTTCTTTGTTCTATTAGTCCATGTTTGTTTGAAAGGCTGTTATTTTTGTTTGTGTCCCCGAATTTTGTCGACTATGCCTTGTCCACTTTGCCTGAACCTTTGTTGTTTGATTAAGTTTCTTCTTCTACTTGTTCTGATAATGTGTATGTATGTATTTGTTGTGCAATTAGTTGAATTCCAAATTTATACTGATCAATATTCCTCGAGTACCACTTTGCTTAGTCAGTGTATTTCAAATCATGTGTCCTATACTTTTGAATGTCTGATTTTGGTTACGACTGTATGTGTTATAACTAATATAGTCGAGTCGACGAATGTCGTCAATTAATTTCAGTAGTTCAAATGTTAACGATTGAACCTGTTGCTTGCTGCAACTTTGTTTGAATCAAAGTAAGAATCAAGTAGGGTCACTTATAGTTGCTATATTTGAATCTGAAAATAAAAGGGTAGATTGTTAGCTGCAATCCGAATTGATGGCATGTGCACTTGTGCACAGCATGTGCATTGTGCACAGCCTGGTTCCTGCATAAAGGGGCTTTTGATTTTAAAATAGTTTGACAGCATATGCTGTCAGATATATTCTGCTGCCCATACTTTGCTTTAGTTTAAGAAGTATTAAACCTTTTTAAAGAATAAGTCTGCCAGGGAATGTTGATGGGGGTTAATACTTAAATAACTAAGTGGAACTGAAAAGAAGAGGGCACATGGGAGGGGTGTTCTTTTGGGTCTAACAGGCTGTTAAAGGGCTGAGGTTTAGGCTTATAAAGGGGAGGGAGCTGAAAGATAGAGGGGGAGAGACAGGGAATAAGAGAAAAAAGAGAGGGCATAGAGAGAGAGAGGGAGAAATTGGAAAGAGAGAGAGGGTGATACACACTGAGAGATACACACACACACACATAGAGACAGACATTGACAAGAACAGAGTAATTTGAGAGGAGACACTTTCAGGAGAGTGAAGTTCTGGAAATAGAAAACTGGAAAAGAATTTTGTTTGATAACTCAGACAGACAAAACTAGAAATTGCATTCTTTCCTGTTGTTTTGATTTCACTAAATCTGGACCTATTTGTGCAACACTGATTTCTCCCAACTGAGTCTGCTTGGTTGTTGTTTGTTCTACTCGAGAACTTGGTCTAGTTGGGGTGTTGATCCCACTCCAATTGTTTTGTGAGTTGTTGTTGCTGCTATTCTGTTTCCTGTTGCTGCTGCTATTCTGTCCTGCTGCTACTGCTAGTCCTGTTTCTTGCTGCAGCTGATTTCCCCATCTTCTTCTTCTTCTCCTTTGCGTTTTCAGTATTTCCAGGTACACATTTCGAGTCCCATTTTGGTGTTAACTGTAACAGTTCGAAAGCATGAAATGAAAGGAGTTTGAAGAAAATTTAGATGTCTGTTTTGTAATGCTCATGGTATATTGACTCCTTTTGTATAAATTGATTAGTGTGTGATTCAGTAGTGAAAGATTAGTTAGACAATACTTAATCAAGTTTAGCTTCTTGCATCTTAGTTTATAGTTGTTTGCTAGTAAAAGATGTAATGGTACAATATATAGAAGGTATGGATAATTGGTATAGAATTTTCGACTGGATTCCCGTTAACTAATGACATGCATGGGATAAAATATTTCCACCTACACAATAATGTTCTGTGTTATTTTTTTTCCTTTTATCAGGACCGTTAGGCAATATATAGGAACACGTTCGAATCCCCATTAGTAACAATGCCTAGCATTCAATCTCCTTAACCTAGCTTAAATAAGTCTAGTTAAGTTCGATTCGAGAAATGTTCGGATTAAGTATTGCATTCCATCCATCTCCATATAGCTTCTTTTGTTCAACCAAAATATTTCGTAAGGTATGGCGTCTTTTCACTTTATAAGTAATTAGAAATTGATAGGAATCCGGTTTAGGCCAAAACATATACTTCAATTAGCATACATCTTTCTTTCTTCTATTTCTGGAAACAAAAAATAATAAGAAATGTAGTCATTATAGGTTTATCCTTTTAAAAAATAATGAGACGAGCCTCGCCAAATAAAAATGTAAATTGCGGGGCCCTCAACAACTAATCATAATATTTAGAATTCAGGCTAGGCCGTTTAGTGAATCTCATGGCCTTCCACCAAATAATAACGCGTTAGACTCTTTAGGCATGGTTTAAGTAAATTATATTCCTAAATTCGGGTGTGCATTGATGTGACCCAAATCCAAATCTCAACGGAGTCAGAATGTGTCGACGACCACGGGTGCATTGATTGTGACGTAGTTCGAGATGCATTTTCACGACGTTGCAATTCTATAAAAATAAATGATAATAATAAAAGCGGTTTAAACTTAATAAAAGCACGTAAGTCATAACATATATTTAAATCAGATATCTAGCCATTATAACAATTTAAGCGACCGTGCTAGAACCACGGGATTCGAGGGTGCCTAACACCTTCCCTCGGGTCAACAGAATTCCTTACTTAGAATTTCTGGTTCGCAGACTTCATTCGGAAAAGTCGAAAATTTCCTCGATTTGGGATTCAAGATAAACCGGTGACTTGGGACACCAAAAGCCAAACCTTTCCCAAGTGGCGACTCTGAATTAACTAAATAATCCCATTTCGAATATTGTCACTTAAATTGGAAAAACTCCACCCGCGCATTTCTTACCCTTCGGGGCCGGGCGCGCAAAAAGGAGGTGTGACAGCTCTGGCGACTCTGCTGGGGACACCAAACCCAGAACCACTGGTTCAGGGTTCAAGAATTCGAGCTTAGAATAATTGTTATATTTGGCTTTATTATCTGATCTTTATTACATGTTTTTGCATAACATGCTAAATGTTGTCTTTTACCGCTTTGATATTATCTGAACTGTATATAAACTGTGCCGAAACCCTTCTCTTCTTACCTCCGGGGAGAAGCTCGCTGGTCGAGACTCCCTATTCTGTTAGTGTCAATACCTGAAATAGGAAAGAGGTCGGACAAGTTACAAAGCCGGACGATCTCGCGGGTCCCCGGTACGTAGCCCCCTCCTCGACTCGAGTTGTCCGCTCGGGTACATAGTCTAGAACAAATACCC
Organism: Nicotiana sylvestris; assembly: GCF_000393655.2. NCBI lineage: Eukaryota > Viridiplantae > Streptophyta > Magnoliopsida > Solanales > Solanaceae > Nicotiana > Nicotiana sylvestris. The sequence continues at coordinate 111,834,925 of NC_091063.1, forward strand.
AGGTTACGAACCTAGAATAATTTGACTTCATGCCGGATCCCTAGTAGGAACGCTTATTTGCATCATGCTGCATTTAACTTAGGAGACTCAACACAGGGGTTGGGTCTGTCTAGGACAGGCAACCTGAAATGAAAAGACCATCATGCTGCATTCCTATCTGTGTTGTGCATTTATTTACTTCGGTTCCGCATGTCGACCGGTTCCTAAAAAGGGAAAAATAGCAGCATAGGGGAGATAATTACTTATTTTGGAAATTAAAACCAATGCCCAAGTAGTGTCAAAACCTCGCTGGAATTTTTCTAAAAAAAAAAAATTTTATTGAGAGTTATTAAAAAAAAAATAATATAAATTTTTTTTTTTATCACTTCCAAAATCAAAAAAAGAGAAGGTATTTATTTTAAAAGTAAAAAAAAACGGAAAATTCATAATTCAAAAAAAAATGTTGTTTCTTTCGTAGTACCCCTTTTATGAATTCAGACTAATAGTCCAAATTTTTCCTAAAAAAAAAATAAAAAATAACAAATATTTTCTTTAGTCTTTGTCATCTTTTCAAAAATAATAAAAATACGTATTCTTGATTTCTAGGTTTATGCGATTTTCCCTATTTACGGTATGCCCGAACTACGCCGGTTTGATTCTCACCGGATGTGAGATACGTAGGCAACCCTCGTCGGGTTCAACCCCATTTTTCTAAAATAGCCAAAATCAATAAATAAATAAATAAATAAAAAATAGATGTATCAAATTTTTAAAGAGTCATAAATAAGTCAGGTGACGTTGTTTTGTCATAAATAGCCGAATGTTCCCGAAAGGGACGCCGGAAGGCTGACTTTGCATAAACAGCCACCTTTGGGTCTTGTTTAGCATTTTTGTCCAGTTGACCCACACAACCTTAAAATCTTCGTCCCCGAAGTGTTTAAAGGCCGTGTTCAAAACTTGATCCCCTCTGTAAAATATTTTGAGTCAAGTCATTTTGTTAAAATCACCTTAATAAATGTGCAGGATGAGCACGATGCAAAATGAACATTTTTCAATAATGACCAAAATCCCTGTCAAGTTACGGCTATGGTGGAATGATCTAGGTGTTGAAGGACAAAACGAGGTTAAGAAATATCTGAAAGGTCTTGTGGGTTTGTTGGAAATTCAGCCTCGGGGAGATATCATAAGAGCTTTGGTTACCCGTTGGGACCCGGCGCACAATGTTTTCCATTTCTCTGATTTTGAACTCACCCCAACTTTGGAAGAAATGGCCGGATATATCGGGAATACTGAACTTCCCTTGAGGGAAAAATACTTGGTCGCCCCAAGAGTCGTCACGGTACATCGGTTCTTAGATTCATTGAAGATACCTAGAACAGTCCACAACCCGGATCTGGCAGCCGGATTTTGTACTCCATGCTTCATATATGATAGGTACGGTCATGAAGGGGGATTCAATAATCCAATCAACAAACTGTGCAGCAAAGGAGTTCGTCAGAAGTGGGACGAGCACAGACGGGTAGCGTTCATGATAATGTTCCTGGGCCTTCTGGTATTTCCAAGGAAAGATGGAAACATTGATTTGAAGATATCTGGGGTCGTCAGCACTTTACTCACGCAAAGTGACAGTACTCTCGCGCCAATGGTGGTATCTGACATCTTTCGGGCTCTCACAGCTTGTAAAGCTGGGGGAAATTTCTTCGAAGGTTGTAACTTGCTCCTACAGATATGGATGACCGAGCACCTCTGCCATCATTCCGAGATTTTAAGCCATGGTTCCCCGGAAAAGACCTGCATAGAAGAATCTTACACGAGAACCAAAGAGATCAGTTTGCCCAAAGGAGTCCTGGCATGGACCTCGTTCTTTCAAGCTCTTACTGCCAGCCAAATACAATGGACGTTGGGATGGTTGCCTGTTGATGAGATCCTATATATGTCTGCAGCTAAAACTCATTTCTTACTGATGGGGCTTAAGAGCATTCAACCTTACGCACCCTGCCGAGTTTTGAGACAGTTCGGAAGATGCCAGACAGTACCTCATGAGGAAGATCTTAGCGCTCAAGCAGTTGAGATAAGTCCTAACGGACAATTCCCAGAAGCAAAGATTCGCCAAATCTGGAGTGAGTGTCAATATTTGAAATCAGATACTTGCGTGCGGGATCGAGCCAAAGGAGAGACGGCGCCAGGTTACCTTGCATGGTATAGAAGGGAACTTGAGCATGAAAGGCCGGCTAAGAGACCCCACATCCGGAATTTTACCGAATCATCATAAAGGCAGTGGGATTGGTTAGCAAAGGAAAGAGGCTATTGCGCCGAAATCAGCAGGTTAAAGCAACAAATGGAAGGCTTGAAATATGAGCACAATGTGCAAGCTGCTACCAATTCGGGAGAACGGAACAGGTTAGTTCAGGAGAACGAAATGCTCAGGGCCCAGATCAAACAGATAAGGGTGGATGCGGATAAACAGCCAAGGCGTCGATCAGACGAGCACCTGATAAAAAGGCTAAAAAGCGAAATCAGAGAATGGCAAGATGGTTTGGAGAAATCTGAAAACGTCATAGCGGAGCTCAAGGCACAGTGGGATACGAGAACAGATGAGCATCGCCGATACTTGAATCAATTGGAAGGCGACCACGAGAAAACTGTTGCTAAAATAAAGAGAGAGATGGCTGCATCTAAGATCAAAGCAGTTAATAAGGCCAAGGTTTTCCAAATTGAGAGCAGATACTGGTACGACTCAATAACCCAGATGAGGTTGGAAGTACGGCGACTGAAGCATCAGCATATACAAGATGCTCAAGTATTCAAGACATGCAGCGATCAGATAAAACGCCTACTCGTGGAGAAAAAGCAAACCAGAGATAGGATCAAGGCCATTGCCCATGCCATCACCAGACGGTGTCTACGATGTGAGAACATGTCCAGCGTTACCGTCCTCTCGGCAGTAATGGGTTATGTCAAGCAGACTATGCACGAGCTGGAGCAACTTGAGAGGGATCTCACGCCTAGGACCGCGGCGAGGCCGAACGATGCCCCGCGGACACCAATTTTCAAAACCATAATGCACTCATAAGTCAAATCTGTATCTTAGCATTTTCTGCCTGTTTTTCCATCAGGGTGATTTTAGTCTATGTTGAGTCTAGGTTTATTTTCGAAGTTTGCTTTTTCTTTTGCAAAATGTAGTTTGTAATAGACCACTTCAACAATAAAAGGTTGCTTCTTTTACGCTCATTTGTGTTTTTCGAACTACGTAATGATCTAATTCACGCAGGCATCGTGATACGTAGGCAATCCTCATCGGATCCGGTCGCATTTCTTTTACTGCAAAAATAAAAAAAAACATAAAAGAAAAACAAAAAAAAAAAGAGAAAAAGAAAAAGAAAAAGAAAAGAAAGAAAAAAAACTAATAAAAATGCCGGAATGACGCATGCTCTCGTAGCAAACATATAGTAATCCACTTAACTGTATAGGTGCATCATGCCCAACGTGAGATTAACTATCTGTTATTTGCTACAAATTAACCGTGCGTTTGTCGTTGAGTATATCCAAGGGTTTTTGAAAAGACGGTTGGTTTGGTGAAAGTCTGGCCTCGCACTCATACTTCACGAGGTCAAGGAGAAGTGTTCAACTACCTGTTGTTAGGACCAGAAGCAGTACTCACACTTACTTCACCAGGTCAAAAGGAAGTGTGGAAATGTCTTCAGAAATTCCATTGCAAACAATCCCTGTTTCCGAGGAAAGCTCGATCTCAGCCGTCCTCACACCTGAATCCGCAACTGCGGAGGAAAATAGAATCCTACGGCTCCGCATGTTGGAAATGCTGGACGACTGGAATAATGGGAAAGAGCCGCCAAGTGTCGTCCCCGGATTCCCTGAATTATTCTCCAGGTCAAGTGGGACTTCTAATGTCCCCATAAATTATCCTGCTACCCCATTCGGGTACCCAGCCACCTCAGCCTTCTCTGCTGGATCGCCTTCTGAGCCTCATCCCCGAATGTCATCCACTGATGCAAGCATGAACATCTTTACTGCATCGCCTTGCCCGATTACGGCACAGCCTACCACGTACAAGCCAAGCTTTGACTCATCCTCTTTTACATTCCAAGCACCATCGTTCTCAATGGAACCAACTAGGTTCGCTACCAGCACTAATCCTCTACCGCCTCAGTGCGAGCTTGCACCCGGGCAAGATCAGAACCCCAGAATTGCAGAACAAAATGAGATTGCCAAGAGAATGAGAAGCCTTGAACAAAGTTTGAAGAATATGCAAGGATTGAGCGGACAGAAGAGCGTCTCTTACGCCGACCTGTGCATGTTCCCTCACGTGCACCTGCCAACGGGTTTCAAGACCCCAAAGTTCGAGAAATACGATGGGCACGGTGACCCCGTTGCACATCTTAAGAAATACTGCAACCAATTGCGGGGAGCCGGTGGAAAAGAAGAACTGCTAATGGCATATTTTGGGGAAAGTCTAGTAGGGATAGCTTCGGAATGGTATATGGATCAGGAAATGTCCCGATGGCATATATGGGATGATCTCGCCAGAGATTTTGTAAAACAATTCCAGTATAACATCGACATTGCGCCAGACCGAAACTCTCTGTCGAATTTGAAGAAGAAGCCTTCGGAAAGCTTTAGAGAGTATGCTATTAAGTGGCGTGAACAGGCGTCGAGAGTGAAGCCTCCCATGGATGAAGTGGAAATGGTCACTACCTTTCTCCAGGCTCAAGAGTCTGACTATTTCCAAAACATGATGTCAGCCATGGGTAAGCCATTCGCGGAAGCAATCAAGATAGGAGAGATGGTAGAGAATGGGCTGAAAACGGGTCGGATATTGAGTCAAGCAGCCATAAGGGCAACCTCCCAGGCCGTCCAAAGCGGGTCTGGAGGGACGACAAGGGGGAAGAAGAAGGAAGAAACGACTATGGCAGCCTCTGAAGCAAGGGAGTATCGTCATCCCAGGCCCCATTTTCCGGAAAGAGCCCCACAACACTACTACTCCCACTCAAATTTGGCATATGCTCATCAACCTTATATGGTCATGAATGCCCAACCTTATAACCATCCACCACAACAAGCCAACCGAGGCCCAGCTCCACCTCCCAGAAATCAGCCTCCTTACCGCAACCACTATAACCCACAACCCCCGCAGAATAACTTTCGCCCTCAGGAGCCACCTCGACGGCGGACTTTCACGCCCATCGGTGAACAATACTCTACTTTGTTCCCTAAGCTAGTCCAGTTGGGTTTCTTGCAACCAATTCCCCAAACGAGGCAAAACCCAACATCACCTTCTTACAAAGCCGGAGTCAGATGCGCCTATCATTCAGGGGCCGAGGGACATGATACAAACGACTGCTGGTCATTGAAAAGAGTGGTCGAAAATTTGATAGAGCAGGGGAAAATAGTGCTAAGGGACGAAGAGATCCCAAATGTGACTAACAATCCATTGCCCGCTCACAATAATGGGCCGCTGATCGGAATGATTTGTGAAGACAAAGAGTTCGACCCTGCTTTGAAAGCCATAATTGCCATTGTCGACACGGGAAAGAGGCCTGAAACGAACCAAAAACCAGCAAAGGAGGAAGAGGCCAAGGCTATAAAGAACAAGCCTGAAAAACGGTAGAGAAGAAAGTGGTACCTGTAAAAAATGAAGTTCTTTACATACCACGAGGTCGAGCTGAGAAGACGCAGAACTTCGGGATCAAAAAGACAAAACCTATGTACGTGCCAAAAGGGGCCTATGTGGTCCGGGGGACGATTCAACCACCTCGGCTGAATGAGCCAGTGGTTATCGGACGCGTGCCACAAAAGCCAATGACCAACCTGTCCACAGTGCCGTGGAATTATCAAAAGACTTTGGTGATGTACAAAGGAAAAGAGGTCATGGGAGAACTTCCAGAAAATACTTTCATTGGAGGGTATTCAAATACCCAAGAACTGAACAACGCCACACAAAGGCGCTTCCCGCCAAAGAAGCCCGTGAGTGTTGAAGAAGCGGAAGTGTTCTTCCAACAAATGAAAATGCCGGATTACGAAGTGATAGATCAGCTGCGCAAGTACCCTGAGCAAGTATCCATGCTGTCATTATTGATGAGGTCGACCGAGCATCAAAAGATCCTGCTGAAAACCCTGAATGAAGCATATGTACCGGTTGAAACCTCGGTGGAACAACTAGAGCGGATGACAGAAAGATTCTTCGCCGTTAACCAAATCTCTTTCAGCAAGAATGATTTACCCCCGGAAGGAGAAACACACAACAAGGCTTTGCATTTAACAGTTAAATGCGAGGACTACTATGTCAAGTGGGTAATGTTGGATGGGGGATCAGGTGTTGACATTTGCCCGCTTTCCACGCTACAAAGGATGGAAATTGGGACCGGAAGAATCCGACCCAACAATGTCTGCGTAAGAGCTTTCGACGGCATCAAGAGAGATACCATGGGAGAAATAGACCTGTTGTTGGTCATAGGACCAGTCGAATTTCGAGTAACCTTCCAGGTGATCGACATGGACACATCCTACAATTTTCTCCTTGGCAGACCTTGGATCCATGCGGCAGGAGCCGTGCCTTCCACTCTTCACCAGATGGTGAAGTTCGAGTACGAAGACCGAGAGATCGTGGTCCATGGGGAAGATGAGCATGCCATTTATCGGGACCCATCCATCCCGTATCTTGAACCGAGAGAAGGGAGCGAACATACGGTCTATCAAGCTTTCGAGATTGTACTGGCAGAGCTGCACGAAGAGGGAATACCCTGCCCCCAGCCTTTCTTGTCTAACGCCTCGGTTATGGTGGCCAAAGAGATGATCCGGCATGGATTTAGGCCAGGGAAAGGACTTGGACGAACCCTCCAAGGAATAACAGAACCCATTACCTTGCCAGTCACCAAGAAACCTTTTGGACTAGGTTTCAAACCTACTCCAGCAGACGAAGAATGGGCAAAGAAAAGGAGAAATGAGGGTTGGAAGTTACCTCAACCACTGCCGGATTTATATGCAACTTTCATCAGGCCAAGGTACGTTGAAGAAGAAGATGATGAGGTCTTCACAGCTGAGGAAATCGAGGAGATATGTGGGGCGATGAGGGAAATGCTCTACGAGGTCCACATGGTTCAACCAGGTGAAGGCACAAGCACTGCTGAGATGATGTACATGGGGCCAAACGCCAAACTCCAAAACTGGGAGGCCACGCCATTCCCGACTAGACGGAAGTCCGGGTAGACCTGTCCTGCCACCTTTCCTGTGTCACAAGTTATCTCCAGGACATAACTTGAACGTTTTCTTCTTTTTGTTGTTTTGAATCCCTAGTTGTAAACATTGTTGTCTTCCAACTTTCCAAAGAAAATAAAAAAAATCATCATTGCTTTCCCATTCTTTCTTTTGTTCTAATTTTTTGTTATTTTGCCTTTTATCTTTCTTTTCAGTCCTAATAATGCGGCTTTAAATATGACATGCTTGCGGACTTCACGCCCAGATCACAATGAGCTATTTAACTGCGAATTAATGAACCCAGAACCAGAATATGATGCGGAAGAGGCTTTTAGGGAGATAAACCGAGAGTTGGAATATTTCGAGAATAAACCTAAGCCAAATCTGAATGACACTGAACCGGTAAATTTAGGAACCCCGGAAGAAATCCGGGAGACCAAGATAAGCATTCACACGGACAAGAAAACGCGAGAGGCGATAATTCAACTTCTTTTTGAATTTAAAGACGTGTTTGCTTGGTCATATGATGACATGCCGGGACTAGGTGTTGATCTAGTGGTTCATAAATTGCCGATTCATCCTGATTGTCCTCCAGTTCAACAAAAGCAACGAAAGTTCAAAACTGAGGTCAGTGACAAGATTAAAGAGGAGATCACCAAACAACTGAAAACGGGAGTGATTCGGGTAGTCCAATATACAACATGGTTGGCAAATGTGGTTCCAGTACCAAAAAAGGACGGAAAAACTCGAGTATGTGTAGATTACCGAGATTTGAACAGAGCAAGTCCTAAAGATAATTTCCCGCTGCCCAACATCCACATCCTCGTTGATAATTGCGCCAAGCACGAGATACAGTCTTTTGTAGATTGTTATGCTGGGTATCATCAGGTATTGATGGATGAAGAGGACGCCGAGAAAACTGCCTTCACCACGCCTTGGGGCACCTACTGTTACCGGGTCATGCCATTTGGTCTGAAGAATGCTGGGGCTACTTACATGAGGGCCATGACTGCCATTTTCCATGACATGATGCATCAGGAAATAGAGGTGTACGTGGACGATGTGATAGTCAAGTCCAAGACGCAGGATAATCACATCCAAGACTTGAGGAAATTCTTCGAGAGATTAAGGAAGTATGACTTGAAGCTAAACCCAGCCAAATGCGCTTTCGGAGTTCCGTCGGGCAAACTTCTGGGCTTTATCGTAAGCAGGAGAGGAATCGAGCTAGATCCAACTAAGATAAAATCCATCAGAGATCTACCTCCCCCGAGAACAAAGAAAGACGTGATGAGTTTGTTGGGCAGGTTGAATTACATCAGTCGGTTCATTGCCCAGCTGACAAGCACGTGTGAGCCCATATTCAAGCTGTTAAGGAAAGATGCGACGATCAAATGGACAACTGAGTGTCAAGAAGCCTTTGATAAAGTCAAAGAATACCTTTCGAATCCCCCAGTCTTGGTCCCTCAAGAACCAGGGAGGCCACTTTTCTTGTATCTGACAGTCTTGGAGAACTCTATCGGCTGCGTCCTCGGGCAACACGACGTAACCAAAAAGAAGGAGCAAGCAATCTACTATTTGAGCAAGAAATTCACCGGCTACGAGGCCAAATACACTCTGCTGGAAAGGACATGCTGTGCTCTCACATGGGTTGCTCAAAAGCTGAGACATTATCTCCAAGCCCACACTACATTCCTCATAAGCAGGTTGGATCCTTTGAAATATATATTTCAGAAACCAATGCCCACTGGGAGACTGGCTAAATGGCAAATCTTGCTTACTGAATTCGACATAGTTTATGTCACTCGCACGGCAATGAAAGCCCAGGCGTTAGCAGATCATTTGGCCGAAAATCCGGTCGATGAAGAATACCAGCCATTGGATACCTACTTTCCAGATGAAGAAGTAAACATCGTATAAGTGATCTCGGAGGAAGCTCATGTTTGGAAGATGTTCTTTGACGGAGCCGTGAATGCCAAGGGTGTGGGGATTGGGGCAATTTTGATCTCGCCTTCCGGTCAGCATTATCCCGCCACAGCTAGACTGCGTTTCTTTTGCACAAATAATACAGCTGAGTATGAAGCCTGCATTATGGGCATGCATATGGCAATCGATCAGGATGTCGAAGACTTACTGATTATGGGAGATTCTGACCTGATCATCCGGCAAGCTCAAGGCGAATGGGAAACTCGGGATGTCAAACTTATCCCATACCGACAACATGTGGAGGACCTCAGCAAGCGCTTTACATCAATAGAGTTCAGGTATATTCCGAGGTGTCACAATGAACTGGCAGATGCACTTGCTACTTTGGCTTCAATGCTACCATACCCGGGCAACGCCCACGTCGATCCTTTGGAAATCCAAATCAAGGAAAGACACGGTTACTGCAATGTAATCGAGGCGGGATCAAATACGCAGCCTTGGTACCATGACATCAAGAAATTCCTGAAGACACAAGAATACCCCGAGCACGCTACCGGAGATCAAAAGAGGACCATCAGGCAACATGCAAGTGGTTTCTTTCTGAGCGGTGATTTGTTATATAAGAGGACCCCGGACCTCAATCTCCTAAGATGTGTCGATATCGAGGAAGTGAGAAATATCATGCACGAAGTACACGCAGGTGTGTGCGGACCTCACATGAACGGGTATGTCTTAGCGAAGAAAATCCTTCGAGCAGGTTATTACTGGATGACCATGGAAAAGGATTGCTTTAGCTTCGTTCGAAAGTGTCATCAGTGTCAGGTGCACGGTGATTTGATTCATACACCTCCCACGGAACTGCATCCCATGTACGCACCTTGGCCATTTGTCACCTGGGGCATGGACGTCATTGGACCAATTGAACCAAAGGCCTCGAACGGACACAGGTTTATATTGGTTGCCATAGACTACTTCACAAAATGGGTAGAGGCTGTCACCCTCAAGTCGGTCACTAAGAAAGCTGTGGTGGATTTTGTACACTCAAATCTTATCTGTCGCTTCGGTATTCCTGCGACTATCATTACAGATAACGCAGCAAACTTGAACAGTCACTTGATGGGAGATGTATGCGAGCAATTCAAGATAACGCATAGGAATTCCACGCCTTATCGGCCAAAGGCCAATGGTGCTGTGGAAGCGGCAAACAAAAACATCAAGAAGATTTTGAGGAAGACCATCCAAAGTTCCCGACAGTGGCATGAGCAGTTACCTTTTGCATTATTGGGGTACCGCACTACGGTACGCACATCGGTGGGAGCGACTCCTTATCTTTTGGTTTATGGGACCGAGGCTGTAATACCGGCAGAGGTAGAAATTCCTTCGCTTCGAATCATTGTCGAAGCAGAAATCGAGGACAGCGAGTGGGTCAAGACTCGGTTAGAGCAATTGACGTTGATTGATGAAAAGCGAATGGCCGCAGTTTGTCACGGACAGTTATACCAACGAAGGATGGCCCGTGCTTACAACAAGAAAGTCCGACCCAGGAATTTCGAAGTAGGTCAGCTGGTACTGAGGCGTATTCTGCCGCATCATGAGGAAGCAAAAGGGAAGTTTGCTCCAAATTGGAAAGGCCCATACATCATAAGGAAGATATTGCCGAGAGGAGCATTGTATTTAGGTGATATCGAAGGAAATGACCCCGACACAGCAGTAAATGCAGATGCAGTCAAGAGATACTACGTCTAAACCATACTCCAGTGGTCCTGACACATTTGAAAATGGCGAAGGTTTTATTCCCCACTACTCCCCAAACACTACCTAATTCTCTCTACAAACCTTTGAGTCGCTTACAAAAAAAAAACAAAAAAAAAAACAATAAAAAAAAAAAACACAAAACAAAAAAAAAAGAAAACAAAACAAAACATTGATTGAGGCCTGAACTACGTTTGACTTAATTCCGAAAGGATACGTAGGCAGCCTCTCCCTGAGGTTCAGTCACACCAACAATAAAATCCCATTCACCCTGAAATTGAAACCGGGGCACGTCGAGCAGTTAAGAAGTTAGTATCATCTACCTCTCTTTACCAAGCACAAGCTTTCAGATCAATTACCAAAGATAGTGGGAAAGCAATAAGCGTCGCAAATGGAGACCAGCACACTCTGAATTGAGAGAGATAAAATGAGAGAGTCTCGTCGGTGAAAACCTTCGGGAACCACGAGGCGACGGGAGTAGAGAAACCAAAATGAGAGAGCTTGTTTTAGTAAAAACTCACAAAGAGTGCTATCAAGCGATGACAGGAAGAGAAATGAGAGAGGTCAGCCAGCGAAAACCCGCAAAGGGCGCTGTTGGCCGAAAAAGAATGACTCCACCCCAAGGGGGTTTCGGCAAAGTTCCACCAGGTTTGGAATCACAGATCCGTTCTGGTTCAGAGAAACGCAAGTTCATGGAAGGTCAGGCGTCCAGTCCAAAGAGCATGTCATGTCATTTAAAGCCAGCGTTATCTTCCTCAGATAAGTCTTTCTCGTCCTGAAAAGGACACTCCTTTTCTGATTTGTTTTCTCCTTTATTTGTTTCTTCTCGAATCTCTTTTATGTTTTAACCCCAAGTTCAGGATACACCGGAAAGGGCAGGTGGCAGGTTTGTTTGCACGGAATCCCGTTTCATGAAGGAAAACGCCTCAGTTCATTGTTACTATTGCCCGAGCCTGATGAATCATGACGTGTGATGGTGTTTAAAGTAAAGAGGAAAAGAGAAATTTCCCCCAGCAAGTCCACTTTCAGATAAATCCCCACAGAGTCTCCCTCTGTACAAATCCCCACAGAATCTCTCCTTCTGTACAAATCCCCACAGAGTCTCTCCTTTTGTACAATCTCCCACAGAGTCCCCCCAATATGAAAAAAAAAAAATCCCCGTTGGAATTTCCTCAGCACATCCCCAGCGAGTCCCTTTGTAAATATTCCCCAACAAGCTTACCCCAACAAACCCTGGGAAACTCGTTTTGAAACAAATACCCAGCATGCCCCATTGTACAAAATCCGCACAAAGAATCCACTTCGTAAATATTCCCCCACAGAGCTTCCTTTTGTACAAATGCCCACAGAATACCTCCAATAAAATCCCCGTTGAGAACCTCCAATCAAAACGGGACAAAAAAAAGAGACAAAAAAAAAAAGAGGCCTTACGAGGCAAATCATCACAGAATCTGGAAATACAAGCCTGAGCAGTCTAAAGGGTTTCGCCATTCGAATCAAATCAATGGCGGAACTTCACAACAGAAATAAAGACGCAAGAAAGCAACTAGGAACGATCAAGGTCACCAAACCGACCGTCATTTCCGAACTAACAAATGATTCTTTGTCTGAAAGGTTGAAACAGGTCTAATCCAAGACAACTGTGCAAGAAGCAGGTGTCGCCCAGAGAAGAAGGTACACGGGTACAGGAAGTACTTCGGCAATGATGAATTCACTCGAAAGGTAAGTTTCCACGAAACTCCCTTTTATCTTCTATTAAAACAAGAAAAATCAAAAAAAAATAAATCGTTTAGTATTCTCGAACTTTGTCCCCATCCCGTCAGCATTAGGGTTTTAAAACCCTAAACTGAACTTTTTCATTCAGCCAGCATTAGGGTTTTAAACCCTAAACTGAGCTTTTCCATGCAATCAGCATTAGGGTTTTAAACCCTAATCTGAATTTTCCTTTTAGTCAGCATTAGGGTTTTAAACCCTAAACTGAACTTTTTTTCATTCAGCCAGCATTAGGGTTTTAAACCCTAAACTGAGCTTTTCCATGCAGTCAGCATTAGGGTTTTAAACCCTAAACTGAATTTTCCTTTTAGTCAGCATTAGGGTTTTAAACCCTAAATTGAACTTTTTTCATTCAGCCATCATTAGGGTTTTAAACCCTAAACTAAGCTTTTCCATGAAATCAACATTAGGGTTTTAAACCCTAAACCGAATTTTTCCTTTAGTCAGCGTTAGGGTTTTAAACCCTAAACTGAACTTTTTTCCATTCATTCAGCATTAGGGTTTTAAACCCTAAACTGAATTTTCCTTTTAATCAGCATTAGGGTTTTAAACCCTAAACTGAATTGTTCCTTTAGTCAGCATTAGGGTTTTAAACCCTAAACTGAACTTTTTCCTTTCAGCCAGTATTAGGGTTTTAAACCCTAAACTGAGCTTTTCCATGTAATCAGCATTAGGGTTTTAAACCCTAAACTGAATTTTCCATTCAGCCAGCATTAGGGTTTTAAAACCTAAACTGAATTTTTCCTTTAGTCAGCATTAGGGTTTTAAACCCTAAACTGAACTTTTTCCTTTCAGCCAGCATTAGGGTTTTAAACCCTAAACTGAGCTTTTCCATGCAATCAGCATTAGGGTTTTAAACCCTAAACTGAATTTTCCTTTTAATCAGCATTAGGGTTTTAAACCCTAAACTGAATTTTCCTTTTAGTCAGCATTAGGGTTTTAAACCCTAAACCGAACTTTTTCCATTCAGCCAGCATTAGGGTTTTAAACCCTAAATTGAGCTTTTTCATGCAATCAGCATTAGGGTTTTAAACGCTAAACTGAATTTTCCTTTTAGTCAGCATTAGGGTTTTAAACCCTAAACTGAACTTTTTCCATTCATCCAGCATTAGGGGTTTAAACCCTAAACTGAGCTTTTTCATGCAATCAGCATTAGGGTTTTAAACCCTAAACTGAATTTTTCCTTTAGTCAGCATTAGGGTTTTAAACCCTAAACTGAACTTTTTCCATTCAGCCAGCATTAGGGTTTTAAACCCTAAACTAAGCTTTTCCATGTAATCAGCATTAGGGTTTTAAACCCTAAACTGAATTTTCCTTTTAGTCAGTATTAGGGTTTTAAACCCTAAACTGAACTTTTTCCATTCAGCCAGCATTAGGGTTTTAAAACCTAAACTGAGCTTTTTCATGCAATCAGCATTAGGGTTTTAAATCCTAAACTGAGCTTTTCCATGCAATCAGCATTAGGGTTTTAAACCCTAAACTGAATTTTTCCTTTGTTCGGCAATAGGGTTTTAAAACCCTAAACTGAACCTTTCCCCAGCTAGTTGGTATTAGGGCTCCAGTCCTGAACTAAGCATTTTTATCTTCCTTCATCAATTTTATGAACTTCCTGGCAAATAATTAACGAAATTTTCCTAGTGAAACTGGGGCAGAAAATTTCGTTCGTTTGTTTTCTTCCGCAGGTCTAACCTCGAGCCACATGGATCGAAATGACCCACGAGATGAGTCCCAGCTCGGAATCAAAGAAGAAAAAGAAAAAAAAGGAGAGAAGATGTCCCGAGATATCAGAGTAAATGGAAGGCAGATTGACTCCAACATTTGATTAAGGTCCTGAACCCTGCCGATCGCGTCTCACTCAGTATCTCAGAGATTAAACAAGTCGCCGCAACTCGCAAGCATCAAGATTCAGATCATAGTCTACAAGCAGAATCAACTAAGACCCAAGATCAAGTCGTAAAAGAATCATAGATAGGAATCTTGTAACTAGAAGTTGACATGCATATAAGTAGTTAGTTCAGTTTCCAATTTTCGTTTGGTTGTAATAAGGCGGTCAGTGACGCAGCAGTGACAACAACAACAGCAGTAGCAACAAGCATTGCAATCCCATGGTAGTCCCAGCTACCAAAACTTCCCGAACTACATTGACCTGATTCCTGTTTAGCCCAGGATATGTAGGAATTCTTTGAAGCAAGATTCGGTCAGATCTTTCAAAAAACATGTTTCATACGGAGTAGTTCATAGGCAAAAATCGCTCATACACGCTCACTTTATCTTTGCACGAAAACTCTTCGTATTTCCGAACAAAGAGGGGCAGCTGTGAGCACGTGATTTTTGTTTTGTGCGACAATCACTCCAAAAGAATAAAAAAAAAAGTTTTTTGGTCCTGCTGTACAATTTTTGGATTTCTGTACGGCACTTTGTTGATTTATTTGTGACTTTTGCCCATTTTTATTTTTTTATTATTTAAAACAAAATACAAAAAATGTGTGCGTCATGCATAATTCGAACCATAATCCGGTCGTTAAATAGAAAATCATAAATAGGCATCTTCGTCCGTGATTTTGTTTTGTTTGATTTTACCTGTTTTGAAATATTTTAGTGTGTGTGCAAATAATTGTATTGAGTGTGTATTTAATTTTAATTTGATTTTTTTGCTTAGTTTTGTTTTTAAAATAGAGAAGAAAAAGAAATAATAATAATAAAAAAATCTTCTTCTTCCGGATTGGGCCAATTTATTAAAATTGGCCCAAACAAACAGCCCAAAACCAGGCCTGCCCGGTCCACACCAGCTAAACACCCAGAGAGTCCAAACGACGTCGTATTAATACAGGTTGATCTAGTCCGTTGATCTCCAAATTGATCAACGGTCAAGATCGATTCCCCATAACCCACTAAGGAACCCGACTCGTTTCCACCCGGATCGACCCAAACCCTCTAAAAGATGAAACGATACCGTTTCCTTCAAGCTGAAGGATCCTGGCCCTTCATCGCATCTCATCCAACGGCCAGGATCCACCTACCCACTAACTATATAAACCCTTTACCATACCCTGCCCCCTATCCAACACCCCAGCTTTCGTCTTCACCAAACCCGTCCCCTTCAAACCCTAGCCTCCCCTGTATCCTTCACCATGAAAGCTGGCGGCATGGACGCCGGTGACCCTACCCTTAACACCACAGAACCCCCTTGCCATCCAGAACACGGATCTGCTAACCACGTAGTTCGAATCCCATCCCACCTTCTCGAATCTTCATTTGAAGATTCGAGTCAAAACTCCATCTACACCGTTTAACCCTAGCTTCACACCAGACACTCCCCTGACCCATCTCGTGACCAAACCATGCTTGGTTTGGTCCGAATCTGACCAGGGAAGCACGAATCCCAGATCTGATTTTTGGAAACATAAGGTTCCTCGTCGATGGGCCGTGTCTTGTTCAAACCAAAGGATTAAGGTCTAATGGACCTTAATCGAAGTGTTTCTCATCTGAGAAACACTTCGATTAAAGTCCGTTCAGCCTTCAGAAAGGCCTGACCGAGTCCGAGTTACGGTTTTGATTTTTCGGGATTTGAGGTGAGTTCTGTTCTCTTTTCTTTGTTCTATTAGTCCATGTTTGTTTGAAAGGCTGTTATTTTTGTTTGTGTCCCCGAATTTTGTCGACTATGCCCTGTCCACTTTGCCTGAACCTTTGTTGTTTGATTAAGTTTCTTCTTCTACTTGTTCTGATAATGTGTATGTATGTATTTGTTATGCAATTAGTTGAATTCCAAATTTATACTGATCAATTGATTCATCGAGTACCACTTTGCTTAGTCAGTGTATTTCAAATCATGTGTCCTATACTTTTGAATGTCTGATATTGGTTACGACTGTATGTGTTATAACTAATATAGTCGAGTCGACGAATGTCGTCAATTAATTTCAGTAGTTCAAATGTTAACGATTGAACCTGTTGCTTGCTGCAACTTTGTTTGAATCAAAGTAAGAATCAAGTAGGGTCACTTATAGTTGCTATATTTGAATCTGAAAATAAAAGGGTAGATTGTTAGCTGCAATCCGAATTGATGGCATGTGCACTTGTGCACAGCATGTGCATTGTGCACAGCCTGGTTCCTGCATAAAGGGGCTTTTGATTTTAAAATAGTTTGACAGCATATGCTGTCAGATATATTCTGCTGCCCATACTTTGCTTTAGTTTAAGAAGTATTAAACCTTTTTAAAGAATAAGTCTGCCAGGGAATGTTGATGGGGGTTAATACTTAAATAACTAAGTGGAACTGAAAAGAAGAGGGCACATGGGAGGGGTGTTCTTTTGGGTCTAACAGGCTGTTAAAGGGCTGAGGTTTAGGCTTATAAAGGGGAGGGAGCTGAAAGATAGAGGGGGAGAGACAGGGAATAAGAGAAAAAAGAGAGGGCATAGAGAGAGAGAGGGAGAAATTGGAAAGAGAGAGAGGGTGATACACACTGAGAGATATACACACACACACATAGAGACAGACATTGACAAGAACAGAGTAATTTGAGAGGAGACACTTTCAGGAGAGTGAAGTTCTGGAAACAGAAAACTGGAAAAGAATTTTGTTTGATAACTCAGACAGACAAAACTAGAAATTGCATTCTTTCCTGTTGTTTTGATTTCACTAAATCTGGACCTGTTTGTGCAACACTGATTTCTCCCAACTGAGTCTGCTTGGTTGTTGTTTGTTCTACTCGAGAACTTGGTCTAGTTGGGGTGTTGATCCCACTCCAATTGTTTTGTGAGTTGTTGTTGCTGCTATTCTGTTTCCTGTTGCTGCTGCTATTCTGTCCTGCTGCTACTGCTAGTCCTGTTTCTTGCTGCAGCTGATTTCCCCATCTTCTTCTTCTTCTCCTTTGCGTTTTCAGTATTTCCAGGTACACATTTCGAGTCCCATTTTGGTATTAACTGTAACAGTTCGAAAGCATGAAATGAAAGGAGTTTGAAGAAAATTTAGATGTCTGTTTTGTAATGCTCATGGTATATTGACTCCTTTTGTATAAATTGATTAGTGTGTGATTCAGTAGTGAAAGATTAGTTAGACAATACTTAATCAAGTTTAGCTTCTTGCATCTTAGTTTATAGTTGTTTGCTAGTACAAGATGTAATGGTACAATATATAGAAGGTATGGATAATTGGTATAGAATTTTCGACGGGATTCCCGTTAACTAATGATATGCATGGGATAGAATATTTCCACCTACACAATAATGTTCTGTGTTATTTTTTTTTCTTTTATCAGGACCGTTAGGCAATATATAGGAACACGTTCGAATCCCCATTAGTAACAATGCCTAGCATTCAATTTCCTTAACCTAGCTTAAATAAATCTAGTTAAGTTCGATTCGAGAAATGTTCGAATTAAGTATTGCATTCCATCCATCTCCATATAGCTTCTTTTGTTCAACCAAAATATTTCGTAAGGTATGGCGTCTTTTCACTTTATAAGTAATTAGAAATTGATAGGAATCCGGTTTAGGCCAAAACATATACTTCAATTAGCATACATCTTTCTTTCTTCTATTTCTGGAAACAAAAAATAATAAGAAATGTAGTCATTATAGGTTTATCCTTTTAAAAAATAATGAGACGAGCCTCGCCAAATAAAAATGTAAATTGCGGGGCCCTCAACAACTAATCATAATATTTAGAATTCAGGCTAGGCCGTTTAGTGAATCTCATGGCCTTCCACCAAATACTAACGCGTTAGACTCTTTAGGCACGGTTTAAGTAAATTATATTCTTAAATTCGGGTGCGCATTGATGTGACCCAAATCCAAATCTCAACGGAGTCAGAATGTGTCGACGACCACGGGTGCATTGATTGTGACGTAGTTCGAGATGCATTTTCACGACGTTGCAATTCTATAAAAATAAATGATAATAATAAAAGCGGTTTAAACTTAATAAAAGCACGTAAGTCATAACATATATTTAAATCAGATATCTAGCCATTATAACAATTTAAGCGACCGTGCTAGAACCACGGGATTCGAGGGTGCCTAACACCTTCCCTCGGGTCAACAGAATTCCTTACTTAGAATTTCTGGTTCGCAAACTTCATTTGGAAAAGTCGAAAATTTCCTCGATTTGGGATTCAAGATAAACCGGTGACTTGGGACACCAAAAGCCAAACCTTTCCCAAGTGGCGACTCTGAATTAACTAAATAATCCCATTTCGAATATTGTCACTTAAATTGAAAAAACTCCACCCGCGCATTTCTTACCCTTCGGGGCCGGGCACGCAAAAAGGAGGTGTAGACACTAAAAACTCAATAATAGAGAATAGTAAATACTCCTTTCATAAATATAAATTCCCAAGTTGTTTTCATCATTTAATAGTTTGTATCTCAAGACATTTAAACAATATCAATAATAAATAGTTCCAAAAATTTATCATGCGCAAATATGTCGAGGTCGTACGACCCGATCCTACATAATATTTAAATTGTGCACTGTCAAGGGTCGAATGACACGAACCATAGTTTCATCTATATACTATCGAGGCGTTCGGCCCGCTCGACAAATAGAAAAAACCTTCAAAGAAACACAAATTTTAAATAACAGTCAAGTGTCTCCTTTACAACTTCAAGTATATGAAATTTAACCTTTTACAATTCTTTTATCAACTTTTAATATGACTTAGGTAATTAAGTTATCAAAGGGTAAAAAATTGCAAGTATAGCACAATATGGGTCCTAAATTACGCGGATAATAGCATAATTAGTAGCAATGTACAGACTCTCGTCACCTCGTACGTACGTAACCCCCACCAATTAGAGCACATATTAATTAAAATTCACCTATGGGGTTAATTCCCTCTTACAAGGTTAGAAAAGAGACTTACCTCGTCTCAAGGCATACTTTCTGATTCAAGATTGTGCCCCAATCCTCAATTTGGTGCCAAACGATTCGCAACTAGTCAAATGTTATTTAAAATAATTAACACATACGTAAACTTTCATATCCTGAATGTCAAAGTGATTTCCCAAGACTATTTGCAAAATTTCTAAAATTCACCAGGCTCACGTGCCCATATTCTGGAAATCTTTGAATAAAGTTATTACCCATAACCTTGTGAACTCAAATATATGATTTTCACTAAATTCCATAACCAATTTCGTGGTTAAATCTCATTGTATATCAAAAACCTAGGTTTTCACCTAAACCCGTAATTTTCACTAATATCCATGTTATAATCTACCCATAAACTATGTATTTAACTCACTATTGGTAAAAATCACTTACCTCCAAGTGCTAGGTGAAAACCCCTCTCAAGAAGCTCCAAATCGCCAAAAGAATGAGAGAAATGTGTTAGAAATAGCTTAAGTACCGTAATAAATGAACCCTTATGTCCAGCGATTTTCGCACGTACGGTGCCTTGGTCGTATCTGCAGTCCTGCAGCTGCAGAAAAATCCTCGCAGGTGCACATTTCCCTTACCTGGCTAAGCTCCGCATCTGCAGACTAAAGGGGGCCGCTTCTGCGCCCCTTCGGCCCCTACAACCATATTCACGCACCTGCGGTCGTGCAGGTGCGCCAAAACTTCCGCACCTGCGGAGTGATGGGCTTCCCTCACTGGTTCGCTTATACGGCTCGTGGTTCGCACCTGTGAACTCGCACCTATGGCTAGCCAAGTGCAAGTGCGATTAGACAGCAGCTGGGAGCTTCAATTGTTGCTCTAACTTACCAACTTGTACCGAGCCTCGTTTGATTAACACTCGGGGCCCCCGGGGCCCTGCTCGAACGTATCAACAATCTTGAAATTATAAAGCGGACTCGCTCGAACTCTCAGAACTCCCGAAATAACATTATAACTAAACATCACACCCCAAAACCAATTGAATCAAACGTATGAACTTCAAGTTCTTCAATTTACTCCCAATGCGCCGAAACGTACTTAATCCACTCGGAATGATACCAAATTTTGCGTGCAAGTCTTAAATGACATTACAGAACTTTTCCCGATCTCGAAATCCCATTTGGACCTCGATATCACAAAAACCCGCTCCAAACCAAATTTAAAGAACTTCTAAACCAAAATGCGTTAAAGGTCGTGATGGCGCCGGACACCACTATCAGGCAAGACAACACCAAATAGTTAATTTAGGTCTCATTTTTAATATTTCAAAATCATAATTTTCTTCAATTAAATAGTAAGTAATGAACTTCACAGAGTAAAGAATAATGGTTTTTAATAAGTGCCAATACTGAATAATCTCATAATCATCCTAGAACCCAGTGTTACAAGTGCATGAGCATTTACTAGGAATTTAAAATACAATACGATAAATGTCCGAAGTACAAATTTGGATAGAAAAAAATACAAGTACTCTGAAGGAGACTCTGTTGGCTGCGGATCGTCTCATAAGATGTAACTCACCTAAGTTCCCGTATCAACTACGTCGTTGATCCCATAAGGCCACTAGCCATACATGCGCCTAAACAACAAAATGTACAGCAAATGTAGTATGAGTACGAAAACAACGCGTACCTAGTAAGTATCCAGTTTAATCTCGAAGAAGTAGTGACGAGAGGTCGACTCCGACACTTACTAGTGGTCCAATAATATGATAATACGAAATTTTAATAAAGCATGATATACAACAATAAGACTCGAAACAAGAAATAACTGAACAGGTCTTCACCATATTTAAGAACCTAAATCACTTCCTTCCTTTAAAACATATGATCACACAAACAATGAATTTATACCAATTATATAAGGGACTTCCAGTTATATTATCACACACAAATTTCACCGAGGGCGTTCGGCCCGATCCAACATAAATGTAAACTGTGCACTGCCGAGGGTCGAAGGGTGCGAACCATAGATGCATCTATTACCTCGCTCGCGAATCATACATGCGACGCGGTCAAATGTAAATTTAAGAAATTTCCCTTCTCGCGAATCTTACCTACGATGCGGTCAAATATAAATTTAAGGAATTATCCCGCTCGCAAATCATACCTACGATGCGGTCAAAATATAAATTTTAACATTAAATCATAACCCTTTCTTGATTCTTTTCAAAGTAAAGACAATTCAACTTGGAGTTTTTTAAGGAAATTACCCCGCTCGCGGAACATACATGCGACACGGTTACACATAGATTTATTAAGTTATTATAATATTCCTCAATCCTTTTCGAAAATATGAAGTTCAATGGAAACTCTTAAAATCCTAAATTCCTCAATTTTAATTCTTTTCAACACAATATTACACAACCTCGATCTTGTTTCTTCTCAAGGCAAGCAATAACCATAAACCAAATAGCAAGGACAACGAGGCATGATGTGAACCTAAACTGCCCGGACATAGGCATAACTAGTAGCTGCGTACGGACTCTCGTCACCTCGTGCATATGTAGCTCCCACAAATAGGAGCACATAATAATTTAGTTCACCTATGGGGTTAATTCCCTCTTACAAGGTTAGAAAGGAGACTTACCTCGCTTTGAAGTTCCATAACCGGCTCCAATGCCACTCCAACACCTCAATCTGATGTCTAACGCTCCAAAACAAGCCAAACAATACGTAAACCAATGAAAATATACTCTAATACTCATAACGATTCAATTTACAACAATTCCCAACTCCACTCGGAAAGTCGATAAAATCACCCTCGGGCCCACATGTCTGGATCCAAAAATTTTTCAAAGATAAACATTACCCATAACATTAAGAACTCAAACATATAATTTATTTCAAATTCCATATCCAATTTCGTGGTCAAAATCCAAGAATATAAATTTCTAGGTTTTTCTTCCAAGCCCCAAATTTCAACTAATTTCCATGCTTAAATCCATATATAAATCATGTATTTAACTTGCAATAGGTGCGAATCACTTACCTTGGCATAGATGATGACGATGGAGTTCCAAAATCGCTCCAAGACCGGCTCCCATGGAGGAAAATGAAGTGAAAATGAGCCAAATCCTCATTTTAAAGAGACAAACTGCTGAGCCCGCACCTCCGCATCTGCGGTACACCATCCACACCTACGGAAATCGATCGCAGGTGCGGTTCCCTCCAAGCTAGCAAAATTCGCTTTTGCGGTCCTCCACGCGCCTCTGTGCCTTTGCATCTGCGGGTGCCCCTTTCGCTTCTGTAACCCAACTGCCCCCTCGATTTTCTGTTTCTACGGAGCTCAGCTCGCGGATGCGGAAATACCCTCGCATATGCGGCCATCCAGCTCTGACCAAACGTCTCTTCTGCGACCACCTAGCCGCACCTGCGGGTTGGCACCTCTGGCCCTCTAACGCATGTGTGGTTACACCAGATGTCCAGCTATTTCAGCTCTTTCTCCCAACTCAAATTCAATCAGTTAACCACTCGGAATCCACCCGAGGCCCCCGGGACCCCGTCCAATCACACCAACTAGTTCCAAAACACATTACAAACTTAGTCGAGCCTTCAAATCATAACAAACAATGCTAAAACCATGAATCACACTCCAATCCAAGCTTAATGAACTTTTGAACTTCAAACTTCCACATTCGATGCCGAAATCTATCAAATCACGTCTGATTGACCTCAAATTTTGCACACATGTCACATTTGACATTACGGACCTGCTCCAACTTCCAAAATCAGATTCTGAACCTGACCTACGGACCTCAAAATCCACTTTCGGACGCACCCCTAATACTAGAATCACCATACAAAGCTATTCCCAGGCTCAGAATCCTAAAATGTTAACTTCCACAATAGGCGCTGAAATGCTCCTGTGTCATCCAAAACCTGATCCGGGCATACACCCAATTCCAAAGTCATCATATGAACCTATTGAAACCATGAAATCCCGATTCTGAGGTTGTTTACTCAAAATCAACCCTTAGTTAGTTTCTTCCAACTTAAAGCTTCCGAAATGAGCATCCTCTTTCCAAATCAACTCCGAACTCTCCGAATTTCAATTTCGACCACGCCTACAAATCATAATACCTGGAGTGAAGTTGTTCATAACTCAAACCACTGAACGACGCGCTAGTGCTCAAAATGATCGGTCGAGTCGTTACAGAAATGTACCAAACCATCTCCAATTGACCTCATATTTTGCACAAAAGTCATAAATAACAACACGACCCCATTCCAACTTCCGGAATCGGAATTCGACCCTGATATCAATAAAGTCAACTCTCGGTCAAACTTCTCAATCTCCCAAACCTTCAACTTTCCAACTTTTGCCAATTCAAGCCAAAATGACCTACGGACCTCCAAATCAATATACATACATACGCCTAAGTCCAAAATCACCATATGAATCTATCGGAACCAGCAAAACTCCATTCCGGAGTCGTCTAAATAAAAGTCAAATTTTGGTCAACTCTTTCAACTAAAGGTTCCAACTTTGGGACTAAGTGTCCCAATTCACTCCGAACCTTACCCAAAACTAGACCAACCACCCCGACAAGTCACATAACTAAAATATAACATAGATTAGGGAATAAATAGGGGAACGAGGCTAAAATACTCAACAAGACCATCCGGGTCATTATATTCTCCCCCTCTTAAGACAAATGTTCATCCTCAAACGAGTATAGAGACATACCTGAAGTAGTGAAAAGATGAGGATAACGGCTACGCATATCATAATCGGTCTCCCAACCTCGACTAGTTGACCCCTCCACTAAATATTTACTGAAGAAATGTTCTTTGACCTTAACTTTCGAACTTGTCTGTCCAAGATAGCCACCGACTCCTCAACATAAGTCAAATCCTTGTCCAATTGGACCGAGCTAAAATCTAACACATGGGATAGATCACAGTGATACTTCCGAAGCATGGAAACATGGGACACCAGGTGAAATATAGATAAAATAGGTGGAAATGCTAGCTTGTAGGCCACCTCCCCCACTCTCTCAACAATCTCAAAAGGACCGACATACCTAGGGCTCAACTTGCCTTTCTTTCTGAACCTCATCACACCCTTCATAGGTAAAACCCGAAGCAAAACCCTCTCTTCTGCCTAGACTGTGTTGTATGAAGCCGATCCTGGATCAACTTGACCTTCTCCAAGGCATCTCGAACCAAATCTGTGCCCAACAATCTAGCCTCACCTGACTCAAACCAACCAACTAGAGAATGAGATTGCCTCCTATATAGGGACTTATAAGGAGCCATCTAAATACTCGACCGGTAGCTATTGTTGTAAGAAAATTTTGCAAGAGGAAAGAACTTATCACAAGAACCCCCGAAATCCATAACACAGGCACGAAGCATAGACTCTAAGATCTGAATGGTGGTCTCGGACTGTCCATCCGTCTGTGGGTGAAATGATGCACTCAACTCAACCTGCATGCCTAACTCACCTTGTACGACTCTCTCTAAGTGCGATGTAAACTGCGTGCCTCGGTCAGAGATAATAGATACCGGCATGCCATGAAGTCGAACAGTCTCGCGGATATAGATCTGAGCCAGCTTCTTTGAAGAATAGGTAGTCACCACCGGAATGAAATGATCCGACTTGGTCAAACTATCCACAATCACCCATACAACGTCAAATGTCTTCTGAGTCCGTAGGAGCCCAACAATGAAGTCCAAGGTAACACGCTCCCATTTCCACTTAAGAATCTCAAGTCTCTGAAGCAATCCCTCTGGCCTTTGATGCTCATACTTCATTTGCTGATAATTTAGGCACCGAGCTACATACTCCACTATGTATTTCTTCATTCTTCTCCACCAATAGTGCTGCCTCAAATCCTGATACATCTTAGCGGCACCTGGATGAATGGAGTACCGCAAAATGTGAGCCTCATGAAGAATTAACTCACGTAACCCATCCACATTGGGCACACACAATTGACCTCGCATCCGTAACATACCGTCATCTCCGATAGAAACCTCTTTGGCATCATAGTGCTGCATCATGTCCTTAAGGACAAGCAAATGGGGGTCTTCAAAACAGTCTTGACCTTTTGAAAATCTCCTCACACTCCTCGGACAATCTAAAAGGAGCACCCTTTTGGGTATATCTAGTTTAATGTGCAGTAATGGATGAGAAACCCTCTACGGAATGGAGATAATACCAGGCCAAACCCAGGAAACTCCGAATCTTAGTAGCTAATGACGGTCTGGGCCAACTATACACTACTTCAATCTTCTTAAGATATACCTTGATCCCCTCACTCTACACCACATGACCCAAAAATACCGCCGAGTCAAGCCAGAATTCACACTTTGAGAATTTGGCAAACAACTTCTTTTCTCTCAAGGTCTAAAGCACAATCTTCAAATAGTGTTCATGATACTCCCGACTTTGGGAATACACCAAGATGTCATCAATAAACACAATAACGAATGAATCAAGAAATGGCTGCAATACACTATTCATCAGGTGCATACATGCTGCTAAGGCCTTGGTCAGCACAAATGACATCACTGGGAACTCGTATTGACCATACCTAGTACTCAAAGTAGTCTTTGGGATATTCGGATCCCGAATCTTCAGCTGATGATACCTTGACCACAAATCAATCTTTGAGAACACTCTAGCATCCTATAGCTAATCAAATAAGTCATCAATGCGTGAAAAATGGGTACTTGTTCTTCATTGTAACCTTGTTCAACTACCATTAATCAATACACATGCGCATAGAACTATCCTTTTTCTTCACAAACAAAATCGAAGCACGCCAAGGCGACACACTAGGCTGAATTAAGCCCTTATCAAGCAACTTTTGTAGCTGTTCCTTTAACTCCTTCAACCCCGGTGATGCTATGTGATATGGTGGAATAGAAATGAGATGAGTTCCTGGAAACAAGTCAATACCAAAATTAATATTTGTATCGGTCGGCATGCCCGGAAGATCTGCTAGAAATACATCTGGGAAGTATCCCACTACCAGAAATGACTCAACCTTATGAGTATCAGCACAAACATCTGTCACAAATTCTAGACATACATCACACCCCTTCTCAACCATCTATTGTTCCATAAGAAAGGACACAAACCTGCTATGAATATAATCCAATGTATCCCCCTACTCTTACCATGGAAAACCATGCATAGTTAGTGTCACAGTCATGAAGTGACAATACATAGTAGAATTATAGGGCGACAACTAGCTCATGCCCAAGATAATATTAAAATCTATCATACTGAGCAATAATAAATCAACTCTGGTCTCAAAACCACAAATAACAACTAAACATGACCGATACACACAGTCCATAATAATAGAATCTCCTACAGGTGTGGCAACATATATTGGAGAACTCAAAGAATCATGAGATATACCCAAATATGGAGCAAAGTAAGATGATACATATGAGTAAGTGGAGCTTGGATCAAATAAGACTGATGCATCTCTATGACAAACCGAAACAATACCTATGATAAGTGCGTCTGATGTGACCGCCTCCGTCCTACCACAAAAAAGTATAGCATTAGGCCTGACCTCCCCTATAAGGCGATCCCTACATGTCTGACCTCTACCACTAGATGGATTTGTAGGTGGAGCAGTAACTGGAACATCAACCACGGCCTGAGAAGTCTATGGACCCATTGGAATACATGGAGCCTGAGTAGTTTATGGAGGTGCACCCCTCCTGAGTCTAGAGCAGTCCCTTACTATATGACTGGTATCACCACACTCAATGTAAGATCTCGGTGGGCGTGGCTTCTGAAACTAGCTTGGGCCTGGTCGACCGGACTGATCACTAAAAGAACCTTGTGCAAGAGGTGCACTAGACAGTGGCGGTGCATAATGGGCAATCTGAGACTTGGAAGCAGCTAGAGCACCACTAGAAGCTGTAATTATTGAAGGAACTGGACGACTCACACAGCCCCTTCCATGACAGGTTGTAGCTGCAGTGTGGCCACTACTAAATCCTCCAATACCTTGAGACGACCTCCTTATCCTCTCTCTCATGGCCCCACATACCCTCAAGCCTCTATGCGATCTCTATCACTTGATAATATGGGGTATCTTTCTCCAACTCTTGAGCCATGCTGAATCTAATACCATAGTTGAGCCCCTCGATAAATCGACAGACTCACTCTTTGTCTATAGAAACATAGGCAGGTACATGTCTAGACAACTCACTAAATCTTACAGCATACTCTGATACTGTCATAGTACCCTGGCGCAGCTGCTCAAACTCCAAACGCCATGCATCCTGAAGGCTCTAGGGAACAAACTCTCTCAAGAACATCTCTAAAAATTGAGTCCATGTGAGTGGAGCTACATCAACTGGGCTACCCTCTAAACTCGCCACCACTGATACATGTCGCACTCCCTTTTTCTCGCGAAATCGGGTTTATGACATTTGGAGGGCAACTCGTTCCTTTTGGGAACTGGGTTTTGCATTTTGAAGAGTTGTGACCTAATGATTTGAGGTGCATTATGACACCAATAGGATTCAATTATAAGTTTGTTTGGATAACCAGAGATTTGGTAAGAGCTTGAAATTATCCCGAGGGGAAGGTGTTAGGCACCCCTCAGGATCTACTAATGTGGTTCCCGGCCAGACAGTTTATTGTGAATTTAGCAAATAGACAAATATGGGCTCAAATATTAGGGGATTTAAACACATAAAAAGAAAGAACAATTAAAAGAAGAGTAAAAAGAGTTTGCTAATAAAAGGAAAAAGGGAGTCCTAAGTTTATATTTATTATGGATCACGTCAATACAATACCCGGTAATCACTCCTTAAAAGAGGGGTTACACATGGCATTAGCGCACCGGTCATCATATCCATATCTACCCTTCCCACCCCGTTAAGGTATTAAAGCGTGGATTGGTCTCAATTACTATTGCATGCTATTACCCGTCCCATTCCTATCAGTCCCGGAGGCACTTAGGACTACAGGTCCTAAATGGTGGGATATTAGGCTGATTGGTTTCAAAGGATAAAAGTCTAAGGTGACATACAAAACACATACTGCATGTTGGGGAAGCAAATAAATAGATAAAGGCTCAAATACACCTCCTTGAACAAAAGCACATAACTAGCTTGACTTGCACATACATTTTAGGTCTAATTAAAATACTATAGACGAGGGGAGTTTGATTATTGAAGCAGATTTGTTTGTTACATATCTCAGATAAGAAGTCCGAATCAGGCCCGCCTGCTGGTTGTAGCAATTAACAAAAAAGCGGATTCAATTTTACAGCTATTACTCTAAGGCTTGCCTAAGTATTTAGACGGGGTCCTATAGGCATGATATCTACTTAATTCAGAAGGTGGTGAAACAGTGATAACTCAAAATGAATTGCTTGAAATCCTATAGGCATGCTTGCTAAACCTTGTTAAAATAAGGGAATTAGGTTATTAAAAAAGGTTCAGAATGGATGAATTTTAAATTAGACTAGTTTCAGTTTCTGCAGATGACAGTATCCACTATCGCAGATTTTTACTCCTATAAACACGAGATCTAGGATTATTGATTTTAGACCCTTATACACATAGTTGCTGGATTGAAACCTTTGTATACAAAGTATTTAAAAGAATAACGATAAACCCTATAGGCATAATATCTAGTAAACAATGGAAACAGACAGGTTCTTACTAGGGAACTCCTATAAGCATGATTTATATACATTATACCGATTTTAACATGCTACTGGGTTATAACCAATTGGACACTAAAAAACATGATATCTAAACGGTGACTAACACGCAGAATTTTAGATAATTCCTATAGGCAGGTTATCTAGATGTGAACAAATAGGATTTAAAGTAAGTCCTATAGACATGGTTTCTAAATGCGATTTGAGTGTGTAGAATTTAAAAGCAGTCCTATAGGCATATTTGCTAAATGCAAATTGAACATGTAGAAAAAGAAATCCTATAGGCATGTTTTCTACCCTTGAGCATGCGTAACTACCCAACCCTTTTTCACTAGCTAGCCCCAAATGTTCATTACAAATTATTACAAACCAGGAATACTAAATTACATTAGAAGAGTACAAAGAAAAGTTACAACTAGAGGAAGCCTGATTCTTGACTTCCTCTCTGAGTTATGGAATAAACCACCTCAAAATGCCATTGATCCAAAGTCTTTCTCAGACTTGAGTGTGTTAGAGTTCCCTAAGGGTATCAATAGGACCCCGGGCAGTGCTCACAACTAAGTTACATAACTAGAATAGAGATAAGTGCAGTGTGGAAATACCAGCCCTCATGTGTCCAAGTTTAGAGGGAGTTCATGGGTCCCAAGGCAAGGCTGACATGAGGAAGTGGGGCAGAACTTAAGTTTAAGAAGAGAGTGAAAGTGCAGAAACTGAGTTTTAGGAGTTGAGGCAATAAAGGAGAGGGGTAGGATGATGGGAGACAGCCATTAACATTTCAGGGAGTCAATAACTTCACACAAAGGGGCACGAGATTGGGAATCCATTGCAAGGAGCCTATACACTTAGGCATGGATTAACTTTGGGCATCCACAACAATAGGAAGTGCTGACATGCCTATAAATCAACCAGAACACACAACGTATAAGAGAAACATGGAGGTTATGATCCTAAGAGGATCAAGTTTGGGTCATGCACAACAATTTCCAATGTTGTCATGCCCCAAACCAACCACAAGTATGAAACACATTGGGGTAGAGATTTGGGATTCACAGGTCATAATGCATTGATTCAGAACAAGAGAAAGGAAATTACAACATGCTAAATAATGGTATTGGGTTAAATACTAATAGTAGGATAACAAGAATGCAAGAAACAGTGGATAAGCATGTTGTTGTTGGTGTAGGAAACTTAATTAGAACATACCAGTAAGAAATGCAAATGCAGAAAATAAGCAAGTTTCCCCACAGCCTAGCCTTGGCTTTCAGCTGGCTAGGTAAGGCAGCAATATAGTAGTAACTGAGAAGAAAGGGATGTTTAGTGTAGTGTGTGTTTGAACTCAATTGTTTATGCCTTGTGTTCGTGTGTCGTTGAAAGAGAAGAAGTACATGCTATTTATAGTTTTTGAAAACGAGTAAGAGAGAGGTAATAAGCTACAAACATGGAAACAATCATGATTCGGAATCAATTATACAAGTGATTCCCTTTATTAAAGGATTAGTTTCTTAACGGGCATTGACATGTTCAAAACATGGAAAGAAATCAATTTGTCAGCAGGGTGTCAGTTGCCATAAAAGAAGTAGTAAAACATTAAGCAAACAATAGAGTCTAGGTACAGAAATACTCTAATTTTGGAAAGGATTCAGTAAGGCAAAACAGGAAAAGAAATCAGTTAACATTAATAGGCGGGTGAAATCAGAATTTCACAAAGGAAAAGTTTGAAATCAGTCACAAGTTTGAAAATCAGTCAAAGAAGGAGACTCAACATATAAATATGGTGCATAAGCATTATACATGCGAGGCCAAACCTGTTGGCAAAAGGAAAATAGCATACAGTAGTAGCACAAAAAGAAAATTCAATGGATAGCAACACTCGAAGCATGATAGTCAATTGAATCAGTAGTGAAGAAACATAGAATATCAAAAGCATGCGAAAAATTAGGGTTTCGAGCATACGTGAGTTCTAGAGGAAATAGGAACCCAGAATCAAAAGGATCACACAAAGGAATAGAGATTTCGAAATAAAGAACTTCAAGTCGAGCCTTGTACTTAAACTAACAGTCTCAGATCCTAAGCAATAGGGTTTTCAACAATAGAAGAATTTTAAAAGAGGGATAAACAAACAAATCAGACAAAACTCAAGCAAACCAACATTAGTTCTAACAAACAATTCAAAAGGAATTAAGACTTTTAACATGCAAACTCAGGCAGAAGAATAATACGAGCAAACACAGAAAAACATGTCAAAATCAAAGAAACGTTTTTGAAATAACTTAACAGAATCCTAATTGAAAAGATAAGGAGTTTTGAAAGCAGAGTTTTAAAAGAAACTTTGAGAAAAACGCTTAAAAGTTCAAAGCAAACATAGATCTGTAACGGATCTAAGAGAAATCGAAAGAACCTTAGAGGTTAGGGTTTCAAAAAACCCCAAATGATGAGAAAGGCTTTGAAAACCCTCGATCTAAGCAGGAGAGTCAAAAGTCTGACTCGAATAGCCATGGTTAACCTGGAGAAAGGTCAGAGATGACTAGAAAATAGTCATCGAGCAAAGAATGGACAAAGCCCCCTCACGATCTGGTCATAAGACCATAGAATCGAACACGTAGAAGCCGTGGGAGGTGGATACAGGTCTCCGATGACCTGGGAAGTCATAGATTTGGGAGGTATTAGGGTTGTAGTTTGATAGCGGCGGCTAGGGTTTGAGAAAATTTCAGAGAGGATTGAGAGAGAAGGGGGATTCAGAGGCGGCAGAGTTTGGAAATGAGGCTAGGGTTGGGGGTCGTTGGAATTAATAAAGGAAAGGAATCGTGAGGGTCGTTGATCTTTTAGATCAACGACCAGGATTTAGCGGGTCTTGAGTCGGTAGGCGGATTTAGGGCTTGGGTCAGTTCAGATGGCAATTGAGCTGGGTAATTGGGTTTAAATTGGGGTTCCAATTCAGGCTGTAATTGAAATGCAATTGGGGCTAAATTTTAAATAGCCACTTTTCCCTTATTTATTTTATAAAAAATCGCAAATTAATTTTTGAAAGCAAATTGAAGGTACTCAAATGATTTGTAATACAAAATTATCAATTTAAAAATACTGGACTTAATTTTTATAAATATAAACGCAATTAAATCTAAAAGAGGCTAATATTGCAATTATATGCAATTTAGCTTTAAAAATACTAAATGACTTTGTAAAAATATGAAAAAATTATATTAGCTATATTTTAGTATGAATATGAGAATTCAATAAATGAATAATCAAAAATAATAATATTGCAAATTATTATTGGATTTTAGGGATGAAAATAAGGAAATAAATTGGTTAAAACCTTTTAAAAATTAAGGAAAAATAATATACTTATATATGAATACATATGCTATTTTGAAGTATTTTGCATATTAGAAAATATATATAGGGAAAAATTGGGTATCAACAGCTGCCCCTCTTTACTCGGAAGGATGAAAGAGTTGTCGGGTAAAGATATGATGACCAATTTTGACCGAGCGAGACGGTTCGAAGAAGTTTATGCCATGCCCTAGCTTCTGAGCTACCTACATATCCCTGGTTTTACAGGAATCATGTCATATGTAGTTCAGAATCCGTCGGCGGAGTATGCCGATGGAGATTTTCAAGAACGGGCGCAATATCTAGGACGGGGTGAATGGTTAAGGTCTGATAGGGCTGCGGGACCCGGAGCAGAATCACTCCTACTGAGATGGCCATTTTCTCACTGGTTTACCTGCAAATAAGCAATAAAAGCATATATTGTGCGTAAATTTAAACCCGATGCGATTTCTTATCGGACCATAAGGATTGTCTTCGGACGGTTAGAATGACGTCCTTAGATCATGATGTCCTAGGCCATGAAGCGTATAATAAAGGATTCATAGGCCATGAAATAATGCTCTTGGGCTATGAGGATGATGCCTCCGAACCATAATGCCTTTGAATAATGATATGCAAAAGATTAAAAGGGGGTCCTCAGGCCATGACATGGCGTTCTCGGGCTATGAAAATGGTGCCTCCGAACAATGACGCCATTGGATAGTTTGACGATCTTTCAGCCCATGCAATGTAGTAGGTGGTGATCTTTTAGCCATGCAAATGGAGATAAGGAGTCGATCTTTCAGCCATGCAAATGTGGATAAGGTGGCGATCTTTCAGCCACGCAAATGTGGATAAAGTAGCGATCTTTCAGCTGCGCAAATGTAGATGAGGTGGCGATCTTTCAGCCGTGCATACGTAGATGAGTTGGAGATCTTTCAGCCATGCAAATGTAGATGAGGTGGCGATCTTTCAGCCGTGCAAATGTAGATCAGGTGGCGATCTTTCAGCCGTGCAAATGTAGATAAGGCTGCGATCTTTCAGCCATGTAAATGCAGATAGGGTGGCGATATTTTTGCCATGTAGATGCATATGGAGGTAGAGCTTAACCTCGGAAGGCAGAATAGTAGCCTTATTCAATGCAGAAAATGCAGATGTAGACAGCGTTTAGTCTCGGAAGGCAGAATGGTAGCCTTATGCAATAAATAAAAGGGCAATCAGTAATAGATCTTTCTTAGCTGATAGCAAGTTGTGATATTGTGACTGCTAGGGACATTGTGACATACGGAATATCACTAGCGTGTGTGGATAGCAAATGTTGGTAAGTGCGACAGTTCTGAGAGTTGTATTCCTGAACAATGTTTGTCTTGTGAGTGTATAGCATGTCTTATACTTTTGTAATCTCAGTGCATGCATCTAAAAAAAATCATGAGTTTTGTAAAGGGGGAAGGTTAGTTCGTATCCCCACTGGCTCTGCTTGACCTGCTCGGCTTTGATCTGGTGATATTGTATGTATCATTGGGGTAGCATTGCTAAACAAGGCAATTTCAGTAATAAACATGCAAAATTTTGTAAAAAATACGATATAAGTATACAATTAAGAAATGTTTTTAGATGAACCGATGACTGTGATGTGGTTCAAGACATTACAACCTCTTTTTTTATGGAATTTTGAGGGTGCTCCTCAAAATTCTCACCCAAGTTAATGGGTTGATGCTTCTGACCGTTGCTTGCGACGATAGGCTGAAATCACTTCGAAATTTTGAGGGTCCTCCTCAAAATTCTGCCCCAGTTTCCGATTGCGGGGGGAAATGGAAATTTTATTGAATTGTGACCAAACCCATAGGGCTTCCTACGTATCCCCTCTTAAATGGGAATTAGGTCAGGCGTAGTTCAATTTACATCATATAGGAAAACATTAAGATTACACATAGTAACACTTGACTGCATTTGAGTTGATGGTCTTTGGCCAGACTTCTCCGTCCATTTCTACAAGTATGAGGGCTCCTCCTGTCAGAACCCGGTGAATCATGTATGGACCTTGCCAGTTGGGAGATAATTTCCCTTTGGCTTCATCTTGATGCGGAAAAATTTTCTTTAACACCAGCTTCCCCGGTGTGAATTGTCTTGGCTTGACTCTTTTGTTGAAGGCTCTGGACATTCTGTTCTGATAGAGTTGACCATGTCAAACTGCATTCATTCTCTTCCCGTCTATAAGGGCTATTTGCTCATAACGACTTTTCACCCACTCTGCGTCGTCGAGCTCAGCTTCATGTATGATCTTTAGGGAAGGAATTTCTACCTCATCGGGAATGACTGCCTCTGTACCGTAAACCAGCATATAGGGGGTTGCTCCGGTTGACGTGAGAACTATGGTGTGATATCCCAATAAAGTAAATGATAACTTCTCGTGCCATTGCATATGCTTCTCTATCATTTTCCTCAATATCATCTTGATATTCTTGTTGGCGGCTTCTACGGCTCCATTCATCTGAGGCCTGTAGGCTGTAGAATTCTTGTGTCTGATCTTGAAAGTTTCACACATAGCTTTTACCAAGTCACTGTTGAGATTGGAGCCATTATCAGTAATGATTGACTCTAGAATACCGAATCGACAAACAATGCGGTCGCGGACAAAGTCCGCCATGACTTTCTTGGTTAATGCCCTGTAAGATGCTGCTTCGACCCATTTGGTGAAATAGTCGATTGCTACCAGGATAAATCTATTCCCGTTGGAAGCGGCAGGCTCAATTGGTCCAATGACATCCATTCCCTAGGCGGTGAACGGCCATGGTGAGCTTGTTGTATTGAGCTCATTTGGAGGTACCTTTATCATGTCTGCATGTATCTGACATCGGTGGCATTTTCGAACATACTGGATGCAGTCCGTTTCCATAGTCATCCAAAAGTAACCAGCTCGGAGTATCTTCTTTGCTAAGACAAAACCGTTCATATGTGAACCGCAGGACCCAGTGTGAATTTCCTCTAGTAGCCTGGGTGCTTCTTTTGCGTTGACACACCATAGTAACCCCAAATCAGGAGTCCTCCTATACAGGATTCCTCTGCTGTGAAAGAAGTTGTTGGACAACCTCCGAAGTGTGTGTTTCTGAGTAGGATTTGCAAGTTCCGGGTATTCGCCTTTTGCCAAATATTCCTTGATATCATGAAATCATGGCTTTCTGTCTGCTTCTTCTTCGACATGGGCACAATAAGCTAGTTGATCATGGATCTTTACTGGAATGGGATCAACGAAGTTTTTGTCCGGATGCTGTATCATAGATGACAGGGTAACCAATGCATCGGCGAACTCATTCTGGATTCTGGGAACATGCTGGAAATTTTGTCTTTGTGAACCTCTTTCTCAATTCCTGTACATGATGCAGATACGGGAGTATCCTGGAGTTCTTGGCTTCCTATTCTTCTCGAACCTAATGTATAAGTAGGTTCGAATCTCCAATCACTAGCAACTCTTGAACGTTCATGTCAATGGCCATTTTGAGCCCTAGGATGCAGGCTTCATACTCGGCCATGTTGTTGGTGCACGGGAACCTAAGTTTGGCGGACATCGGATAATGCTGATCGATTTCTGATACTAGGACTGCTCCTATGCCAACTCCTTTAAAATTTGCTGCTCCATCGAAAAACATTCTCCAACCAGCATAGGATTCTGCGATGTCTTCTCCTATGAATGATACCTCTTCGTCAGGAAAATACATTTTCAGGGGTTCGTATTCTCCGTCCACAAGATTTTTAGCAAGGTGATCTGCTAGTGCCTATCCCTTGATTGCCTTCTGAGTCACGTAGATAATGTCAAATTCACTCAACAAGATTTGCCACTTGGATAGCTTGCCAGTGGGCATGTGCTTCTGAAAGATGTGCTTCAAAGGATCCATCCTTGATATGAGATATATGGTATAGGAACAGAAATAATGCCTCAGTTCCTGAGCTACCCAAGTCAAAGCACAATAGGTGCGCTCTAACAGAGAATATTGGGCCTTGTACGGGGTGAACTTCTTACTGAAATAATAGATGTCCTACTCCTTCCTCCTTATTTCATCATGCTTCCCCAGAACACAGCTGAAAGTTCCATCCAATACTGCAAGGTAGAGTAATAGGGGTCTACCTGGCTCGGGCGGGACTAAGACTGGTGGTGTTGACAGGTATTCCTTGATTCTGCCGAAAGCCTTTTGGCAGTCATCAGTCCATTTGGTAGCGGCGTCCTTCTTCCACATCTTAAATATTGGCTCACAAATAACTGTAGAATATGCTATGAACGGGCTGATATAGTTAAGTCTCCCCAAGAAACTCATCACATCCTTCTTGTTCTTTGGCGGTGGTAGTTCTTGAATGGCTTTGACCTTTGATGGATCCAATTCTATTCCTCGATCACTCACAATAAACCCCAGTAATTTTCCAGCGGGAACCCCAAATGCGCACTTTGCGGGATTCAGTTTTAGGTTGTACCTCCGCAATCTATCGAAGAATTTCTTCAAATCTTCCTGTGATCAGTGGCCTTCTTGGATTTGATGATAACATCATCCACATATACCTCTATCTCCTTGTGTATCATATCATGGAAAATGGTAGTCATGGCCCTCATGTAGGTGGCCCTAGCATTCTTTAGCCCAAACGACATCATCTTGTAACAGTATATCCCCCACGGCGTAATGAAAACCATTTTCTCAGCATCTTCTTCATCCATCCAGATTTGATGATAACCAACAAAACAATCTACAAATGATTGCAACTCATGCTTGGCGCAATTGTCAATTAGGATGTGTATATTCGACAAAGGGAAGTCGTCTTTCGGACTGGCCCGGTTGAGATTCCGGTAGTCGACACAGACTCTAACCTTCCCATCCTTCTTTGGCACCGGTACAATGTTGGCTAACCATGTTGGGTATTCTACTACCCTGAGAACCTTAGCTTTGACCTGCTTAGTGGCTTCTTCCTTGATTTTCAGGCTCATATCAGGCTTGAACTTTTTGAGCTTTTGATTTATCGACGGACATGTTGGATCGGTTAGCAATTTGTGAGCCATAATAGACATACTTAAACCAGTCATGTTATCATACGACCAGGCGAATATGTCCTCATATTCTCTTAGAAAATCTGTGTATTCCTTCTTTTCTGATGGCGATAAGTGGACGTCGATTCGTGTTTCTTTGACGTT
The DNA here is from genome assembly GCF_000393655.2 of Nicotiana sylvestris. Classification (NCBI taxonomy): domain Eukaryota; kingdom Viridiplantae; phylum Streptophyta; class Magnoliopsida; order Solanales; family Solanaceae; genus Nicotiana; species Nicotiana sylvestris. The sequence goes on from NC_091063.1 coordinate 111,872,578, forward strand.
TTCTGCTTCTCCCAGGTTAACAACCTCGGTATCATCCAGGCTAGACTTGGGTCTGTTTTCAAAATTCTCAACTTTTTTAACAATCTCCTGTAGTATGTCATCTTCCTATGAATCTATGTCCATTTGTTGCGTTGTCTCGTTGCATATCACAGTCGTTAGTTCATCAAGATAAGTAATAGTATTGCTGTATAAGTAAAGTAATGAGAGAAAAATAATAATGAGCGTCGAATCATAAGAAAAGTTAAAAAGCTTTGATAAATTGCATAACTATTTGGAATATTGGAGATCTTATTGGGGAAATTAAAAATGTGAAAAGAAAATCATTTAATAAATAAAAACAGTGCATGATGCTTGTTTTAGCCTTGCTACCCTGAGGCTCATCGGGCTCTGGTTGTCCTGATGGTCCAGTTATTGAGGCGTGCCCCTCTGCTTACAGCCGGTATGGAAGGGCCTTCCTCCCCCTCCTCCTTGAGAACAACACAACAGTCCATGTCATTATCTTCTACGAACAAGTTTTTCACCGCTGCTAGTGCTTTTTCTTCATCTAGTCCATAAATAATGTCAGCCTGTTGGAAAGTTTGTTCCAAATGCGGTATTGGCTATTCTAGTGGATAGTAAGGACCACACCATGGTGGCGACCAGCTATTGAATTCCTCCTAGGTGTATCCATATCCTAAACCGAAGGTAGTGCTATGTTTCTTGAGTTTTATGGATTTAGAGATTCCTTGAAGGTTCTTACCGAGCCCTTTGTTCTTGTCTTTAATGGGACTAAAAGGAGTAGTGGGTGGAGGTCCCCTAAATCTCGTGAAATAGGATGATGTTGCCAGAGTGCACGAACTAACCTTTGGGGAGGGGAATAATAAAAACAAAAACAAAGAATAAAACAAAAGGTAACCAAGTTAGTGAGGATCATAAAAAGTATTGCAGTATTTAAACACATAGTGCAAGAATTTAAATCGTGTCCTAAATTGGGGGACCTCTTTGTGCCCGAGGCAGGCCTAGTGACAAATTGTTTTGGAGAACTTTGAATGCTAAATGCCTCATTTTATTGATAGAAATAGACGAATCCAAAATCAATACTAAATAAACAAGAAGTAAAAGTCAGTAATGGTCATAGCCTTATTACAAGCGAAAAGATAAACTCCTATCTATTTGGTACCAGAAGGACCTTCCTCAAGTTGAATGCGCTCGTTAATCAAATCCTCCAGTTCCAGTAGGTTCACCAATAAAAATGCCTTTCCCATGTGTTCTCCTTCGTTTCCCTCAGTGCTTTAGCAGTCGGTGACTCTCTTCCTCACGTTTCCTTCCAACTCCAGCAGACTGTGTTCCAGATATTCCAACTTTTTGCTAGCTTTGGCGGCCCTCTCCTTCCACTCATTGATTGTCCATTCGATGGAAGACTCTTCCACCAGTCTAGCAAGAGTGAGGGTGTGCTAACCATACCGAAGCTGGGGACCTCGTTCTTCATTTTCTGCAAAACAAAAGGGTTAAGACCATACCCCCATCGGACTCGACTATTTAATATCAATAATTAGCATGAAGCATTTAGTTCTCCAAATAAATACACAGAACGTGGTGATGTCCATTTGGGTTTAGGAAACCAAGTGGACTTTGGTCAAGGCTATCTTAAAGGGTCATTACGTGGACAACATAACTAACCCGGCTAGGTTTGACCATGATGCATACACAACTTGAACAGAGTAAGGTTTCTATGGGGTTTTAGACCGGTACCCTTGAGCGGACAACTTAAAGGGAGAAAGGCACGGAACCGTCGACTGCACCGCTGATCGACTGGTTTTACCGCAAATATGCCTTTTCCGGATTTAGGGGTAATAATATAGGAAGAGCGCAACCATTTATTATAAGCGTTGCTATGGTATTTTGTTTGGCACGAGTGGATTATGATGTTGAGCATGGTTATGCAATAATTAAAAGCATGTTAACATGTATTTGCACATTAAGAAAGCAGTAAATACAGCAGTTTCATCATTTAAAGCAGTAATAAAGGAAAGAAACAAAAAGACAAGTCAATTTTGCAATTGAAAAGGGAATTCAATGCTTAAAGGAATTAAACAAGTAATTGCACATAAAGAGGTATGAATTCACAATAATAGTCTGAAATAGTAAAAGCCTAAATATCCCCAGCAGAGTCGCCATGCTGTCGCGTCCCCTTTTTCTCGCGAAATCGGGTTTATGACATTTGGAGGGCAACTCGTTCCTTTTGGGGACTGGGTTTTGCATTTTGAAGAGTCACCACCTAATGATTTGAGGTGCATTAGGACATCAATGGAGTTTAATTCTAAGTTTGTTTGGATAACCAGAGATTGGGTAAGAGCTTGAAATTATCCCGAGGGGAAGGTGTTAGGCACCCCTCAGGATCCACTAGTGTGGTTCCCGGCCAGACATTTTATTGTAAATTTAGCAATAGACAAATATGACTCAAATATTAGGGGATTTAAACACATAAAAAGAAAGAACAATTAAAAGAAGAGTAAAAAGAGTTTGCTAATAAAAGGAAAAAGGGGATCCTAGGTTTATATTTAATATGGATCACGTCAATGCAATACCCGGTAATCACTCCTCAAAAGAGGGGTTACACGTGGCATTAGTGCACTGGTAATCATATCCATATCTACCCTTCCCACTCAATTAAGGTATTAAAGCGCGGATTGGTCTTGATTACTATTGCATGCTATTACCCGTCCCATTCCTATCAGCCCCGGAAGCACTTAGGACTACTAGTCCTAAAGGGTAGGATATTAGGCTGATTGGTTTCAAAGGATAAAATTCTAAGGCGACATACAAAACACATACTGGATGTTGGGGAAGCATATAAACAAATAAAGGCTCAAATACACCTCCTTGAATAAAAGCACATAACTAGCATGACTTGCACATACTTTTTAGGTCTGACTAAAATACTAAAGACAAAGGGAATTTGATTATTGAAGCAGATTTGTTTATTACATAACTCAGATAAGAAGTTTGAATTAGGCCTGCCTGCTGGTTGTAGATATTAACAAAAAAGCGGATTCAATTTTACAGCTATTACTCTAAGGCTTGCCTAAGTGTTTAGACGGGGTCCTATAGGCATGATATCTACTTAATTCAAAAGGTGGTGAAACAGTGATAACTCAAAACGAATTGCTTGAAATCCTATAGGCATGCTTGCTAAACCTTGTTAAAATAAGGAAATTAGGTTATTAAAAAAGGTTCAGAATGGATGAATTTTAAATTAGACTAGTTTCAGTTTCTGCAGATGACAATATCTACTATCGCTGATTTTTACTCCAATGAACACGAGATCTAGGATTACTGATTTTAGACCCTTATAGACATAATTGCTGATTTTAAACCTTTGTATACAAAGTATTTAAATGAATAACGTTAAACCTTATAGGCATAATATCTAGTAAACAATGGAAACAGACAGGTTCTTACTGGGGAATTCCTATAAGCATGATTTCTATATATTATACCGATTTTAACATGCTACTGGGTTATAACCAATTGGTCCCTAAAAACATGATATCTAAACGGTGACTAACGCGCAGAATTTTAGATAATTCCTATACGCAGGTTATCTAGATGTGAACAAACAGGATTTAAAGTTAGTCCTATAGACATGGTTTCTAAATGCGATGTGAGTATGCAAAATTTAAAAGCAGTCCTATAGGCATATTTTCAAAATGCGAATTGAACATGTAGAAAAAGCAGTCCTATAGGCATGTTTTCTACCCTTGAGCATGCATAACTACCCAACCCTTTTTCACTAGCCAGCCCCAAATGTTCATTACAAATTATTACAAACCAGGAATACTGAATTACATCAGAAGAGTACAAAGAAAAGTTACAAATAGAGGAAGCCTGATTCTTGACTTCCTCTCTGAGTTATGGAATAAACCACCTCAAAATGCCATTGATCCAAAGCCTTTCTCAGACTTGAGTGTGTTAGAGTTCCCTAAGGGTCTCAATAGGACCCCGGGCAATGCTCACACCTAAGTTACATAACTAGAATAGAGATGAGTGCAGTGTGGAAATGTCAGCCCTCTTGTGTCCAAGTATAGAGGGAGCTCATAGGTCCCAAGGCAAGGCTCACATGAGGGGGGGGGCAGAACAAAAGTCTAAGAAGAGAGTGAAAGTGCATAAACTAAGTCTTAGGAGCTGAGGGAATAAAGGAGAGGGGAAGGATGATGAGAGACAACCATTAACATTTCAAGGAGTCAATAAATTCACTCAAAGGGGCAGGGGATTGGGAATCTATTGCAAGGAGCCCATACACTTAGGCATGGATTAACTTTGGGCATGCACAACAATAGGAAGTGCTGACATGCCTGAAAAATAAACTAGAACACACAACGTATAAGAGAAACATGGAGGTTATGATCCTAAGAGGATTAAGTTTGGGTCATGCACAACAATTTCCAATGTTGACATGCCCCTAACCAACCACAAGTATTAAACACATTGGGGGTAGGGATTTGGGATTCACAGGTCATAAAACATTGATTCAGAGCAGGAGAAAGGAAATTACAACATGCTAAATAATGGTACTGGGTTAAATACAAACAGTAGGCAGACAAGAATGCAAGAAACAGTGGATAAGCATGTTGTTGTTGGTGTAGGAAACTTAATTAGAACATACCAGTAAGAAATGCAAATGCAGAAAATAAGCAAGTTTCCCCATAGCCTAGCCTTGGATTTTAGCCGGCTAGGTAAGTCAGCAATATAGTAGTAATAGAGAAGAGAGGGAGGTTTAGTATAGTGTGTGTTTGAACTCAACTGTTTATGCCTTGTGTTCGTGTGTCTTTGAAAGAGAAGAAGTACAAGCTATTTATAGTTTTTGAAAATGAGTAAGAGAGAGGTAATAAGCTACAAACATGGAAACAATCATGATTCAGAATCAATTATATAAGTGATTCTCTTTAATTAAGGGATCACTTGCTTAACGGGCATTGATAGGTTCAAAACATGGAAACAAATCAATTTGTCAGCAGGCTGATAGTTGCCATAAAAGAAGTAGTAAAACATTAAGCAAACAATAGAGTCTAGGTACAGAAATACTCTAATTTTGGAAAGGATTCAGTAAGGCAAAATAGGAAAAGAAATCAGTTAACCTTAATAGGTGGGTGAAATCAGAATTTCACAAAGGAAAAGTTTGAAATCAGTCACAAGTTTGAAAATCAGTCAAAGAAGGAGACTCAACATATAAATAAGGTGCATAAACATTATACATGCGAGGTCAAACCTGTTGGCAAAAGTAAAATAGCATACAGTAGTTGCACAAAAAGAAAATTCAATGGATAGCAACACTCGAAGCATGATAGTCAATTGAATTAGTAGTGAAAAAACATAGAATATCAAAAGCATGCGAAGGTCTCGCAGTAGCCGGTGAGGAAAACCCCTTTTGAAAAATTAGGGTTTCGAGCATACTTGAGTTCTAGAGGTAATAGGAACCCAGAATCAAAAGGATGACACAAAGGAATAGAGGTTTCGAAATAAAGAACTTCAAATCGAGCCTTGTACTTAAACTAACAGTCTCAGATCCAAAGCAATAGGGTTTTCAACAATAGAAGAATTTTAAAAGATGGATAAACAAACAAATCGGACAAAACTCAATCAAACCAGCATTAGTCTAATAAAAATTCAAAAGGAATTAAGACTTTTAACATGCAAACTCAGGCAGAGGAATAATACGAGCAAACACAACAAAACATGTCAAAAATCAAAGAAAAGTTTTTGAAATAATTTAACAAAACCCTAATTGAAAAGATAAGGAGTTTTGAAAGCAGAGTTTTAAAAGAAACTTCGAGAAAAGCGCTTAAAAGTTCAAAGCAAACATAGATCTGAAACGGATCTAAGAGAAATTGAAAGAACCTTAGAGGTTAGGGTTTCAGAAGAACCCCAAATGATGAGAAAGGCTTTGAAAACCCTCGATTTAAGCAGGAGAGTCAAAAGTCTGACTCGAATAGCCATGGCTGCCTGGAGAAAGGTTAGAGACGACCGGAAAACAATCATCGAGCAAAGACTAGACAAAGCCCCTTCACGATCTGGTCATGAGACCACAGAATCGAACACGTATAAGTCATGGGAGGTGATACAAGTCTCTGATGACCTCGGAAGCCATAGATTTGGGAGGTATTAGGGTTGTAGTTTGATGGCGACGGCTAGGGTTTAAGAAGATTCGACAGGGGATTGAGAGAGAAGGGGGATTCACAGGCGGCGGAGTTTGGAAATGAGGCTACGGTTGGGGGTCGTTGGAATTAAAAAAGGAAAGGAATCGTGAGAGCCGTTGATCTTTTAGATCAACGGCCAGGATTTAGCGGGTCTTGAGTCGGGTAGGCGGATTTAGGGCTTGGGTCGGTTCAGATGGATGGGCTGGGTAATTGGGTTTAGATTGGGGGTCCAATTCAGGCTGTAATTGAAATGCAATTGGGGCTAAATTTTAAATAGCCACTTTTCCATTATTTATTTTATAAAAAATAGCAAATAAATTTCTTAAAATAAATTGAAGGTACTAATATGATTTGTAATACATAATTATCAATTTAAAAATACTGTACTTAATTTGTATAAATATAAATGCAATTAAATCTAAAAGAGGCTAATATTGCAATTATATGCAATTTAAGCTTTAAAAATACTAATGACTTTGTAAAAATATGAAAAAATTATATTAGCTATACTTTAGTATGAATATGAGAATCCTATAAATGAATCATCAAAAATAATAATTTTAGAAATTATTATTGGATTTTAGGGATGAAAATAAGGAAATAAATTGGTTTAAAACCTTTTAAAAATTAAGGAAAACTAATATACTTACATATGCATACATATGTTATTTTGAAAGTATTTTGCATATTACAATATATATATAAGAAAAAATTGGGTATCAACAATACCCTGCTCCTAATAGCTGGAATGTATAAAAGCAACCCCGCTCATCTTCACAATACCCATGGTGCAGAAAATACATTGGCATTTCTCTAGAAAACCTTGTGCATACTCTGTAGCTAGGCCGCTGAAAGTAGGAGGATGATACTTCTTGAGCCTCTCAAGTCTAAGATGCACCTCCTCAGATGCCACTGCCCTAACCTCGGGCTGAACCGAAACAACAGGGTGCATTGGCATAACCTATAGGACCTAATCAACATGGACTTGCTGCTCTGGATTACGGGCCGCATGAGTCTAAGCTCCTCCCCGAGTCTGAGATATGGCTGGTATAAGTGGAATAAATTTTGCCTGAGCTAAAGTACCGAACATGCTCAAGAACTATGCGAGGGTCTCTTGAAGTGCATGGGTAGCAACATGCGCCTCAGGTGCCTGCCTGCCCCCTCCCCCAACAAGAGCTACTGGTGGCTCCTCTGTTACAGCTCGTCCAGGTGCTATTGCTGTACCATGTGCCTCTCCACGGCCTCTGTCCCAACCCCGGTTTCTTGTGGCTCTAGCAGGGGGCACGGGTGTTTAAGCATTAGATCTAGCGGTACGTGTCACCAAAATCTATGAGAGAATAGAAAGACAAAGATAAGCACAGACGTCTCTATACCGACCCACAAGACTCTACTAAACCTGCTTATGACTCGTAATACCTATGAACCTAGATCTTTGATATCAACTTGTAACAACCCCAATTCCCCCACATAAGGATGTTGTGATGGCACCTGGTCTCGAAGACTAGGCAAGTCTAACATGCATGGAGAAATAGCGGAAACAATAATAGAATTTCAAATTTAAATCATCTAGCTATCATAAAAGAACTCCTAAAATCTGGTGAGACTAAGTCGTAAGCTCTACCCAAATATACCATAAAATTCCTAATATATCACTATCTAAAACGAGTAAGTAGTAGAAAGATAAGGATAGAGGCTGACTTCAAGGCCTGCGGACGCTAAGCAGGTACTTTGAAGTCTCCGAGTGTATAGCCAAATCATTGATGCCTAGCCTGATATAAAGTACCTGGATCTACACAAAACAATGTGCAAAAGCGTAGTATGAGTACACCATACTGGTACCAAGTAAGTATCAAGTCTAACCTCAGTAGAGTAGTTACGGGGCCAGGTAAATAAGCCTACTAGGATAAGAAAAAGAAGCTTAACAAGTATAGTATAGCCTAAGAATGGAAACGAGGAAAAATGAGGCAATAAAAAAATACAACAAGATAGACTACAACTAAATTTAAAGCAATAAATGCAACAAGGAAGAAACACATAATAAGAATATCAAGATAACAATGCAAACAAATACAAGTGAGGTAAATGAGGGATAACAACAAGAATCACAACCGAGGTATCGCCTCGAAATAACATTTCACAATCACAATTACAATCTTTCCTTATACCGACGCACGAGTCTTACATTTAGATATTTTTGAAAATAATTTTCGAAATAGCTACATGCACGTTATCTCATCTTATGTCGCCACATGCACATTAACCCCTATCCTTATACCGTTGAATGCGCATTAATATCACAACTCGCACCACAAGTTCCCATATACCACAACTTGCCAAAAGAATCAACAATACCAATCTTTCCACAATAATTAGCCTATGACTCAACCATAATATGTATAGGAGTCTCAACAATAGAAAACTGAAAGTGAATATCTCAACAAGAATGGTACTTAAACAATTAATAACTTTGCCTCAATGTGATCACGACTTTTACAACTTCAATGCCAATAACTCAACAAGAAGTTATTCCATGAAAACAACAACTTCAAGCAAACAATTCAACAATTAAAGAAGTAACAGATAATAAGGAAGACAATAACTTCAACTAAAGCATATAAGACAAAATAATAAGTAAAAGGTAGAACAAATGTTAACAATGTCAAATAAGGCATGTGAGGTAGATTACTACATGTAAGTATAACATGTTATGATAATTCAATTAATGGCACGAAAAGAGTCCAAATAGCCTAAACCGATCAAATACCATATATAGCTCGTGTACCCACTCGTCACTTTGTGTATACGGCTTTCACATAGCACAAATAGTAAAATCAACCCAACTCCTAAGAAGTAGTTCCCCCGCACAAAGTTAGGCAACATACTTACCTCAAACAAGCTTACTCAATCCACTAGTAAGCTTTTTCCGTGAATATCCAATTTCGAACGGCTCAAATCTAGCCAATATAACTTTATACCAACATACAAACTATAGGAAACAATCTCGATAATAAAGTTGCAATCCTTAAAGAAAATCAAAATGTCAACCCAAAAAGTCAACCCCAGACCTACATCTCGGAACCCGACCAAACTTATAAAATCCGGACATCCATTCAATCACGAATCCAACTATACTAATTATGCTATGTGACATTTTTTCTATACTACCATTTGGCTTAATGTGGTGCTTTTTTTTTTGTTGCTTTTAATAATATATAGAATCCTACTGACTGAATAAAAAAAACATACGTCCTACTTCGCATATTATAGATACTAACCCATCATGACTGCACAATAGTTTTACTAATAACTTTCTCAAAAAATGACATCCAAATAATTCAACGAAAAATAAAAACAATAAATCAGAGAGAGAATTTATCGAAAGTCGCTATACAATGGTAACTTTTGTAGATCTTATGTAATATCAATCTTTGTTACTAAATACAATAAGAAGGCAACTGTGATTTTAAATATTGAATAGTTCTACTGCAATACTCTAGACATTAATAAATGAGGTTATAATTTGGATTAATGTCATTTTATTAATTCTTACTTAAATATTAAATATAATAGTCAACACTTACTAGATTCTAAACATTAACTATAAGGTTATAATTTATATTAAATGATTTCTTAGGATTTCTCAAATTATCTTCGTATAAGGTGCAATGTAATTGGTTCAACTTGTCAAGCTATTACAAATGAGTCTAGCAGAGACAAAAAAAAATTTATTCCATTATTAGATCTTCAAGCTTAATCTATTCCGGATCCATCCTGAACCAAAGAATGGGCTAAGCTAAGGGCATCGCTTGTCATCATGCTCAATCAGTAATCAGCTGGTTTCACATATGAGGATCAGTCTTAGCCTTATGAAGGGAGAGGGCTTTTTGCACGGAAGATATAAATCAAGAATCTATTAACATATTTATAAATTCAATCCAGAAAATATAACATTTTACTTTTCGTTACTATCCGGGAGTCAAGAATTTCACTATTATGTAATTTAACTTTCTATAGGGTGTGTTTGGTATAAAGGAAAATATTTTTCAAAATGAGTGGTTTTATCCTTTGTCCTTATGTTTGGTTGGTGAGAGGGAAACAAATTCGAAAAATATTTTTTAGTATTTGATTGGTGAGTAAAAAAATATTATTTTGAAAAATATATAATTTAGGCAAATATTATGTAATGGGGATGTGGGCAGGTGGGGGTGGGGGTGGGGGTGGGGGGTAAGGGAATGGGTAGGGGTGGGGTGTGAGTGGGTGGTGGGCATGAAAAATAGGGCGGGGAAGGTTGAAAAGAGTTTAGGAAAATACTTTCCTTCCTCTTGGTAGGAAAAATATTTTCTTCCAATTGAAGAAAAATAAGTTCCTTAGGAAAATATTTCTCAAAACATTTAAGCCAACTAAATATGAGAAAATTGAAAAACTTCATACCAACCACACCCATAATCTATAACATTTTATTACTTTATTTTCCAAGTTATTATATGATATCTGTTATTAAGAATTACCTCTTTTTATATACGATCAACTAAATCTAATTGTGTAAAACATATATCTTATCAATGACTTTTGTGCATGAAACTAAGCTCCCGTTTGATTATAGATTTTGGCTTAATATTTTTAATTTTTTTGAAAATATTTTTTATGAGATATGATCATGTTTTGGAAAAAGAGATTTCAAAAATTTTCAAGTTCCCAAAAACTGGTTTATGGCAGTTTTTGGGTGAAATGTTTTCTTCCACTCATAAATCTTCAACTTCTTTTTCAAATAAAATGCATGTCCAAACACAACTTCAACTTTCAAAAATTATTTTTTAACACAACTTCAAAAATTCTTTTTTCAAATTTTAATCAAATCTATGTCCAAACACTAGCTTAAACTCTTGTTACAAGTTAAGTACATTTTAGAGTTCTATGGCTACAGTAGACAAATAGACAATTTTGAGAAGCTTCATAGAAAATAGACAAATTTGAGATGGTGACTTTTTTGCTTTATTCAGGCTAATGCCAAAGCCACAAATTGGTCGGCAGTTTTGAAAACTTTATAATCCATGTCGCCGATATTGCCAGATGTTTAGCTTCCTAAAATTTGATGTAGAATACATGCAAATTTCAAAATTAAGGAATCCAGGGTTAACAATATATTCTGTAGTTTATATATTGTACATAACTTTGTATATTATTATACTTGTAAATTTAACTATATGGTCCGAAATGCATTCCATCTAATTCAATTGACATGACTGCAAGCAGCCACTTGAATTGTTTTATACTTTTGTTTGTTATTGTTTCTTTGTTCCATTTTCCTTCCTCTTCCCCCTCTTTCTAAATGCATTGCAATGAAGTTAATTGTATGGGGTGAAATTTCAGACCTGCTAGGTAGACCAATAGGAATGCGACACATGGAAGTCATGGCCCGATCAGAGTTGGGCACTCCGCGATATTGTGGCTGGAGGCTCTAGTTGATGGTTTCAAAGTCATTATCACCGGTATCTTAAGACAACGGTGTCGTCTCAGAATGATCAATGAACCAAGCCCAACAGATCTTTTTCTTTGGTTCTGACTCCAGTGCGAGCTAGAGCGCATTCTCACCAGCCCTCTGACATCAACCATCATCGAGTTTTAATTATGCAATCCATGAAATGCCTTTTCAATAGTCCTTTTTGAATTGTAGAGTAGTCCAGTCATAAAAAGGTCCTTTCTTGTCTTGTATAATTAGCTTCTCGAAGAAACTAAAGATGGAACATTATCATCCCTCTAAGGAACCATCTAGGACATAATTTTTAACATCTCTCGGTCTCTCTCTCTCTCTCTATCTGTCTATCTCTGTTCTACCATCAAGATAAGATTTCATCCCAAGCTCACAGTCAATATTCAATAATGAGTTTATAAGTAGATTTTTAGTGTTGGAGCTTATGGGATGGTGATTGAAGCCATAAACTCTCAACCTTGAAATTGGATTTTGTGGAGAATAGGGAAATAAGGTTGTATGATGGAGGTGTTGATTAGGAATAGTTGGGTGACCATGCATGTGTTGTTGGAGGTCACCTACAACACAAGGATGGATGTGAGAATGAATGTGGTTATGGAAAGGGTGTGAAGAATAAAGAAAATACTATTACTAGAGGTGATAAAATGATTTGCACTCCAGGTGTTTAATAAAATACCTATATAACCTAAAACATGAAAATTCTTGCTAATGTTGGGTGAATTGAACTTTTGTGATGTAGATTGAAGTATTGCAAGTAGTGAAACACAGTAAGGACCCTACGAAAGCTTGATTAAGAAATGTTTGGATAAACCCTTCTCATAGAATTGGATTCTATGAACTCCTCATAAGCTCTAAATATGGTTTGTTGAAGTTTTTATTCCTTTTGTTTTGAACTGCCTCAAATATTTGAATTATCAAAAGCTTATGAACCCGATTTATGTTACATTGTCACTATTATGACTATTCTTTGAGATTTATTTCAAATGTTTAAGCTTGCATGTACTCATGTGTTTGTAGCTATGGCTACCCGATATTTTAAATACATTTCTACGACTTTTGAAAATCCATGGCAAGATTGAAGATGATATATGGCCATTTTTGCCAAAAATGAGATGATGAATGTCCAAAAGGGATAATGAAAAAGAAAGATTTTATGAAATACTTTAAAGAAATATTTTTGGGAATATTATTATGTAGCAGAGAAGGTGTAGGTTGTGTCACGACCCAATTTCATTTTAGGCCGTGATGGCGCCCAACACCGTTGCTTGGCAAGCCAACAGTGAACAATCTAGTGATTTCCCATTTTTTTAAGTTTTTAAATAAATAACTTCCCTTAATTTAAAAAAGATTTGATGAATAATGGATTTAAAATAATCGAAACGAAAGCAGTTAAATGCAATCATAATCATGGAAATACAACCCAAAATTATAAGTCTACTAGTGTGTGCCAAGACCCGGTGTCACAAGTTTATGAGCATTTTAGTAGAATATACAAAAGAATACTAGTCTACTATCTGAAATGAAATAAACAGAAAAATATAACAAAAGGAAGACTTCGATTGTTGCAGAATGGCTCGGAAGGGCAGCTCATCGTATAGTCTCGTACCGGGAGTCAAACGTACCCGCCGGACTAATAACCAGATGTACCTACCTCAGATCCTATACATTTAAGTGCAGAAATGTAGCGTGAGTACATAAACAACATGTACCCAGTAAGTATCCAGACTAATCTCGAAGAGGTAATGACGAGGGGTCAACTTTGACACTTACTATGGGCTAACAATGATATATCAAAATTTGTATACTAAGCATGAATGACATGAATAATACTAAAAACTCAATAATAGAGAATAGTAAATACTCCTTTCATAGATATAAATTCCCAAGTTATTTTCATCATTTAATAGTTTGTATCTCAAGGCATTTAAACAATATCAATAATAAATAGTTCCAAAGATTTATCATGCGCAAATTATGTCGAGGTCGTACGGTCCGATCCAATATAATATTTAAACTGTGCACTGTCGAATGTCGAATGACACGAACCATAGATTCATCTATCTGTTACCGAGGCGTTCGACTTGCTCGACAAATAGAAAAAACCTTCAAAGAAACACAAATTTTAAATAACAGTCAAGTGTCTCATTTACAACTTCAAGTATATGAAATTCAACCTTTTACAATTCTTTTATCAACTTTCAATATGACTTAGGTAATTAAGTTATCAAATAGGGTAAAAAATTGCAAGTATAGCACAATATGGGTCCTAAATTACGCGGATAATAGCATAATTAGTAGCTATGTACAGACTATCGTCGCCTCGTACGTACGTAACATCCACCAATTAGAGCACATATTAATTAAAATTCACCTATGGGGTTAATTCTCTCTTACAAGGTTAGAAAAGAGACTTACCTCGTCTCAAGGCCTACTTTCCGGTTCAAGATTGTGCCCCAACCCTCAATTTTGTGCCAAACGACTCGCAACTAGTCAAATGTTATTTAAAATAATTAACACATACGTAAAATTTCATATCTTGAATATCAAAGTGATTTCCCAAGCCTATTTGCAAAATTTCTAAAATTCACCCCAGGCTCACATGCTCAGATTCCGGAAATCTTTGAAAAAAGTTATTACCCATAACCTCGTGAACTCAAATATATGATTTTCATTAAATTCCATAACCAATTTCGTGGTTAAATCTCATTGTATATCAAAAACCCAGGTTTTCACCTAAATCCGTAATTTTCACTAATATACATGTTATAATCTACCCATAAACTATGTATTTAACTCACAATTGGTAGAAATCACTTACCTCAAAGTGCTAGGTGAAAACCCCTCTCAAGAAGCTCCAAAATCGCCCAAAGAATGAGAGAAATGTGTTAGAAATAGCTTAAGTCCTGTAATAAATGAACCCTTATGTCCAGCGATTTTCGCACCTACGGTGCCTTGGTCGCATCAGCAGTCCTGCAGCTACAGAAAATCCTCGCAGGTGCACATTTCCCTTACCTGGCTAAGCTCCGCATCTGTAGACTAAAAAAGGGCCGCTTCTGCGCCCCTTCGTCCCATACGACCACTATTCTCGCACATGAGGTCATGTAGGTGCGCCAAAACTTCCGCACCTGCGAATTGCTGGGCTTCCCTCACTGGTTCGCTTCTACGGTTCGTGGTTCGCACCTGTGAACTCGCACCTATGGCTAGCCAAGCACAAGTGCGATTAGACAGCAGATGGGAGCTTCAACTGTTGCTCTAACTTACCAACTTGTACCGAGCCTCGTCTGATTAACACTCGGGGCCCCCCGGGCCCTACTCGAACGTATCAACAAGCATGAAATTATAAAGCGGACTCGCTCGAACTCTCAGAACTCCCGAAATAACATTAAAACTAAAAATTACACCCCAAAACCAATTGAATCAAACTTATGAACTTCAAGTTCTTCAATTTACTCCCAATGCGCCAAAAACGTACTTAATCCACTCGGAATGATACCAAATTTTGTGTGCAAGTCTTAAATGACATTACAGAACTTTTCCCGATCTCGAAATCTTATTTGGACCTCGATATCACAAAAACCCGCTCCAAACCAAATTTAAAGAACTTCTAAACCAAAATGCGTTAAAGGTCGTGATGGCGCCAGACACCACTATCAAGCAAGACAACACCAAATAGTTAATTTAGTTCTCACTTTTAATATTTCAAAATCATAATATTTTTCAATTAAATAGTAAGTAATGAACTTCACAGAGTAAAGAATAATGGTTTTTAATAAGTGCCAATACTGAATAATCCCATAATCATCCTAAAACCCGGTGTTGCAAGTGCATGACCATTTACTAGGAATTTAAAATACAATACGATAAATGTCCGAAGTACAAATTTGGACAGAAAATACAAGTACTCTGAAGGAGACTCTGCTGGCTGCGGATCGTCTCATAAGATGTAACTCACCTAAGTTCCCGTATCAACTATGTCGTTGCGCCCATAAGGCCACTAGCCATACATGCGCCTAAACAACAAAATGTACAACAAATATAGTATGAGTACGAAAACAACGCGTACCCAGTAAGTATCCAGTCTAATCTCGAAGAAGTAGTGACAAGAGGTCGACTCCGACACTTACTAGTGGTCCAATAATATGATAATACGAAATTTTAATAAAGCATGATATACAACAATAAGACTCGGAACAAGAAATAACTGAACAGGTCTTCACCATATTTAAGAACCTAAATCACTTGCTTCCTTTAAAACATATGATCAACAAACAATGAATTTATACCAATTATATAAGGGACTTCCAGTTCTGTTATCACACACAAATTCCACCGACGACGTTCGGCCCGATCCAACATAAATGTAAATTGTACATTGCCGAGGGTCGAAGGCTGCGAACCATAGATGCATCTATTACCTCACTCGCGAATCATACATGCGACGCAGTCAAAATGTAAATTTAAGAAATTTCTCTGCTCGCAAATCATACTTGCGATGCGGTCAAATATGAATTTAAGGAATTATCCCGCTCGCGAATTATACCTACGACGCGGTCAAAATATAAATTTTAACATTAAATCATAACCCTTTCTTGATTGTTTTCAAGGTAAAGACAATTCAACTTGGAGTTTTTAAGGAAATTACCCCGCTCACGGAACATACATGCGACGCGGTTACATATAGATTTCTTAAGTTATTATGATATTCCTCAATCCTTTTCAAAAATATGAAGTTCAATGGAAATTCTTAAAATCCTAAATTCGTCAATTTAAATTCTTTTCAACACAATATTACACAACCTCGATCTTGTTTCTTCTCAAGGCAAGCAATAACCATAAACCAAATAGCAAGGACAACGAGGCATGATGTGAACCTAAACTACCCGGACACAGGCATAACTAGTAGCTGCATACGGACTCTCGTCACCTCGTGCGTATGTAGCTCCCACAAATAGGAGCACATAATAATTTAGTTCACATATGGGGTTAATTCCCTCTTACAAGGTTAGAAAGGAGACTTACCTCGCTCTGAAGTTCCATAACCGGCTCCAATGCCACTCCAACACCTCAATCTGATGCCTTACGCTCCAAAACAAGCCAAACAATATGTAAACCAATGAAAATATACTCTAATACTCATAACGATTCAATTTACAACAATTCCCAACTCCGCTCGGAAAGTCGATAAAATCACCCTCGGGACCACATGCCCGGATCCAAAATATTTTCGAAGATAAACATTACCCATAACATTAAGAACTCAAACATATAATTTATTTCAAATTCCATATCCAATTTCGTGGTCAAAATCCAATAATATGAATTTCTAGGTTTTTCTTCCAAGCCCCAAATTTCAACTAATTTCCATGCTTAAATCCATATATAAATCATGTATTTAACTTGCAATAGGTGAGAATCACTTACCTTGGCATAGATGATGATGATGGAGTTCCAAAATCGCTCCAAGACCGGCTCCCATGGAGGAAAATGAAGTGAAAATGAGCCAAATCTTCGTTTTAAAGAGACACACTGCCGAGCCCGCACTTCCGCATCTGCGCTACACCAGCCGCACCTGCGGAAATCGATCGCAGGTGCGGTTCCCTCCAAGCTAGCAAAATCCGCTTCTGCGGTCCTCCACGCGCCTCTGTGCCTTTGCACCTGCGGGTGCCCCTTTCGCTTTTGTGACCCAGCTGCCCCCTCGATTTTCCGTTTCTGCGGAGCTCAGCTCGCGGATGCGAAAATACCCTCGCATATGTGGCGATCCAGCTCTGACCAAACGTCGCTTCTGCGACCACCTAGCCGCACCTGCGGGTTGGCACCTCTGGCCCTCTTAATGCATGTGCGGTTACAACAGATGCCCAGCTGTTTCAGCTCTTTCTCCCAACTCAAATTCGATCAGTTAACCACTCGGAATCTACCCGAGGCCCCCGGGACCCCGTCCAATCACACCAACTAGTTCCAAAACACATTACAAACTTAGTCGAGCCTTCAAATCATAACAAACAATGCTAAAACCATGAATCACACTCCAATCCAAGCTTAATGAACTTTTAAACTTCAAACTTCCACATTCGATGCCGAAACCTATCAAATCACGTCTGATTGACCTCAAATTTTGCACACATGTCATATTTGACATTACGGACCTGCTCCAACTTCCAGAATCGGATTCTGACCCTGACCTACGGACCTCCGAATCCACTTTCAGACGCACCCCTAATACCAGAATCACCATACAGAGCTATTCCCAGGCTCAGAATCCCAAAATGCTAACTTCCACAATAGGCGCAGAAATGCTCTTGTGTCATCCAAAACCTGATCTGGACATACACCCAAGTCCAAAATCATCATATGAACCTATTGAAACCATCAAATCCCGATTTCGAGGTTGTTTACTCAAAATCAACCCTTAGTTATATTCCTCCAACTTAAAGCTTCCGAAATGAGCATCCTCTTTCCAAATCAACTCCGAACTCCCCGAATTTCAATTTTGTCCATGCGTACAAATCATAATACCTGAAGTGAAGATGTTCATAACCTCAAACCGCTGAACGACGCGCTAGTGCTCTAAATGACCGGTTGAGTCCTTACAGAAACGTACCAAACCATCTCCAATTTACCTCATATTTTGCACAAAAGTCATAAATGACATAACGACCCTATTTCAACTTCCGGAATCAGAATTCGACCCTGATATCAATAAATTCAACTATCGGTCAAACTTCTCAATCTCCCAAACCTTCAACTTTCCAACTTTTGCCAAAGTCCAAAATCACCATATGAATCTATTGAAACCAGCAAAACTCCATTCCGGAGTCGTCTAAATAAAAGTCAAATTTTGGTCAACTCTTTCAACTAAAGTTTCCAACTTTGGGACTAAGTGTCCCAATCCACTCTGAACCTTACCCAAAACTAGAACAACCACCCCGACAAGTCACATAACTAAAATATAACATAGATTAGGCAATAAATAGGGGAACAAGGCTAAAATACTCAACAAGACCGTCTGGGTCATTATATCCTCCCCCTCTTAAGACAAACGTTCATCCTCAAACGAGTATAGAGACATACTTGTAGTAGTGAAAAGATGAGGATAACGGCTACGCATATCATAATCGGTCTCCCAACCTCGACTAGTTGACCCCTCCACTAAATATTTACTGAAGAAATGTTCTTTGACCTTAACTTTTGAACTTGTCTGTCCAAGATAGCCACCGACTCCTCAACATAAGTCAAATCCTTGTCCAATTTGACCGAGCTAAAATCTAACACATGGGATAGATCACAGTGATACTTCTGAAGCATGAAAACATGGGACACCAGGTGAAATGTAGATAAAATAGGTGGAAATGCCAGCTTGTAGGACACCTCCCCCACTCTCTCAATGACCTCAAAAGGACCGACATACCTAGGGCTCAACTTGCCTTTCTTTCTGAACCTCATCACACCCTTCATGGGTAAAACCCGGAGCAAAACCCTCTCTTTAACCATAAATGATGTATCAGGAACCTTCTGATACGCATAACTCTTCTACCTAGACTATGGTGTATGAAGCCGATCTTGGATCAACTTGACCTTCTCCAAGGCATCTCGAACCAAATCTGTGCCCAACAATCTAGCCTCACCCGACTCAAACCAACCAACTAGAGAATGATATTGCCTCCTATATAGGGCCTTATAAGGAGCCATCTAAATACTTGACCGGTAGCTATTGTTGTAGGAAAACTTCGCAAGAGGAAAGAACTTATCACAAGAACCCCCGAAATCCATAACACAGGCACAAAGCATATCCTCTAAGATATGAATGGTGGTCTCGGACTGTCCATCCGCCTGTGGGTGAAATGATGTACTCAACTCAACCTGCATGCCTAACTCACCTTGTACGACTCTCTCTAAGTGCGATGTAAACTGCGTGCCTCGGTTAGAGATAATAGATACCGGTATGCCATGAAGTCGAACAGTCTCGCGGATATAGATCTGAGCCAGATTCTTTGAAGAATAGGTAGTCACCATTGGAATGAAATGATTCGACTTGGTCAAACTATCCACAATCACCCATACAACGTCATATGTCTTCTAAGTCCGTAGGAGCCCAACAATGAAGTCCAAGGTAACACGCTCCCATTTCCACTTAAGAATCTCAAGTCTCTAAAGCATGACCTCTGGTCTCTGATGCTCATACTTCATTGCTGATAATTTAGGCACCGAGCTACATACTCCAATATGTATTTCTTCATTCTCCTCCACCAATAGTGCTGCCTCAAATCCTGATACATCTTAGCGGCACCCGGATGAATGGAGTACCGTAAAATGTTGGCCTCATGAAGAATTAACTCACGTAACCCATCCACATTGGGCACACACAATCGACCTCACATCCGCAACATACCATCATCTCCGATAGAAACCTCTTTGGTATCATAGTGCTGCATCATGTCCTTAAGGACAAGCAAATGAGGGTCGTCAAAACAGTCTTGACCTTTTGAAAGCTCTCCTCACACTGCTCGGACAGTCTAAAAGGAGCACCCTTTTGGGTATATCTAGTTATATGTGCAGTAATAGATGAGAAACCCTCTACGGAATGGCGATAATATCAGGCCAAACCCAGGAAACTCCGAATCTTAGTAGCTAATAATGGTCTGGGCCAACTATACACTACTTCAATCTTCTTAGGATATACCTTGATCCCCCCACTCTACACCACATGACCCAAAAATACCGCCAAGTCAAGCCAGAATTCACACTTTGAGAATTTGGCAAACAACTTCTTTTCTCTCAAGGTCTAAAGCACAATCTTCAAATAGTGTTCATGATACTCCCGACTTTGGGAATACACCAAGATGTCATCAATAAACACAATAACGAATGAATCAAGAAATGGCTGGAATACACTGTTCATCAGGTGCATACATGTTGCTAAGGCCTTGGTCATCACAATTGACATCACTGGGAACTCGTATTAACCATACCTAATACTCAAAGTAGTCTTTGGGATATTCGGATCCCGAATCTTCAGCTGATGATACCTTGACCACAAATCAATCTTTAAGAACACTCTAGCATCCTATAGCTAATCAAATAAGTCATCAATGCGTGAAAAATGGGTACTTGTTCTTCTTTGTAAGCTTGTTCAACTACCGATAATCAATACACATGCGCATAGAACTATCCTTTTTCCTTACAAACAAAATCGAAGCACACCAAGACGACACACTAGGCTGAATTAAGCCCTTATCAAGCAACTCTTGTAGCTGCTCCTTTAACTTCTTCAACCCCGGCGATGCCATGTGATATGGTGGAATAGAAATGAGATGAGTTCCTGGAAACAAGTCAATACCAAAATTAATATTTCTATCGGTCGGCATGCTCGGAAGATCTGCTAGAAATACATTTGGGAAGTATCCCACTAACAGAAATGACTCAAACTTATGAGTATCAGCACAAACATCTGTCACAAAGTCTAGACATACATCAGACCCCTTCTCAACCATCTATTGTTCCTTAAAGAAGGACACAAACCTGCTAGGAATATAATCCAATGTATCCCTCCACTCTTACCATGGAAAACCATGCATAGTTAGTGTCACAGTCATGGAGTGACAATACATAGTAGAATGATAGGGCGACAACTAGCTTATGCCCAAGATAATATTAAAATCTATCATATTGAGCAATAATAAATCAACTATGGTCTCAAAACCACAAATAACAACTAAACATGATCGATACACACAGTTCATAATAATAGAATCTCCTACACGTGTGGCAACATATATTGGAGAACTCAAAGAATCACGAGATATACCCAAATATGGAGCAAAGTAAGATGATACATATGAGTAAGTGGAGCTTGGATCAAATAAGACTGATGCATCTCTTTGACAAACCAAAACAATACCTATGATAAGTGCGTCTGATGTGACCGCCTCCGTCCTACCCCAAAAAAGTATAGCATCAGGCCTGACCTCCCCTATAAGGCGATACCTACATGTCTAACCCTACCACTAGCTGGCTTTGTAGGTGGAGCAGTAACTGGAACATCAACCACGACCTAAGAAGTCTATGGACCCGATGGAATACATGGAGCCTGAGTAGTTTGTGGAGGTGCACCCCTCCTGAGTCTAGAGCAATCCCTTACCATATGACTGGTATCACCACACTCAATGTAAGATCTCGGTGGGCGTGGCTTCTGAAACTACCTTGGGTCTGGTCGACCGGATTGATCACTTAAAAAACCTCGTGCAAGAGGTGCACTAGACAATGGCATTGCATAATGGGCAATCTGAGACCTGGAAGTAGCTAGAGCACCACTAGAAGCTATAATTATTGAAGGAACTGGACGACTCACACAACCCCTTCCATGACAGGTTGTAGCTGCAGCGTGGCCATTACTAAATCCTCCAGTACCTTGAGACGACCTCCTTATCCTCTCTCTCACGGACCTGCATACCCTCCAGCCTCTATGCGATCTCTACCACTTGATAATATGGGGTATCTTTCTCCAACTCTTGAGCCATGCTGAATCTAATACCATAGTTGAGCCCCTCGATAAATCAACAGACTCACTCTCTGACTATAGAAACTTAGGCAGGTACATGTCTAGACAACTCACTAAATCTTACAGCATACTCTGATATTGTCATAGTACCCTGGCGCAGCTGCTCAAACTCCAAACGCCATGCATCCTGAAGGCTCTAGGGAACAAACTCTCTCAAGAACATCTCTAAAAATTGAGTCCATGTGAGTGGAGCTACATCAACTGGGCTACCCTCTAAACTCGCCACCACTGATACATGTCGCACTCCCTTTTTCTCGCGAAATCGGGTTTATGACATTTGGAGGGCAACTCGTTCCTTTTGGGAACTGGGTTTTGCATTTTGAAGAGTTGTGACCTAATGATTTGAGGTGCATTATGACACCAATAGGATTCAATTCTAAGTTTGTTTGGATAACCAGAGATTAGGTAAGAGCTTGAAATTATCCAGAGGGGAAGGTGTTAGGCACCCCTCAGGATCTACTAATGTGGTTCCCGGCCAGACAGTTTATTGTGAATTTAGCAAATAGACAAATATGGGCTCAAATATTAGGGGATTTAAACACATAAAAAGAAAGAACAATTAAAAGAAGAGTAAAAAGAGTTTGCTAATAAAAGGAAAAAGGGAGTCCTAAGTTTATATTTATTATGGATCACGTCAATACAATACCCGGTAAACACTCCTAAAAAGAGGGGTTACACGTGGCATTAGCGCATCGGTCATCATATCCATATCTACCCTTCCCACCCCGTTAAGCTATTAAAGCGCGGATTGGTCTCAATTACTATTGCATGCTATTACCCGTCCCATTCCTATCAGTCCCGGAGGCACTTAGGACTACTAGTCCTAAAGGGTGGGATATTAGGTTGATTGGTTTCAAAAGGTAAAAGTCTAAGGCGACATACAAAACACATACTGCATATTGGGGAAGCAAATAAACAGATAAAGGCTCAAATACACCTCCTTGAACAAAAGCACATAACTAGCTTGACTTGCACATACATTTTAGGTCTGATTAAAGTACTATAGACGAGGGGAGTTTGATTATTTAAGCAAATTTGTTTATTACATATCTAAGATAAGAAGTCCGAATCAAGCCCGCCTGCTGGTTGTAGCAATTAACAAAAAATGGATTAAATTTTATAGCTATTACTCTAAGGCTTGCCTAAGTGTTTAGACGGGGTCCTATAGGCATGATATTTACTTAATTCAGAAGGTGGTGAAACAGTGATCACTCAAAATGAATTGCTTGAAGTCCTATAGGCATGCTTGCTAAACCTTGTTAAAATAAGGGAATTAGGTTATTAAAAAAGGTTCAGAATGGATAAATTTTAAATTAGACTAGTTTCAGTTTCTGCAGATGACAGTATCCACTATTACTGATTTTTACTCCTATGAACACGAGATTTAGGATTACTGATTTTAGACCCTTATACACATAATTGTTGGTTTTAAACCTTTGTATACAAAGTACTTAAATGAATAACGATAAACCCTATTAGCATAATATCTAGTAAACAATGGAAACAGACAGGTTTTTACTGGGGAACTCCTATAAGAATGATTTCTATACATTATACCGATTTTAACATGCTACTGGGTTATACCAATTGGACCCTAAAAAACCTGATATCTAAACGGTGACTAACATGCAGAATTCTAGATAAATCCTATAGGCAGGTTATCTAGATGTGAACAAATAGGATTTAAAGTTAGTCCTATAGACATGGTTTCTAAATGTGATTTGAGTGTGCAGAATTTAAAAGCAGTCCTATAGGCATATTTTTCAAAATGCGAATTGAACATGTAGAAAAAGCAGTCCTATAGGCATGTTTTCTACCCTTGATTATGTGTAACTACCCAACCCTTTTTCACTAGCCAGCCCCAAATGTTCAATACAAATTATTACAACCCAGGAATACTGAATTACATCAGAAGAGTACAAAGAAAAGTTACAAACAAAGGAAGTCTGATTCTTGACTTCCTCTCTAAGTTATGGAATAAACCACCTCAAAATGCCATTGATCCAAAGCCTTTCTCAGACTTGAGTGTGTTAGAGTTCCCTAAGGGCCTCAATAGGACCCCGGCCAGTGCTCACACCCAAGTTATATAACCAGAATAGAGATAAGTGTAGTGTGAAAATGCCAGCCCTCACGTGTCCAAGTTCAGAGGGAGTTCATGGGTCCCAAGGCAAGGCTCACATGAGGGGGGCAGAACTTAAGTTTAAGAAGAGAGTGAAAGTGCAGAAACTGAGTTTTAGGAGTTGAGGGAATAAAAGAGAGGGGAAGGATGATGGGAGACAACTATTAACATTTCAGGGAGTCAATAACTTCACACAAAGGGGAAGGGGATTGGGAATCCATTGCAAGGAGCCTATACACTTAGGCATGGATTAACTTTGGGCATCCACAACAATAGGAAGTGCTGACATGCCTATAAATCAACCAGAACACACAACGTATAAGAGAAACATGGAGGTTATGATCCTAAGAGGATCACGTTTGGGTCGTGCACATCAATTTCCAATGTTGTCATGCCCCAAACCAACCACAAGTATTAAACACATTGGGGTAGAGATTTGGGATTCAGAGGTCATAATACATTGATTCAGAATAGGAGAAAGGAAATTACAACATGCTAAATAATGGTACTAGGTTAACTACAAACAGTAGGCAGACAAGAATGCAAGAAACAATGGATAAACATGTTGTTGTTGGTGTAGGAAACTTAATTAGAACATACCAGTAAGAAATGCAAATGTAGAAAATAAGCAAGTTTCCCCATAGCCTAGCCTTGGTTTCAGCCAGCTAGGTAAGGCAGCAATATAGTAGTAACAGAGAAAAGAGGGAGGTTTAGTGTAGTGTGTGTTTGAACTCAATTGTTTATGCCTTGTGTTCGTGTGTCTTTAAAAGAGAATAAGTACAAGCTATTTATAGTTTTTGAAAACGAGTAAGAGAGAGGTAATAAGCTACAAACATGTAAACAATCATGATTTGGAATCAATTATACAAGTGATTCTCTTTAATTAAGGGATCACTTGCTTAACGGGCATTGACATGTTCAAAACATGGAAAGAAATTAATTTGTCAGTAGGGTGACAGTTGCCATAAAAACATTAAGCAAACAATAGAATCTAGGTACAGAAATACTCTAATTTTGGAAAGGATTCAGTAAGGCAAAACAGGAAAAGAAATCAGTTAACATTAATAGGCGGGTGAAATCAGAATTTCACAAAGGACAAGTTTGAAATCAGTCAAAGAAGGAGACTCAGCATATAAATAGGGTGCATAAACATTATACATGCGAGGCCAAACCTATTGGCAAAAGAAAAATAGCATACAGTAGTAGCACAAAAAGAAAATTCAATGGATAGCAACACTCGACGCATGATAGTCAATTGAATCAGTAGTGAAGAAACATAGAATATCAAAAGCATGCGAAGGGCTCGCAGTAGCCGGTGAGGAAAACCCCTTTTGAAAAATTAAGGTTTCGAGCATACGTGAGTTCTAGAGGAAACAGGAACCCAGAATAAAAAGGATCACACAAAGGAATAGAGGTTTCGAAATAAAGAACTTCAAATCGAGCCTTGTACTTATACTAACAGTCTCACATCCAAAGCAATAGGGTTTTCAACAATAGAAGAATTTTAAAAGATGGATAAACAAAACAAAACCGGAAAAACTCAAGCAAACCAGCATTAGTTCTAACAAACAATTCAAAAGGAATTAAGACTTTTAACATGCAAACTCAGGCAGAAGAATAATACGAGCAAACAGAGCAAAACATGTCAAAAATCAAAGAAAAGTTTTTGAAATAACTTAACAGAACCTTAATTGAAAAGATAAGGAGTTTTGAAAGAAGAGTTTTAAAAGAAACTTCGAGAAAAGTGCTTAAAAGTTCAAAGCAAACATAGATCTGAAACGGATCTAAGAGAAATCGAAAGAACCTTAGAGGTTAGGGTTTCAGAAGAACCCCAAATGATGAGAAAGGCTTTGAAAACCCTCGATCTAAGCAGGAGAGTCAAAAATCTGACTCGAATAGCCATGGTTAGCCTGGATAAAGGTCAGAGATGACTGGAAAATAGTCATCGAGCAAAGACTGGACAAAGCCCCTTCACGATCTGGTCATGAGACCATAGAATCGAACACGTAGAAGCCATGGGAGGTGGATACAGGTCTCCGATGACCTCGGAAGTTGTAGATTTGGGAGGTATTAGGGTTGTAGTTTGATAGTGGCGGCTAGGGTTTGAGAAGATTTGAGAGAGGATTGAGATAGAAGGGGAGTTTGGAAATGAGGCTAGGGTTGGGGGTCGTTGGAATTAATAAAGGAAAGGAATCGTGAGGGTCGTTGATCTTTTAGATCAACGGCTAGGATTTATCGGGTCTTGAGTCGGTAGGCGGATTTAGGGCTTGGGTCGGTTCAAATGGCAATTGGGCTGGGTAATTGGGTTTAAATTGGGGGTCCAATTCAAGCTGTAATTGAAATGTAATTGGGGCTAGATTTTAAATAGCCACTTTTCCCTTATTTATTTTATAAAAAATTGCAAATTAATTTTTGAAAACAAATTGAAGGTACTCAAATGATTTGTAATACATAATTATCAATTTAAAAATACTGGAATTAATTTTTATAAATATAAACACAATTAAATTTAAAAGAGGCTAATATTGTAATTATATGCAATTTAGCTTTAAAAATACTAAATGACTTTGTAAAAATATGCAAAAATTATATTAGCTATATTTTAGTATGAATATGAGAATCCAATAAATGAATCATCAAAAATAACAATTTTGGAAATTATTATTGGATTTTAGGGATGAAATAAGGAAATAAATTGGTTTAAAACCTTTTAAAAATTAAGGAAAAATAATATACTTATATATGCATACATATGCTATTTTAAAAGTATTTTGCATATTAGAAAATATATATAGGGAAAAATTGGGTATCAACAGCTGCCCCTCTTTACTCGGGAAGGATGAAAGAGTTGTCGGGTAAAGATATGATGGCCAATTTTGACCGAGCGAGACGGTTCGAAGAAGTTTAGGCCGTGCCCTGGCTTCTGAGCTGCCTACATATCTCTGGTTTTACAGGAATCAGTCCATATGTAGTTTAGAATCCATCGGCGGAGTATGCCGATGGAGACATTCAAGAACGGACGCAATATCTAGGACGGGGTGAATGGTTAAGGTCTGATAGGGCTGCAAGACCTGGAGCAGAATCTCTCCTACTGAGATGGCCATTTGCTCACTGGTTTACCTGCAAATAAGCAATACAAGCATATATTGTGCATAAATTTAAACATGATGCAATTTCCGGTCGGACCATGAGGATTGTCTTCAGACGGTTAGAATGACGTCCTTGGACCATGATGTCCTAGGCCATGAAGCGCATAATAAAGGATTCGTTGGCCATGAAATAATGCTCTCGGGCTATAAGGATGATGCCTCCGAACCATAATGCCTTTGAATAATGATATGCAAAAGATTAAAAGGGGGTCCTCAGGCCATGACATGGCGTTCTCGGGCTATGAAAATGGTGCCTCCGAACAATGACGCCTTCGGATGGTTTGGCGATCCTTCAGCCCATGCAATGCAGTAGGTGGCAATCTTTCAGCCATGCAAATGGAGATAAGGAGTCGATCTTTCAGCCATGCAAATGGAGATAAGGTGGCGATATTTCAGCCATGCAAATGTGGATAAGGTGGCGATCTTTCAGCCGCACAAATGTGGATAAGGTGGCGATCTTTCAGCTATGCAAATGTAGATGAGTTGGCGATCTTTCAGCCGTGCAAATATAGATGAGGTGGCGATCTTTCAGCCGTGCAAATGTAGATGAGGTGGCGATCTTTCATCCGTGCAAATGTAGATAAGGCGGCGATCTTTTAGCCATGCAAATGCAGATAGGGTGGCAATATTTCAGCCATGTAGATGCAGATGGAGGTAGAGCTTAACCTCGGAAGGCAGAATAGTAGCCTTATTCAATGCAGAAAATGCAGATGTAGACAGTGTTTAGTCTCAGAAGGCAGAATGGTAGCCTTATACAATAAATAAAAGGGCAATCAGTAATAGAACTTTCTTACCTGATAGCAGGTTCCGATATTGTGACTGCTAGGGACATTGTGACATACGGAATATCACTAGCGTGTGTGGATAGAAAATGTTGGTAAGTGCGATAGTTTTGAGAGTTGTATTCCTGAACAATGTTTGTCTTGTGAGTGTATAGTATGTCTTGTGCTTTCGTAATCTCAGTGACTGCATCCATAAAAAATCATGAGTTTTGTAAAGGGAGAAGGTTAGTTCGTATCCCCACTGGCTTTGCTTGACCTGCTAGGCTTTGATCTGGTGATATTGTATGTATCATTGGGGTAGCATTGCTAAACAAGGCAATTTCAGTAATAAACATGCATGATTTTGTATAAAAAACGATATAAGTATACAATTAAGAAATGTTTTTAGATGAACCGATGACTGTGATGTGGTTCAAGACATTACAACCTCTTTTGCTATGGAATTTTGAGGGTCTTCCTCAAAATTCTGCCCCAGTTAATGGGTTGATGCTTCTGACCGTTGCTTGCGACAATTGGCTGAAATCACTTCGAAATTTTGAGGGTCCTCCTCAAAATTCTGCCCCAGTTTCCGATTGCGGGGGGAAATGGAAATTTTATTGAATTGTGACCGAACCCATTGGGCTTCCTACGTATCCCCTCTTAAATGGGAATTAGGTCAGCCATAGTTCAATTTACATCATATAGGAAAACATTAAGATTACACATAGTAACGCTTGACTGCATTTGAGTTGATGGTCTTTGGCCAGACTTCTCCGTCCATTTCTACAAGTATGAGGGCTCCTCCTGTCAGGACCCGGTGAATCATGTATGGACCTTGCCAGTTGGGAGAGAATTTCCCTTTGGCTTCATCTTGATGCGGAAAAATTTTCTTTAACACCAGCTGCCCCGGTGTGAATTGTCTTGGCTTAACTCTTTTGTTGAAGGCTCTGGACATTCTGTTCTGATTGAGTTGACCATGGCAAACTGCATTCATTCTCTTCCCGTCTATAAGGGCTATTTGATCATAACGACCTTTCACCCACTCTGCATCGTCGAGCTCAGCTTCCTGTATGATCTTTAGGGAAGGAATTTCTACCTCATTGGGAATGACTGCCTCTGTACCATAAACCAGCATATAGGGGGTTGCTCCGGTTGATGTGCGAACTGTGGTGTGATATCCCAATAAAGAAAATGATAACTTCTCGTGCCATTGCTTATGCTTCTCTATCATTTTCCTCAATATCTTCTTGATATTCTTATTGGCGGCTTCTACGGATCCATTCATTTGAGGCCTGTAGGCTGTATAATTCTTGTGTCTGATCTTGAAAGTTTCATACATAGCTTTCACCAAGTCACTATTGAGATTGGAGCCATTATCAGTAATGATTGACTCTAGAATACCGAATCGACAAACAATGCGGTCGCGGACAAAGTCCGCCATGACTTTCTTGGTTACTGCCCTGTAAGATACTGCTTCGACCCATTTGGTGAAATAGTCGATTGCTACCAGGATAAATCTGTGCCCGTTGGTAGCGGCAGGCTCAATTGGTCCAATGACATCCATTCCCCAGGCGGCGAATGACCATGGTGAGCTTGTTGCATTGAGCTTATTTGGAGGTACCTTTATCATGTCTGCATGTATCTGATAGCGGTGGCATTTCCGGACATACTGGATGCAGTCCGTTTCCATAGTCATCCAAAAGTAACCAGCTCAGAGTATCTTCTTTGCTAAGACAAAATCGTTCATATGTGGATCGCAGGACACAGCGTGAATTTCCTATAGTAGCCTGAATGTTTCTTTTGCGTTGACACACCTTAGTAACCCCAAATCAGGAGTCCTCCTATACAGGATTCCTCCGATGTGAAAGAAGTCGTTGGACAACCTCCGAAGTGTGCGTTTCTGAGTAGGATTTGCAAGTTCTGGGTATTCGCCTTTTGCCAAATATTCCTTGATATCATGAAATCAGGGCTTTCTGTCTGCTTCTTCTTCGACATGGGCACAATAAGCTGGCTGATCATGGATCTTACTGGAATAGGATCAATGATGTTTTTGTCCGGATGCTGTATCATAGATGATAGGGTAGCCAATGCATCGACGAACTCATTCTGGATTCTAGGAACATGCTAGAAATTTTGTCTTTGTGAACCTCTTTCTCAATTCCTGTACAAGATGCAGATACGGGAGTATCTTGGAGTTCTTGGCTACCTATTCTTCTCGGACCTAATGTATAAGTAGGTCCGAATCTTCAATCACTAGCAACTCTTGAACGTTCATGTCAATGGCCATTTTGAGCCCTATGATGCAGGCTTCATACTCGACCATGTTGTTGGTGCACGGGAACCTGAGTTTGGCGGACATCGATAATGCTGACCGATTGCTGATACTAGGACTTCTCCTATGCCAACTCCTTCAAAATTTGCTGCTCTATCGAAAAACATTCTCCAACCATCATAGGATTCTGCGATGTCTTCTCCTATGAATGATACCTCTTCGTCAGGAAAATACATTTTCAGGGGTTCGTATTCTCCGTCCACAGGTTTTTAGCAAGGTGATCTGCTAGTGCATGTCCCTTGATTGCCTACTGAGTCACGTAGACAATGTCAAATTCACTCAACAAGATTTGCCACTTGGCTAGCTTTCTAGTGGGCATGGGCTTCTAAAAGATGTTCTTCAAAGGATCCATCCTTGATATGAGATATATGGTATCGGCACAGAAATAATGCCTCAGTTTCTGAGCTACCCAAGTCAAAGCATAATAGGTGCGCTCTAACAGAGAATATTGGGCCTTGTACGGGGTGAACTTCTTATTGAGATAATAGATGTCCTGCTCCTTCCTCCCCGTTTCATCATGCTTCCCCAGAACACAACCGAAAGTTCCATCCAATACTGCGAGGTAAACTAATAGGGGTTTACCTGGCTCGGGCAGGACTAAGACTGGTGGTGTTGACAGGTATTCCTTGATTCTGTCGAAAGCCTTTTGGCAGTCATCAGTCCATTTGGTAGCGGCGTCCTTCTTCCACATCTTAAATATTGGCTCACAAATAACTGTAGAATATTCTATGAACCGGCTGATATAGTTAAGTCACCCCAAGAAACTCATCACATCCTTCTTGTTCTTTGGCGGTGGTAGTTCTTGAATGGCTTTGACCATTGATGGATCCAATTCTATTCCTCGACGACTCACAATAAACCCCAGTAATTTTCCAGCGGGAACCCCAAATGCGCACTTTGCGGGATTCAGTTTTAGGTTTACCTCCGCAATCTATTGCAGAATTTCTTCAAATCTTCCTGTGATCAGTGGCCTTCTTGGATTTGATGATAACATCATCCACATATACCTCTATCTCCTTGTGTATCATATCATGGAAAATGGTAGTCATGGCCCTCATGTAGGCGGCCCCAGCATTCTTTAGCCCAAACGGCATCATCTTGTAGCAGTATATCCTCTACGGCGTAATGAAAGCCGTTTTCTCAGCATCTTCCTCATCCATCCAGATTTGATGATAACCAGCTAAACAATCTACAAATGATTTCAACTCATGCTTGGCGCAATTGTCAATTACGATGTGTATATTCGGCAAAGGGAAGTCGTCTTTTGGACTGGCCCGATTGAGATTCCGGTAGTCGACACAGACTCTAACCTTCCCATCCTTATTTGGCACCGGTACAATGTTGGCTAACCATGTCGGGTATTCTACTACCTTGAGAACCTTAGCTTTGACCTGCTTAGTGAGTTCTTCCTTGATTTTCAGGCTCATATCAGGCTTGAACTTTCTGAGCTTTTGATTTACCGGTGGACATGTTGGATCGGTTGGCAGTTTGTGAGCCACAATAGACATACTTAAACCAGTCATGTTACGACCAGGCGAATATGTCCTCATATTCTCTTAGAAAATCTGTGTATTCCTTCTTTTCTGATGGCGATAAGTGGACGCTAATTCGTGTTTCTTTGACGTTTTTTGCATCTCCCAGGTTAACAATCTCGGTGTCGTCCAGGCTAAACTTGGGTCTGTTTTTAAAATTCTCAACTTCTTTAACAATCCCCTGCGGTATGCCGTCTTCCTCTGAATCTATGTCCGTTTGTTGTGTTGTCTCGTTGCAGGTCACAGTCATTGGTTCATCAAGATAAGTAATAGTATTGCTGTATAAGTAAAGTAATGAGAGAAAAATAATAATGAGCGTCGAATCATAAGAAAAGTTAAAATGCTTTGATAAATTGCATAATTATTTGGAACATTGGAGATCTTATTGCGGAAATTAAAAATGTGAAAAGAAAATCATTTAATAAATTAAAACTGTGCATGATGCTTGTTTTAGACTTGCTACCCCGAGGCTCATCGGGCTCTGGTTGTCCTGATGGTCCAGTTAATGAGGCATGCCCCTCTGCTTACAGCCTGTATGGAAGGGCCTTCCTCCCCCTCCTCCTTGAGAACAACACAACAATCCATGTCATTATCTTTTAAGAACAAGTTTTTCACCGCTGCCAGTGCTACTTCTTCATCTGGTCCATAAATAATGTCAGCCTATTGGAAAGTCTATTCTAAATGTAGTATTGGCTATTCTAATGGATAGTAAGGACCACGCCATGGTGGCGACCAGCTATTGAATTCCTCCTACGTGTATCCATATCCTAAACCTAAGGTAGTGCCATGTTTCTTTAGTTTTATGGATTTAGAGATTCCTTGAAGGTTCTTGCCGAGCCCTTTGTTCTTGCCTTTAATGGGACTAAGAGGAGGAGTGGGTGGAGAGCCCTTGAATCTCATGAAATAGGATGATGTTGCCAGATTGCACGAACTAACCTTTGGGAAAGGGAATAATAAAAACAAAAACAAAGAATAAAACAAAAGGTAACCAAGTTAGTGAGGATCATAAAAAGTATTGCAGTATTTAAACACATAGTGCGGGAATTTAAATCGTGTCCTAATTTGGGGGACCTCTTTGTGCCCGAGGTAGGCCTAGCGATAAATTGTTTTGGAGAACTTTGAATGCTAAATGCCTCATTTTATTGATAGAAATAGACGAATCCCAAATCGGTA
This sequence comes from Nicotiana sylvestris, assembly GCF_000393655.2. Classification (NCBI taxonomy): domain Eukaryota; kingdom Viridiplantae; phylum Streptophyta; class Magnoliopsida; order Solanales; family Solanaceae; genus Nicotiana; species Nicotiana sylvestris. The sequence goes on from NC_091063.1 coordinate 111,905,866, forward strand.
CTAAATAAACAAGAAGTAAAAGAAAGTAATGGTCATAGCCTTATTACAAGCGAAAAGATAAACTCCTATGTGGTACCAGAAGGACCTTCCTCAAGTTGAATGCGCCCGTTAATCAAATCCTCCAGTTCCAGTAGGTTCACCAGTAAAAATGCCTTTGCCAGATGTTCTCCTTCGTTTCCCTCAGTGTTTTAGCAGTCGGTGACTCTCTTTCTCACTTTTCCTTCCAACTCCAGCAGACTGTATTCCAGATATTCCAACTTTTCACTAGCTTTGGCGGCCCTCTCCTTCCACTCATTGATTTGGCCATTCGATGGAAGGCTCTTCCACCAGTCTAGCAAGAGTGAGGGTATGCTAACCATACCGAATCGGGGGACCTCGTTCTTCATTTTCTGCAAAACAAAAGGGTTAAGACCATACCCCCACCGGACTCGTCTATTTAATATCAATAATTAGCATGAAGCATTTAGTTCTCCAAATAAATGCACAGAACGTGGTGACATCCATTTGGGTTTAGGAAACCCAGTGGACTTGGTCAAGGCTATCTTAAAGGGTCATTATGTAGACAACATAACTAACCTGGCTAGGTTTGACCATGATGCATACACAACTTGAACAGAGTAAGGTTTCTATGGGTTTTTAGACCGGTACCCTTGAGAGGACGACTCAAAGGGGGAAAGGCACGGAACCGTCAACTGCACCGCTGATCGACTGGTTTTACCGCAAATATGCCTTTTCCGGATTTATGGGGTAATAATATAGGAAGAGCGCAACCATTCATTATAAGCGTTGCTATGGTATTTTGTTTGGAACGAGTGGATTATGATGTTGAGCATGGTTATGCAATAATTAAAAGCATGTTAACATGTATTTTCACATTAAGAAAGCAGTAAATACATCAGTTTCATCATTTAAAACAGTAATAAAGGAAAGAAACAAAAAGACAAGTCAATTTTGCAATTGAAAAGGGAATTGAATGCTTAAAGGAATTAAACAAGTAATTGCACATAAAGAAGTATGAATTCACAATAATAGTCTGAAATAGTAAAAGCCTAAATATCCCCAGCAGAGTCGCCATGCTGTCGCGCCCCCTTTTTCTTGCGAAATCGGGTTTATGACATTTGGAGGGCAACTCGTTCCTTTTAGGAACTGGGTTTTGCATTTTGAAGAGTCGCCACCTAATGATTTGAGGTGCATTAGGACACCAATGGGGTTCAATTCTAAGTTTGTTTGGATAAACAGAGATTGGGTAAGGGCTTGAAATTATCCCGAGGGGAAGGTGTTAGGCACCCCTCAAGATCCACTAGTGTGGTTCCCGGCCAGACATTTTATTGTAAATTTAGCAATAGACAAATATGACTCAAATATTAGGGGATTTAAACACATAAAAAGAGAGAACAATTAAAAGAAGAGTAAAAAGAGTTTGCTAATAAAAGGAAAAAGGGGGTCCTAGGTTTATATTTAATATGGATCACATCAATGCAATACCCGGTAATCACTCCTCAAAAGAGGGGTTACACGTGGCATTAGCGCACCGGTAATCATATCCATATCTACCCTTCCTACCCCATTAAGGTATTAAAGCGCGAATTGGTCTCGATTACTATTGCATGCTATTACCCGTCCCATTCCTATCAGTCCCGGAAGCACTTAGGACTACTAGTCCTAAAGGGTGGGATATTAGGCTGATTGGTTTCAAAGGATAAAAGTCTAAGGCGACATACAAAACACATACTGGATGTTGGGGAAGCATATAAACAGATAAATGCTCAAATACGCCTGCTTGAACAAAAGCACATAACTAACATGACTTGCACATACTTTTTAGGTCTGACTAAAATACTAAAGATAAGGGAAATTTGATTATTGAAGAAGATTTGTTTATTACATAACTCAGTTAAGAAGTCTGAATTAGGCCTGCCTACTGGTTGTAGCAATTAACAAAAAAACGGATTCAATTTTACAGCTATTAATCTAAGGCTTGCCTAAGTATTTAGACGGGGTCTTATAGACATGATATCTACTTAATTCAGAAGGTGGTGAAACAGTGATAACTCAAAACGAATTGCTTGAAATCCTATAGGCATGCTTGCTAAACCTTGTTAAAATAAGGAAATTAGGTTATTAAAAAAGGTTCAAAATGGATGAATTTTAAATTAGACTAGTTTCAGTTTCTGCAGATGACAGTATCTACTATCGCTGATTTTTACTCCTATGAACACGAGATCTAGGATTGCTGATTTTAGACCCTTATAGACATAATTGTTGATTTTAAACCTTTGTATATAAAGTATTTAAATGAATAATGTTAAACCTTATAGGCATAATATCTTAAACAATGGAAACAGACAGGTTCTTACTGGGGAATTCCTATAAGCATGATTTCTATACATTATACCGATTTTAACATGCTACTGGGTTATAACTAATTGGGCCCTAAAAACATGATATCTAAACGGTGACTAACACGCAGAATTTTAGATAATTCCTATACACATGTTATCTAGATGTGAACAAACAGGATTTAAAGTAAGTCCTATAGACATGGTTTCTAAATGCGATGTGAGTAAGCAGAATTTAAAAGCAGTCCTATAGGCATATTTTCAAAATGCGAATTGGACATGTAGAAAAAGCAGTCCTATAGGCATATTTTCTACCCTTGAGCATGCGTAACTACCCAACCCTTTTTCACTAGCCAGCCCCAAATGTTCATTATAAATTATTACAAACCAAGAATACTGAATTACATCAGAAGAGTACAAAGAAAAGTTACAAACAAAGGAAGCCTGATTCTTAACTTCCTCTCTGAGTTATGGAATAAACCACCTCAAAATGCCATTGATCCAAAGCCTTTCTCAGACTTGAGTGTGTCAGAGTTCCCTAAGGGCCTCAATAGGACCCTGGGCAGTGCTCACACCCAAGTTACATAACTAGAATAGAGATGAGTGCAGTGTGGAAATGTCAGCCCTCTTGTGTCCAAGTTCAGAGGGAGCTCATAGGTCCCAAGGCAAGGCTCTCATGAGGGGGGGGGAGACCTTAAGTCTAAGAAGAGAGTGAAAGTGCAGAAACTGAGTTTTAGGAGCTGAGGGAATAAAGGAGAGGGGAAGGATGATGAGAGACAACCATTAACATTTCAAGGAGTCAATAACTTCACACAAAGGGGCAGGGGATTGGGAAACTATTGCAAAGAGCCTATACACTTAGGCATGGATTAACTTTGGGCATGCACAACAATAGGAAGTGCTGACATCCCTGTAAATAAACTAGAACACACAACATTTAAGAGAAACATGGAGGTTATGATCCTAAGAGGATTAAGTTTGGGTCATGCACAACAATTTCCAATGCTGGCATGCCCCAAACCAACCACAAGAATTAAACACATTGGGGGTAGGGATTTGGAATTCACAGGTCATAATACATTGATTCAGAATAGGAGAAAGGAAATTACAGCATGATAAATAATGGTACTGGGTTAAATACAAGCAGTAGGCAGACAAGAATGCAAGAAACAATGGATAAGCATGTTGTTGTTGGTGTAGGAAACTTAATTAGAACATACCAGTAAGAAATGCAAATGCAGAAAATAAGCAAGTTTCCCCATAGCCTAGCCTTGGCTTTCAGCCAGCTAGGTAAGGCATCAATATAATAGTAACAGAGAAGAGAAGGAGGTTTAGTGTAGTGTGTGTTTGAACTCACCAGTTTATGCCTTGTGTTCGTGTGTCTTTGAAAGAGAAGAAGTACAAGTTATTTATAGTTTTTGAAAACGAGTAAGAGAGAGGTAATAAGCTACAAACATGGAAACAATCATGATTCAGAATCAATTATACAAGTGTTTCCCTTTAATTAAGGGATCACTTGCTTAACGGGCATTTACAGGTTCAAAACATGGAATGAAATCAATTTGTCAGTAGGTTGACAGTTGCCATAAAAGAAGTAGTAAAACATTAAGCAAACAATAGAGTCTAGGTACAGAAATACTCTAATTTTGGAAAGGATTGAGTAAGGCAAAACAGGAAAAGAAATCAGTTAACCTTAATAGGCGAGTGAAATCAGAATTTCACAAAGGAAATGTTTGAAATCAGTCACAAGTTTGAAAATCAGTCAAAGAAGGAGACTCAGCATATAAATAGGGTGCATAAACATTATACATGCGAGGTCAAACCTGTTGGCAAAAGGAAAACAGCATACAGTAGTAGAATAAAAAGAAAATTCAATGGATAGCAACACTCGAAGCATGATAGTCAATTGAATTAGTAGTGAAGAAACATAGAATATCAAAAGCATGCGAAGGTCAATTGAAGGTACTAAAATGATTTGTAATACATAATTATCAATTTAAAAATACTAGACTTAATTTTTATAAATATAAATGCAATTAAATCTAAAAGAGGCTAATATTGCAATTATATGCAATTTAAGCTTTAAAAATACTAAATAACTTTGTCAAAATATGCAAAACTTATATTAGCTATATTTTAGTATGAGTATGAGAATCCTATAAATGAATCATCAAAAATAATAATTTTGGAAATTATTATTGGATTTTAGGGATGAAAATAAGGAAATAAATTAGTTTAAAACCTTTTAAAAATTAAGGAAAAATAATATACTTATATATGCATACATATGCTATTTTGAAAGTATTTTGCATATTACAATATATATATAGAAAAATTGGGTATCAACAATACGCTGCTCCTAAAAGCTGGAATGTAGTAAAAGCAACCCCGCTCATCTCCACAATACCCATGGTGCAGAAAATACATTGGCATTTCTCTAGAAAACCTTGTGCATCCTCTGTAGCTAGGCCGCTGAAAGTAGGAGGATGATACTTCTTGAACCTCTCAAATCTAAGCTGCACCTCCTCAGATGCCACTGCCCTAACCTCGGGCTGAACCGAAACAACAGGGTGCATTGGCATAACCTATAAGACCTAATCAACATGGACTTGCTGCTCTGGATTACGGGTCGCATGAGTCTAAGCTCCTCCCCGAGTCTGAGATATGGCTGGTATAAGTGGAATAAATTCTGCCTGAGATAAAGTACTGAACATGCTCAATAACTATGTGAGGGTCTCTTGAAGTGCAGGGGTAGCAACATGCGCCTCAGGTGCCTGCCTGTCCCCTCCCCCAACAAGAGCTACTGGTGGCTCCTTTGTTACAGCTCGCCCAGGTGCTATAGCTGCACCATGTGCCTCTCCTCGGCCTCTATCCCAACCCCAGTTTCTCGCGGCTCTAGCAGGGGGAGCGGGTGTCTAAGTGTTAGATCTAGCGGTACGTGTCACCACAATCTATGAGATAATACAAAGACAACGATAAGCACAGACGTCTTCATACCGACCCGCAAGACTCTACTAAACCTGCTTATGACTCGTAACATCTATGAACCTAGATCTTTGATATCAACTTGTAACAACCCCAATTCCCCCACAGAAGGATGTTGGGATGGCACCTGGTCTCGAAGACTAGGCAAGTCTAACATGCATGGAGAAATAGCGGAAACAATATAGAACTTCAAATTTAAATCATCTAGCTATCATAAAAGAACTCAACAATACCGCTGGCAATAACTCCTAAAATCTGGTGAGACTTAGTCGTAAGCTCTACCCAAATATACCATAAAATTCCTAATATATCACTATCTAAAACGAGTAAGTAGTAGAAAGATAAGGATAGAGAGTGACTTCAAGGCATGCAGACGCTAAGCAGGTACCTTGAAGTCTTCGAGTGTATAGCCAAATCATTGATGCCTATCCTGATATAAAGTACCTGGATCTACACAAAACAATGTGCAAAAGCGTAGTATGAGTACACCATACTGGTACCAAGTAAGTATCAAGTCTAACCTCGGTAGAGTAGTTACGGGGCCAGGTAAAGAAGCCTACTAGGATAAGAAAAATAAGCTTAACAAGTATAGTATAGCCTAAGAATGGAAATGAGGAAAAATGAGGTAATAAAAAATACAACAAGATAGACTACAACTAAATTTAAAAAAATAAATGCAACAAGGAAGAAACACATAATAAGAACATCAAGATAACAATGCAAACAAATACAAGTGAGGTAAATGAGGGATAACAACAAGAATCACAACCGAGGTATCACCTCGAAATAACATTTCACAATCACAATTACAATCTTTCCTTATACCGCCGCATGAGTCTTACATTTAGATAGTTTTGAAAATAAGTTTTTCGAAATAGCTACACACACGTTATCTCATCTTATGTCGCCACATGAACATTAACCCCTATCCTTATACCGTTGAATGCGTATCAATATCACAACTCGCACCACAAGTTTCCATATACCACAACTTGCCAAAAGAATCAACAATACCAATCTTTCCACAATAATTAGCCTATGACTCAACCATAATATGTATAGGAGTCTCAACAATAGAAAACTGAAAGTGAATAGCTCAACAAGAATGGTACTTAAACAATTAATAACTTTGCCTCAATGTGATCACGGCTTTTACAACTTCAATGCCAATAACTCAACAAGAAGTTATTCCATGAAAACAACAACTTCAAGTAAACAATTCAACAATTAAAGAAGTAACAGATAATAAGGAAGATAATAACTTCAACTAAAGCATATAAGACAAAATAATAAGTAAAAAGTAGAACAAATGTTAACAATGTCAAATAAGGCATGTGAGGTAGATTAATACATGTAAGTATAACATGTTATGATAATTCAATTAAAGGCACGAAAAGAGTCCAAATAGCCTAAACCGATCAAATACCATATATAGCTCATGTACCCACTCGTCACTTTGTGTATACGGCTTTCACATAGCACAAATAGTAAAATCAACCCAACTCCTAAGAAGTAGTTCCCCCACATAAAGTTAGGCAACATACTTACCTCAAACAAGCTTACTCAATCCACTAGTAAGCTTTTTCAGTAAATATCCAATTTCGAACGGCTCGAATCTAGCCAATATAAGTTTATATCAAAATGCAAACTATAGGAAACAATCTGGATAATAAAGTTTCAATCCTTAAAGAAAATCAAAATGTCAACCCAAAAAGTCAACCCCAGACCTGCATCTCGGAACCCGACCAAACTTATAAAATCCGGACATCCATTCAATCACGAGTCCAACTATACTAAAATTATCCAATTCCTAGCTAAAATCGATCTTCAAATCCTCAATTTATAATTTAGGAATTTTTCACAAAATTTCCCAATTTTTCCAACTCAAAATACTAATTAAATAATAAAAATAGTGATGGATTCATGTTGTTACACCCTAAGTTTTCATACGTGAGACTACGTCGTAAGTCATTGATGTAAGCTCGGAAATGAGATTATATTTGGAAGCAAATTAAGTAAGTTAATCATGTTACATTGGAGTTTACAAATATTTAAGATCATGAATAACGAGTACCAAGAGGGTTGGAAATCTTAGAAGCTAAACCAATTGAAGAAAATAAGTTTCGTCAAAAGTCGACAAGTTTGGAATGTTATAACATGTACTTTGGGGTGAGACTAGGGTTCTTAACATGATAAGGAGGTTTATTCTATGAGTTATTTTAGTCGTATGATAATCATTTTCTACATTTTGAAGGCAAGCAAGTTGTGGAACAAGAGTTGGCAAAGGTCATCACAAGTTACATTCATAAATTTGCTGAAATTTAGGTCAAATGTATCTGAGAATTTCTCCAAATATACTTGGAATCATGGGGTGTTCTACCTATCAAATTAAATATATACAAGTCTAGTTTCTAACGCATTAAACTGTTTATCAATACGACATCGGAGTAGAGAGATATTTGCGTTTTTGCGAGACCGCGCAAGCAGCTCCCAATGGGACCCACTTAGGCGGTGGTTGACCTACTTCAATTTATAAACGATTTGGACGCCTATTTTTGCTCATTTTTCAACTAAAATTCGTCTCCAAACTTCTCCTAACCCTCCTAAACATATACCACAAGGGTTTGAAGTGATTCCAAAGTGATTACACCATATTTCAACATCAAAACTTAGTTCTAGTGAAGAACAACACCTCTTTGAGGTTGTGTTGTCATTGAGGATTGTTGTGGGCTGTATTTGGATGAAATTCCAAGTTGTTGCTGCTGTATAAGGTGAGTATAACAACCTACTAATTGTGCTTAAGCTTGCTTGTATGTTGGTTAAGTTGTTAGGATGATAAACTATAAGATAATACTTGGACTAGCTTAAGTCACTTCTATGGTGTTGTATTGCTATTAAGGGTTGTTGTAAAATGAATATAACTTGGATTTTGACTTGAAGTTACTGTAGGAGGTATGTATATTGTGTTCTTGCTTGTGCCTAAGGTTATCTTGATATTGATTAAGTTAAATGGATGGACTAGACATGAACTAGTGAATAAAGTTGCTAGTTGGGGATAGTTGAAGTTGTGGATTATTTTCGTTGTTATAAATATATGGTATAAGGCTGTAATCATTGATTAATGACTTCATTATCATGTTAATGATACTTTTATGTTGAATTAAGAAGTCTATAAGGATTGATAAGCGGTATACGGATTCAAATCGGAGCCTGCCGCTCGTCGTAATGTAGTTGTGACTTGTTGTTATATGGTGTCTTGATATTGATAATTATGTATTGATGGATTGCTCTGGTCATTGTTGTTGGTATATGGTATTGGAGGAGGCCCTTGTTACAAGGGAGATGCTGCCCAAATTTACGTAAACGAGCTACTAGCTTAAGTTATAGACTTAGCCTGTGCTCAGCACTGATTTTGAATCTCCTTATACTATGATAGATTGAGTTGACTTGTTTGAAGAGTTGCTTGGAAGTGATTAAGGACTCAACAGGTTTAAGGTATGTTAAGGCACTTTCTTCTTTCTTTTGGCATGATCTAAAGTGAAATGAATACGCTATTTCATAATGGATCTACTCCTAGCAACTAAGGTTGTCCATGTTGTTCTTTCCTTATAAAATTATTCTAAGCAAGTGTGTATGATCCTTGAATCCTACTAAGGTTCATATTGAGGGTATGGATATCCATAGTGCTCTTAAGTCACTCCAAAAGGTTTAGAAGGTGATTCCATAAGTTGAGCATGCATTATATATATGTATCTATTTTACTCTACCGAGCCGCGCTATAGTCGGCCGGGTACGACACCTATTGTGCAACCACTGATCAGTTGGGTTTACCGAGCTCCACGTGGCAGGGTACGATTCTACCGAGCCTTATGATGGCCGGGTATGTTTTTACCGAGTCCTCTTTGAGGCCGGGTACAATATGATGATGATGATGCCCACAGAGGCGAATGTTTTTAAAAAGTTCATGTATATATATGTATTATGCATTTCATGTCAGTAGCCCCCAGAGGCACTCAGATGTTACAGGTTGTATCCCCTCTATCTCTCTCTTTACATTACTGTTCTTGTTTATGCTTTCCTGCCTTACATACTCGGTACTTTATTCGTACTGACGTCCCTTTTGCCTGGGGACGCTGCATTTCATGCCCGCAGGTCTCGATTGATAGGTTGACAGTCCTCCTAGTAGGCTATCAGCTCAGCGAAGGTGTTGGTGCACTCCACTTGCTCCGGAGTTGCCTATTTGGTCAGTATGCTTTGGATATGTATTGATTGGTATGGCGGGGCCCTGTCCCGACCTTTATGATTTTATATACTCTTAGAGGCTTGTAGACAGATGCCAGGTGTATAGATACTTGTATGGCCTTGTCGGCCTATGTTTTGAGTTTACTAATGGTCATGTCGGCCTTATTGGCCCGTATGTCCCATATATTAGTTTGTATATCCTATTGAGTCTTCATATGTTAGGTATTCCCTTATGTTTTATTCTTGTTATCTCATGACGGGTTTTCTGGCTCATTTACTCATGATAACATGTTAAGAAAGATATGTTACATTGGTACTCGGTTGAGTAAGGCACCGGGTGCCCGTCGCGGCCCCTTCGGTTTGGGTCGTGACACATGTAATATAATCAAATTCGAGTCATAAACACTTACCCCGATCAACTCCTTGAAAATACCCCAAAAAATCTCCCAAAACCGAGCTCTTTAACTCAAAAGATAAAAAATAACTCTAACCATCGATTTGGAAATTTTTATATCTACTTCCCAGTGATTACTCTACGCGATCGTGGAAAAGCACACGCGATCACGGAGAACAAACTCCACCAGCTCACAAAATACACTATGCAATCGCGTTACTACAGACGATAACGTGATGGCAAAACATCCCAAGGCTTCGCGATCGCAGACAACTCCACACGAATGTAATGAATAACGCATGACATCCCACTTTCCCTTATTCCTTCTATGCAAACAGGTCCCCCACATGCGTTCGCGATGCACAACCAACCAACCTTCCGCGAACGTAGCCAAATCTTCATGAACGCGAAGAGCAAAGATCATCTGCTAACAAATACCCTACGCGATCACGTCCTATATTTTTGCGATCGCGAAGAAGGAAACCAAAAGCTCTGAAACCAGCAACCTCAACATATGCATAAACGGCCCGAACTCAATCTGAAACACTTGGGCCCCCGAGATCCCGTTCCAACATACCAATTAGTCCTAAAATACGATACGAACTCGCATGAAGCCTTAAATCACATCAAACAACACCAAAACTATGAATCACACATCAAATCAAGCCTAATGAACTATTGAACTTCTACCTTCTAAAACTAATGCCAAAACGTACCAAACCATTTGCAATTGACCTCAATTTTTTGTACACAAGTCATAAATAACACAATGGACCTATTCCAACTTTCAGAATCAAAATCCGACCCCGATATTAATAAAGTCAACTTTCGATCAAACTTCTCAATCTTCCAGGTCTTCAACTTCCTAACTTTCGTCAATTCAAGCCAAAACGACCTAGGGACCTCCAAATCAATATCCGGACATACGCTTATGTATAAAATCATCATACGAAGCTATCAGAACCATCAAAACTACATTCCGAAGTCATCTACAAAAAAGTCAAACTCCGATCAACTCTTTCAACTTAAGCTTCCAACTTTAGGACTAAGTGTCCCAACTCACCCGAACCTCACCCGAAATAAAACCAACCACCCCAACAAGTCACATAACCATAATATAACATAGAGGAGGTAATAAATATGAAAACGGGACTAAAATACTCAAAATGACCGGCTAGGTCGTTACAACCCACTTTTGGGGTCGCCATTGAAATTATACATGCATTGCACAAAACTAGAATATTTGCCCACGTGAGTCTGAAGTTCTTTTACCTCCTCAATACAACTTTAGAATTGGATCTGAAGTTCTTGTATCTTTCCTATGCAACTCTAGAAAATAGGGTCTTAAGTAGTTCTATCTCTTCAATGCAACTTTAGAAATCAGATCTTAAGTTCTGAAGAGTAAACTTGTTCTTCAAATTTCAACATTATAACAAATGATTCAATGCCCAAATCTATTTCAAATGTGCTTAAATTTGAAACGGTAACTTTTAAAAATCATAAAGAACAAATCCTAGTCATTAAATTGTCAAAATAATATATCTGACAAAACCATTTTACAACTAAGAAGAAGAAGAAGAAGAAACCCTAAGCACAACCTACAATGGTGTTTTGCAACTAGAAGAATAAGAAGAATAAACCAAACGGCTCTTGAATACATGGGACATGAATACAAAGAAAAAGAAAGCAACAGGAAGCTTCCGGATATATGGGACATGAATATAAAGAAGAAGAAAGCAGCAACGAATATGAAGAGAAAATTGTATATGAAGTTACCCAAAATTTAGGTACCATTTAAACTTTTTTTTAAAAGAATACATCTTAAATAGGGGTGACCAAATAGGACGCTTACCAAAATGAGCATCCCAAGTTCCACTTTTTGATGGGCTCAAAAACCACGTCGTCCCTTTGCTGTCTATTATCCAATTGGAAGACGTTAACCATTTAAGTACACAGGCCCAAGATTTGGCATAGGAAAATATTATTGACCAAATTTTGGAAACAAAACAATAAGAATAGTGCACACAAGCCCAAACAAGGGGAACCATTTTTCACCTACAATATTCAAGACTTTTCAAATGCAAACGTATTGAGTATTAAATAATGGGAATTTGGCGTCGTATATCACTTCACCCTACTAATTGGTTAGAATTAATAAATTATTTTTTCCGCATAAAGCAAAGTAATACATTTGCTTCAATCGCTAGAGAAGAGGAGAACGATGATATCAAGTCCTACGAAAAACTATCAAAGAAAGAAATAATATTTCTCCTAGAAAACTAATAAGTTCTTCAACATAGATATGAATCCGCTTAGCCGGACATAGTCACGACAGTGGAAAGAAACAAAATAATTTAAATACTATACAATAAAATAAAATAAATTAAAATAAACAAATACCTTTAAGGCCGGTATATATATCACAACTTTACATATCAAAATGTATATTAAAATTTTTATATTCTTTCTTTATATCTAAAATATGAAACTATAATATAGTTGTCTATAATTTATTGTTTTCTCTATATCCAAGTGTATAACACAAAAATAATTGTATTATTTGTATTTCATGAGGTATCACACATCAAACAATGTGTCTACTAAAATGACGTAGAATAAAAGTATTGCGACTTTCGCCTAGAAAACTGCATGCGAGTATGATTTGCTCTAATCTCACGCTTTGTTATTAGCTTTTTAATCTTCCCTAATCGATGAGAGGGAGAAAGGAGCGATAGAAGAAGTATGGAGAGAAAGAGAGGGAGAAAGAGACGACAAAGAGAAGTAGATAGGGGTTATGGTGAGAGAGAATAAATAGGGAAGTAGATATTTGTGAGTTATCTATACATTGCCAATTTTTTGGAATGTCTTTGTCAAACATAATTTAAGGCCAAAAAATTATAAATTTAAATTATATGCCGTCACCCGATGTCAATTTTCATTTAATAATTTTAGCATATCAAGTAAGTTAGAAATCACACATAACATATTGTCACACCTCCTTTTTCCGCACCCGGGCGGGTGCAAGAGAGTTTTTTCCAATTAAAGGACAATCGAAACGGGATTTATTTATTTATTTCAGAGTCGCCACTTGGGAGATTTAGGGTGTCCCAAGTCACCAATTTTAATCCCGAATCGAGGAAAATAATGACTCCATATTACAGTCTGCGTACCAGAAATCCGGATAAGGAATTCTGTTAACCCGGGAGAAGGTGTTAGGCATTCCCGAGTTCCGTGGTTCTAGCACGGTCGCTCAACTGTTATATTCGGCTTGATTATCTGATTTTATACAAATGTGAACTTATGTGCCAATTTTATCTTTTAACCACTTTTATCATTCACTGTTATTTTTATAGGACTTGCAACGTCGTGAAAACATATCTCGAACCACGTTACATCAATGCACCCGTGGTTATTGACATATCTCGACTCGGTTGAGATTTGGATTTGGGTCACATAAATGTGCACCCGAATTTAGGGAGATATCATTATTAAAGGCGCGCCTAAAGCAACTAGCGCATTATTATTTTGGGGTAGGGCCGTGAAATTTGCTAAACGGCCCGTCCCGGAATCTAAGTATTTAATACATATATTTTGTGAGGGCCCCGCAATTTGTCCCTTTTATTTGGCGAGGCTCGCCTCATTTTATTATTATTATTTTTTAAAAGAATTTGCAACGTCATGGAAATGCATCTCAGACCACGTCACAATCAATGTACCCGTGATTAGAAACACATTTCGACTCCGTTGAGACTTGGATTTGGGTCACATAAATGTGCACCCGAGTTAAGAAGGTAACATTATTAAATACGCGCTTAAAGCAACTAGCGTATTGTTATTTTGGGAAAGGCCGTGAAATTCGCTAAGCGGCCTGTCCCGAATTCTAAGAATTTTAATAAGGTTCCTATTAGTCCTAACTTTGCTAACGTATTGTTATTGTTATTAAACCCAACTTCTATTACTAAAAAATGAGAAATAAGGTTTAAACGCTAGTAGTCATGATTTTTCATTCAGACGTTCACATACCTATTACAACGAGAGTACATAATATATGCGAGCACATATGTTCGCAACAAATCACTGGATGTCAAATTGTTCCCTTAATAAACACAAATATATGCATAGAAGTAGACATTCTCGTACAAAAACTTAAGTTCACAATATGTTCTCACATTTACTTTAAGCATATGCAGTAACTGATCATAAGATGAACATTTTTAACAAAAACGACAAAAAATGCATTGTTGACATTCATCTTAAACCATAATATGCGAATCGAATGAAATGAAACAAAGGACGAAGAACTAACCTTCGAACCTCGACAAACCTAGAACGACAAACAGCGCCCCCGACGGAACTTCGAACCTGACCTCACTAAACGAGGAAACAATGACGAAACCTCGGACAAACACCTCGACGAGCAAAAGCAACCTCACCGGAAAAACAGAAAGCTTGGACCAAAGTCGACCTCGACGGAAAACAGAAAACTCGGCAAGGCAGAATCGCGGCAACCAACAGCTGCCCGGAAACACAGCAACGACTGCTTGGCACGCAGCGATAGCTACTCGTTGGACTGGAAATGGTGAAACGGCTGGTTTTTGTTCGGGCTGTGCGTGGAGCTGTCGAACTGGGGAGGTTTCGCGGGTGGCGGGGAGCTGGTGGCCTAGCTGGTAACGGTAATGACTGGTGGACTGTTTGGTCAGTCGGGAAGGTGACGGAGTGGTGTTTGGACAGTAGGGAAGGTGGCGCAGCAGCAGCAGCTGCTGCTCGACGGGGCCGGTGGTTCAGGCGTCGGGTTGCTGGTTATTTTGGACGTGAGGGGGGGTGGTGTTTGGACTGTGTCGAGGGTGGTTTTGGTGGTGGAAGGGTCCGTTTAGTGTAGGTGTTTGGGCGTGAAACTGGTGAAGGCGATGGTTATGGCGGGTCGTTTGGTCGGTGGGTTTGGACGTGGGGGAGTAGGGGCCGGTGACAATGGCGGATTCACGGAGGAAGAAGGAGTGGTCGTTTGGTGGTAGGTTTGCTAGGGTTCTTCGGTTCTTCTTCTTTGGAAGAAGAAGATGAACAGTGGAAACATAAATCCCCTCCCTTTGAAAATTTTTTGTCTGTGCATTTGTAATGGTTTTGCCCAGGGAAATGAGCCCCAAGCGTGGTGGGGTTCGAGGCTTGTGTCCCCCACGCGTGGTGGGGTTCCCCATGTGTCGTGTTCCGTCCGTGTTCCCCACGCGTGTCCCCCATGTGTGGTGGACTCGGATTATTATGGGCTAGGTCCGAAAATTAGGCCTAAAACCGGGTAGTTTGAACCCGAATATTATTCTTTTGCCCGGACCCGATTAAGGACACGACGTTGCTTAACTAGTCCTATGCAAGCAAAATAACTACCAAAAATAAGACTAATATTTAAACAAAACTATATCCTTTTTTAAATATTTTTCAAGATTTAAAATAGCTACAAAATATTAATAAAACTATTTTTTTTGTAATTTTCGTTTTTTTAATAAAGACAAAATATAAAGTAATATTTTTGTATTTTTCCAAAATTAAAATGACTACAAAACATTAATAGAATTATATTTTTTTTGTAATTTTTCGAATTTATATAAAGTACCAAAATAAAGTACAATTTTTGTATTTTTTCAAGTTTATGAGAAATACTAAAATTTATATATGTATTTTTGTGATTTTTTTCTTTTTGCAACGAAATAAAGTAAAATAGGTAAAATGGCTATATTAGACCCAATTTCACATATTCACGCTAAAAATGTGAAAATTCTCGGGGAGGGTCAAGAATCCGGTGTCTACAGCTGCCCCTCTTTGACTGGAAACACGAAGAGTTTTCCGACAAAGAACGACTAGACATGTTTTTGACCCGACCATTACTTGGACGGACTACACTAAGGAAAGGGAGGGAATGTGACCGAGCCCTGGTATCTGAGCTGCCTACATATCCTTGGTTATACAGGAATCAGGCCACGTGTAGTTCGGGAATGAGAGAGATGGTAAAGTGTACCGAGGTGAAGAGCCGATAGAGGTTCCGTTCCGTTGAGGTTCCGGTCCGTGGTCCTGTCATTATATCAAAAATGATAACTAAAAAAGACTAACTAAACCTATCAGCTACTAGTTACACGGATTCCTATCTTCAAGTCTTCTGAAACTTGGTCTTGAGTCTTGAATGGTACTTCATACAGACTTTGGATTTGAACCTTGATACTTGCTAGTTATAGGCGCTAGTTCTTGAGCAGATCACATCCGTTCTCCACTTCCGTGCTTCGGATTCATTCATTTTTCTCTTTTTCTTTTTCTTTTCTTGTTTTTTGTTTTTTTTTGTTTTTGTTTTTGTGACCAGCTTTTGTTGACCATCTCAGCCTGTTGACTCGCATTCTTGAGGCGAGCTTCTGCTATTTATAACTTGGTTGAATGCTGGGGATTTTTGTTGTAGCCTTCTGCTTCCCGGTGCTGGGGATCTTTATTGTTTCCTGCTGGGGATTCCTGTTGTAACCTTCTACCTTCCGGTGGGGTTACTGATTTCCAAAATCTGTAGTATAAGACTAAAAAGTATTCCTCTTGTTATACAGGTGGGCGCCTGAAACATGAAATGTAAAGACTGAAATGTATTCCTCTCGTTATACAGGTGGGCGCCTAACATGAAATGTAAAGACTGAAAAGTATTCCTCTCGTTATACAGGTGGGCGCCTGACTTCAACACTAGAAATCTAAAGACTGAATGTATGCCTCTGTTATATGGGTGGGCTCCCAACTTCAACACTTGAAAGTAAAGACTGAATGTATTCCTCTGTTATTATGGGCGGGCTCCCAATTTCAACACTTGAAAAGTAAAGACTGGAATGTATTCCTCTGTTATTATGGGCGGGCTCCCAATTTCAACACTTGAAAAGTAAAGACTGGAATGTATTCCTCTCATTATACAGGTGGGCGCCTGGCATGAAATTTAAAGACTGAAATGTATTCCACTCGTTATGTAGGTGGGCGCCTGACAAGAAATTTAAAGACTGAAAAGTATTCCACTCGTTATGTAGGTGGGCGCCTGATTTCAACAACTTTTAAAATAAACGCCATTCCTCTCTTCAGGCGGGCTCCTGATTTCAACAACAACTTTTAAAATAAACGCCACTCCTCTCTTCAGGCGGGCTCCTGATTTTAACAACAACCTTTAAAATAAACGCCATTCCTCTCTTCAGGCGGGCTCCTGATTTCAACAACAACTTTAAAAATAAATGCCACTCCTCTCTTCAGGCGGGCTCCTGATTTTCACAACAACTTTAAAAATAAACGCCACTCCTCTCTTCAGGCGGGCTCCTGATTTCAACAACTTTGAAAATAAAATGCCATTCCTTTCTTTAGGTTGGCGAGATTTAAACAACTTTAAAAATAAACGCCATTCCTCTCTTCAGGCGGGCTCCTGATTTTCACAACAACTTTAAAAATAAACGTCACTCCTCTCTTCAGGCGGGCTCCTGATTTCAACAACTTTGAAAATAAAATGCCATTCCTTTCTTCAGGCGGGCTCCTGATTTCAACAACAACTTTTTAGAATAAACGCCACTCCTCTCTTCAGGCGGGCTCCTGATTTCAACAACTTTGAAAATAAAATGCCATTCCTTTCTTTAGGTTGGCGAGATTTAAACAACTTTAAAAATAAACGCCACTCCTCTCTTCAGGCGGGCTCCTGATTTCAACAACTTTGTTAATAAAATGCCATTCCTTTCTTCAGGTGGGCTCCTGATTTCAACAACAACTTTTAGAATAAACGCCACTCCTCTCTTCAGGCGGGCTCCTGATTTTCACAACAACTTTAAAAATAAACGCCACTCCTCTCTTCAGGCGGGCTCCTGATTTTCACAACAACTTTAAAAATAAACGCCACTTCTCTCTTCAGGCGGGCTCCTGATTTCAACAACTTTGTTAATAAAATGCCATTCTTTTCTTCAGGCGGGCTCCTAATTTCAACAACAACTTTTAGAATAAATGCCACTCCTCTCTTCAGGCGGGCTCCTGATTTTCACAACAACTTTAAAAATAAACGCCACTCCTCTCTTCAGGCGGGCTCCTGATTTCAACAACTTTGAAAATAAAATGCCATTCCTTTCTTTAGGTTGACGAGATTTAAACAACTTTAAAAATAAACGCCACTCCTCTCTTCAGGCGGGCTCCTGATTTCAACAACTTTTAAAATAAACACCATTCCTCTTTTCAGGCGGGCTCCTGATTTTAACAACTTTGAAAATAAAATGCCATTCCTCTTTTTAGGTTGGCGAGATTTAAACAACTTTAAAAATAAACGCCACTCCTCTCTTCAGGCGGGATCCTGATTTCAATAATTCTGAAAATAAAATGTCATTCCTCTTTTTAGGTTGGCGAGATTTAAACAACTTAAAAATAAACGCCACTCCTCTCTTCAGGCGGGCTCCTGGTTTTAGGAAAACTAAACATTGATAATATTAAGAAAACTAAAAATGACTCTCTTTTTTTCTTTTTCTTTTTTCAATCGTTGTTTTTTTTTCAAATTCAAACGTTGTTTTTTTTGTGTATCTTAGGAGAAAGATTCATTGGACTAAGATTTTGATCCTAGGAGAAGGTTCATCAGACTAGGTCTTTTTCTTTTTGGTATCTTAGGAGAAAGATTCATCAGACTAAGATTTCGATCCTAGGAGAAGGTTCATCAGACTAGGTCTCTATCTTAGGAGAAAAATTCGTCAGACTAAGATTTTGATCCTAGGAGAAGGCTCATCGGACTAGGTCTTGTTTTTTTGGTATCTTAGGAGAAAGATTCATCAGACTAAGATTTTGATCCTAGGAGAAGGTTCGTCAGACTAGGTCTCTATCTTAGGAGAAAAATTCATCAGACTAAGATTTTGATCCTAGGAGAAGGTTCATCAGACTAGGTCTTTTTCTTTTTGGTATCTTAGGAGAAAAATTCATCAGACTAAGATTTTGATCCTAGCAAAAGGTTCGTCAGACTAGGTCTCTATCTTAGGAGAAAAATTCGTCAGACTAAGATTTTGATTTTAGGAGAAGGTTTATCAGACTAGGTCTTGTTTTTTTTGGTATCTTAGGAGAAAGATTCATCAGACTAAGATTTTGATCCTAGGAGAAGGTTCATCAGACTAGGTCTCTATCTTAGGAGAAAAATTCGTCAGACTAAGATTTTGATCCTAGGAGAAGGTTCATCAGACTAGGTCTTTTCTTTTTGGTATCTTAGGAGAAAGATTCATCAGACTAAGATTTTGATCCTAGGAGAAGGTTCGTCAGACTAGGTCTCTATCTTAGGAGAAAAATTCGTCAGACTAAGATTTTGATCCTAGGAGAAGGTTCATCAGACTAGGTCATTTTTTGTTTTTTGGTTATCTTAGGAGAAAGATTCATCGGACTAAGATTTTGATCCTAGGAGAAGGTTCGTCAGACTAGGTCTCTATCTTAGACTTAGGAGGAAATGCATCTCCTATGGGTGAAACTAAACAAACCTAGGAGGAAATGCGTCTCCTATGGGTAAAACTTAAATGATTTCAAACTAGGAAGTGTGTCTCCTATTAATGAAACCTTCGCTTTTTTTGAATTATTTACTTACCTGTGTTGTCTTCCCTCGAAACTGTTGGGGATTATTTAGATGGGGATGATTTTTCCCCCTTTTTTTCATTATTATCTTTTTATTCTTTTTTTATTCTTTTTTTATTCTTTTTTTTTGTTTTGTTTTTGCATAGCTTCTTCCTTCGAAGACTACCTCCCTTGAGAGTCGTTTTGTCTTTCCCCGAAAGGAACCGCTGAGGATACTGACTTTCCAACCTTGTGTTGGACTCCTCGCAACTGCTAGGGATAACACTGTTGGGGAATTATTTACTTACCTGTTGGGGGGGGGGTAAAATGTTATCAGCTGGGGGTACCTGACTTCCAGAAAATTTTCTAAATGGAAGGAAAATTTTCTGCCCCAGTTTGATAATATCCCTTGTGGCATGCAGTTCTGGCATCAATGCCATTTCCGTTACCTGCTTCAAATCAAACAAAAATTTGTTAGTTTAAAACATGGTGGTTGGTTGTGATACTCCTACTGGGATAGATTTCCCTTTCTCCTTCCTTGCTCTGCGTTCAACAACTTGTTGGGGATGATATTATGTGCTGGGGATAATCCCTTTCTGCTGGGGGTATCCCTCTTCTTTTGTGGCATAGCTTGGAAACTGGCATTTCCCCGACTTTTAGTCTTGTATGAATTTCCCACAAATTCATGCTCACTGCTTTCCTTGCTTTGTTCACGGGCCTTGGCCTTGAGGTTTATAACCTTGGTTTTGTCAAGGGTATCCCTCTTGACACTCGTCAATCCTTTTGTCAATTCCCTTTTGCTGGGGATATTTTTGTTGACATTGGCCTCGCGTTTGTTCCTTGCTGACTAAACCACTTGGATGTACTAGTCAGATCTCATTTTGGAAAGCTGATGGCCTATTTTGAAGTCAATTTACACTTGTTCTGACCAAGCAGACTCTATTGGGGATTTTTCTATGAAAGGTAAAAGATAAAAAGGGAACAGAATAAAAGGACAAAAGGAAAAAGACGACCTTTTAACAAAAGAAACTATAAATAAAAACCTATCAAACGCAGATACCGACTCTAATGGTCATGACATGCATATGTGGCCTATCCTCCGCCGTTAATCATCTTTCCAGACCTTCAATTGGCAATACCCCATCTGATTCTCAATCCTATTCGACTTGTAGTGCCCAAAGGGTTTTCACTATCAAGCCTCTCTCATTTCTGGTTTTTCTCTCAGCTTTCATCGCCTTATGGTGCCTGTGAAGGTTTTCACCGATAAGACTCTCTCATTTGTATCACTTTCCAGCTGGGGGTTTGGAGTGTCGCCGGTATGACTCTTTCTACTGGAGATTAGAGTCATTTTTGCTGTGGAACAGAATGTTATGTTCGCCGGTAAGACTCTCATTTGTCTGACTTGGCATCTTTTGAAGACTGGTCAGAAGGTCTTTCTTTGGACCGTAATATGGGTTTTCGATAGGGCTAGAAAGAAAGGGTATTAAAGGCTAAAAAATGCATCGATTTTGGGTTATTAATTACAACCTTCGGAACTAGATTTATTTACAACAAACGCAACATTTGCCCCAGTTTCTTGTTTGGGGATATCTTAATTGATTTTTTTTTCATTTTTCAAAACTATGACCGAGCCGTGAAGCGCATACGTATCCTCTTTGAGGAATCAGGTCAAACGTAATTCCCAATTCCTCTTTTCATTCCGACTTTCTTTTGTTGTTTTTTTTGTTATCATTTTCTTTTCTTTATTTTTTTCTCTTTTTCGTTTTGTTGTTTTCTTTCTTTCTCTCTTCTTCTTCTTTTTTTTTCCTTCGTTGCTACTGATTTCGAACAAGGGGTATGAAAGAAAATAAATAAGGCTCAAAAGGGGTAACGAAGGATAGAGTGTTTGGGTAGCAAAACAAAATGCCTTCTTCATTCCAGTCTTTAAAACATGCCAAGTGCAAACAACACAATTAAACAATAGATTTATAGTCTCTTCCGATGGTGCTGGACTTGACAATTATATTCAACATCTGTTTGGTCATTTGTCACTTCTAAAGCACCGTTGGGCGACACTCTCTTTCTCATTATTATGAACGACCCTCATGCCAATTTGGCGAATCTTGCATTTAACGATTTTCTTTATGTTTTACTTGCCCCAGTTCCACATGACTCGGGCTCCAAATAATCTTGAACCGTTCTTATTTCCTTTAAATGCTTTGATCACCTTCCCAGGTTTTTATGATTAACTTTTAAGATTAGGCCCAAACATGGGTGCGCATGTCCTGTCCCTAGAATCGGCATTGAACAAAATGATAAAAGGACTAAACAAAAAGAGGACTGGAAATAATAAAAGACCGGATTTGCATTAGACTACCGGTGAAAATGGTTTGAATAACAAAACAAACAAACAAACCAGAATGAAATCCTAAAATAACCTGGACAAATTTAAACAAACCGCTATGACAAAACGGAAAGATAAAAAGGTTTGACACAGGACAAAATCCGAATTACAATTCTAATAATCCGAACAACAGAATTGACAACAAAATAAGCCACCAACAAGCTTTTCTCTTGCTAACCAAAGAACGGAGCGTCCTCCCACTTATCAGACCTGGCATCTTAGCCACTGAGCTTTGCCTCAATACTACCAAGACCACTACCAGCTTCAATACCATCAACCTCCGTCAACGAGTTCTCGATAGGGTTCGAGTGCTCTATGTCACTGTTATCGATCACAATCCGCCCCTTTTGGATCAATTTTTCTACTTCCCTTTTCAGATACGACATCTCTCAATGTTGTGCCCTCTGACATTGGAGTGGTATGCACATTGTGCTGCCGGATCAAAGTTTCTTGCACGTGGATCTGGAGTATATGCGGGGAGAGGCTCCATCAGGCCAATATGATTTAGCCTTTCGAACAGACTTGCATAAGATACTCCGATAGGGGTGATAGCCTTTTCTCGTTTCAGCAACCTCTCATTCCTAAATGCTTTATTGGGCCGGAAACCAGATCCAGGGGGCTTTCGGTAGGCTTGTGAGGGTGGATAGGCCTTTTGTGGAGCTGAGTATTTGTACAGTGAAGTCCGTTCTTGGGAATCTCGTGGAGAATAGTAGTGTTGGGGAGGATAGCAGTGTTGACGAGTGATGGAGCTACTCGGGTAGCTGGAAAAACTGCCATAAGTGGGTTGGTATGGAGAGTATGGGGGATCCTCCGTTATGGTATTGGGTGTTTGGGTAAAGACAGAGTTCAAGAAGCTTGGCGGTGGAGGGGTTGGTGCGCTCTCAGTCGTCCATGCCTGATACATGTCGGCCACGTGCTGTCTCAGCATTTTCACTTCTTTTACCAACTCGTTGTTCCGTTCGACCAATTGTTGCCGGTCATCAGTACCGACCCACTCGGTGTTGTGGTTCTGAGTCATCGTCCTTTGACTTTGCATTGCAGGGAGGAGTTACCACAACCAACCACTTTTCTATATATGAACACAACAAAGGGAAGGCATCACGTTAGTGTTAGGGCATTTGACAGACAATCATATGTCAGAAATACAGTGCACCTAAGCAGTTAGGCAATTGTGCCCCTCCGAAAATTCTCCCACACTTTCCTTTATTTATTTATTATTATTAGTGGTGTTATTATTATATGTTTTATTTTTGGTTTTATGGTGGCGGTCGAATCTTATGGAGATTGCCTACGTATCATGACCCCGCATGAATCAGACATTGCGTAGTTCGGACCAATAAAAGATAAACAATACTAAACACATTTTTTTTAAAAAAAAAATTTAAAACAAACTGGGTTTCAAGGATTTAAGATGACCCACAAACTTGAGAATCAAACAACCCGCGTATTCTAGTCAAAAGATTTATAAACTTCAAAACAAATGGCCAACTTCCTTCCTCCGTTTGCTAATTTTAACCAAATGGTTATTTTTGCAAATGTGGCCCCTTCCAATTCTCACATGAATTTTGAGGCCGGGGAGGATTATTTTATGACACTTTTACCAACTTGTCCATTTTTTACGAAAACAACCTTTCGACAACTGAAAGATACTCTAAGGCTGTTTCGGCAAGAACGGTTTAAGACGCGGCCGAAGCTGGCTCGGCTTATTATGACAAAATTCAAACGGTATTCACCTGACCGCCGACTCTTTGTTTTTTTTTCAAATTATAATAAAAACCTGGTGTTGCAAACACGTCCCTTCAGCGCCTCGGGGACGAAGATTTTTAAGGCTGTGTGGGTCCATATCTCAAAATGACCCAAAGGTGGCTGTTTATGCCAAGTCAGCCTTCCGGCGTCCCTTTCGGGAACATTCGGCTATTTATGACAAAACAACATCACCTGACTTATTTATAACTCTTTTTTATCGTTTTTCAAATTAGAAAAGTCAATATTGCAAACACGGCCTTTCAACGTCTCGGGGACGAAGATTTTTAGGCTGTGGGGGTCAACTGGACCAAGTCTTAAAAATGACCCAAAAGTGGCTGTTTATGCAAAGTCAGCCTTCCGGCGTCCCTTTCGGGAATATTCGGCTATGTCTTGATAAAACAGCGTCACCCGACTTCTTTATGACAAAATTAAAATTTTGACATGTTTTTTTTTATTTGTTTTTGGTTATTTTAGCAAAAGGTGGGGTTGGACCCGATGAGGGTTGCCTACGTATCTCACATCCGGTGAGAATCAAACCCGCGTAGTTCGGGCAAATCAACTATTTTTGAGAAGACCCTTTTCCATTTTCTATATATTGTTTTTCAAAACAAACAAACAAACTATTATTTTTCATTCATAACAAACTATCAAACTAACAAAAAACATAAAACATTCCTTCTTTTTTCAAAATTTTGGCAGAGTTTCAACACTACTTGGACATTGATTTTTTTTCTAAATATAAGTAGTTATATTTCTACACTGTTATTTTCTTTTGGAAAATGATGAAAACATACGAAACTCTTTTGAATTTTCATGCTTTGTTTTTATATGTATTTTTATTTTTTATATTTATTATTATTTTCAAAAATGTGGCATGGGAGACATAAGGATTTCCAAGACTTCTTGGATTCCGCAAATGTTTCCCATGCGCTTTTCCCAAAATATGAAGCATGGGGGACATAGGGAATACCAAGGCTTCTTGAATTCCACAAATGTTCCCCATGCTTAATTAACATAATATCATGCCTATCTAAAAAACGTGCAACTTTCTTATTTAATGTGATCAGCATGATAAGGAGTGCCATTTGTCCTCAACTATCATTGGTCCGCCCAAATGAACCCTTGAATAAATACAACATGTAGCACATAGGATGCCTTAAGATGGTCCATTATTTTCAGGTTGCTTGTCTTAGACGGACCCAACCCCTGTGTTGAGTCCCCTAAGTCAAATGCAACGTGATGCAAATAAGCGTTCCTACTAGGGATCCGGCATGAAGTCATGTTATTATATGTTCAAAACCTGGGTCGGTGTTCTAGACAGTGTACCCGAGCGGACAACTCGAGCTGAGGAAGGAGCTCCTTTCCGGGAACCAAAAGGCCAGCCGGCTTAGAAACTTTCCGATCCTCTTTTATTTAGGGTATGACACTAACAGAATAGGGAGTCTCAACTAGTAAGCACATCCCCGGAGGTAAGAAGAGAAAGGTTTCGGCACAATTTATATACAGTTCAGATAATATCAAAGCGGTAAAAGCAGCATTTAGCACATTAGTCTCAAAATAGGTAAAAATCAAATAAAGCCAAATATAACAATGTATCTAAGCTCGAATTTCTAACCCTGAACCAGTGGTTCTGGGTCAAATTCTCCAGCAGAGTCGCCAGAGCTGTCACACCTCCTTTTTCCACACCCGGGCGGGTGCAAGGGAGTTTTTTCCAATTAAAGGACAATTGAAACGGGATTTATTTATTTATTTCAGAGTCGCCACTTGGGAGATTTAGGGTGTCCCAAGTCACCAATTTTAATCCCGAATCTAGGAAAAGAATGACTCCATATTACAGTCTGCGTACCAGAAATCCAGATAAGGAATTCTGTTAACCCGGGAGAAGGTGTTAGGCATTCCCGAGTTCCGTGGTTCTAGCACGGTCGCTCAACTGTTATATTCGGCTCGATTATCTGATTTTATACAAATGTGAACTTATGTGCCAATTTTATCTTTTAACCACTTTTATCATTCACTGTTATTTTTATAGGACTTGCAACGTCGTGAAAACATATCTCGAACCACGTTACATCAATGCACCCGTGGTTATTGACATATCTCGACTCGGTTGAGATTTGGATTTGGGTCACATAAATGTGCACCCGAATTTAGGGAGATATCATTATTAAAGTCGCGCCTAAAGCAACTAGCGCATTATTATTTTTGGGGTAGGGCCGTGAAATTTGCTAAACGCCCCGTCCCGGAATCTAAGTATTTAATACATATATTTTGTGAGGGCCCCGCAATTTGTCCCTTTTATTTGGCGAGGCTCACCTCATTTTATTATTATTATTTTTTAAAAGAATTTGCAACGTCATGGAAATGCATCTCAGACCACGTCACAATCAATGTACCCGTGATTAGAAACACATTTCGACTCCGTTGAGACTTGGATTTGGGTCACATAAATGTGCACCCGAGTTAAGAAGGTAACATTATTAAATACGCGCTTAAAGCAACTAGCGTATTGTTATTTTGGGAAAGGCCGTGAAATTCGCTAAGCGGCCTGTCCCGAATTCTAAGAATTTTAATAAGGTTCCTATTAGTCCTAACTTTGCTAACGTATTGTTATTGTTATTAAACCCAACTTCTATTACTAAAAAATGAGAAATAAGGTTTAAACGCTAGTAGTCATGATTTTTCATTCAGACGTTCACATACCTATTACAACGAGAGTACATAATATATGCGAGCACATATGTTCGCAACAAATCACTGGATGTCAAATTGTTCCCTTAATAAACACAAATATATGCATAGAAGTAGACATTCTCGTACAAAAACTTAAGTTCACAATATGTTCTCACATTTACTTTAAGCATATGCAGTAACTGATCATAAGATGAACATTTTTAACAAAAACGACAAAAATTGCATTGTTGACATTCATCTTAAACAATAATATGCGAATCGAACGAAATGAAACAAAGGACGAAGAACACTAACCTTCGAACCTCGACAAACCTAGAACGACAAACAGCGCCCCCGACGGAACTTCGAACCTGACCTCACTAAACGAGGAAACAATGACGAAACCTCGGACAAACACCTCGACGAGCAAAAGCAACCTCACCGGAAAAACAGAAAGCTCGGACCAAAGTCGACCTCGACGGAAAACAGAAAACTCGGCAAGGCAGAATCGCGGCAACCAACAGCTGCCCGAAAACGTAGCAACGACTGCTTGGCACGCAGCGATAGCTACTCGTTGGACTGGAAATGGTGAAACGGCTGGTTTTCATTCGGGCTGTGCGTGGAGCTGTCGAACTGGGGAGGTTTCGCGGGTGGCGGGGAGCTGGTGGCCTAGCTGGTAACGGTAATGGCTGGTGGACTGTTTGGTCAGTCAGGAAGGTGACGGAGTGGTGTTTGGACAGTAGGGAAGGTGGCGCAGCAGCAGCAGCTGCTGCTCGACGGGGCCGGTGGTTCAGGCGTCGGGTTGCTGGTGATTTTGGACGTGAGGGGGGGTGGTGTTTGGACTGTGTCGAGGGTGGTTTTGGTGGTGGAAGGGTCCGTTTAGTGTAGGTGTTTGGGCGTGAAACTGGTGAAGGCGATGGTTATGGCGGGTCGTTTGGTCGGTGGGTTTGGACGTGGGGGAGTAGGGGCCGGTGACAATGGCGGATTCACGGAGGAAGAAGGAGTGGTCGTTTGGTGGTAGGTTTGCTAGGGTTCTTCGGTTCTTCTTCTTTGGAAGAAGAAGATGAACAGTGGAAACATAAATCCCCTCCCTTTGAAAATTTTTTTTCCGTGCATTTGTAATGGTTTTGCCCAGGGAAATGAGCCCCACGCGTGGTGGGGTTCGAGACTTGTGTCCCCCACGCGTGGTGGGTTCCCCATGTGTCGTGTTTCGTCCGTGTTCCCCACGCGTGTCCCCCATATGTGGTGGACTCGGATTATTATGGGCTAGGTCCGAAAATTAGGCCTAAAACCGGGTAGTTTGAACCCGAATATTATTCTTTTGCCCGGACCCGATTAAGGACACGACGTTTCTTAACTAGTCCTATGCAAGCAAAATAACTACCAAAAATAAGACTAATATTTAAACAAAACTATATCCTTTTTAAAATATTTTTCAAGATTTAAAATAGCTACAAAATATTAATAAAACTATTTTTTTTTGTAATTTTCGTTTTTTTAATAAAGACAAAATATAAAGTAATATTTTTGTATTTTTCCAAAATTAAAATGACTACAAAACATTAATAGAATTATATTTTTTTGTAATTTTTCGAATTTATATAAAGTACCAAAATAAAGTACAATTTTTGTATTTTTCAAGTTTATGAGAAATACTAAAATTTATATATGTATTTTTGTGATTTTTTCTTTTTGCAACGAAATAAAGTAAAATAGGTAAAATGGCTATATTAGACCCAATTTCACATATTCACGCTAAAAATGTGAAAATTCTCGGGGAGGGTCAAAAATCCGGTGTCTACACATATCCCTATATTTATCTTATTGATTTAGGCGAAATGGCTTCCTGGCCACTTAAACTTGTCGGATTTTTTAAAGACGATATATAAACTTTCTATTTTTCCATTTGGACACTCGAATTCATTTTTTCCGTGACTAATAAACACATCTGATAAGAGATCATGTGCGTGTGCATTAAACATACACATACGTGTCCATCAAGTCAGCAAATGACCAATAGATGTCTTACACGTCAAGGGCGTGAAAACCCTAACCCTGGTCTCCTCTTTCATTCCATAGACCGACCCCCCCTCATTTTAACCTCTCACTGACGAATCCCTCCCCTGTTCATTCAAGAATTTTGATGATCGGAGGAGGTGAAAAGAATCTGAAAAGTGAGGAGAACATATGTAAGGCCCATAGGCCGTCATATGTAAGGCCCTTCTCGCCATCGATGAACTCTCCATAAGTTCGGAAAATTTTGTCGAGAATGGCACTGATTTTCTCATCGCTGAGTATGACCCTAGGGTTTACAGCAACCACCAAAGCTGCCATTTCCTCGCGGTTAAGACCCTCATTGCCATTTGCATCAAAATTCTAGAAGATTCTTTTCACCTTCTTCGATCGCTAAATTCCAGAATCTTCCACATTCTTTTAACCTTATCCAACATTCAAAAAGGACTTGTTTATGGTGGAGGATATGGCATGAGGTCAGTCATGCGGGATGAACTTTCAAAATCAATCGTAATCACTCACCCCCTTCCAAAATCGATCATAATCACTCACTCATTTTTTTTGTTTTCGTTTATTATCTGTTAATCTTGTTCTGATCGAGCTTAGTTTGGTCCAAGTGATACAAGACTTTGCTTCAACTCTATAATGACAAAATATACAACTTTTCACCATTTTCACGGTTTGAAAAAATGAAAAACAAATTAAAAATGGAGCTTCAAATTTTACAAGAAGGAGGAATGGAGCTTCAAATTTTTAAAAATAGAGGAAGGATGTATTTTAGAAGGAATGAATAAGAAAATAATTAAATACAACCCATTTTGTACTCTTAGGCATTGGGAAGGGGGCTTTCACGCTCCTGTGCGTCATGTTCCTCACGCGGCCTGCTGATTAGGACCAACTGACGCCACATGGGCATGGTCAATGATCAAATGTGTTTATTAGTTACGAAAAAAATGAGTTTGAATGTTCAAATGGGAAAGTTAAAAGTTTATGTATCAACTTTTAAAACCCCGTCAAGTTTAAGTGGCCACGAAGCCATTCCGCCAATCATTAATGAATAGTAGTAACATTTTACTACAATTGATGGCCAAAAGCGGGTGCTACTTAGCCATCTCTATTTAGTCAGGCTCCTTTTGTTACTAAGGACTACTACACTCACTTCACCTTTTTTTTTTGGGTTTTTTGTTTTTTTTCCTAAACACACTTCTTTAGTACTTATATATTTCTAAGGGAAATAATATATAGTACCATTGCCCAAAAAATCATGCATATTACAAATTTTATGCTGCCCTTAAAAAGTTAATTTATATGTCTAAAATTGAGCACCCTCAAAAGTTTGACAAAACTGCCAATTAGCAGGTGCCACATTGTAGCTAGTGATAGTTGTTCCATCACCAGCTGTGACCTTAAAAGAAAGGCTTTGGCCGTTGAGGTAAGAGTTACTCTGCCAGTTCTGACCCCAATTTCTTGACATTGTCTGCCAACCACTTGTAGATCCTTTAATTGAAATAGAATGGATATCCCTTGGAACTGCAACATTGGTAACTAGTACCAAGTTGAAGTAAGAGTGTGTTAGACTGAAGAATCAGCAGCTATGGCGGAAAAGAAATTGAGAAAACCCTAGCTAGGTTGAGAGAGAAGAGAGAACATGAGTCGGTTTAATCATAAGAACCAACTCTTTTATTTTTATTATTGTTAAATGTACATAATGGTTGTGTATTTATATTTACACCACTAAATGTGTACAAATAAAAGAAATGAAAGAATGAAAAAATACAAGTGGGCCAAGTGGGCCGGGTACTTCAGGCAGTGTCTCATTGTTGTTGGGCTGATCCCTTTCCTTTAGTTGAATAGTCCTTATCAGTGTTAACACCCCCCTCAAGCTGGAGGGTGGAAACATACCAAGCTTGCCAAGAATGCTGTGATGAAGCTGCCCAGATAGAGCCTTGGTCATAATATCAGCCAATTGGTTAGTACTAGAGATAAAATGTAAAGAGATAAGCCCATAATTCAAACACTCACGAACATAATGGCGATCAATCTCAATATACTTCGTACACTCATGAAAGACCAGATTTTTGGCAATGTGAAGGGCAACCTGACTATCACAATGAACTGGGATAGGAGAATCAAAAGAAGACCAAGGTCCCCAAGCAGTCTGACAAGCCAAGAAACTTCAGCAGTAACCTTCCTTAAAGCCCTGTATTCAGCTTCAGCAGAAAACAAGGAAATGGTGGGTTGTTTCTTACTTTTCCAAGAGATAGGACTCCCACCAAGTGTCCCATAAAAACCAGTCACTGATTTGCGAGAGATAGCACAATTTGCCCAATTAGAGTCAGAGTAAGCAATAAGAGACAAGACAGGAGAATTGGAGAGGAGTACACCCTGAGAAGGAGCAGCCAACAGATATCTAAGAACATGTAAACCAGCCATCATGTGAGGAACATGAGGCTTCTGAAGGATCTGGCTCAAATGTTGTACAGAAAAAGAAATGTCTGGCCTAGTGTGCTGCAGGAAGTTGAGATTGCCAATTAGCCTTCTATACAAACTAGGATCAGGGAATGGATCACCCATATCCATAGTCAGCTTGACAGAAGTTCCAAAGGAGCCACAACAGTAGAAAAATGAGTGCATTTGAACTCAGCTAGAAGATCAAAAGCATATTTGACCCTAAGGAGTCTTGGAAATCTCCAAACCTAAGAAATAGTGGACTGAACCCAAGTCCTTGATCTTGAATTGATCATCCAAAAAAGACTTCAGAGATTGCATTTTAGCAAGATCATCACCAACCAATAGTATATCATCAACATAGACAACCAGAACCACTAGAGAACTAGAAGAAGATTTGGTGAAGAGAGAGTAATCATTGAGACTGGAGATGTAGCCCCTTGAGAGAAAAGCTTCATACAATTTGGAAAACAATTGTTTAGAAGCTTGCCTAAGGCCATATAGAGACTTCTTAAGTTTGCAGACTAGATGAGCTGAAGAAGAGGCAGTGAAGACATCAAGGCCAGGAGGAATTTTCATATAGACCTCCTCATGGAGATCATCATGGAGGAAGGCATTATTAACATCCAGCTGGTACACAGTCCAACCTTTCTTGATGGCAAGAGTCAGAAGACATTTGATGGTAGTGAGCTTGATAACAGGGGAGAAAGTCTCAGTGAAATCTATACCCTCCCTTTGTATCACCTCTAATAACCAACCTAGCTTTGTATCTTTCAATAAACCCATCTTTCCTTTACTTAATCTTGTAAAGCCATTTGCAGGGAATAACCTTTTTATGTTGGGGAAGAGGGACAATGTCCCAAGTCTGATTAACCTCAAGAGCATGGAATTCCTTTAGCATGGCCTCTTGCCAAGCAGGATTGCCTGCAGCCTGCTGGTAGAACTAAGGTTCATGTTGTGTGCTTCACTGGAAGAAATTTTGGATTGTGGAGGAACAGATTTGGAAAGGACAGAGGAAAAAACATAATCCTTAAGATAAGAGGGTTGGATGACAGTTCTGGTGGACTTTCTTAAGGGAGAAGGATCAGGAATAATGGTGGTGGAAGGAGGAGAAGAAGAAAAGGAAACAGGATGAGGAAGGGGGAGAGGATCAGGATGTTTAGTAGAGGGAGGAACTACAGAAGGAGGAGCTAGGACATCCACAATAGTGGGAGGTAACACATTAAAATGAGAAGAAGAAGGAGGAGAAGAAGAATAGGGAAAATTGTGTTCATGGAAAACCACATCCCTACAATGAAAAATGGAAGAGTTAGACAAATTGAGCAATTTGTAACCCTTCTTGCCACAGGGATAGCCTAGGAATATACAGTCAATGGCTCTAAATTTAAATTTATCTCTGCCTACCTTAGGAGAGGTAGCAAAGCAGAGACACCCAAAGGATCTCAAATGGTCGTAGGAAGGTGGATATCCATGCAACTTTTCAAAATGAGAAAGCTTAAGAAGAAGTGGTGAAGGCATCCTGTTGATAAGGTATGTGACAGTGAGAACACATTCCCCCCAAAATTTCAGTGGTAGTTTGGATTGAAAGAGTAGGGATCTTGAGACTTCTAAAAGATGTTTATGTTTCCTCTCCACAACACCATTTTGTTGTAGAGTATAGGGAATGGAAGTTTGATATAAAATGCCATGAGAAGCAAAGAAACTAATGGCTTCAGAACTACCCCCAAGTTCAAAAGCATTATCTGATCTAAAAGTGTGTATTGAAGAGTTGAAGTGAACATTCACCATAGATGAAAAAACTTAAGGATTGACAAAGCATTACTTTTGGAAGAAAGAAGATGAGTCCAAGTGACTCTAGTAAAATCATCAACTAAGATGAGAAAATACCTAAAACCATTGTAAGTTTTAGTGTTATATGGTCCCCAAATGTCAATGTGAACAAGTTGGAAAGGTTTGGCAGAATGAATGGTACTGTCATGGAAAGGGAGACTTTGTTGTCTAGCCATTAGACAAATTGAACATATAAAAGGTTGTTTGGTAGAGATTTTATCAGATAGAAAAGAAATAGACTGCATCTTATGAAAAGGCATGTAACCCAATCTTTGATGCCAAAGTACATCCAACTTATTGACAAGTGAAATATGATTACAACTAGGTGAAACATCAAGATGTAAAGGTGCAAAAGCAGACTTATTACATGGAATTGAACCTACATCAAAAGTAGACTCATTATAAGTAGTAGCAACAACAGAAGATACAGAAGAACTTGTGGTGGGAAATAAATATCCATCACGATAAAGATAGTAAAGCCTGCCAGCAGCTTTACCAATTACCAGTGGCCTATTCAGAGAAGGGCCCTGTAGAGAACAATGGAATTTGGTAAGTACTGCAATACAATCAAGCTGAGTAATGAGTTGATGAATAGAGATTAAATTGAAATGAAAAGATGGAACTAGAAGGACATTAAGTAAAGTTATGTCATGTCTTAGATGCAAAAGGACAATTGATATAACTTTAACTTTGCATCCATTAGGTAAGGTGACAAGAAATGGTTTAGATAAACGTACAATATTGTGAAGCAAATATTTGTGTGGAGTCATGTGATTAGTGGCCCCTGAATCCAAAATCCAAGGGTTTGGATTTAATTGTGAAGAAGCACACACATGAGAATCTACAGATTCTACAGCATATGCAGTAAACAAACCTGCAAAGTGAGCAAAAGCAAAATCCTCATCTGAATGGATAGATGGTGTAGCAGCAGGAGAGATCTGAATTTGCTGGAATAAAGTGAGGAGATGTTGATACTGCTCCTTTGTAAACCCATGAGTTGAAGTAGAGTTACCAAAAGTCTGATTGGACCCAGAAGGTGGTTGAGAATAGAGAACCTCACCTTGGACACAAGAAGCAGACTTCTTACCCTTAGTAAATTTGAAGTCAGGGGGAAAACCATGCAGCCTGTAGCATTTTTTCACTGTGTGTCCAGGTTTCTTGCTGTATTTACATGATACTGTGGACATATTCTTCTTGGGTTCAAAATTGACTCTCTAAGTAAAAATTTTATTGTTGTTATACTGAATAGGAGTTATAGAAAAGGAAGCAGAGTCCCCAGAAAATTTAGAAACATTGGAAAGAGATTACTTTTGACTCTCATCCTGTTAGAGGAGTGAGTAAGCCTTGCTTATGGGAGGTAGAGGATTCATCATCATGATGGCACTCTTAACAGTGGAATATAACTCATTCAGACCATTTAAGAACTAGAACAACTGTTGATCTTCTATGAATTTTGGAAGTGCTCCACATGAACACACTGGACCAACATAAGAGGAGTTCAGTTCATCCCATAGGCTCCTAAGCTTAGTGAAGTAAGTAGCAATGTCTGATGAACCTTGGCTTGTAGTACTAATTTCTCTTTGTATTTGAAGGTACTTTGATCCATTTGACTGACCAAACCTCTCATTGATGTCTTTCCAGACTTCTCTTGCAGTTTTAAGACACATGACACTGGTAGCAATTTCTCTAGACACAGAATTAGTTATGCATGCTTTCACCATATCATTGTACCTTTCCCAATATGGATAATAGGGAGAATCAGGTGTTCGTTGAGGGACCCTACCATCTAGGAGACCTAATTTGTTCTTTGTAGATAAGGAGGTAAGCATACTGCTTCTCCATAGAACAAAACCACAACCATTGAAAGGTATGGACACTAGTTGACTACCAGGACTATCAGACGGATGCACATATAGAGGATGAGATAGATCAACCATAAAGGGAGTAAAACCTTCAGAGATTGTACTACTAGGTGAACCTACGTTTTCCATAATACTACCCATGCAGTGAAAAAATCAACTTCAGCAAGATGAGACAAACTACTATCAATTGAATCAATATAATTTCTATAGGAGTATGCTGGAACAGTGTCGGATTTGTACAATTTCGGAGTTGAATAGGAAAGGTATTACCAGCCTTCTTCTCAAACTCAAAGAAGAAGAGTCTTCTCTGAACATGAAAACCTAAGAATCGAATCTGAAGAAATCACTGAAGTAGACCTCGAAAATATAAAACTTATACAAGATACCAGTCGCTTGAAAGAGAAAATGAAGAAATCCCCAAGTTTTGATGGCAAAATCACCGATTGACAGTAAACTTCGATCATCCAGAAACGCACATGAAATCCTCCAAAACTTTAAGCAAGGGTAACATCGGATTGAAGCTGATGAAGTGAGGAATCATGATTCCCGCTTTGATACCATGTTAGACTGAAGAATCAGTAACTATGGCGGAAAAGAAATTTAGAAAACCCTAGCTAGGGTGAGAGAGAAGAGAGAACATGAGTCGGTTTAATCAAAAGAACCAACTCTTTTATTTTTATTATTGTTAAATGTACATAATGGCTGTGTATTTATATTTACACCACTAAATGTGTAAAAATAAAAGAAATGAAAGAATGAAAAAATACAAGTGGTCCAAGTGAGCCGGGTACTTCAGGCAGTGTCTCATTGTTGTTGGACTGATCCCTTTCCTTTAGTTGAACAGTCCTTATTAGTGTTAACAGAGTGTCCATTAATTGTAAACCGAATTCCTCCTTTCTTCACTCAGGGCACCCTGCAAATATCCAACACATGAACGAACACATATATTCATAAAACATACACATTCTTTTTATGTAATTTGACAGTGTTTACCTTCGGACGGTAACATGGACGATTCCGGCACGGTATTGAGTAATTTAAAGGTAAGCAGGTTAAGACATGTCAAAATGGGGATAAAGAGGATTGCACCACCCACCATTGTCACTGGGAAAAGCAAAATTGGGTGGACAAAAGTTAGTAGCAATGACAGTAATGGTACCAGGGAGGCACCATCTTGGTTCACCAGCGCACCGCAGTTCAAAACAAGCCCCGCAACTCAACCCATTATCAAACAATGATGTGCTTAATGCTGCAGTATTAGTTCCATATCCTTGCCCATACAAATTCCCATATCCACATGCTCCTCCTGCAATTTAATTAATTATTAACCCTTAATTAGCTCAAATTCTCATTCCCTTCCACCCATAAAAGATATATTAAAACTTATCCATTGTACCAATGGCATCACCACCACCATAGAAAGTAGCATGTGCAGTTTGCCAACTTCCATAATCAGCTTTACTACTATGCAATCTTAGTGATAAGACAAGAAAGCAGAAAGCAAGTTTTGCAAAAGTGAGTGCCATAATTTGTAGTTTCAAATTTAAGAAGGAGTTTTAAGTAGTACTAAAGGATTAATATTGTTTTAGTTTATGGAGAAGTGAATTTGGTGAGAAGGTATTTGCTTATGGCTACTCTATTTATAACTAAAGGAAAGAGAAATAGAGTATAGTGCAAAAGTAGAAGGAAGGCATACAAGATAAAGACCTTTGCCGTCCAAAGGACACTACAAGAATCACGTAATCAAAATTAAGCAGGCGTGTGGATATAAAAATAGTAATTAGAGTTAAAGTTGGAAAATGACATTTTGAAATTTGAAATTATTTAGATATTTATTTCACTTGAAAAAATATTACAGTTTTGTAAGTGAGGCAAAAAAATATTAAAATTTTTGAAAAAGTGGTCAAAACCAGTTTTTGGTTTTTGAACTCATATTAAATTTATTTTAAAACTGGCCAAATTTCATGGACAAACATCATTTCAGAGTCAGTGTTTATCACAAAGTGTGACAAGCCTTGTTCAAGTGCTATTTTTAGCCCCCATCGGTAAGGCTTGAAAATTCTGCCGTTAGACTGTCAGTGTTAGGGAGCCCCCTTATGAAGCCTAAAACCTAGTCACCCCTGTTGTTAATGAATACACCCCCCTCACCTCATTTTCCTGTATTAAGGCATGCAGCTTCATCAACGTTCAACTTATAAAATCTCCTATTTGGTGGTTGCCACTTCAGGTATAAAGTGCTGGTGGTTATAGCAGGTCTATTCGTGGCAGCAACATGATGGTATTCAATAGCTTTAACAATTGTTTGGTGAACATTAATGTGATTTCTTTTCTTCTCAAAGACATTAGAGTTCTTGGTGAGCCAGATGGCCCAAGGTAGAAGGGAAATAACTGTTTTTAATTTATGCAAGCATTGTAATCAACATTTTGAAGCTTATTCCATGTGTCTTCCCAATTTGCCATAGAAATGAGAGGTACACTAAGGCTTGGCCTATAGTTGCACAAGTGCAGCATTTGCTGCCAGAACTCCTTAACATTTGTACATTCAAAGAAGATATGGTTTATGTATTCTACTCTAGAATCATAGATATAGCAGTTTGGATTATTCTCAAGCCTATGTGGTATAAGTGGTTCCCTACAAGCAGTCTGCTCTGCTGCATAAGCCATATAAAAGACTTAATCTTATTTGGGGTTTTAAGTTTCCAAATCCAAATGAAGTGGTCTTTGTGTGATGTGTCCTTTTGTATGAGTGCATCAATGAAAGAGTAGGAAAATTTGGCACTAAACAACCCATTGGAGTTAAGGTTCCACAAGAGATTGTCT
Source organism: Nicotiana sylvestris (assembly GCF_000393655.2). NCBI lineage: Eukaryota > Viridiplantae > Streptophyta > Magnoliopsida > Solanales > Solanaceae > Nicotiana > Nicotiana sylvestris. The sequence goes on from NC_091063.1 coordinate 111,943,144, forward strand.
TCAACCGAGGTAGAGGTGGGAATGAAAGTATTTTGGATTATGATGTTGATGTCATGAGGGATTGGGTAGGGAATGGAGGTGAAATCCCAACCCCCATTGGAGTACACTTCATTTATCGTGGTGTTCATATCATTGTGGTGCCATGGATCTCTAAGTATTGTATCTAATAGTTATATTTTGGGAAGCCATGTGTCAGTAAGGAATCTTACCCTATCCCCTTTGTGAACCACCCATCTAGTGCAATTAGCGCATATCTTCCAGCCCTCCTAGACACATTTAAATGTTCTAGTTTTAGCCTTAGCCATGTTCCCTCTTCCACTATGGTGCTTTCCCATAAATACCCTAGCCTAGATGGAGTTATTGTTATTATAGAGTCTCCAAGATAGGCTGGTATGGCAAGTTTTGTTCTTTAGATGGGTCTGTTAGAGGCCCAGACCTCCCCTGTTCTTTGGTTTGGTGATAGTGGTCCACTTAACTATGTGGAGTTTTCTTTTGGCATGGGTTGTTCCCTAGATAAAATTTCTTTAGATTTTGTCAATTTGGTTGATAATGTGGGAAGGCGATTGCATGTATTGCATTATATGGTTGGGAATACTACTTAGGCAAGATTTGGCCAGAGTAGTGTGAGTATCCATGTTGAGGAACTTGATTTTCCAACTTACTATCCTACTGTTGAGATTATCCAGAATGAATTGGAAGTCACTATTTGTAAACCTTCTACGAATGATGGGGAAGCCTATGTATTTACTAAAGTCATTGGCACCCTTGATACCGAGAATGGTACTACAAGTTGTGGCACACTCTTCCTGACAGCTGGAAGAAAAGATCACCTTATATGTGTACCTAGAGGCAGCATTGAAATTATCCAGGATGGATAAGATTGTCTCACAATGTCTCCTATTGGCTCTAGAAAATATAGTAAGGTCATTAACAAAGAACAGATGAGAGATCCTACGCCCTCCCTTGCTGATGCTGATAGGAAATCATTCCTTATTAGCAACAACAATGTCAATATTTCTGGAAAGCCTTTCCATACATATGATAAACAAGTAAGGTGAGATGGCATCCCCCTGTCTAATGTCTCTACTAGGCTTGAAGTATTCAGTTTGAGTACCATTGACAAGAATGGAGATGGAGCTTAGAGTAAGACAAGACTGATTAAAGTGGTTAATTTGGTAGGGAAGTTGAAGAAAAGGAGGGATTCTCTGATGAAAGACCACTCCAACCTGTCAAAAATATTTTCTATGTCTATTTTTAAGATCATATTGGCATTCTTCTCTTATATATTTTGGAAATGGGTAATGTACAATTGTACCACAATGGCATTGTCAGCAACCCTTCTATTAGCTAAAAACGGGCTTGAGTTGGGCCAATGATATTCTGCAGCAAATGTGTGATTCTATTGGCAATGATCTTGGTAATCAACTTATACATGGTGTTGCACAAACCTATTGGCCTGACGTTTTTCATTATGTTGTCATTAGGGCACTTAGGAATGAGGCAGAGGTTGATTTTGATTATTTTAGGAGGGATTTTACAAGTGGAGATGAAAGTGTAGCAGTATTAGACTATTTTATCAAAAAGAATGTGTCAGTACTTCTGATAGAAAAGAGGGTAAGTCCATCAGGCCCAGGTGCCTCCATGGCTTTAAAGTAGAACAAGGCATACTTAATCTTAGAGAGCCTAAGGGGAGAGTCAATGATGTTCTTCTCCCTGGTAGACGGGACATTAGCTTTGTCAGTAATGTGGTTATTGTTCAAATTTGAGCATTGATGGTCAGTGGCATAGATCTTAGTGAAGTAGTTAAGGATTGTGTCTTTAATGTCTTGGGAATCCTGGATACTGTTGCACACCTAATTTTTTAAAGACATGATCATGTTCCTACTTCTTCTGTTAAGTGTGGATATGTGGAAGATTTTAGTGTTGGCATCACCCTCACTTAACCAATTGATTCTGGACTTAAGCTTCTAGAAGTCTTCACTCTTGAGAATGACAGAGAAATCCTGTTGGAGCTTGGCTTCTAAGTCCTGATGGAAAGTACTAAAGGTATAGGCATTAGACTTGTGAATGTCAGCTATTCTAGAAAGCATCTACCTTTTCCTATGGAAGATGTTCCAAATACATGTCTATTATAATCAGTCACCCTATTAGTAAAAACAATAGTACCTCTTAGGATATCAGTATTGGTTGCAAAGCTATCTTGCACAATTGGAAGGAAATCAGGATGATTGCACCATATGGACTCAAACTTAAAAGGCTTATTGGCCATGTTCTGACACTGATAGATTAATCTTAAGAGAAGATGATAGTGGTCAGAGTGTGTCCTAGGTAGATAGGTAACAGTAGAATCAAGAAATTCTTCTATCCAATCATAAGTGGCAAAGCACATACCAAGTCTTTCTAGGATCAAATCTTGCCTGTTGGTATATCTTTTATTAGACCAAGTGTATTTTGAACCTTCGAATCCTAGATCAACTAATTTACAGCTTTTCAAGCATTTCCAAAACCTGTTGCTTCTACTAGTGTTCAAGCTATTACCCTTAAACTTGTCCTTGGCATTTAAGAGTTCATTGAAGTCTCCCCCAACAAGACAACTACGTCTATACACATATGCCAGATCCTCTAGTGTATTTCAAAGTTTATTACTATTGTTAATACAGTTACTAGCATACATAGCAGAAAAATCCATTTAGAGAAAGGGGGAGTACCTTAACCACAATATGCACCCACTGTGGAGGAGTGGAAACTTACTCTAGCTTAACCAACTCATCTTTCCACATAAGCACAATCCCACTAGACTGGCCTACAATAGGGGACTGGAATTGAACATCAAGTTTGAGCTCAGTAGTGAGATACTTATGGTCTGCCATTCTAGTCTCCAGCAATACAAGCATAACAGGGTTATAGAGCTTCACCATCGATGCACAGTACCTACTGAACTCAACACTATTGGCTCATCTCGCATTCTATATTATGAAATTCATTAACATGGGATTTTGGGTTGGAGCCTTACTTTTGATTCCCTTCTCCTTGCTCATTGGGGTTGGCTTCAACATACCTACTAGAGGGACTAGTGTCACTGCTGTGTTTTTTGAGTTTGGAAATGAGGGCACTCGGAGATCGAGTTTGCAACTTATAAGTTTTTTGGGACATAGAGAAGTAAGCATTTCACATGTTTGCTATTTGAATTGTATCTCCAGTGGTTTCTACACGAGGAAGGCCTTTTTCTTTGGCATCCTAGTTTTTCTAGCATGTTCTCCAGGTCCACATTGGACTCCTAAGATAGTCCAATGCCATGGTGGTACCCCTGCTTAGTAGTTTGATAGGTGACAATGGTTGGGATGTTGGTTAGGGAACTTGGACTATTGGCGGCCAAAGTTTGAAGGATGGAGATAAGACTAGAGTTTCTAAATTCACGAGGGGGAAAAATGCATGGTCTGGCAAAGCTGGCCCAAAAGGGTGTTGATTTTCCCTGCTGGGCTTGGAGTAATGTGGACATCCATAATTGGTGCCCAAAATTTGCCAGACCCTAGTAGAGGAGTTGGTCTCCATGCGAGCTAAGTATATAGGGTTTTGGATAGATATTTCCATCGGGGGAGACCTACCATCATTTGGAGGTTCTGGGTATATCCTTGGAGGGTCATCTCCAACCATGATTTCGGCATAAGCTTCGGTGGCAGTGGGGTGGTTGAGATTGCTAGCAGAGTTGTGGTTTGTGCTTGAGAAGAGGGAGAGTTATTCTCTATCGGAAGGTTCAAAGTAGATGAGACTGTTGGTGTGGCTTTGAGTAATGACAGAGGAGGGAGAAACACTATTATAATCCATTTCCTCTTTAGGTTTTGTATGAGGCGATTTGCCTTCTACAATTAATCTTGAGGGATTCAAAAGGAGAGTCACCTCATTGATAATATTGGGCATTGGATTTGTAACATGCACTTGATTACCTCTACTAAAAGAGGCAAGATAGGGGAAGAGTTGAGAGTAGATTGTGTGTGATGAATACACATGCACGGTATTATGGCTTTTCAGGGAAGTGTGGGTCATTTTGGGGTGGGGTTGCACTGATAAATGATCCCTTTCCAAAAAGAGATACTATCTTTATGTGTAAGCATACCCAATTTGGAGAGACTAGAGTTGGGGGGGGGGGATCTTTAATCCCATTTTTGTATTTTGGTTTGGGATTTTTGGGGGTTAAAATATTCCTAAAACGACATCTTTTAGGATTGTTCCTGACTTAGGCAGATGCCGTTTTAGCCCAATAATTTTGGCTTGTGGGGTGGTAGTTGATTTGACATGGCCCAGTTCTAAAGCTGGGCCTTTATCAAAATTGGCCCAAGTTGGCCTCAATTCTTGTTGGTTCCCCATAGCACGCCCCATAGAGCCTAAATGGTAACCTGTCGTGGGCCTTAAACTGCTGCCGCTAGTATTGGTGTCTACCAGGTCAAGGAACGTACTGTGGTTTCACTGTACCATTTTACCTGGGTTGTGGGTTGATTTGATGTTTCTCCGGTTGGTCGGTATGTATGATTTTCTTTGTGGTGTCCTTTTCTATTCCGCATGAATGGGAATGTCCTCCACGAAGAGTATTTGTCTGGGACTATACCATCATTTGGGGCAGTAGATGTTGGGTCAATCGGACTGCTGGATTCAATAGGCTTCAATTCTCCCACATCCCTTGTAGAGAATCCCATCCCCTTTATATAAGTTGGTTTGATTATGAGTGCCGATGATAATAGAGGTGGTGATAGGAATGTCGAGTGGAATTTGGACACAAATCCTAGAATACCTCCCCCTAAGGGTGGAGGAGGTACATGTGTCTATTTTCAATAGTTTGCCAACTTTTTTGCCCATTTTCTTTAGGATTTCTCTAACATAAAATTCCGTTGGGTGCTGTGGGAGTCTGATCCAAATTGCTTTAATAGCTAATTTGGATTCCGCTGGAACAAAGTTTGGTTCCCATCTTCGTATAGATAAAAAATGGCCCATCACAAACCAAGGCTCCTCTGTCAGAACTTTGTTCATACTTGATTCAAGGTTGAATTTTATGATAAAAAAGTCCCACCCTAGATCGATTAGTGTTTGGGGTTCAATGGATTTCCAAAGTTGTACAAACTTTGCTCGCAGTAACTGATGAGGGAGTTTTTCCCCAAATAGTTTCACTATTAAGGAGTATTTCTAGGGGAGGTATAGAATGTTTGTGTCTTCCTTTGTCAAAGTAATGGGGATATTCCCCGCATTTAATTCGAATAGGGGGGGGGGAGTGAGTTAACTCATATGAAGTAGTGAAAATTAAATTCCTTTTCAGTAAGATCTCTTTGAAAGAATTTTTCTGAGGAATGTTCTCTTCCATCTCAATTTGAGTGGCTTCCGTAGGGGGGTCTGGTGGTTCCAGTGGGATTTTGGAGGATGGGTCCTCCACTGGGAGTGGGGATGTGGCCATTTCAGTATTGCGTGGTTTGAGAGTGGAGAGAGGTTTGGTTTTTCTCTCTCCAAAATTTTTTTTTCAATGAAGTTTATGCTGCTCACATGATCAAACTTTTAAATCACATTAAAATTTACTATATAAATAATATAAAGATAATTCATGTACTATTTTATTTTGTAATACAAATAATGAATGCACTAACATATACTATAATAAGCTATATATATAGTTAAAGTTTCACAACGAAGTATATATATAGTCGCATCTAAAATACGAAGTGTTAGGGCTACAGGGTCAGATTTTTTGGGTGATATGCTTGTGAAGAAGTAATAATCTAACTAGTATATATAATTGATCATCATCAAATATATCTATTTGAATAATTATTATATTGATTCATTCACTTATAACTTAGAAATTAAAATTAACTTAGATGCATCAATGAATATAAATCCAGTCATCGACTTATAACCGAAATCGGTTGGTTAATTATGGTCAATCCCCAGTCAATGGTCACTCCGACCAAAATTGGTCGGTACCTTTAAATTCCATATCTAAATTTGGGATTCTTTCTCATGTCTTTCTTCTTTTCTCATTTTTTCTAAGTCTCTCCCTCTCTTCTCCCTTACACATACTTCCCGTTCCCCATTCCTTCTCTTCTCCCTCACACACACACACCCCCTTATCCACTCCTCTATTGCCACCCCCGCAATCTCCAATCTCTTGCCATTGCCACTGCTGCCACTGCCACTACTGCCCCTCCTCTTCTACCTCCTAAAATTCCAGGTTTCGTTTGTATTACATTGTTTGTATAGTTTTTATGTTTTGTTAATTTTTAGTGTATGAATTAGTTAATTAGTGTTTTAATTGATTGTTTAACTTTGAATTGAATTGAAATTTTAGTGTTTAGGTCTTGTTAACTTTGACTTGAATAGAATTACTTAGGGTGTATATTGAATGTTTAAGTTTGTATTTAATTGAATAGTTTAGTTAGAAATTGAATGTTTAACTTTGAATTGAATTGAGTTTTTAGGGTTTAGTTCTTGTGAGTTAAATTTTTAAGGTATGAATTAAATTGTTAATGTAACGACCTGACTGGTAAATTTGTGTAATTACTCCATGTCTCCCCTTTTGATGCTTCACACATGTATGTTTATAATTTTATGACTTACGGGATTGATAGGTCGCATTCCGGGAATATTTTGGATTGAATTGGACCCTTTGATTCTTGGCTTAGAAGCCAAAGTTATTTATGTTAACCAATGGTTGACTTTTGTAAAAACTACCTCGGAATAGTGTTTTAATGGCTCTGATAGCTTCATATAGTGATTTTGGACTTGGGTATATACCCGGAATCAAATTCGGAAGTATATAGGTTGATTTTCGTTGTTTTGCAGAAAATTGGCAATTTGATGTTAAACCGTAGAGTGGTGATGAGCTTAAAACACACACCTAAATATGCTCTCTAGTCAAATATAGTAAATTATAATATCGTATCCACATGGATTGGAGTTAAACAGTATTTTTGTAGCTTATAGTTTAGTTGCTATCAACGATGATCAACAATTGAGAATTATGTGACTTAAACTAAAATTAACTAAGAATCTAAACTATTGGCTAATGACAATCGACGCAGGTAATGAGAAAAAAAAGGTTATTAATTGGGAGAAGATAGGGTTGATAGGATTGATGCAAGACAAGAGTTTAGGACCTATCTGTCACGACCCAAACTGGAGGGCCATGACTAGCACCCGACCACACCTGCCGAGTACCAACGTACATTTCATCTAACCTTCATTATTATCTTTTAGGGCTGACAAGATCAATATAAATGGTAGACCTGGATCATGGACAACCAGCAATAAAATATGATGGCATGAACATGCATAGTAGGGGATGACCAGACAATCAAGAAACTACATATAAGGTATGAGCTACCACGCTACTATGAAAGACTATACAACAAAAACTAGCCGACAAGGCATACCAAACTATACATGAGTCGACACCTGTCTATGAGCCTCTAAAGGAACATAAGTGCTGCAACATAGCCGGAACAGGGCCCCGACATACCCATAATGTCTATAACAAAAATGCATACCAAGACCAAGGCAAGTACGGAAAAGGGATCTCGCCAATCACCGCTGAACTGGACAACCTACTGTGGTGGGGGAGCTGCACCTGCCTGTCTATCAGGACCTGCAGCACGACATGCAGCGTCCACAAATAAAAGGACGTCAGTACGAATAAAGTACTGAGTAAGTAAGGTAGGGAACCATAAATACGATCAGTAATGTAAGCAAGGATAGAGAATATACAACCTGTAACATCTTAGTACCTCTGAGGGCTACTGACATGAAATACATGATACATATGTATAATACATAAACCTTTAAAACATTCGCCTCTGTGGGCATCATCATCATCATATCGTACCCGACCATAATAGGCTCGGTAAAAAAACGTACCCGGCCATCATAAGGCTCGGTAGAATCGTACCCGGCCACGTGGAGCTCGGTAAAACCCAACTGATCAGTGGTTGCACAATAGGTGCCGTACCCGGCCAACTATAGCGTGGCTCGGTAGAGTAAAATAGATACATATATATAATGCATGCTCGACTCATGGAATCACATTCTAAACCTTTCGGAGTGACGTAAGGTCGGTATCCTCTATACACGTTATTAGGACTAACTCTTCACTATGAACCTTATAAGAATCAGGAAGTACCAACAACATTGATAACATAAGAATAAGAGAAGCAACATTAACATCAATCGTTCCATAAGAGGGAAAACAATGTAAGTACTGCTAGCTTCTAAGAGTAGAGTATCTTGGAAGCTCGTTCATTACATTATGTACAATCAGAGTCGTGCAAAAGAAGGAAAGGGATAGCCTCACATACCTTGTATATACTGCCCCAATCTTAAATACATATAGAGTAAGAGGTTCCTTACCTTTATACAGAAAGAACAACTCCAATTTGACCTTAAATTTCCATGAAATATCCCTCCAATGCTGCCACAACAACAAAAAAGCGAAACTAGCGATCAATTAGTGTTTTTCGGCACTAGAATCACTTTAGAAGGCTTGAAATCACCTAGGATTGATATTAAGAACATGAGGGAGTATTTACAGAACATAAACCCTTTAAAACAACCTCCCACACGAGCTGGAACGACACAAAAATGAGCAACAACAAGAAGAACAAGAGACTTACTAGCGCCACGGAATTCCCGACACTTGATTTGTGTTGTTTGCCCTTTTTTTGGGTCTTGAATCTTGAGAGAACCTTGAGAGGATGTTCCTAGGGTTCTAAGGTCTGAAAATAGTGAGAAGAAATGACTTAAAACGGGTTGGAAGCATCTTATATAGGTCCAAATATCTTAAACCGCCTTAGTGGCCCCCATAGAGAGGTGCTTGGCGCAGTCTCGCGAAAACGCGAATATCTCTCTACTCCAAGATCGTATCAATGAACGGTTTAATGTGTTGGAAACTAGACTCACAGATCTTTAATTTGGTTGGTATATCACCCCGTAATTCTTTTTAAATTAGGAGAAAAGATTAGAAACATTTGACCTAATGTTTAAGTAAAATTATGAACCTAAGTTGCGACAACTTTTGTCGACTTTTGTTTCATAACTCGTTTGACTTCAAGACTTATGATACGGATATTATATGATTAAAATACCTTAATAAATGAACTCTTGAGTGTATTAAGCACCGCTAGATTACTTGAAAATACGAGTTACAACATCCTTGATTCATTTAACTTCTAATACTTGTTAATCACCCTTATACACTCTTGTATCACTTAAGACCAATAGGATTGACTTCTTATCATCTCAAAGATAATTTCTTCTTGGATTTATGTTAACTAATATATGGCATGAACTAACACATATGGATATGGGTTGTAACACCCTCCCCCTTAGGAACATTCGTCCTCGAATGTAAGGGTTCATGGGGAGTTTAAATCATCATGGATTCCAATGGAAATTTCCGATCAATTTTCCCCTATAAAATGGTCACTAGAAAAACTTGCAAGTAATTAAGCCCAACATATGGCTTCACAAGGCTACACAAAGCATTATGCGTATTTACATTATCTACATATCACCATTTTGTATTAAGGAGGAGTATTCTCAAATTATTGCTTACCTCATAGAGCCGTTTCACCTTCCAATGTATCCTGTCTTCCACCAGCATCCTTGTTATCTTCATTCTGGAATAAGTAAGGGTATTTAGACTTCATCTCCTCTTCTGCTTCCCATGTCATTTCTTCCATATTTTTGTTCCTCCACAATACTTTGACGGAAGCTACATCTTTTGTTCTCAGCTTGCGGACTTGCCGATCTAATATCGCCACTGGCACTTCTTCATATGATAGGTCCTCTGTAACTTGTACATCTTTGATAGGGACGACTCGAGAAGGGTCTCCAATACATTTTCTCAACATAGATACATGGAATACCGGGTGGACAAATTCCAATTCGGATGGCAATTCTAACTCATAAGCAACCTGTCCAATTCGTCGAAGAATTTTATACGGCCCGATATACCTTGGACTCAGCTTACCTTTCTTCACAAAACGCATAATACCCTTCATTGGTGAGATCCTCAGGAAAACCCAATCACCAACCTCAAACTCTAGATCACGATGTCGGACATCAGAATAAGATTTTTGCCTGCTTTGTGCCGTCCTCAATCGCTCCTGTATCACTTTCACCTTCTCAATAGCTTGGTGAATCAAATTTGGCCCATATAATTCTATTTCACCGACTTCAAACCATCAAACTGGTGATCTACATTTCCTCCCGTATAGTGCCTCGTATGGGGCCATTTTAATACTGGAATGGTAGCTATTATTGTAGGCGAATTCTATGAGTGGAAGATGATCATCCCAATTCCCCTTAAAATCTAGAACACATGCTCGTAGCATATCTTCCAGTGTCTAAATGGTACGTTCAGCCTGTCCGTCAGTCTGCGGATGAAATGCAGTGCTGAGATTTACTTGTGTGCCTAAACCCTTCTGGAAAGACCTCCAAAAGTTAGCCGTAAATTGAGCTCCTCGGTCTGATATAATAGATACGGGCACACCATGAAGCCTAACAATCTCCTTGATATACAACTTCGCATAATCTTCAGCCGTGTAAGTTGTCTTCACTGGCAGAAAATGGGCACATTTTGTAAGTCGATCAATTATCACCCAGATGGAGTCAAACTTATGATAAGAGCGAGGTAATCCAATAATGAAGTCCATATTAATCACCTCCCACTTCCAAGTCGGAATCTCTATATTTTGAAGCAATCCACCGGGTTTCTGATGTTCTATCTTTACTTGTTGACAATTGGGACACTGGGCTACAAATTCTGCAATAGACTTCTTCATATTATCCCACCAATACTGCTCCTTGACATCATGATACATCTTTGTCGAGCCGGGATGGATGGAATATCGGGATTGATGAATCTCATTCATAATCTTCTCTCGCAACCCTGCCACATTAGGCACACACAATCGGCTCTGGTATCTCAGTGCCCCGTCTTTTCCGATCCCAAAAGCCATACTTTTACACTGTTGAATGCTTTCTCTTAATCGTACTAAGATAGGATCTTCATATTGTCGTGCTTTTACCTCGGCTACCAAAGATGATTCTGATGTATTCTGTACAGTAACACCTCCATCATCAGAGTCTAACAATCTGATTCTCATATTGGCTAGCTGATGAAGCTCTTTAATCAACCCCCATCTACCTGCCTCAATATGTACTAAGCTTCCCATTGATTTACGGCTGAGAGCGTCTGCCACAACATTGGCTTTACCGGGATGATACAATATCTCGACGTCGTAGTCTTTCAATAATTCAAGCCACCTACGCTGCCTCAAATTCAACTCTTTCTGCTTGAAGATGTATTGTAAACTCTTGTGATCTGTGTAGATGTCAACATGGACGCCGTATAAGTAGTGCCACCATATCTTCAAAGCATATATTACTGCAGCCAATTCCAAATCATGGGTTGGATAATTCTTTTCATGCTTCTTCAATTGTCTTGATGCATAAGCAATCACATTCCCACGCTGCATCAATACGCACCCCAAACCTATACCTGAGGCATCACAATATACCACATAACCTTTTGTTCCTTCAGGAAGAGTGAGCACTGGTGCGGATGTCAATCGATTCTTCAGCTCCTGAAAACTACGTTCACAAGTGTCAGACCACTGGAATTTGGTAGCTTTTTGTGTTAACTTAGTCAATGGTGATGATATAGAGGAAAATCCTTCTACAAACCGCCTATAATATCCTGCTAGCCCTAGGAAGCTGCGGACTTCTGATGGTGTTGTAGGTCTCGGCCAATTCTTTACTGCATCGATCTTCTGAGTGTCGACACTAATACCCTCATCAGATATCACATGGCCAAGGAATGCTACTGAGTTCAGCCAGAATTCACATTTGGAGAGCTTAGCATATAACTTACGATCCTGAAGCGTCTGTAATACTATCCGCAAGTGGCCCGCATGTTCCGCCTCCGAACGAGAATACACTAGAATGTCATCAATGAATACAATCACGAACACATCAAGATAGGGCCTGAATATAGTATTCATGAGATCCATAAAAGTTGCTGGGGCATTTGTTAGCCCGAACGACATCACCAAGAACTCAAAGTGCCCATATCTTGTCCGGAAGGCCGTCTTTGGAATATCCTTCTCCCTAACCCTCACCTGATGATACCCTGAACGTAAATCAATCTTGGAGAAATACTTAGCACCCTGGAGTTGGTCAAACAGGTCATCAATTCTTGGAGGTGGATACTTGTTATTTATAGTAGACTTATTCAACTGTCGATAGTCGATACACATCCATAACGACCCATCTTTCTTCCGCACGAATAGGACTGGTGCACCCCAAGGTGAAGTGCTAGGCCTAATAAAGCCCTTATCCAGCAAGTCCTTCAACTGCACCTTCAACTCTCGCAACTCTGCCGGGGCCATTCTGTATGGAGGAATAGAGATCGGTTGAGTGTCAGGCAACACATCAATGCTAAACTCAATCTCCCTTTCAGGAGGAAGGCCTGGGAGTTCATCTGGGAAAACATCTGGGAATTCGTTGACCACAGGGATTGATTGTAAAGTAGGCGGTTTCGCCTCCGCATCCCTAACGCGAACGAGATGATAAATGTAACCTTTTGAGATCATTTTCCTTGCCTTAAGATAGGAAATAAACCTACCTTTCGGTGTAGCAATGTTCCCTTTCCATTCAATGACGGGTTCACCCGGAAATTGGAACCTAACCATCTTCGTACGACAGTCAACATTTGCATAGCATGAGGCCAACCAGTCCATTCCCATTATCACATCAAAATCAACCATTTCTAACTCAAATAAATTTGCCGAGGTTTGACGACTACAAATCATCACAGTGCAACCTCTATATACCCTTCTAGCAATCACAGAATCTCCTATCGGAGTAGATACCGCAAGGGGTTTACTTATCAATTCAGGTTCAATGCCAAACTTATTAGCCACAAAGGGTGTAACATATGATAATGTAGATCCCGGATCAATCAACGCATATACATCATAAGAAAACACAGATATAATACCTGTAACAACATCTGGAGACGACTCGAGATCCTGTCGACCTACTAGAGCATAGGTTCGATTTTGAGCACCACTCGAACTCGGCACTGCACCTCTACCCCTACCACGACCTGTCGACTGCTGAAAACCCCGTGCTGGAGGTCGAACTGATGAGGAAGAACCAGACACAGATCCAGTCGGCTGAGCCATACCATCACCTCCTCTATTAGGACAATCCCGCATCATATGGCCAGGCTGTCCGCACGAATAGCATGCATCAGAACCTCGACGACACAGTCCAAAGTGGGCCTTGCCGCACTGATCACAATGTGGTGTTGGGGGTCTCATCTGACTAGTATCCCTGTGATGTTGCGAGCCAGATGCCCGTGAACTCTGACTTGGACCAGAATAGGATCGATCATATCGAGGCCTCTGAAACTGTGGAGGAGCACTAGCTACAGGTGGCGCCGAACTCCTCGAAAACTGTGGCCTGATGCGGCCTCTGAAGTCATCAGAATACCCTGCAAATCTCGCCCTCTTATGCTGGCCCCTATCCTGCTCCCTAACTGCCCTCTGCTGGCGCTTACGATCCTCTAGGGTCTGGGCATAAGCTTGAATACGGGAAATATCCATGCCCTCCACCAAGGAGGCTGTCGTACACTCATTTATCAGATGTGGTCCCAACCCATTCACGAACATATGCACCCTATCACTCATCTCGGCCACCATATGGGGAGCATACCTTGCCAAAGAATCAAACTGCATATTGTACTCTCGCACACTCATATTACCTTGTCTAAGGTTCAAGAACTTATCAGCTCTAGCTCGTCGTATCTCAACTGGCAAGTAGTGACGAAGAAAGGCCTCAGAAAATTCCTTCCACACAGCTGGAGGAGGGTTCGGACCCCTGGATCTCTCCCAACTATCATACCAGAGAACCGCTAAATCCCGTAGCCGATAAGAAGCCAACTCTACTGCCTCTGTATCACTAACATGCATAACCCGAAGTGTACGATGAACCTGGTCAATAAAAGTCTGTGGGTCCTCCTTGGGGTCTGATCCGGTAAACACTGGAGGGTCTAAATTAATAAAATCACGAACTCTTGTACTAACTGGTTTCTCAGCAGCACCTGTATTCTGCCTCTGAGCCTGAGCAGCTACCAAGCTAGTCAATAACTGCAAAGCACTCCGCATATCCTGGTCTGGAGTGCCAGACGGAGGAACTGGAGGCGCTGGGTGCCTTCTAATATCCTCTGGAGGAGATGGAGTAGATGAGGTATAAGAGGGCATCTCACTCTGAGCCTCACTTTGTCCTGCTCTGACTTGGGGCACCTGACTGGTACCCTCTCTCGCTGTTGTATCAAGCTGTCTATTAATCGTTTGCTTCCTAGTTGAAGGCATCACTGAAAAATAACAAGGTGAATATTAGAGACGAACATTTACGACTCAACTCTACGCACGATCTAGATTCAGGAAGAAGGTAACAACCCTAGATTTCATGTAGCCTCCTGATTATAAATGTGGCTCGCTATACATCCATAATCAAAACTCTACTAGACACGGCTCATAGACAACCCCTAGGATAGACTTGCTCTGATACCAAGTTTGTCATGACCCAAACTGGAGGGCCATGACTAGCACCCGACCACACTTGCCGAGTACCAACGTACATTTCATCTAACCTTCATTATTATCTTTTAGGGCTGACAAGATCAATATAAATGGTAGACCTGGATCATGGACAACCAGCAATAAAATATGACGGCATGAACATGCATAGCAGGGGATGACCAGAAAATCAAGAAACTACATATAAGGTATGAGCTACCACGCTACTATGAAAGACTATACAATAAAAACTAGCCGACAAGGCATACCAAACTATACATGAGTCGACACATGTCTATGAGCCTCTAAAGGAACATAAGTGCTGCAACATAGCCGGAATAGGGCCCCGACATACCCATAATGTCTATAACAAAAATGCATACCAAGACCAAGGCAAGTACGGAGAAGGGATCTCGCCAATCACCGCTGAACTAGACAACCTACTGTGGTGGGGGAGCTGCACCTGCCTGTCTATCAGGACCTGCAGCATGACATGCAGCGTCCACAAATAAAAGGACGTCAGTACGAATAAAGTACTGAGTATGTAAGGCAGGGAACCATAAATACGATCACTAATGTAAACAAGGATAGAGAATATACAACCTGTAACATCTTAGTACCTCTGAGGGCTACTGACATTAAATGCATGATACATATGTATAAATACATAAACCTTTAAAACATTCACCTCTGTGGGCATCATCATCATCATATCGTACCCGACAATAATAGGCTCGGTAAAAAAATGTACCCGGCCATCATAAGGCTCGGTAGAATCGTACCCGGCCACGTGGAGCTCGGTAAAACCCAACTGATCAGTGGTTGCACAATAGGTGCCGTACCCGGCCAACTATAGCGTGGCTCGGTAGAGTAAAATAGATACATATATATAATGCATGCTCGACTCATGGAATCACATTCTAAACCTTTCGGAGTGACGTAAGGTCGGTATCCTCTGTACACGTTATTAGGACTAACTCTTCACTATGAACCTTATAAGAATCAGGAAGTACCAACAACATTGATAACATAAGAATAAGAGAAGCAACATTAACATCAATCGTTCCATAAGAGGGAAAACAATGTAAGTACTGCTAGCTTCTAAGAGTAGAGTATCTTGGAAGCTCGTTCATTACATTATGTACAATCGGAGTCGTGCAAAAGATGAAAAGGGATAGCCTCACTTAGCTGCAACTTGGATAATCTTAAATACATATAGAGTAAGAGGTTCCTTACCTTTATACAGAAAGAACAACTCCAATTTGACCTTAAATTTCCATGAAATATCCCTCCAATGCTGCCACAACAACAAAAAAGCGAAACTAGCGATCAATTAGTGTTTTTCGGCACTAGAATCACTTTAGAAGGCTTGAAATCACCTAGGATTGATATTAAGAACATGAGGGAGTATTTACAGAACATAAACCCTTTAAAACAACCTCCCACACGAGCTGGAACGACACAAAAATGAGCAACAACAAGAAGAACAAGAGACTTACTAGCGCCACGGAATTCCCGACACTTGATTTGTGTTGTTTGCCCTTTTTTTGGGTCTTGAATCTTGAGAGAACCTTGAGAGGATGTTCCTAGGGTTCTAAGGTCTGAAAATAGTGAGAAGAAATGACTTAAAACGGGTTGGAGGCATCCTATATAGGTCCAAATATCTTAAACCGCCTAAGTGGGCCCCATAGAGAGGTGCTTGGTGCGGGCTCGCGAAAACGCGAATATCTCTCTACTCCGAGATAGTATCGATGAACGGTTTAATGTGTTGGAAACTAGACTTACAGATCTTTAATTTGGTTGGTAGATCACCCCGTAATTCTTTTTAAATTAGGAGAAAAGATTAGAAACATTTGACCTAATGTTTAAGTAAAATTATGAACCTAAGTTGCGACAACTTTTGTCGACTTTTGTTTCATAACTCGTTTGACTTCAAGACTTATGATACGGATATTATATGATTAAAATACCTTAATAAATGAACTCTTGAGTGTATTAAGCACCGCTAGATTACTTGAAAATACGAGTTACAACATCCTTGATTCATTTAACTTCTAATACTTGTTAATCACCCTTATACACTCTTGTATCACTTAAGACCAATAGGATTGACTTCTTATCATCTCAAAGATAATTCCTTCTTGGATTTATGTTAACTAATATATGGCATGAACTAACACATGTGGATATGGGTTGTAACACTATCTCTCGATAATTCACTTCTAATGTTCAAGTGAATCTCTCGAATTCACTTTGTTATTAATTCAGTTGTTTAGTAGAAACTCCACTCTCGATTAAGTTTCAACCTTACAAAATGAGCCAATTTTTAAGTACATGAAGATATGCAAGAATTCGTAGTGGATTGGTCTTTAAGAGAACTTCTCTTGATTATCCTCCTAACTAGGTTTAATCGCCAATTCAACTAGCTTCTTTCGATTACTACGAAGAATTAATAAATCCAACCAACAAAATATAATGCAAACAATATCCCAAGTTATGCCTTTCTCAATTACATTAACAAGTGAATATAGATGCAACGATTAAAATAATTCAATACATAGAACTAGAGTTAATTATCCACAAACAAGTATCAATACACCAAATCCATCAAACCCTAAAGAGAACTACTCCATTGATATGGAATAATTCATCAATACAATGTTTAAAGTAAAGAAAAAACTAAAACAATCCAAACCCTTGTCTTGAGTTGATATTGAATGATGGATTCCTTGTGCTCTTGCTTCTTTAACATCTCCTTAGCCTCCTTAGGTCTTAAATCTGTCAAAAGTCCCAAAAAATCCATTTTTATGTATATATACCAGGTAGGGTCAGTCTCAAATGAAAACGCCTTCTCCTATGTGACATAGGACACTTTTCTGAAACTCAACGTGCGTGGCCGCGCACCTGGAAGTGTGCTCGCGCACTTGCCCGCGCACTTTTCACCCTGTTCTGCATCCAGTGCGCGCCCAATGCGCCACCAGTGCCCGAACGCGCACGTGGTTGGTATTCTATTGGGAATTTGGGGAAGTGTAAAACATGAAAGCTGTAGCCCTTTTAAATATCTTTTCAATAATAAATTGTGGATCCGAAATGGATTTTTGAGCGAAAAGTTATGTGAATTTTACTGGACAATGCACAGTATGACTGCTCGATTCTTCGCTTCATTCACAAAGTGCACTATCATCTGTTGATCCCCGAACACAATCCCGGCCTAATTCCTTGGGATTTTTCTTATACTTCAAAGCTCCAGAGTAACTCGAATTCATTCCATAACATCTACATAGCTCGGAATGGCTCCTACAAGGCATAAAATACACAGTTAGTGCAAAAAACTAGCAATTAAAGCTCCAACTCAATTAAAGTGTAGTAAGTTAGAGTGTAATAAGCGACTAAAATACAAGATTATAGTCTACCATCAATGCCCCACACTTAAACCATTGCTCATTATGGAGCAATCAAACTACACTTTATAAAGACACAGCCTTATTAAGCAACTTTCCTAACTGATCACATCGAGAATATTTAAAATAGACTAAGAAAAATAGTGTAACATCTTCACCTCAAGAATTGACTCACAAGCTCCACACATCATTCACAACTTACACTAACATAAACGTCAACGACATTACCTTCCTTCATGAATCATGTGCGCTCACACAACAAAAGAGATTTGTTCCACACACATAAAATTCAAGAACAATTAGGAACTCAAAATATAAAGAATTCACTCACTCTTAGAAACAACATTCGTATGTCACAAACGATGAACCATAGGCTTTCCCATAATGTACTACTCCACTATTCGAGCTCATTCAGTCAAGGATCAAGTAAGACTTTCGTTGGTTGTAATGTATGTTGCTGGACGGGTATGATACATTTAGATATAAGAGTGACTACACCTCCCTAAGCACTTTAATACATACACTTTAACATTCAAAATTCCACACTTATGTCAAGCCATGACTCCACCTTCACACCAATATACATCAACTCCTAAAATATTTAAGCACATTTGCATCAAGAGTTACCACTATCAAAGAATATTTTGCACAACAATACAACTATATTTTTTCTTTCTTTTTTCAATTCAAGTGGCTCTTAGTTTTTCAAAACATTGCACCCTTCTCCTTATTTCATTAGTTCTACTCAAAAGCCCAACCAACCACCCCACACTTCAACTTTTAAAAAGTTCATAACAATTTTTAAGTGCTCATGAGAGATACAAGGTTCAAATAGATAGTCAATTCAAACAAATAGGTAATGCTTGTAATGTGGTTGCCAAAGAAACAGAATTACATGCTCAAAATGGGTTAACTAAGATACATAACAATTAGGAAGGAAAACACATATATCTGGCTCAACAAAGAAATGCCTATATCATTTCCAAGACTGAATAAACTTACTATTTTGCTTTGCAAACACACAGGGTAACTTCTAGGCATCAAATGTAATGCACAGAATACACATAACCTCACACACACATGGCGCATAACTCGCTCAGGATTGGTGTCACGACCCCGGTTCGCCCTTCGTGAACCATCGTGATGGTACCTAGTCTCTACGACTAGGTAAGCCTAACAAATATGAAAAATAAATAAAACTTGCGAAAGAAATAATTTAAAGCCAAAATAACTGAATGAAACAGAATTTAAAAATGCCGCTCGGCATATACAATACAACTTCTCGAACTAACAACATTTCCCAAAACCCGAAATCTGATGAAACCACAAGCCTTGGAATGTCTACCAGTGTCTAACTCCAGAGTATCTAACAAGGAAAAGAAAATACAAAAGGGTTAGTATAATAGAGAGAGTAGAAAGGGATTCCTCGGTCTGCGGACACGACAGATATACCTCGAAGTCTCAGGAACAGTCGCCTCGCCTCAAGAGTGATAGGACCGAGTCAAAGTTCCTGGATCTGCATATGAAAGACATGCGCAAAAAGGGCATAAGTACACCACAGTGGTATTCAGTAATTGCCAAGCCTAACCTGGGTTGGGTAGTGATGAGGAAGGTTAGGGCCCTACTGAGGTTAAATAGAATATAAAGTTTGACAGTGTAGAACAGAACGGTATAAATAAGTATAGTAGTAAAAGTAACACAAGATAATAAGGGCAACAACAACTATTACAGAGGCAAGGTAAACACAAAGAAATAAGGCTCAGCACCAAAACAACAATCGGGGATCTCCCAGGATACCGTCCTGTAGTCCCAATTATACATATCCAATGGATCTCTTAGGATCCCGTCCCGTAGTCCGACTCATAGTGCTCGGGGATCTACCGAAATCCCGTTCCATAGTCCCAAATGTAAATACCTAGTATTGGGGGAATCTACCGGGTGCAGTCCCGTAGATCCATATAACTGTGCAGGGGTATCTACTGGAATCCCACATCCGTAGTCCCAAATAAACAGACAAGGGGGAGCTACCGGAATCCCACATCCGTAATCCCAAATAAACAGACAAGGGGGAGCTACTGGAATCCCACATCCGTAGTCCCAAATGTAATTACACAGTAGCATTAGGAAAATATTCAAAAATGTCAATTTCATATCAAGGAAAACAAGTAATTCTAGCCTAGCATGCTGCACGGAATTCAGATAAAGTAGTTTGAGCAAATAAAGCATTTAAAATACTTAGACATGCTTTCCTAAGCTAACAACAGGCTTTAAATGCAGGTAATATAAACAGGAAAAGAAACATACTAGTAATTACTTAAGGAAAACTGAATTTTTCAATAATTAGCATAAGTACGCACTCGTCACCTTACGTACAAGACATTTCAATTAACAGTAATACCAAATCCTAAGGGAAAGGTCCCCCATACAAGGTTAGGCAAACCACTTACCTTGAACTAGCTCAAAATCAACCCGAGACTATGTTCTTGCCACGAGTACTCGACTCCAAATGGCCCAAATCAATTCAATTCAATTTCATAATGTAAATAACACTTCAAGTAATTGATTCTACAATTAAATTCTAAGATAATACGCGAAATTAGGTAAAATGACCAAAATGCCCCTCGGGCCCACATCTCGGAATCAAGTAAAATTTACATTTCCATAATCCTCACACTCTCCCGAGTTCAGTCATACCAAAAGTACCAAAATTGGACCTAAATGGTCCCTCAAATCATCACTCAAAGGTCTCTAATTAGTTAAGCCCTAACCCCCAATTTACAACTGATTTTGCTTTAATTTTTCATGCTTAAAATGATAAAAATCATTCCAATAACGAGTTTAACCAAATACTTTACTCCAATGAACTCCTCTGAAAATCCCTTTTGAAAATGCTCCCCAAGGCTTCTTCCCGTTTGAAAAGAGGTGAAAATGACTAAAATTCGCGAAGGCAAGAATTTATATGTTTCTGCTTCTGCGGTCTCGCTTTTGTGGACCAACGGTCGCATCTGTGACAATCACTAACTCAGCCTGTTTCCGCACCTGCGATTCCCCATTCGCAGATGTGATACCGCTTCTATGGTAAATCTCCCACATCTGTAGATTCTGCTACTCCTGCCCAATTCCGCTTCTGCGATGACGAACGACGTTTCTGAGGCTACACACCTACGGGACCCAATCGCAGGTGCGGTTGTGATAGAAGACCAGCAGCTTCAGCTGCTCAAACAACTCTCAATCCTTCCGATAACCTTCCGAAATCATCCCTCCCCCCTCCCCCTGGACCTCAACCAAAAACACAAACAAGTCTAATACCACTATCCAAACTTATAACAATCCTTAAAACACCTAAAACAACATCAAAATGACGAATCACCCACGGATTCAAGCCTAAGAACTCCAAAACTCTAAAAATACGCTTTCGATCAAAAAGTCTATCAAAGCTCGCCGAATGACCTGATACTTTGCACACACATCACATTCAACGCTACAGAGCTACTCCAACTTCCAGAATTCAATTCTAACCCTCGGATCAAAATCTCACTATCGAACCGGAAACTTCAAAATTTGACTTTCGGCATTTCAAGCCTAAATTAGCTACGGATCTCCAAAACACAATCCGAACACGCTCATAAGCCTGAAATCACCCAATGGAGTTAACGGAACCATCAGAATTCCATTCCGAGGTCGTCTTCGCATTGTTTTGACTACGGTCAACTTTCCAACACTTAAGCTCTCATTTAGGGACTAGGTGTCCCAAAACTCTCTGAAACTCGAAACTGAACATCCCGGCAAATCAAAATAGCAGAAATAAACACGAGGAAAGTAGTTAATAGGGGATCAGGGCGTTAATTCTTAAGACGACCAGTCGGGTCGTCACAATTGGTTTGTCAAGACACTTTAGTCAAAACAGTTAAACAAAGTTAAGATCATACAATTTAAGGTACTTATACAAGAGTTAAAAACTGAACCTAAGCGCCACAACTACATCACTCACTATTCTCAAGGCATAACAAAGTTAAGAGATATTGTTTTCTTTTCAACTCATAGCATAAGGTTTCCTACTTCTAACAAAAATAAAAACTAACTACTCCCAGTTCAAACAAAACCCTTGAAAAAGAACCGCGGTCCAGAGAAAAACCAAGGGGGAATTAATACACTATCCTACACGATAAAATCTTTTTGTATTTTGCTTTCCACTTTAATCTCTCAAGAAACCTGTCGAATGATATCCATCGTCGGGAAATGTCGGAAATTTCAGAAAATTTATGTTTTTTTCATTTTTTTCTAACTACTAAAAAGCAAAATCTAACTAGTATACATAGAACATACAAATATCCCCCACCCCACACTTTAAGTTGTGGGATGTCCCCATGACACACAATTAAAAATCATAAGGTAGAGGAAACTTTCCTGAATCTCTAGTCGAGGTTTGAATCGAAGTCGGGACCTATTCCACGCGCCCGAATTAGTGCACACTTCAATTTCAAAGGGCCACTGATTTGCATCTTCAGACAACTCATCAAGAATAGTGACTGTCTCCTCTGGAGTCTTTTTCCTCAATTGACCTCCATATGCATTGCTCAATGTTTTGCGTGAGGTTGGTGTCAAACTATCCCAAAAGTGCTGGAGTTGCATCCAGAGTTCAATTCCGCTGTGTTGACACTTTCGTAATATCTCCTTAAACCTCTCCCAAACTTCAAACATGGTCTCAGTCTTGTTCTGGCAGAAGTTATTGATTTCTCTTCTAAACTTGCTCGTTTTAGCTGAGGAGAAATATTTAGCAAGAAATTTTCTGGTCATCTCCTCCCATGTTCTAATCAATCCCTGGGGCAAGCTTCAAAGCCAATGCTTTGCATCATCTTTAAGTGTGAAGGGAATGTCCTTAGATAAACAACATCTTATGACACACCATTATACTGAAAGGGATTCATGATCTACTCGAAGTCCATCAGATGATTGTTTGGATCTTTGTTCATCTTTCCTCTAAAGACACAACTATTTTGGAGGGTTTGGAGCAACCTTTGCTTCAATTCGAAATTATTTGATACAATTGGAAGTGGTCTCACACTTGATAAACCTTGGTTGTAGACTGGTCTAGCATAATTGCCAAGTGTTCTCCTTGGCCAGGGGCTACGTTTCCGTATTGGTCTGCACCCAAGGGCTGATTCTGAGCCACTCATAGAGCCTTCTCCTCTTCATAAGCGTGCCTCTCTCAGTGCTGCTTCTTCATCATCCCTTGCAGCGTTCTCTCTAAGTTGGGCTACCTCTCTCGTAGCCAAATGAACATTATTATCATCTCCAGCCATATCTTCTTTGGTTAAGGATTGCCTAATCTTCTCTATTTTCTCAGGGATATTTCTTTCCTTCCTCAACTATCGCAGTTGTTTCTCGATTTCTGGTTCGTATGGTTGCACTTCTTTCCCAGAAGATCGAGTCATGCGCCAATCTAACCTATAGCATGCACACAGTCAAAGAACACCCAGCGTAAAACAGAGAAAATAAAATAAAAAGAAACATTCCTGAATTAGCACTACAAACTATTTCAAACACTATTGATTGCCAATTCCCGGTAACGGCGCCAAAATTTGACGAGCTTAAAACATACACCTAAATATGCTCGCTAGTCAAATATAGTAAATTATAATATCGTCTCCACAGGGATTAGAGTTGAACAATATTTTTGTAGTTTATAGTTCAATTGCTATCCAAGATGATTAGCAGTTGAGAACTATGTGAGTTAAACTAAAATTAACTAAGAATCTAAACTATTGGCTAATGACAGTCGACCCAAGTAATGAGCAAAGAAGTTTATCAATTGGGAAAAGATAGGGTTGATAGGATAGATGCAAGACATGTGTTTAGGATCTAACTCTAGATAATTCACTTCTAATGTTCAAGTGAGTCTCTCGAATTCACTTAGTTATTAATTCAATTGTTTAGTAGAAACTCCTCTCTCGATTAAGCCTCAACCTCACAAGATGAACTAATTTTTAAGTACATGAATATATGCAAGAATTCGTAGTGAATTGGTCTTTAAGAGGACTTCTCTCGATTATCCTCCTAACTAAGTTTAATCACCAATTCAACTAGACTCTTTCCATTACTACGAAGAATTAATGAATTCAACCAACAAAATTTAATGCAAACAATATCACAAGTTATGCCTCTCTCGATTACATTAAAAAGTGTGTCACGACTCCAAATACCCCGATCATAATGACACCTATCATAGTACTAGGCCAACCGAAACAACACGAACCACATGGAAGATCTTTTGTAAAATTTACTCTTTTCTAAATAGATTAAGTCTCAATTCTTTCATTTTAAATTATTAAGAGAAATACACGGAAATAAGTGCGAAAATACAATCAACAAAGCCCGAATCTGGTGTCACTAGTCATGAGCCACTAAGTACAACTCAACATCTGTTTAATACAAATTAAGTCTGAAATATAAAGTATTAGGATAGGAAGAAGAAGGGCAGGGCTGCGAACGCCGTGCAACTACCTTGCTAACTCCGGAAACTACACAGAAGCTGCTGAACGCTCAGAAATACCTAAATCTGCACACAAGGTGCAGGGAGTAATGTGAGTATGCCAACTCAGTAAGTAATAAAAGTAAATAAAGACTGAGCAGTAAGAAATCACGTAATATACGTCATATCACAACAGCAGGTACAATATGTTTCCAAAAAACAGGATACAAATCAAATCATCTCGTTAAACTCCCATTTCAGTAAAATCCTTTGAAAAATAACTTTTTAACAGTTTCAATAGAGGTTCAATGTAGTTTATAGTGAAAGTGATGAAAATCTTAATCGGCCCCTCGGGCAAAAATAAATCATAAACATCCCTTCTAGCAAACCCCACAGTCATTCATATACATCACATAACATGAAAATCTCAATGGAAATAAAAAAACCAAATCAGCAATTTAATTCCAAACATCTCGTAAAAATTTCAGTCTCAATGAAAGTTGTTCAAAACATTTGTTTAACATTTTCAATAGAGGCTCAGTATAAAGCTGAGTAAAAATAGTAATTTCATAAAACAAGCCCCTTAGGCAAAGCATCACTCATATACATGTATATATAGCCCATCGGGCAAGCCTCTCAGTCACTCATGACTCAACTGTTATCAATCAGCGCTCACACTTAGCATTCACGCTCAATAGGTACTATATAATAACTGTTGTGGCGTGCAGCCCGATGCATATATCACTGCAGTGTGCATCCTGATCCATATATATAGTCGACTGCGCTCACTAGGGGTGTGCAGACTCCGAAGGGGCACCTACAGCCCAAGCGCTATATCGCTGCAGCGTGCAGCCTGATCCATAATTATATAACCTTCACAACTAGGCTCTTAGCCTCTCTCTCAATCATCAACCTCACAATTAGACCCTCGGCCTCTCTCTCAGCCATCAACCTCACAAGCCACTCGGACTATCAATAAAACAAGGCGTTCAACCCAAAAATATCATTTATAGTATCAAAACTGATTAAATAAGGCTGAGTTATGAAATCAGTAAAACACAACATCACTAAGTACAAATATTAAGTCAAAACAGTGAGGAATAGTAGTAAAAAAGCCCCATAAGGGTCCAAAACAATTGGCACGAGGCCCAATAATGGCATTCCGCCCGAAACACAGCAATACTTTCCAAAACATACTGATATCAAAAAGGTTTTCAATCAAGTACGTGACTTAACAATCGTATGGGATGGACTAAGTCACAATCCCCAACGGTGCATGACCCCACACTCGTCATCTAGCGTGTGTGTCACCTCAAAGTAGCACAACAATGTAAAATCCGGGGTTTCATACCCTCAGGACAATATTTACAATCATTACTTACCTTAAACCGAACGAAAATCTACTTTGAAATGCCCTTGCCTCTCGACTCAGCCTCAAATCACCTCGAATCTATCCAAAATCAGAATCATATCATCAATACATGCCAAAGGGACAAAGCCCACGCGAAAATTATAAATTTAAACTCAAAATCCCGAAATTGGCCAAACCTAACCCCCGGGCCCACATCTCAGAATCCAATAAAAATCACATCAATAGAATCCTTATCCTCTCATGAGTCTATACATACCAAAATCATCAAAATCCGACATCAAATGCCCATTCAAATCCCAAAAATCATCTCTCCAATTCTCTTCCATCCCCCCCCCCAATTTTCACCCCAAATTTCCAATTTATATGATAAAAATCAAGATACAATCATGGAATTTAACCAAAATTAAGTGAAGAACACTTACCCCAATCACTTCTCTGAATGAGACCTCAGACCATCAACCTCAGCTAAGACCCAACATTACGCAAATGAGACCTCAGCCACGCGTTCGCAGTAGCCAACTTCATAGACCTTCACGATCGCAGACCCAAGTTGGCGATCGCATAGAACAAATCCTCTGCAACATAAAACCAACAAAAATCTACTAACTCTTTAAGTCCAAATATGTCCCGTTGAGCATCTGAAATACACCTGGGGCCCTCGGAACCTCAACCAAATATGCTAACATATCCCATAACATAATTCAAACTTGTTCCAGCCCTCGGAACACTCAAAACAACATCAAAACATCGAATCACCATCGGATTCAAGCCTAAAGATTTATAAACTTCCAAATTTCACAAACGACGTCGAAACTTATCAAACCTCATCCGAATGACCTGAAATTTTGCACACACGTCACAAATGACACTATGAACCTACTCCAACTTTCGAGATTCCATACCAACCCAGATATCAAAATTTCCACTGCCCGACCTGAAAATGCCAAATTCAAATTTCGCCAATTCAAGCCTAAATCTTCCACGGACCTCCAAATTCTATTCTGTATGCGCCCCTAAGTCAAAAATAACCTGACGGAGATAACCAAACATAAAAATACAAATCCGAGATCGAATACTAAGAAGTCAAAACTTTGTCAAATCTTTCAAATTTAAAGCTTCAAACCGAGAATTGTTCTTCCAAATATATTCCGATTATCCTGAAAACCAAAACCGATGATTTACATGAGTCATAATAAATCACACATGGCTATTCATGCCCGAGAACTGGCAAGTGAAATGCAATTTCTCAAAATGACCGGTCGGGTCGTTACGTCCTCCCTCACTTAAATATATGTTCGTCCTCGAACGTACCGAGAGTTGTTCCGAAAACCATCAAACCACTATGAAACCTTACCATGCATATACCCGGGGGTGATCCCACAACACCCTATCCCATATAGGTCCGATAATACAACATAACTGAAATTTCACAATATAACCTATCCCATAAACCTTAGAACCAAATTTCCACTTCCGAAATCATCTATAAGATCAGAATCTCACATTTATACTCTGAATAAGTCCGAAAAAATTGTAACAAACCATACCTACAACCTCAGATGCAATTACATGATATACCACATAGCTCAAACACTCGTAGCGATAACTTCTAATCACAGCAGTTGCTCAGAACAACCGAATATCGATAATAAACCTTGTTGATACCCAATTTTTCCCTGTATATTTTAATATAAAAAATACTTTCAAAATAGCATATGTATGCATATATAAGTATGTCCAAATATTTTATTATTTTTCCTTAATTTTTAAAGATTTGTAAATCGATTTATTGCCCTATTTTATCCATAAAAAACCAATAATTATTCCCAAAATTATCATTTTGGTGATTCATTTATTGCATTCTCATATTTATGCTAAAATATAGATAATATAATTTTTGCATATTTTTAAAAAGTCATTTAGTATTTTTAAAGTTAAATTGTATATAATTACAACATTAGCTTCTTCTAAGATTAATTACGTTTATATTCATAAACATTAGGTCTGGCATTTTTAAATAGTTAATTATGTGCTATAAATTATTTTGGTAACTTTAATTTATTTCCAGAATTTAATTTATTATTTTTTATAAATTAAATAGGAAAAATTGGCTATTTAAATGTTAACCCAATTTCATTTCGATTATAGCCCAATTCTGACCCCCAATTGAACTCAATTGAAACCATTTGAACCCCCGACCCAATTCCGATTTAATCCGACCCAAACCCATCTTCATAACACGCCCACTCGCCCATTTTGATCCAGGCCGTTGATCATTTAGATCAACGGCTAACAACCATCCTTGCCTTTTTAATTCAAATGACCCCTAACCCTAGCCTCACTTCCAAATTCCGCCGCCTCTGAATCACCTTCTCTCTCAACTCTCTCTCAAATCCTCTCAAACCCTAGCCGTCGCCATCAACTACAACCCTAATACCTCCCCAAATCTATGGTTCCCAAAGTCATCGGAGACCTATATCCACTTCCCATGGCTTCTACATGCTCGATTATTATGGTTTCGAGGCTAGATCTCAAATGATCTTGGTTCAGGCTTGTTCGATTGCAGTTCATGGCTGTTCTCCAGTCATCTCCGACTTTTTCTCTGGCCAGCCATGACTATTCGAGTCAGACTCTTGACTCTCCTGCTTAGATCGTTGGTTTTCAAAGCCTTTCTCACCACTTGGGGTTCTTCTAAAACCTTAGCCTTTAAGGTTCCTTCGATTTCTTTTTATATCTGTTTTAGATCTATGTTTGCTCTGAACTTCTAAGTCCTTTTCTCAAATTTTCTTTTAAAACTCTGCTTTCAAACCCCCTTATCTTTCCGATTAGGGTTTCTGTTAAGTTATTTCAAAATGTTTCTCTGATTCTTTGACATGTTTGGCTATGATTGCTTATATCATTCTTCTACTTGAGTTTGCATGTTAAAACCCCCAATTTCTTTTAACTATTTACTAAACGAATGTTTGTTTGCCTGAGTTTTGTCCGATTTGTTTGCTTATTCTCTTTTAAAACTCTCCTATTGTTGAAAATCCCAGGGTTTTGGGTCTGATACTGTTCGTTTAAGTGCATGACTCAATTTGAAGTTCTTTATTTCGAAATCTTTTGCTCCTTTTGTGTGATTCTTCGTATTGCTAGGTTTCTATCTTCTCTAAAACTCAAATATGCTCGAAACCCTAATTTTTCTAAAGTGTCTTTCCTCACCTGCTACTGTGAGACCTTCGCATGCTTTTGATACTCTATGTTTTCTTCACTACTTGACCTATTGGACTGTCATGCTTTGAATATTGCTATCTACTGAACTTTTGTGCTACTGTTGTGTGCTATTTCTTCTTGCCAACAGGCCTAGCCTCGCATGTATAATGTTTATGCACCCTATTTATATGCTGAGTCTCCTTCTTTGACTAATTTTCAAACTCGTGACTAAGTTTAAACTTCTCCTTTGTGAGATTCTGATTTTACTCGCCTATTAAGGTTAATTGATTTCTTTCCTGTTTTGCCTTACTGAATCCTTTCCAAAATTAGAGTATCTCTGTACCTAGACTCGAATTGCATACTTGTTATTTTACCACTTCTTTTATGGCAACTTTCAGCCTGCTTTTTAATTGATTGTTTTCCTTCTTTCGAACCTGTCACTACCCGTTAAGAAAATAACCCCTTAATTAAGGGCAATCACTTGTATAATAGATTCTAAATCATGATTGTTTCCATGTTTGTAGCTTATTACCTCTTTCTTACTCGTTTTCAAAAAAACTATAAATACCCGTTACTTCTTCTCTTTCAAACACGGACACTTTTAGTTCTGAACTCACACTTACACTCAAACACTCTTTCTTGCTTTACTACTACTTGTGGTACTACCTGTTTAGCCGGTTGAAAGCCAAGGCTATATTTCGAAATCTTGCTACTTTTCTTTACTGCACTTTGCTTCTTTGACTGGTATGTTCTAATTAAGTTTTTCAGCACCAACAACAACACTTACTTACTGATTTTGCATTCTTATATGCCTGCTACTTGTATTTAATTCAGTACCATTATTTAGCATGTTGTAATTTCCTTTCTCTTGTTCTGAATCAATGTACTATGAATCTCAAATCCCTACCCCAATGTGATTAATACTTGTGGTTAGTTTGGGGGATGACAACATTGAATATTGCTGAACATGACCCAAACTTGATCCTGCTATGATCATAACCTCCATGTTACCCTTATATGTTGTGTGTTCTGGTTGATTTACAAGCATGTCAACACTCCCTATTGTTGTGCTTGCCCAAAATTAACCTATGTCTAAGTATATAGGCCCCCTTGCAATGGATTCCTAATCCCCTGCCCCTTTGTGTGAAGTTATCAATTCTTTGAAGTGTTAATGGCTGACTCCCCTCACCTTTTCCCTCTCCTTTATTCCCTAAGTTCTTAGAACTCAGTTTATGCACTTTTCACTCTCTTCTTAGACTTAAGTTCCGCCCCCCCCTCATGTGAGCCTTGCCTTGGGACCCATGAGCTCCCTCTGAACTTGGACACATAAGGGCTGGCATTTCCACACTACACTTGTCCCTATTCTGGTTATGGAATTTGGGTGTGAGCATTTCCTGGGGTCCTATTGAGGTCCTTAGGGAAATCTAACACACTCAAGGCTGAGAAAGGCTTTGGATCAATGGTATTTTGAGTTGGTTTATCTCATAACTTAGAGAGGAAGTCAATAATCAGGCTTCCTCTGGTTGTAACTTTTCTTTGTACTTTTTTGTAATTTATTATTCCTAGTTTGTAATAATTTGTAATGAACATTTGGGGCTGGCTAGTGAAAAAAAGGTTGGGAAATTATTCATGCTCAAAGGTAGAAAACATGCCTATAGGACTACATTCTCTACTTGTTCAAATCCCATTTAGAAAACATGCCTATAGGACCGCTCCAATTCTGCATATTCACATTACATTTAGAAATAATGTCTATAGGACTTACTTGTTCAACATCACATCTAGATAACCTGCCTATAGGGATTATCTAAAATTCTGCACATTTGTCACCGTTTAGATATCATGATTTTTTAGGGCCCATTTGGTTATAACCAAGTAGCATGCCAAAATCAGTAGCGCATAGAAATCATGCCTATAGGGGTTCGTAATTAAATTTGAGTTGTTCCATTAACATTCAATGTTAGATATCATGCCCATGTGGATTAGAGTCAGTAATAGTAGATACTATCATCTGCAGAATTTGGAACAGGTCTAATTTAAATTAGTCTATTCTGAACCTCTGTTTAATATTTCCCTTAGTTTCAATAAGGTTTAGCAAACATGTCTATAGGATTTCAAGAAGTATGTTTTGAGTTATCACTGTTTCACCACCTTCTGAATTAAGTAGATATCATGCCTATGGGACCCTGTCAAAACACTTAGGCAAGATTTAGAGTAATAACTGTAAAATTGAATCCGCCTTTGTTAGTTGTTACAACCAGCAGGCAAGCCTGATTCAAACTTCTTATCTGAGTTATGTACTAAACTAATCTGCCTCAATAATTAACTTCCCTCATCTTTATGTGGTTTAAATCAGACCTAAAAAGTATGTGCAAATCATGCTAGTTATGTGCTTTCGTTTTGAGGAGGTACACATGAGCCTTTTGTCTGTTTACTTGCTTCCCCTTTATATGCCATATTATTTGTTTTTGTATGTCACATTAGATTTTTATCCTTTGAAACCAATCAGCCTAATATCCCTTCCCTTTAGGAATAGTAGTCCTAAGTGCCTCCGGGATTGATAGGAATGAGATGGGTAATAACATGCAATAGTAATTGAGACCAATCCGTGTTGTAATACCTTAATGGGGTGGGAATGGTAGATATGGATATGATGACTGGTGCGCTAATGCCACGCGTAACCCCTCTTTTGAGGAGTGATTATCGGGTATTGTATTGATGTGATCCATATTTTTTGTAAACCTATGACCCCCTTTCTTTATTCCCCTCTTCTTTTTTAAGCATTGTAACTCCTTATTTAAAATCAGCTCTTTTAATTGCTCTTTCAAACATTTTTTACTTTCAAACCATTGTGCATTGAAATCCCCTCTTATTTGAGCCTTATCTGCTTATATGTTAATTGCACTCCAAATTCACAATAATTGTCTAGCTGGGAACCACACTAGTGGATCTTGAGGGGTGCCTAACACTTTCCCTTGGGATAATTTCAAGCCCTTATCCAATCTCTGGTTACCTAAACAAACTTAGAACTGAATCTCTATTGGTGTCTTTATGCACCTTAATCATTAGGTGGCGACTCTTCAAATGCAAAAACCTAGTTACCAAAAGGAACGAGTTGTCCTTCCAAATGTCATAAACCCAATTTCGTGAGAAAAAGGGGGCGCGACAGCATGGCGACTCTGCTGGGGACTTTTAGGATTTTACCTTTTCAGACTATTATTGTGAATTTATGTGTTATTACTTGTTGAATTCCTTTAAACATTCAATTCCCATTTTCGATTGCAAAACTGACTTGTCTTTTTGTTTCTTTCCTTTACTACTGCTGTAAAATTATGAAACTGTTGTATTTACTGCTTTCTTAAACGTGCAAATATGTGACAACATGTTTTTAATTATTTCATAATCATGCTCAACACCATATTCCACTCGTGCCAAACAAATCCCATAGCAACGCTTATGATGAGTGGTTGCGCTCTTCCGATATTATCACCCCCTAAATTCGAAAAAGGCGTATTTACGGTAAAACCAGTCGATCAACGGTGTAGTCGACGGTTCCATTCCTTTCCCCTTTGAGTTGTCCGCTCAAGGGTACCAGTCTAGAACCTCATAGAAACCTTACTCTATTCAAGTTGTGCATGCAACATGGTCAAACCTAGTCGGGTCAGTTATGTTGTCCACATAATGACCCTTTAAGATAGCCTTGACCAAAGTCCACTGGGTTTCCTAAACCCAAACGGATGTGACAACATTCTATTCATTTATTTGGAGAACTAAATGCTTCATGCTAATTGTTGACATTAAATAGTCGAGTCCGGTGGGGGTATGGTCTTAACCCTTTTGTTTTGAAGAAAATGAAGAACGAGGTCCCCAGCTTCGATATGGTTAGCATACCCTCACTCTTGCTAGACTGGTGGAAGAGTCTTCCATCGAATGACCAAATCAATGAGTGGAAGGAGAGGGTCTCCAAAGCTAGCAAAAAGTTGGAATATCTGGAATACAGTTTGCTGGAGTCGGAAGAAAAAGTAAGGAAGAGAGTCACCGACTGCCAAAACACTGAGGGAAACGAAGGAGAACACCTGGCAAAGGCATTTTTACTGGTGAACCTACTGAAATTGGAGGATTTGATTAACGAGAGCGTTCAACCTGAGGAAGGTCCTTCTGGGACCAAATAAATAGGAGTTTATCATTTCGCTTTATAAATTGTAATATGGCCAATGGCCATTAATGATTTTCATTTCCTGTTTACTTAGTGTCAATTTGGGATTCGTCTATCTTTATCAATAAAATGAGGCATTTAGCATCCTAATTTTTCCAAATCAATTTATCGCTAGGCCTACCTTGGGCACAAAGAGGTTCCAAATTAGGACACGTTTTACATTTCGCACTATGTGTTTAAATATTGCAATGCTTTTTATAACCCTCACTAACTTAGTTACCTTTTTGTTTTTACTTTTTGTTTTATTATTCCCCTACCCAAAGGTTAGTTCGTGCACTCTGGCAACATCATCCTATTCCACGAGATCCAAGGGCCCTCCACCCACTCCTCCTCTTAGTCTTGTCAAATACAAGAACAAAGGGAAGATGGAAGATTTGAACAACGCCAGAAAGGAAAACTCAACTGAACGGATAGAGGTCACTCATGGTCATAGTACTTTGATCCCTAAGGAATATGCATCCCAACTTGAACAAAAACTACTGAAATTTCAAGAAGAACTTGATCAGGTCCGGAATCTGGAAAATTTGTCATTTTCCCTCACCACTCCAGATATCATTTTCTCAAACACTCAGAACCCTACACCTTCACAGAACATCCCAAAGAAACAAAACCATCCCGCTCCTCACCACCACTACAACACCTACTATACCTGAAACAACACCCCGTTACCCATCCCAGAACCCCAAAACTCCACACCCACCATAATACCCCCATCTATGTGGAGACTATGCCACAATCCACCCAACCCATCTCAAACACACCCGAGTCTGATGATAAACACTGGCTCATCAGGAACCTGGCTGGGGAACTTAAGAAATTGACTAGCCGGATTCAAGACGTTGAAGGAAGCAAGGGGATTGAGGGGCTGAACTTTGAAGATCTTTGCATACAGCCCGATGTCGAACTACCCGAGGGGTACAAACCTTCGAAAATTGAAATGTTTGATGGTACAGGAAATCCAAGGGTCTATTTGAGAACTTACTATGACAAGCTAGTTGGAGTAGGGAAAGACGAGAGAATCCGCATGAAACTTTTCATGAGGAGCCTGAAAGGAGATGATTTGTCCTGGTATATTAGCCAAGATTCAAAGAAATGGTCGAGCTGGGTAGGCATGGCGTCCGACTTTATGGATAGGTTCAGGTTCAATACAGAGAATGCGCCGGATGTGTTCTACATTCAGAATCTAAAGAAGAAGCCCACAGAAACATTTTGTGAGTATGCTACTTGCTGGAGGTCCGAAGCTACTAAGGTCAGACCTGCCTTAGAGGAGGAACAGATGAACAAATTCTTTGTCCAGGTTCAGGACCCGCAGTATTATGAAAGGCTAATGTTGATTGAGAGCCATAAATTTTCTGACATTATCAAGCTAGGTGAAAGGATCGAAGAAGGCATCAAAAGCGGTATGGTTACGAACTTCGAGGCCTTGCAAGTTACCAATGAGGCCTTACAGTCTAGTGGTGTGTCCAAGAAAAGGGACATAGGAGCCGTAATGGTTACATAGAGAACCAAATCTCCTGTCAAATACAAAATTTACCCAACTCCTCCACTCACATATCAGCGTAATCCAAACTACCAAGCAACCTCACCCTCCTACCAAACTCCACCACCCACTTATCAATCACCTCCGCCTCCTACATATCAGCCTACTTCACCCATATATTTCTAACCCACACATGTTTACCAAGCCTACAATACTCATCCATCCCACTACCAATCACCTCCCGCACGCCAAAACTTCCCTAGACCTCGACCAAATTTTGACTGCAGACCTCTTAAACAATACACAACCATTGCTAAACCTATTGACCAGTTGTACGAGACACACAAAGCTGCTGGTTATATTACCCCCATCCCTGCTGCAACCCCTGATAACCCCTCTCAGTGGGTTAACCCAAACAAATCCTGTGCGCACCATTCTAGCATGAAAGGACACACCATCGACAAATGTCGCACTTTGAAAGATAAGATCCAGGCTTTGATTGACAACAAGACTATTGTGGCGAAGGAACCCGCTCCGAATGTCTACAATAATCCTCTACCAGACCACAAGGGTTGAGGTGTTCACATGATTGAAACAAAGGATAATTGGGATCCCGAGGGATCATTCAGGTTGACCGCAAAGGGTGATGACCCAAAGAAGCCAATAGTTACTCTTAATCCGATTGTAGTCCAGATGCATCCCTCTGGGGACACTGAGGTAAATATGTTTGTGCTACTTAAGTTTGAAACAACGCCATCTGCAAAAATACCAGTGCTAATTGAGGTCGAATTTGTGTCTCTAGCAAATGCACATACACCATTCAAAGTTGCAGTTTTACTGCCCAAGGTACACGCTCCGTTCGGAGTAAAGATACCCACGCCGATCCGAGTGGTGATGTCGACCATGACACCATTCCATACAAAGGCTATACCATGGGACTATAGAGCCGATGCAAGGAGGAAAAGCAAGGTTAGGTTCGAGGAAACTGTTGCCGCATAGGGTATGACGAGAACTGGTAGGGTCTATACCCCGGAACACCTAGCTGAGTCAAGCAAGCAGGCCTCTAACCAGTCATCCATCATTGAGACAGGTCCAAACGATCTTTGGAGAAAGATACAGGCCAAGGAATACACGGTCATCGACCAGTTGAACAAAACACCGGCTCAAATTTCCATCCTTGCTTTGCTACAAAATTCTGAGGCATACAAGAATGCTCTATTGAGGGTGCTGAGTGAAGTGTACGTGCCAAGCAACATCACTGCGGGGAAATGGCCAACATGGTAGGACAGGTATTGAAAAGTCATAAAATTGCTTTTCATGAGGATGAGCTGCCACCTGAAGGGTTGGGTCGCAACAAAGCACTGCAAATCACTGTGCAATGCGAGGACTACTTTATCACCAGGATCTTGATCGACGGGGGTTCTCATCTCAATATTTGTCCGCTGGTAACACTCAAGAAGTTGGGCAAGGGACTGCACCAAATAAAGGATGGAGCCATAAATGTGAAAGCCTTCTACGGTTCCTAGAGGTCCACTATTGGGGAAATTAGTCTGTGTTTACAAATGGGGCCAACTTGGTTCGATGTTGATTTCCAAGTAATAGACCTGCCAGTATCTTACAATTTGTTGTTGGGACGACCATGGATTCATGCTGCTGGGACCGTAGCATCAACACTGCATCAGGTGGTAAAATTTGAATAGAATCACCAGGAGGTGATCATTCACGGCGATGGTAGCAACCCTATATACAGTTGCCAGACTATTTCGTCAATCGAGGGAAGAAGGAAGCTAGGTGGAAAGACTTATCATCACATCGAACGGGTAAATGCTGTTGACAAAGACAAATGGTGGGATAATATGATCGAGAGTATACTAAATTGGAGTGGGTACGAACCTAGCAAAGGACTCGGAAAGAATATCCAAGGAATCGCTAAGCCCAAAAACTCAAGAAACACGACACCACTTTCGGTCTGGGATACGAGTACACTTGGGAAGAATCCAACAACTGGTCGCCACCATGGCGCGGTCCTTACTATCCGCTAGAGCAGCCAATACCACATTTAGAGCAAACTTTCCAACCGACCGATGTTATCTATGGGTCAGAAGAAGAGGAAGCACTGCAGCGGTAAAGAACTTATTCCTAGAAGACAATGACATAGACCGTTGTGTTGTTCTCAAGGAGGAGGGGGAGGAAGGCCCTTCCATACAAGCTGTAAGCAGAGGGGCATGCCTCAATAACTGGACCATCAGGACGACCAGAGCTCGGCGAGCCTCGGGGTAGCAAGGCTAAAATAAGTATCATGCACTATTTTTATTTACTAAATGATTTTCTTCTCGCATTTTTAATTCCCGCAATAAGATCTTCAATGTTCAAAACAATTATGCAATTTATCAAAACATTTTGACTTTTCTTATGAATCAACACTCATTATTATTTCTCTCATTACTTTACTTACACATCATTACTATTACTTATCTTGATGAACCAATGACTGTAACATGCAATGAGACAACACAACAAACGGACAATGATTCAGAGGAAGATGACATACCAGAGAATATTGTCAAAGAAGTTGAGAACTTTGAGAATAGACCTAAGTCCAACCTATATACTACAAAAATTGTTAACCTGGGAGATGCAGAAAACGTCAAAGAAACATGAATCAATGTTCACTTATCGCCATCAGAAAAAACGGAATATACAGAATTTCTAAGAGAATATGAGGACATATTTGCCTGGTCGTATGATGACATAACTGGTCTGAGTACATCTATTGTGGCTCACAAACTGCCAACCGATCCAACATGTCCACCGGTAAAGCAAAAGCTCGGAAAGTTCAACCCTGATATGACTCTAAAAATCAAGGAAGAAGTCACTAAGCAGGTCGAAGCTAAGGTTCTCAGGGTAGTAGAATACCCGACATGGTTAGCCAACATCGTTCCAGTACCGAAGAAGGATGGGAAGGTTAGAGTATATGTCGACTTTCGGGATCTCAACTGGGCCAGTCCGAAAGACGACTTCCCTTTGCCAAACATACACATCCTGATCAAAAATTGCGCCAAGCATGAGTTGCAATCGTTTGTAGATTATTTCGCTGGTTATCATCCAATCTGGATGGATGAAGAAGATGCTGAGAAAACGGCTTTCATTACGCCGTGGGGAATGTATTATTACAAGATGATACCATTTGGGTTAAAGAATGTAGGGGCCACCTACATGAGGCCATGACCACTATTTTCCACGATATGATACACAAGGAGATTGAGGTATATGTAGATGATGTCATCATTAAGTCCAAGAAAGCCACCGATCACAGGGAAGATTTGAGGAAGTTCTTCAATAGACTGCGAAGGTACAACCTAAAACTGAATCCCGCAAAGTGTGCATTTGGGGTTCCAATTGGAAAATTACTTAGGTCGCCAAGAAATAGAACTGGATCCATCGAAAGTCAAAGCTATTCAAGAATTGCCACCGCCAAAGAACAAGAAGGACGTAATGAGTTTCTTGGGAAGACTTAACTATATCACCCGGTTCATAACACAGTCTATAGTTATCTATGAGCCAATCTTTAAGAAGTTAAAGAAGAACGCCGCTATCAAATGGACTGATGACTGCTAAAAAGCCTTTGACAGAATCAAGGAATACTTGTCAACACCACCAGTCTTACTCCTGCCTGAGCCAGGTAGACCCTTATTACTCTACCTTGCAGTATCGGATGGAGCTTTCGACTGCGTTCTGGGGCAGCATAACGAAATAGGGAGGAAGGAGCAGGCCATCTATTATCTCAGCAAGAAGTTCACCCCGTACGAGGCCCGATATTCTCTATTAGAATGCACTTGTTGTGCTTTGACTTGGGTAGCTTAGAAGCTGAGGCACTACTTCTGTGCCTATACGACATATTTCATATCAAGGATGGATCATCTGAAGTACATCTTTTAGAAGCCCATGCCCACTGGAAAGCTGGCCAAGTGGCAAATCTTGTTGAGTGAATTTGACATTGTCTACGTAACTTAGAAGGCAATCAAGGGACAGGCACTAGCAGATCACCTTGCTGAGAACCCCGTGGATGGAGAATACGAACCTCTAAAAACATATTTTCCTGACGAAGAGGTATCATTCATAGGAGAAGATATTGCAGAATCCTATGATGGTTGGAGAATGTTTTTCGACGGGGCAACAAACATCAAGGGAGTTGGCATAGAAGCAGTCCTCATATCGGAAACCGGTTAGCATTATCCGCTGTTCGCCATACTCAGATTCCCGTGCACCAACATCATGGACGAGTATGAAGCCTGCATCCTAGGGCTCAAGATGGCTATTGACATGAACATTCAAGAGTTGTTAGTGATTGGAGATTCAGACTTGCTTATACACCAGGTACGAGAAGAATGGGCAACCAAGAACTCCAAGATACTCTCGTATCTATATCACGTATAGGAATTGAGAAAGAGGTTCGCGAAGACGGAGTTCCAACATGTTCCCAGAGTCTAGAATGAGTTCACCGATGCATTGGCTACCCTATCATCCATGATACAACATCCAGACAAAAACTTCATTGATCCCATTCCAGTAAAGATCCATGATCAGCTAGCTTATTGTGCCTATGTTGAAGAAGAGGCAGATGGAAAACCTTGGTTTCATGATATCAAAGAATATTGGGCAAAAGTAGAATACCCAAAACTTGCAAATCCTACTCAGAAACACACACTTTGGAGGTTGTCCAATAATTTCTTTCACAGCGGAGGAATCTTGTATAAGAGGACTCCTGATTTGGGACTATTAAGGTATGTCGACACAAAGGAAGTATCCAGGCTACTAGAAGAAATTCACACTTGGACCTGTGGTCCGCATATGAACGGTTTTGTCTTAGCAAAAAGATACTCTGAGCTGGTTACTTTTGGATGACGATGGAGACAGACTACATCCAGTATGTCCAGAAATGCCATCGTTTCCATATACATGCAGACATGATAAAGGTACCTCCAAATGAGCTTAATGCAACAAGCTCACCATGGACGTTCGCCGCTTGGGGGATGGATGTTATTGGACAAATCGAGCCCGTTGCTTCCAATGGACACAGATTTATCTTGGTAGCAATCGACTGTTTCACCAAATGGGTCGAAGCAGCATCTTTTAGAGCAGTAACCAAGAAAGTCGTGGCAGACTTTGTCCGCGACTGCATCGTTTGCTGATTCAGGATTCCAGAGTCAATCACTACTGATAATGGTTTCAACCTCAATGGTGACTTGATGAAAGCTATGTGTGAAACCTTCTAGATCCGACACAAGAATTCTACAGCCTACAAACCTCAGATAAACGGGGCTGTAGAGGCCGCGAACAAGAATATCAAAAAGATACTAAGGAAAACGATAGAAAAGCACAAGTAGTGGCACGGAAAGTTGTCATTCGCTCTATTGGGATATCGCACCATATTCTGCACATCGACTGGGGCAACCCCCTATTGCTGGTTTATGGTACAGAGGCAGTCATTCCCACCGAAGTGGAAATTCCTTCCCTAAGGATCATACAAGAAGCTGAGCTCGACGACGCATAATGGGTAAAAATTCATTATGAGCAACTAGACTTTATAGACGGAAAGAGAATGAACGCAGTTTGCCATGATCTACTCTATCAGAATAGAATGTCCAAAGCCTTCAACAAAAGAGTCAAGCCAAGACAATTCACACTAGGGCAGCTGGTGTTAAAGAAAAATTTTCCTCATCAAGATGAAGCCAAAGGGAAGTTCTCTCCCAACTGGCAGGGTCCATACATGGTTCATCGGGTTCTGACAGGAGGAGCCCTCATACTCGCAGAAATGGACGGAGATGTCTAGCCAAAGCCTATCAACTCAGATGCAGTCAAACGTTACTATGTGTAATTTTTATGCTTTCCTATATGATGTAAATTGAACTACACCTGACCTGATTCATGTTTAAGAGGGGATACAGAGGCATCCCTATGGGTTCGGTCGTAATTCAATAAAATTTTGATTTTCCCCCACAATTGGAAACTGGGGCAGAATTTTCAGAAGGACCCTCAAAATTCCAAAGTGATTTCAGCCAATCATCACAAACAACAATCAGAAACATCAACCCATTAAACTGGGGCAGAATTTTGAGGAGGGCCCTCAAAATTCCATAGCAAGAGAGATTGCAATGTCTTGAACCACGTCGCAGTCGTCGGTTCATCTAAAAGTTGTTTCTTAATTATATACTTATGTCATATTTTATAAAATCATGCATGTTTATTACTGAAACTGCCCTATTTAGCAACGCTACCCCAATGATACATACAATATCACAAGATCAAAGCCATGCAGATCAAGCAGATCCAGTAAGGATACGAACTTACCTCCCCCTTTTACAAAACTCACGGTTTTTCTTTGGATACAGGCACTTAGATTACGAAAGCATCAGACATGTTATACACTCACGAGACAAACACTGTTCAGGAATACAATTCTCAGAATTATTGCACTTACCAACATTTGCTATTCTCGCATGCCGGTGATATTCCGTGTGGCACAATGTCCCTAGCAGTCACAATATCGCAACCTACTATCAGCTAAGAAAGCTCTGTTTCCGTTTGCTACTTTATTTATTGCATAAGGCAACCATTCTTCCTTTCGAGACTAAACGTCGTCTCCATCTGTATTTTCTACATTGCATAAGGCTACCATTCTACCTTCCGAGACTAAACACTGTCTCCATCTACATTTGCATGGCTGAAAGATCGCCACCTCTACATTTGAATGGTTAAAAGATTGCCACATCTTCATTTTGCATGGCTGAAAGATCGCCACCTGCATCGCTAAAAGATCACCACTTCTACATTTGCATGACTGAAAGATCGCCACCTCTTCATTCTGCATGGCTGAAAGATCGCCACCTGCATGGCTGAAAGATCACCACCTCTACATTTTCATGGCTGAAAGATCGCCACCTCTTCATTTTCATGGGTTGAAAGATCACCACCTCTTCATTTGCATGGCTGAAAGATCACCACCTC
The DNA here is from genome assembly GCF_000393655.2 of Nicotiana sylvestris. Taxonomy (NCBI): domain Eukaryota; kingdom Viridiplantae; phylum Streptophyta; class Magnoliopsida; order Solanales; family Solanaceae; genus Nicotiana; species Nicotiana sylvestris. Next base: position 111,984,906 of record NC_091063.1, read on the forward strand.
TACATTTGCATGGCTAAAATATCGCCACCTCTACATTTGCATGGCTAAAAGATCGCCACCTCTACATTTGCATTGCTGAAAGATCACCACCTCTTCATTCTGCATGGCTGAAAGATTGCTACTTGCATGGCTAAAAGATCGCCACCTCTACATTTGCATGGCTGAAAGATCGCCACCTCTACATTTGCATGGCCGAAATATCACCACCTCTACATTTGCAGGCTAAAAGATCGCCACCTGCATGGCTGAAAGATCGCCACCTCTACATTTGCATGGCTGAAAGATCGCCACCTCTACATTTGCATGCTGAAAGATCGCCGCCTCTACATTTGCATGGCTAAAAGATCGCCACCTACTGCATCTCATGGGCTAAAAGATCGCCAAAATATCCAAAGGCGTCATTGTTGGCACTATTTTTATAGCCCGAGAACGCCATGTCATGGCCTGAGGACCCTTTTTAATCTTTTGCATATCATTATTCAAAGGCATCGTGGTTCGAAGGCATCATCCTCATAGCCCGAGAGCATCATTTCATGGCCCGCAAATCCTTTATTACATGCTTCATGGCCCTGGACATCATGGTCTAGGGACGTGATTCTAACCGTCTGAAGACAATCCTCATGGTCCGATGAGAAATTGCATCATGTTTAAATTTATGCACAATATATGCTTGTATTCCTTATTTTCAGGTAAACTCGCAAGCAACGTCCATCTCGGCAGGAGCAGTTCCGCTCCAGTTCCCATAGCCATATCAAACCTAAACATTTCTACAAACCTACCACACACCCGACCCTAGATATTACGTCCGTTCTTGAAAAGTCTCCATCGGCATACTCCGCCGACGGATGCAGAACTACATATGACCTGATTCCTGTAAGACCAGGGATATGTAGGCAGCTCGGAAGCCAGGGCGCGGCCTAAACCTCCTTGAACCGTTTCGTTCGGTCAAAATTAACCATCATATCTTTACCCTATAACTCTTTCATCCTTCCCGGGTAAAGAGGGGCAGTTGTTGATACCTAATTTTTTTCTATATATTTTAATATGCAAAATACTTTGAAAATAGCATATGTATGCATATATAAGTATGTCCAAATGTTTTATTATTTTTCCTTAATTTTTAAAGATTTTTAAATCATTTTATTGCCCTATATTATCAATAAAAACCCAATAATTATTCCCAAAATTATCATTTTGGTGATTCATTTATTGGATTCTCATCTTTATGCTAAAATATAGGTAATATAATTTTTGCATATTTTTACAAAGTCATTTATTATTTTTAAAGTTAAATTCTATATAATTACAACATTAGCCTCTTTTGGTACCTTTAATTTATTTCCAGAAATTAATTTATTATTTCTTATAAATTAAATAGGGAAAATTGGCTATTTAAATGTTAGCCCAATTTCATTTCGATTATAGCCCAATTTTGACTCCAATTGAACTCAATTGAAACCATTTGAACCCCCGACCCAATTTCGATTTAATCCGAACCAAACCCATCTTCATAACCCGCCCACCACCCGTTTTGATCCAGGCCATTGATCATTCAGATCAACGGCCAACAACCATCCTTGCCTTTTTAATTCAAACGACCCCTAACCCTAGCCTCATTTCCAAATTCCGCCGCCTCTGAATCCCCTTCTCTCTCAACTCTCTCTCAAATCCTCTCAAAACCTAGCCGCCGCCATCAACTACAACCCTAATACCTCCCCAAATCTATGGTTCCCAAAGTCATCGGAGGCCTATATCCACTTCCCATGGCTTCTACGTGCTCGATTATTATGGTCTCGAGGCTAGTTCTCGAAAGAGCTTGGTTCAGGCTTGTTCGATTGCAGTTCACGGCTATTCTCCGGTCGTCTCCAACTTTTTCTCTGGCCAACTATGGCCATTCGAGTCAGACTCTTGACTCTTCTGCTCAGATCATTGGTTTTCAAAGCCTTTCTCACCACTTGGGGTTCTTCTGAAACCTTATCCTTTAAGGTTCCTTCGATTTCTTTTTAGATCTGTTTCAAACTATGCTTGCTCTGAACTTCTAAGTCTTTTTCTCAAATTTTCTTTTAAAACTCTACTTTCAAACCCCCTTATCTTTCCGATTAGGGTTTCTGTTAAGTTATTTCAAAATGTTTCTCTGATTCTTTGACATGTTTGGCTATGTTTGCTTATGCCGTTCTTCTACTTGAGTTTGCATGTTAAAACCCCCCAATTTCTTTTAACTGTTTACTAAACGAATGTTTGTTTGCCTGAGTTTGTCTGATTTGTTTGCTTATTCTCTTTTAAAACTCTCCTATTGTTGAAAATCCTAGGGTTTTGGGTCTGAGACTATTCGTTTAATTGCATGACTCGATTTGAAGTTCTTTATTTCGAAATCTTTTTCTCCCTTTTTGTTTGATTCTTCTGTTTGCTAGTTTCTATCTTCTCTGAAACTCAAAAATGCTCGAAACCCTAATTTTTCTAAAGGGGTTTTCCTTACCTGTTACTGTGAGACCTTCGCATGCTTTTGATATTCTATGTTTTCTTCACTACTTGACCTACTGGACTGTCATGCTTCGAATGTTGCTATTTACTGAACTTTTGTGCTACTGTTGTGTGCTATTTCTTCTTACCAATAGGCCTAGCCTCACATGTATAATGTTTATGCACCCTATTTATATTCTGAGTCTCCTTCTTTGACTAATTTTCAAACTCGTGAATAAGTTTAAACTTTTCCTTTTTGAGATTCTGATTTCATTTGCCTACAACAACAACAACAACGACCCAGTATAATCCCACAAGTGGGGTCTGGGGAGGGTAATATGTACGCAGACCTTACCCCTACCCCAAAGGGTAGAGAGACTATTTCCAGGAGACCCTCAGCTCAAAAAGGTAATAGGAGCCGATATATTAGTACCATAAAAATGCATAATAAAATAACAGCAATATAAGAGATATGAAATACGGAATACGAAATACGAAATAGATGGCTGGTATAGTAAAACTAGCAGGTAAAGCCCTGCATCAATAGGCGACCAATGACATTCTTAGACTAACTCCTAACTAGCTAGTCTCACTCTATTGTGCTATAGAAATATTCACAACTTTCCCCTAACCTACAACCTTAATGCTCGACCTCCATAATTCTCTGTCAAGGGCCATGTCCTTAGTAATGCTAAGTCGTGTCATGTCCTGTCTGATCACCTCTCCCCAATACTCCTAGGTCGCCCTCTACCTCTCCGCGTGCCCACTACAGCCAGTCGCTCACACCTCATCACCGGTGCATCAGTGCTCCTCCTCTGAATGTGCCCGAACCATCTGAGTCTTACTTCCCGCATCTTGTCCTCCATGGGGGCCACACCCACCTTCTCTCGAATATCTTCATTCCTAATCTTATCCATCCTTGTATGCCCGCACATCCACCTCAACATCCTCATCTCTGCTACTTTCATCTTCTAGATGTGTGAGTTCTTTACCGGCCAACATTCAGTTCCATATAACATTGCAGGCCTAACCACTGCTCTATAAAACTTACCTTTTAGTAACGGTGGCACTTTCTTGTCACACAAGACTCCCGACGCTAACATCCACTTCATCCACCCCACCCTTATACGGTGTGTGACATCCTAGTCAATCTCCCCGATCCCCTGAATAACCAATCCAAGGTACTTGAAACTACCCCTCTTGGGAATGACTTGAGAGTCAAGCCTCACTTCAACTCTCGCTTCCGTCGGCTCAACTCCAAATTTGCACTCTAGGTATTCCGTCTTCGTCCTGCTCAACTTGAAACCTTTAGACTCAAGAGCATGTCTCCACTTGCCTATTAAGGTTAATTGATTTCTTTCCTCTTTTGCCTTACTGAATCCTTTCCAAAATTAAAGTATCTCTGTACCTAGACTCGAATTGCTTACTTTTTATTTTACCACTTCTTTTATGGCAACTTTCAGCCTACTTTTTAATTGATTGCTTTCCTTATTTCGAACTTGTCACTGCCTGTTTAGCAAGTGACCCCTTAATTAAGGGCAATCACTTGTATAATTAATTCTGAATCATGATTGTTTACATGTTTGTAGCTTATTACCTCTTTCTTACTTGTTTTCAAAAAACTATAAATTCCCGTTACTTCTTCTCTTTCAAACACGAACACTTTTAGTTTTGAACTCACACTTACACACAAACACTCTCTCTTGCTTTACTACTACTTGTACTACTGCCTGTTTAGTCGGTTGAAATCCAAGGCTATATTTCGAAGTCCTGCTACTTTTCTTTACTGCACTTTGCTTCTTTGACTGGTATGTTCTAATTAAGTTTTTCAGCACCAACAACAACATGCTTACTTACTGATTTTGCATTCTTGTCTGCCTACTGCTTGTATTTAATTTAGTACCATTATTTAGCATGCTGTAATTTCCTTTCTCCTGTTCTGAATCAATGTATTATGAATCCCAAATCCCTACCCCAATGTGATTAATACTTGTGGTTAGTTTGGGGCATGACAGCATTGAATATTGCTGAGCATGACCCAAACTTGATCCTCATAGGATCATAACCTCCATGTTACCCTTATATGTTGTGTGTTTTGGTTGATTTACAAGCATGGCAGCACTCCCTATTGATGTGCTTGCCAAAAATCAACCCATGCCTAAGTATATAGGCCCCCTTGCAATGGATTCCCAATCCCCTACCCCTTTGTGTGAAATATCAATTCTTTGAAGTGTTAATGGCTGACTCACATCACCCTTTCCCTCTCCTTTATTCCCTTAGTTCTTAGAACTCAGTTTTTGCACTTTTCACTCTCTTCTTAGACTTAAGTTCTGCCCCCCCCCCCCCATGTGAGCCTTGCCTTGGGACCCATGAGCTCCCTCTGAACTTGGACACATAAGGGCTGGCAATTCCATACTGCACTTGTCCCTATTCTGGTTATGGAACTTGGGTGTGAGCACTTCCCAGGGTCCTATTAAGGCCCTTAGGGAACTTTGACACACTCAAGGCTGAGAAAGGCTTTGGATCAATGGTATTTTGAGTTGGTTTATCTCATAACTCAGAGAGGAAGTCATGAATCAAGCTTCCTTTGGTTGTAACTTTTCTTTGTACTTTTCTGATTTAATTTATTATTCCTGGTTTGTAATAATTTGTAATGAACATTTGGGGCTGGCTAGTGAAAAAAGGGTTGGGAAATTATGCATGCTCAAGGGTAGAAAACATGCATATAGGACTACATTCTCTACTTGTTCAAATCGCATTTAGAATACATGCCTATAGGACCGCTCCAATTCTGTATATTCACATTACATTTAGAAACCATATCTATAGGACTTACTTGTTCAACATCACATCTAGATAACCTGCCTATAGGGATTATATAAAATTTTGCACATTTGTCACCGTTTAGATATCATGTTTTTTTAGGGCCTATTGGTTATAACCCAGTAGCATGCTGAAATCAGTAACACATAGAAATCATGCCTATAGGGGTTCGTAAATAAGTTTGAGTCATTTCATTCACATTCAATGTTATATATCATGCCTATGTGGATTAGAATCAGTAATAGTAGATACCATCATCTACAGAATTTGGAACTAGTCTAATTTAAATTCGTCCATTCTGAACCTCTGTTTAATAGTTCCCTTAGTTTAAACAAGGTTTAGCAAGCATGCCTATAGGATTTCAAGCAGTACGTTTTGAGTTATCACTGTTTCACCACCTTCTGAATTAAGTAGATATCATGCCTATAGGACCCCGTCTAAACACTTAGGCAAGATTTAGAGTAATGATTGTAAAATTGAATCCGCCTTTGTTAGTTATTACAACCAGCAGACAGGCCTCATTCGGACTTCTTATCTGAGTTATGTAATAAACTAATCTGCCTCAACAATTAACTTCCCTTGTCTTTATGTGCTTTAAATCAGACCTAAAAGGTATGTGCAAGTCATGCTAGTTATGTGCTTTTGTTTTGAGGAGGTATACATGAGCCTTTTGTCTGTTTACATGTTTCCCCTTTATATGCCATATTATCTATTTTTGTATGTCGCCTTAGATTTTTATCCTTTGAAACCAATCAGCCTAATATCCCCTCCCTTTAGGAATAGTAGTCCTAAGTACCTCCGGGATTGATAGGAATGGGACGGATAATAGCATGCAATAGTAATCGAGACCAATCCGCATTGTAATACCTTAATAAGGTGGGAAGGGTGTATATGGATATGATGACCGGTGCGCTAATGCCACGTGTAACCCCTCTATTGATGAGTGATTACCGGATATTTCGTTGATGTGATCCATATTTTTTGTAAACCTATGACCCCCTTTCTTTATTCCCCCCTTCTTTTTTTAAGCATTGTAACTCCTTATTTAAAATCAGCTCTTTTAATTGCTCTTTCAAACATTTTTTACTTTCAAAACATTTTACATTGAAATCCCCTCTTATTTGAGCCTTATCTGCTTATATGTTAATTGCACCCCAAATTCACAATAATTGTCTAGCTGGGAACCACACTAGTGGATCTTGAGGGGTGCCTAACACTTTTCCTTGGGATAATTTCAAGCCCTTACCCAATCTCTGGTTACCTAAACAAACTTAGAACTGAATCTCTATTGGTGTCCTAATGCACCTTAATCATTAGGTGGCGACTCTTCAAATGCAAAAACCTAGTTCCCAAAAGGAACGAGTTGTCCATCCAAATATCATAACCCCGATTTCGCGAGAAAAAGAGGGCGCGACAAACCTCTTATCAAATAAAGCCTCATTCCAACACTTCCGTATGCTTCCAATGATGAATGAAACACGCAGAAAGTCATAACCATTCCTCACATCAAGCATTCGTGGAGCCATTTCTCCTTTGGCAAGGACCATAGTAACTTTCTATGCCGAACATCGATATTATCCTTCCAACATGCTGAAATCGAATCCGTTAGTATCCATTCTAGGTCCAATGACCTCATCTAATCCAACACGAATACTTTGGTGACATGACACATCAATACAATCTAAATCCACAACCCATGCAATCCGTGCACCAATAAGCAACAGTCCGAATGTACTCAAATCATTGGAAGTGAATCAAATAAGAGAGCTATACCACAACCTCACCAGTACCACAACAACACGATGCTATGAACCCATCACACACCGTACAACCAGAACACACGAATCTAACCTGAAGGATCATACCTCAAGATAACTTTGCTGCAATGCGCGATCCTATCCAAACATGGGTCCACATGAAACACCTCAAGTTACTATATTCAAAATCAACAACCACGCACAATTTGATGTCTAGCACCCAAAAGTGAATCACCATAACCATGGAGAAGTAAGTAACACAATGCCATACCAGTCTGAAAGAGCATATCCAATGCGTAATCAATCATGAAACACCCAAATACCCGTCTGACTTAAATTTCGCTATAAGGCCCAAATAGAACCGCACCATATGTGCATATAACGAACAATCACAACTCCTCGCAACACAGAAGGGTAACTCATAGATCACTCTAGAACACGAATAGGTTCAATGACAATCGAATGGCACAACCCTCGAAAATAGCAATTTGGAGTCAACAATTTCGACTCGATGCAGAACACACATCCATACTAGGCCTACTAATGATCCCTAAATCAACTCTGGTCACCCACAATAGATATATAACCCTCCGAAAGTCCACAGTGATTGAATCACAACACATACCACCCTCTGACTAACCTTAGCTACATTTTCACAGTCCACAACCACGAAACCATCTACTTATGAAACTCTCAGTCACCAAATCAATTAGAACATATGAATCACCATTTCTGGTCTCAACTCCACCGCCTGAATATCTCACTTCTCCGATTACACAGTTATCCTATGAGGAATACTCCTGAAATTTTTCTGTGTCGTAAGGTAAAATATGAACTCCAGCAATCGATCACCCAAGAGAGTGTCGCAATACTAATGAAGTATACATAACTCAAACACATCACCCTTCCTGAAACGTATACCCTTATCAAGCCACACCAATCAATGACCTCATTTATCTAGTCATCTAAAACTATCCATGCTTCTTAAGAATTTATAACCTTCCTTCCAAAATTGAACCGTAACCTTACACATGCAATCTCAACCCTACACAACATACCGCATATACCATGCCATCCTATGCCAAATACGAGGACTTCATAATCCATTCTGAGCCACAAGCTACTACGTACTCAGCTAGCCAAGAACTTTCCAGTTTATCCCATCTAGAAGAAAATCGCTATGTATCACATGCTCCTCACACCAGTAGAAAATATACATCTCTAACCGTGGTAGAAATCATCAAGAACTCTCTGAATCTTATTTGCACAAAACCAGACCGTCAGGACTGAATCCTTTTATCTCAACCATGCTGCACAAGCCATCAAAACCTAAGAGCATTGCCACGAAATACCTATAGAAACTCATTACCTCATAAGCACCCAAAGAACTAATCATATCCCTTACCATGCCAATCCGACCTACTACCAAGCTGTCCTATTTATCCCAAGTCTCTTCTGATTTAACTTCGAATTGATTCTTCTCCTTGCCATGATACCAAAGTCCTCAACCCAGAATCACCACACGAGACTCAAGTATAAAACCACACCGCACTAAGGCTCATAAACCATTGGATTCTTCTGAAGCACCCCAAAAGTACCACAACCGAGATACCCGCTCTGAAGAGACCTTCTAGCCAAATACACCTGAAATCCCAATTATTACATGTAAAATCTTGAACCATTAGAACCATTCTTGGGAGTCATCCACTCTGCTCAAACCTCAATTAGACTGGTCAAATGGACTGGACGACCTGTGCTCCATTAGTACTCTGACACCCCAGAGAGTAACCCCACCTTAATGCAACCAAATAAATTCCTGCTCCGCGTACATTACATCTCTCACCAATAACAACTCAAGTCATTCCAAAATTCTTATACACCCATAAGGCATAACACGACCTCTATCCAAAATTCCCTTTATTCGGGTCGTCCTTGATCTCAACCTCTGTAAGCCATAATTGATTCACCAGTATGCCTCAAACTGTTATCAACATAGTACATAATCGTGCAATTAACTGATTAATAGCAGACTCCCCCACTTGGCTCAAAACCGTAGATCCAAACACACAATAACTCATAATGCATATAATCTAAATACCATAGCGAGGTTAAACTTAATCCTTCATAAGCTCGTGCAACACAGACCATTTAGTACTTCAAATCATTTGCGAACCCCGCATTCACCCTCGTAACAGTCAAGACAACTCTTCTACGCGATCCAAACTCAAACTACAGCACGTATAATTGAATGATAAAAGGGGACTCCCAACCAATGATATAAGGACCACACAAACCTTAGAACACTCCGCTGGAGATAATCCACATGCTTAGCCTCAAATTGGTATCTCTTTATACTCTTCTATAATCATAACTTTTACCCGATCACTTAACCGTCCTGAGTCTGAACTCATATCGCGACATGAAATTTACTTTATTCCACAACTAGACAACATGAAAAGATCCTTCAACACACCTATAACTCGGGGATACACATCAAACCAAGATGGAAATCAAGCACCAAATCATTCTTCCTACCCTCGGGTAGACCCTTCTTATCACATCTCAATCATATGAACACATCTCGCAGTCACATCATACTCGTCACATAACCATCTAGCCATCACTTCCACTAGTAGGGACACTACCGAACATATAAATCCAGAAGCACGTGCTCACATAATCAATGCCTCAGCGCTCAAGCTACAAGCAAAAATTTGTCCTCGAGTCCTCCAGACTGGCCTAACATCAACACACAAAAACCACATATCGCCCCTCAATCAGGGAAATCACAAGGCATCAATGCACACCAGATACCGAGCGCTCATGTGCACATACAAACGCGTGGAAGGAATTTAAAGAGTTACATTTCAAGCTAAATCAATGACGCACGATAAGAATTTAAGAATGTGGGATTTCCTAAAGGTTCTGCAGCCTCCCGAGGATAAGTACAGACGTCACTGTACCGATCCACGAGACTCTACTAAACTTGCTCATGACTCGTGAGACCTATGTAACCTAGGCTCTGATACCAACTTGTCACGACCCCAAAGACTCCAGTCGTGATGCCGCCTATCACAGTACTAGGCCAGCCGAAACAACACAAACCACATAGAAATCTTTTGTAAAATTTACTCTTTTTCTAAATAGATTAAGTCTCAATTATTTCATTTTAAATTATCAAGAGAAATATGCGGAAACAAGTGCGAAAATACAATCAACACAGCCTGAATCTGGTGTCACTAGTCATGAGCCACTAAGTACAACTCAACATTGTCTATTTAATACAAATTAAGTCTAAAATATAAAGTATTAGGATAGGAAGGAGAAGGTCAGGGCTGCGAACGTCGTGCAGCTACCTTGCTAACTCCGGAAAATACACAACAGCTGTTGAAAGCTAAGAAATACCTAAATCTGCACATAAGGTACAAGGAGTAATGTGAGTACGCCAACTTAGTAAGTAATAAAAGTAAATAAAGACTAAGCAGTAAGAAATCACGTAATCCATATCATAGCACCACATCGGGTACAATATGTTTCCAAAAAACAAGACACAAATCAAATCATCTCGTTAAACTCCAATTTCAGTAAAATCCTTTGAAAAATAACTTTCTAATAGTTTCAATAGAGGTTCAATGTAGTTTATAGTGAAAGTGATGAAAATCGTAATCAGCCCATCACCCTTCTAGCAAACCCCTCGGTCATTCATATACATCACATAACATGAACATTTCAATGGAAATAACAAAATCAAATCAGCAATTGAATTCCAAACATCTCGTAAAAATTCTAGTTTCAATGAAAGTTGTTCAAAATATTTGTTTAACATTTTCAATAGAGGCTCAGTATAAAAATAAGTGAAAACAGTAATTTAGTAAAACAAGCCCCTCAGGCAAAGCATCACTCGTATACATGTATATATAGCCCCTCGGGCAAGCCTCTCAGTCACTCATGACTCAACTCTCATCAATCAGCACTCACGCTCAATAGGTACCATATAATAACCGCTGCGACATGCAGCCGAATCCATATATCGTTGCGGCGTGCAACCCGATCCATATATATAGTTGACTGCGCTCAGTGGGGTGTGCAGACTCCGGAGGGGTTCCTACAGCCCAAGCGCTATATCGCTACGCGTGCAGCCCGATATATATATATATATACATACATATATATATATATATATATATATATATAGATACATATATATATCGTTACGATGTGCAGCCCGATCCATAAATACATAATCCTCATAACTAGTCCCTCGACCTCTCTCTCAATCATCAACCTCACAATCAAGCCCTCGGCCTCTCTCTCAGCCATAAACCTCACAAGCCACTCAGACTATCAATAAAACAGGGCATTCGACACAAAAATATCATTTATAGTATCAAAATTGAGTGAATATATATATATATATATATATATATATATATATATATATATATATATATATATATATCGCTGTGACGTGCAACCCGATCCATAAATATATAATCCTCACAACTAGTCCCTCGACCTCTCTCTCAATCATCAACCTCACAATCAGGCCCTCAGCCTCTCTCTCAGCCATAAACCTCACAAGCCACTTGGACTATCAATAAAACAGGGCGTTCAACCCAAAAATATCATTTATAATATCAAAATTGAGTGAATAAGGCTCAGTTATGAAATCATTAAAACACAGCATGACTGTGTACAAATATTAAGTCAAAACAGTGAGGAATAGTAGTAAAAAGCCCCATAAGGGTCCAAAATAGTTGGCACGAGGCCCAATCATGGCATTCCGCTCAAAACATAGCAATACTTTCCAAAACACACTGATATCAAAATAGTTTTCAATCAAGTACGCGACTTAACAATCGTACGGGATGGACCAAGTCACAATCCCCAACGGTGCACAACCCCACACTCGTCATTTAGTGTGTGTGTCACCTCAAAGTAGCACAACGATGTGAAATCCGGGATTTCATACCTTCAAGACAATATTTACAATCATTACTTACCTAAAATCGGACAAAAATCTACTCCGCAATTCCCTTACCTCTTGAATCGACCTCAAATCACCTTGAATCTATCCAAAATCAGAATCATATCATCAATACATGCCAAAGGGACAAAGCCCACGCGAAAATTATCACATTAAACTCAAAATCCCAAAATTGGTTAAACCTGACCCTCGCACTCACATCTCGGAATACGATAAAAATCACATCAATAGAATCCTTATCCTCTCACGAGTCTATACATACCAAAATCATCAAAATCCGACATCAAATTCCCATTCAAATTCCAAAAATTATCTCTCCAGTTCTCTTCCATTCCCCCCCCCAATTTTAACCCCAAATTTCCAATTTATATGATAAAAATCAAGATGAAATCATGGAATTTAACAAAAATTAAGTGAAGAACACTTACCCCAATCACTTCTCTGAAAATCCCTTCAAGAATCGCCTTATACCGAGCTCCCACTTCAATTTTATGTTATGAACTCGGAACCCTCGTTTGAATCTTTTAATTCTACCCAGATACACATTCATCACGATCGCGGAAGAACCATCACGATCGCAAAGAAGAAGAAAAGATGCTCCTGAAATTGCCCTACGAGATCGCATAATCCCTTTCGCGATCGCATTAAAACATTGCTGGATGAACTATGCGTTCGCGGAACAACCCTCGCGAATGCGAAGAGATAACCATCAACCTCAGCTGAGACCCAATGCTAAAAGAACGCGACCTTAGCCACGCGTTCGCGATAGCCAACTTCACAGACCTTCACAATCGCAGTCCCAAGTTGTCGATCGCATAGAACAAATCCTCTGCAACATAAAACTAGCAAAAATCTGCTAACTCTTTAAGTCCAAATATGTCCCGTTGAGCATCGAAAACACACCGAGGGCCCTCGGGACCTCAACCAAATATGCCAACATATCCCATAACATCATTCAAACTTGTTCCAACCCTCGGAACATGCAAAATAACATCAAAACATCGAATCACCATTGGATTCAAGCCTAAGGATTTATAAACTTTCAAATTTCACAAACGACGCCGAAACTTATCAAACCTCATCCAAATGACCTGAAATTTTGCACACACGTCACAAATGACACTACAAAACTACTCCAACTTATGGAATTCCATTCCGACCCCGATATCAAAATTTCTACTACCGACCGGAAAATGCCAAATTCCAATTTCGCCAAATCAAGCCTAAATCTTCCACGAACCTCCAAATTCCATTCCGAACGCGCTCTTATGTCCAAAATCACCCGACGGAGCTAACCAAATCATAAAAATTCAAATCCAAAATCGAATACTAAGAAGTCAAAACTTTGTCAAACCTTTCAAATTTAAAGCTTCAAATTGAGAATTGTTTTTCCAAATCTATTCCAATTATCTTGAAAACCAAAACCGATGATTTACATGAGTCATAATACAGCACATGGGGCTAGTCATTCCCGAGAACTGGCGAACAAAGTGAAATTGCTCAAAATGACCGGTCGAGTCGTTACAAAGTGAATATAGATGCAACGATTAAAACATCCAAAATAATTCAATACATAGAACTAGAGTTAATTATCCACAAACAAGTATCAATACACAAAATCCATCAAATCGTAAAGGAAATTACTCCATGTATATGAAGTAATTCATCAATACAATAAAGCAAAGAAAAATATAAAACAATCCAAACCCTTGTCATGATTAAGATTGAATGGTGGACTCCTTGTGCTCTTGCTTCTCCAACTTCTCCTTAGCCTCCTAAGGTCTTAGATATGTCAAAATTCTCAAAATACCATTTTGAACATGTATATATACAAAGTAGGGTCGGGCCCAAACGAAAACACCTTCTCCTACTTGACATAGGACACTTTTCCGGAACAAGACGTGCGCGGTCGTGCGTTGATACCCAATTTTTCCGTATGTATTTTAAATATGCATAAATACCTTCAAAATAGCATATATATATATATATATATATATATATATATATATATATATATATATATATATATATATATGCATATATAAGCATGCACAATGTTTTTATAATTTTTTCCCATAATTTTAAGGGTTTAAGTTGATTTATTTTCTCCCTTTTTTTTCATAAAATCCCCAATAATTATTTTCAAAATTATTGTTATAATAATTTATTTATTTGATTTCTATACTTATTCCAAAATATGACTAGTATAATTTTCATGCATTATATAATTACATTTAGTATTTTTAAAGCTAAATTGCATATAATTGCAATGTTAGCCCATTTTAAGATATAATTATTTTTTATATGCGTAAAATCGGACCTTATATTTTTAAAATGTTAATTATGTATTTTAAATCATTTTAGCACCTTAAATTTTTTTTCCGAAATTACCTATTATTTATTATAAATTAAAATAGTGAAAGTGGCTATTTAAATAATAGCCAGATTTGGCTTTCAATTGTCGCCCAAATTGGACCCAATCCCCAGCCCAATTTCCTATTAAACAACCCAACCCAGACCCTATAAACCCTTACCCAAACCTGGAAACTCCTACCCGGTTGAATCCTGACCGTTGATCTCCCAGATCAACGGTCCACACACACCCTTTCCTTTTTAATTACTAAACGACTCCCTAACCCTACTCATTTCCAAACCCCCTCCGCCTTCAGATGCTCTTGTCTCTCTTCTCTCTCAACCTAACCCTAATCGTTCTTCAACCATCACCTCCTTCTCCTGTCATCTCCGACGACTACCTTTCAACCCCAAGCCTCCAATGGTCCCTCCACCACCTTGCTCATTATATCTAAGGCCTTCAAGGGTCCTGGGCCATGCTGATATGGATCTAGGGTTTCTGTTACTGTTACTCATGGCTTCTCCGGTGTGATTTTGGGCAAAATCACACTTATATGTTACGATCGGTGAAGTTTACAACAGGTTCTTTCGTTTCTATCTATGTTTCCTTTGAAACCCTAACTCTCGTCTAAATCTCTCAGATCTGTGCTATTTTTATGCTCTAAGTCTGTTTCTTCCTATGTTTTCCACTATTCTTGAACGTCTTCTGAAAGATCCTCAACTTTAAACCATTTTACTTTCTTTAAAAAAATTAGGGTTCCTCGGAGTTTCTTCTACACTTGTTTTAACCAATTTTCTTTATGATTAAACCTCTTTCCTTGCTAGTTTTGACGATCTTATGTTCCTACTGCTTTTTAACTCGACTCTGTTAGAAAGCTTTAATTTTTTAAGACCTTTTTTGTTTTGTTCTGCGTGTTAGCATGGTTACTTGATCTTGTTAAAGTTCATGCTAGTTACTATTCTTCGAATGGGTTTTTCTACTGAGTTTTTAGCTTATTTTATCACCTCCATGTGATTGTTATTCATCTTGATTTGTTTATCTCTTGCTTCCTTCTGTCGATATGGCTGACTTTGCCTGTTTGCTACGTCTGTTCGTTCTTATCTATTTATATGTTGCAATATAGAATCATGACCCTCTCTTGATTTGATTCTGATTTCCTTAATTGATGGTTTGATTGCAAGATTTTCTTTCAAAACCCTAAAGTTCTACTCGTCTTTTTAAATTGACTGATTTCATTTCCTTATTTGCTGTGGTATTTCATTCTTACTGAATCCTTTCCTTAATTGGTATATTCTGTACTTAGACTCAATCATATGCTCTATACTTTTACTACCCCTTATATGGTAATAATCAGTCTTTCTCAACTGATTTCCTTTCCTTGATTATCCATTTTGGTATCCGTTTAAGCTGTGATTCCTTGATTGAAGGAGAGTACTTATATTAATTGGATTCTAATTGTGATTATTTCCATAATTATACTGAACCTTTACTTGTTACCTTATTTTCTGCCTATTTTCAAAACTATAGATACCCTAAAATTTTCATTAACACAGACGATCATTTTGGTTGTCAAAACTACCTCTCTTACTAAAAATCTCTGCTCTCCCCTCTCTCTTATGCTATTTGCTGCTATTAGCCGGCTTCAAGCCAAGGCTAATCATCTGTACTCTCTTGTTCTTTCATTCTGCTTACTTCTCTCTTCACTGGTATGTCGTAGTTTTAATTTATAGCCTCAACAACAACATGCTTCACTTATTGTTTCAGTTTCTCTTATTTCTAGTCTGCTTTTACTTGTGGTTCTGTTGTGACACTTGCAGTTAAGTTATATTATCAGCGTGTTATTATGTCTCCCCTTCTCTTTAGTTTAATGTATTGCCTTATGTGTGTTTCAAAGCATGCCTTGTCAATTTTCTTTTACTTACTGTGTACTTACCATCTTATGAATCCCAAATCCCTACCCCCCTCTATGTGTGTGTGTGTCCTTCCTGACTGGTTTGTGACTATGCCAGTGTCAACTATTTTTGAGCATGTCCAAACTAGTCCTAAGACCCTTGCTGGGTTATGTGTTTGCAGTTAAATGTCTGTGTATCCCAAACCCCTTGACCCTTTTGTAACTACTGAATTCATTTGGATTCTGTAAAATAGATGTGTGTGATCCTATCTTAAGGTATTTAAGCTTTGTTTACTACTCCAACCTCTTTTTCAAACAATCTCTGTTGCTTTACAAATTGCTTTCAAAACAGACTTTCTAATCCAGTCTTTAATAAACCTCTTTCAACTTGTGTCCTGCACTTTCACTTCACTCTTAGTCAATAAGTTCTACCCACTCTAGTATGTGTACTGCCTTGGGATCCTCTTGAGAGCCCTCTAAACTCTGGCATACTGAGGCTGTCCTTTCCACACTGCACTGGTTCAATGCTTGTTTGCTAAGTCTAGGTGTAAGGATTGGCCGGAGTCTTTGAGACCCTTAAGGAACTTTGATGCACCTAGACTCTGATTTTTCTATGGAATTGAGGCTTGTGAGACCATTTGAGGCTTTGGGAAACATGGGCCTAATTATAGGCTCCCTATAGAATAGCTTCTTCATTTTTTATTTCTACTTATGTAATTCATTCATTGGCCTGTAACAATTTGTAAACAGATATTTAGGGTATTTAATAAAAGGGTGGGTAGATGTATACTTTAAAGGGTAATATGGGTGGAAATCCTGCACTTAGGACATTATTTTTAAAAGTCTGACTGCTTGCATAAGTAGAAAATATGCTCATAGGTTTGTTTTTTGGATCTGTTTGTGTTTCCTAATAGAAATCATGCCTATAGGATCTCACTTCTAATTTCGTTTGCACAATAATCATGTTCATAATATTCTGCATTCTGTCATGTTAGAAACCATGTTTATAGGTTCCAAACCATTATGTCTTAAATTAGTAGACGCAATGCCTATAGGACTCAACTCTGATTCAATTCTAATAAGTCTTTCTGTATGTTGTTGCGAATCGACTAAAATCAGTAATCCACCTAGACATCATACCTATAGGGATTCTACTCGCAATACTGTCTGATAATTTAATTCGGCCTAACAAATCAACTTCACTACACCTCATTCATTTAAAAAAACTAGTCTTATTAAGTGTTAAACATTTCCTGAAACAAGCTCTTTCACAATTGCTTTAATCTCATTAGATATCATGCCTATAGGTATTAAAGGAGTCAATTTCGAAAAACCTATTTGTTTCTACATTAACATATGTAAGCACGTGATTTTTGCCCTATATGAGAATTACTCCCAAAAAATCCAAAAATAAAATGATTTTTCTTTGGTGTGCAATTTTGTGATATTTTGTGATATTTTGAATAATTATTTGTATTTGTTTGTGCGTGTTTATTTGATAAATTAATAAAAAATACAAAAATATGTCGCATTTTGCATATAGGATTTAATTCTACAATTGTAAGTAATTAAATTTGTTTTACAAAAATCAAAAATTACAAAATAGGCATCGTTTGCATTTTTAGCATTTAATGTCCAAATATACAATTTTTTGCTTAATTAATACTTAATTGTGCGTTAATTGTTATTGGGAGTTAATTTGCACTTTTATAACTTAATTTAGTTCTTAATAATAGTTTAAGTATTTTTATAATTTAGTTTTAGAAAAATAAAAGAAGAAAAGAGAGCGAAAATATAAAGAAAGTCGGAATTGGGCCTCTTCTTCGATTTCAAGCCATAGGCCCAAAAAATGGCCCAATCTTCCCTACGACCCAGTCCATTTCGAACTGGGTCGACCCAGTCCATAACCCAAAAGACCCAATACCCCTATCTTGCATTTCAAAGACACAAAACAAAACAAAAAAAAAAAAAAAAAACCCAAAAACCCTAAAAATGACCTAAGTCATCCGCCCCCCCCCATTCTTCTTCTTCTTCTTCTTTTCTTCTTCTTCTCCTTCTCCAAATAGTGAGCTGCCATGGCTACCCAGCAGCCACCCCCCTTCGTCGAACACCACCCAAGCACCGTCCAAACACCACCAAATGACACAACCTCCTTCGCATTCAAACGACCCCAACCCTATCCGCCATTGATGAAGCTCGGCGAGCTCAAGCTCGTTGAGCTCGACGTCTATGTCGTTGTTGTTTCTGTCTCAACCAAACAACCAAACGAACACAGCCTCGATGAGTCAGTTGCTGTTCGAAGCTCCCATCGCCGCTGCTCGTCACGACCAAGCTCGCGCGCTGCCATCGGAAGCAATCCATTCCGCCATGGACGTCGTCGACAGTTGCTGCTGCTCGCTGCTTTGGACTGTTGCTGCTTCACGTCGTCTCCTTCACTGCTGTGTACTGCCATCGACGACCCCAGGAGTCTTCCGTTTGGTTGCTCACCATTGCACTGTTGTGGACGACGCAAGGCAGTCCGGTTAAAGTCCGGCAAAAGTTCGAGGGTTTTTCGTCAAGTGAAGATCCTATACGTCGTGAGTTCATCGTCAAGTTCGTTGTTTGTTTGGTCGTTGTTCGTCTTTCGATCCGGTTAGTAGTTTTTGAGTTTTATTTTGTCCGTATTTTGTTTTGATATTTTTCGAATTTAAAATCGGCAAATGTTTGTTTTATTCATGTCTATGGTTAGATATTTGATTTTTGGTTTTGTTCATGTTCATGTTGTTTGTTAAATTAATTTTCAGATTTCAAAATAGAAGTTTAATTAGTTGTTTTCATGTTTATTTCATGTTTGTATTATTGTTTAAGTATGTATTTGTTAGTTTGATGTTTGTTAGATTCAAATTGAAATTTAATCAACTATTTCTTCAATTTGTTTCATGTGTTTATGTATTGTTAGAAATTGTTAATATTGATAAGTTCAAGTTTAAATTCATAATTGTTTCTTCGTCGATCTTGTTATTTGTTTAAAGAATTTAGTTGTATTAAAGGAATATATTGTTTTAATCGTTTAATCCGTCATGTTTGTTGTCTTAAAATAGATTCATTCATGTTCATACTTTGTTTGGATGATCTTGAATCCGAATTTTGTATAGTTTGATTTCTTGTTTACCATTTATGATTATTGCTTGAATTGTTCTCATAATCTTGTTTAAAGTTTAATATAAGAATTGTTTGTTGTAATGTTGTTAGAGTTGATTTTAAGTTCAATATGATTGAATTTAGAAATCTTCATACTTTGTTTGTTGTTGGTGTTGAATCCGAAAATAGGATTGTTTGTTGCTAAAATATTGTTCAATCAAATTTTAGTTGTTCTTGGTTGTTCAATTTGTGTTCATGTGATTTGTTGTTGAAATGTTGTTAAAATCATGTTCATGTGATATTGTTGTTATGATGTTCATCCATGTTCATATTGTTGTTTGAACATTGTTAGAAATTGATCATATTGTCTATATTTTGGTTAAGTTTGATTAATTGATGTGTTATAGCTGATGGGTAGTTTGGTAAATTTGTAATACGTTCAGGGGTAGTTTGGTAATTTCAGTAAGGTCGGAAGGGGTAGTTTAGGAATTGTACATTTTGTAATTGTTTATTTGAAGCATGGGGGACAAAATGAAATGGGGTGGTTTGTGATATTATTATTTAATATAAAGGGGGGACAAGATTTAATTTAAAGGGGAATCTTGCATTATTTTAAAAGAAGCATGGGGGACAAAATGAAATGGGGTGGTGTGATATGTTTTTTTAATATAATGGGAATGAGTGGGAAGATAATGGGTTTGGTAGAGAAAGGGATTGATTTTAATTGATTTATGGGATGGGATATATATATGTGAAGTCTTGAACACAAGAGAGGAGAAGAAATACAGACAGAAAAAAAGGGATTGAAAAAAAAAGCTGAACATTTATTCCGAAAAAAAAAACATTGAAACTCTCAAGAAAAGAAAAAAAAACATACAAAGAAAAAAAAATTTGAAAATTAGAAGAGAAAGTAGTACACACCTGAGAAATATTCTGGTATACAGGTGTAGAAATTAAGGGTTGAAGATTAACTAGCCTTTCAAAAATCTGAAATTTCCTTTGGTTTCTGTCCATTATTTTCGGCATTCCTGGATTTTATTTTGAATTTTTCAAAGCTGTCACTGGGATTTTCGTTGACTGGTTATTGCTGGTTATTGTTGCTGTTGCTGTGTTACGTATTACGTTGCTGACTCTCTTCTTCTTATATTGACAATATCAGGTACACAACTGTAATTTTGGCATTTTGTAAGCTGAAATGAAGAATGGAGTGTTAAATTTTAATTTAGTTTAATTTAATTTTTGTATTGTATTTAGGTTATTCATGTATTATTATTCTGTAAATCACTGTCATCAGCATAACTAGGCATATTATAGCGACATATTAAATAACGCCTTTACCAGATTATTAGGAAATATATTTAAGCCTGATTATTAATTAAAACTGTTTAATAAAAAAATAGAAGAAATAACGTAAAAATGGCGTTATTGAATCAGTTTGGCAAAAATTAACTAAGTTCCTTATTCAGAAGGTTTTTCGTCAACGATAAGTTAATCCGAATCATGTAGTCAATTTCAGTTATAACATGAATTAATTTGCAAACAAGTATTAGGACATGATGAATTAAAACAAAGTTAGTTAATGTTAAATTGTTTAAATTTTTAGAAATATGATTTAGAACTCAAGTTTTTGTTTTTATTTCTTTCAATTTTCAGTATTTGTAAATAATTAGTTTCAATAAGCTTAAGTCTTACTAATAATTTGAATTTTAATCCAACTATGGGATAATTAGTTTTTTTATTTTTATTTTTATTTTTTACTTTTTGATAATTCCATGTTGTATCTATGATTATAATTTTATTACTTTCTGCTAATATTTGTTTTTCTCTTCTATTTAATATGTCATTTTCAAGAATGTAGATATTGATTTTATATTTATAAAAAAACTTAGTAATAATAAAAAGGTAGTCATTAAAGGATATTATTAAAGGATTTCGCTAAAAATAAATAGATGTAAATAATACGAATGTATAGGATTCTCCAATCTCATTTATTTATTTAATTATTAAAAAAAATTACTTAGAATTTGGGATGGATTGTTTAGTGAATTTCACTTCCTTCCCCAAAGATAATGACGCGTTAGACTCTTTAGGCGCGATTTAATTAATTTTACCTTCTTAAACTCGGATGCGCATTTCATGCGACCCAAATCTAAATCCTAAAACATCAAATAAAATATGTTCCGTATTGTGGGTGCATTTCATGTGACACAATCCAAAGATATGTTTTAAGCGATGTTCACATTCCTAAAAAATAATAATTATAATAATAAAGCGGTAAAAGATAAAATTTGCACATGGTTCATAATTGTATTAAAAATCAGATAAATAAGCCGAATATAACAGTTGAGCGACCGTGCTAGAACCACGGAACTCGGGAATGCCTAACACCTTCTCCCGGGTTAACAGAATTCCTTATCCAGATTTCTGGTACGCAGACTGTAATATAGAGTCATTCTTTTCCTCGATTCGGGATTAAAATTGGTGACTTGGGACACCCTAAATCTCCCAAGTGGCGACTCTGAAATAATTAAACCAATCCCGTTTCGACTGTCCTTTAATTGGAAAAAACTCCCTACGCACCTCGCGGTGCCGGAAACAGGAGGTGTGACAGCTCTGGCGACTCTGCTGGGGAATTTTATAACCCAGAATCTCTGGTTCAGGGTTAGAAATTCGAGCTCATATAAATTGTTATATTTGGTTTTATCTGATTTTTACATGTTTGAGCCTAATGTGCTAAATGCTGCTTTTACCGCTTTGATATTACATGAACTGTGTATAAACTGTGCCGAAACCCATCTCCTCTCTGAGTCTTCTAAATCATGAAGAAGGGTGTACTTCGTACGACTTCTTTTCTGTATAGTATAAAATCCCAATTTAGAACGAGGTTCGGACAAGTTGCTAAGCCGGTGAAGCTTCTGTATTCCCGGTACGCTACCCCCCTCGGCTCGAGCTGTCCGCTCGGGTAAGCCAGGTCTAGAACAAACACCCAGGTTCTGAACCTAGTATAACAAAACCACATGTCGGATCCCTAGTAGGAACGTTTGTTTGCATCACGTGCATCTGACTTTGGAGGCTCAACACAGGGGTTGGGTCTGTCTAGGACAGGTGCACCAAAAATGAAAATGACCATCCTGATGCATCTTATTTGTTTTATGTGCATTTATTTGCTCGGTCTTGCATGTTGACCGGCTTCTGAGTCTCGGGAGTGTAAAAAATAAAATAAAATAAAAATAGCAAGTGAAAAGTTATTTGATTAATTTAGAAAAAATCAGTGTCCAAGTACTGTCGAAGTGCTGCCGAATTTTTTTTAAAAAAAAAAAAAAAACATATATATATATATTTTTTTTGCCTAGAAAGCAGAAAGTGTGTAGGAATAAGTCTTTTATTTTAATTTGCTTTATTAAAAAAAAAAAATGAAAAATGAAAATAGTTTTTTTTTATATAAAAGGAAGTGGAAAAATTTGTTTGTTTTCAAAAAAAAAAAAATTAGTTAGTTTATAGCCTGAACTACGCGGGTATGATTCTCACCGGATGTGAGATCAGAGGCAAACCTCTTTGGTTTCGGCTCACCATATTCAAAAAAAAAATCCAAAAATATTTAACATTACTCACTTCTTTAGAAAGTTTTTCTTTTAGACCTCAATTTTTTTTTTAAAAAAAAAAAATATATTTCCTTTTAATCTCAAAATCCCAATTATTTGTTTAAAAGATATTCAAAATAAAATTCAAAAATATTTTTTCTGTAGTATTTCTTTCATAAATTCAGAATATTGGTTCAAAAATATTTCCTTTCTCCTTAAAAGTTTTTTTTCAAGAAAAAAAAATTATTAAAATCCAAAAAATATTTCTTTAGAATATAGATAGTTTTTAAGTCAAATAAAAGTTTTTCCTTCTTTAATCACTATAATAAATGTGCAGGATGAGCACAAGTCAAAATGAACCATTCTCAGTGTGTAGCGAGGTCCCTTCGCAACTCCACATGTGGTGGAATGATATGGGAAAGGATAGTATAAAGATAGTGGAAAGAGTTTTGGGAGGTTTTGTCGATCTGTTGAATATCAAGCCAAGGACAGATATCATCGAGGCTCTAATACCGTTCTGGGACCCAACACGCAACGTGTTTCGTTTTGCTGACTTTGAACTTTCACCTACACTAGAGGAAGTCGCCGGATATGCGGGGTTGAATGGGAAACTAAGAGGGCAGTATTTACTTTCACCAAGACCAGTATCTCCGCACGCGTTCTTGGATTTACTAAGCATTAGTCGGAAGGTACAGAATGATGATTTGTCGAAGGGATGTTGTACTCTCCAATTCTTGTATCAACGGTACGGAATTCCTCAGGGTTTGGAAGAACCAAACCTCGGATTAACTCACACTGGGAACAGAATCAGGTGGGAAGCAAGACGTACTTTGGCATTTATCACAGCATTTCTGGGAATTGTGGTCTGTCCCCGCAAAGATAAAAAAATAGAGATAGGCCTTGTAGGGATGGCCGATGTTGCAATCAAAAGAACCGACAGTACTGTGGTTCCTTTGATTTTGTCTGAAATCTACCGAGCTTTAACTATATGCCGAGAAGGAGGCAAGTTCTTTCAGGGATGCAATCTGTTACTCCAGTTGTGGATGCAAGAACACCTCCATCACCGAGTGGGATACATGAACCACGGGTTGACTGAGAAAAACTGCATTAGCGGCTTTGAGAAACGAATGACAGGCGTCATATTTCCCGAAGGCGTCGAAGCATGGCTTGCACAATTGAGGTCAACAACAGCCGACCAAGTTGAATGGGCATTTGGGTGGTTGAATGATACTGAGGTAATATACATGGCGGCCGAGGAATGTCATGTTCTTTTGATGGGACTTCGTAGCATCCAACCATATGCTCCTCATCGGGTACTGCGCCAACTAGGAAGATTTCAGGTAATTCCCACTGATGAGGATCTAAGCAAGCACGCCATTGAGTTGAGTCCAGGAGTCGTGTTCCCCGAAGGAAAAATTAGAAAGTTGTGGCACGAATGTAGATTCCTTGAACCCAAGACTATGGTTCGAGAGCTGGCTAAGGGTGAGGTAGACCCAAAATACGATGTTTGGTTCGGGAAAAGGTTCCAGATTCGTCAGAGGCCTGCCAAAAGAGCTCACGTCCAACAATTTACGGATGATTCGCAGGAACAGTGGGGCTGGTTAGTGAGAGAGGAAGGCTACCGGGTTGAAATCCGGAAGCTGAAGCGACAAATTGAAAGACTTATGTTTGAAAACAACGTTCAGGTAGCCTCAGAGCAGGGTGAGAAGAACAAATTAGCCAAAGAAAACCAGGCACTGAAAGCCCGAATTCGCCAAGTCAGTAAGAGTGATAGCGACCGACAGAAACGTCGATCTGATGAAAGGTTGATAGCGGAATTGAGAAATCAAGTCAGCCAAAGCCGAGAAGACTTGGAGAGATCCCAGGCTTGTATAACAAGAATGCGGGTCAGGTGGGCTACAGTTACAACATCACGGAGAGAGCACCTATGGAAAGTAAAAAGGGACTATGAAATGAGTGTCGCGACATTGAGAGAGATAAACTCCATTCTCAATAATCGGGTCCTCAAACAAGCCCAGGATGCTAGAACATATAGAGAACACTACCATGAGTCGATAGCCCGGATGGAAGAACAAATGGAGAGGTTCCAAGAGCAGCTCATTGACAATACTCGAATATTGGGACTAAAGAATCAACGGATAGAACAGCTGTGCATAGAGAGGGATAGAATCAGGGGTAGGATCAATGATATAGGGCGCTATATCACCACAAAGTGCCTAACATGTGAAGAGATGCCTCGTGATGTCCTATTTGCCTCAATCATGGGTTATGTCCATCAGATCATGGAGGAACTAAAAAGCTTGCAAAGAAGCCTGGCCCCCAAGCCCGCGGAAAGGCCGAATGATGCCTCGTGGGCACCAAAATTCAAAGCTTTAATGTATCCCTAGTTCAATCTTGCACTTGTTTGTTTTTCGAGTCTGTTGTCTACCCATATGTTTTTTCCTTTTCTTCAAACATTCTCAAAAAAAAAAAAAAAAAAAAAAAAAAATATATATATATATATATATATATATATATATAAAGTCTGTATTTTTTTGTTTTTTCTGTGATGGCTTGTAATAGCATTATTTTTGAGTAATATAAAAAAAAAATATATATATATATTTGGTCTTATGGCACGAACTACGCTTGGTCTGATTCGTGCGGGGTCACGATACGTAGGCAATCTCTATAGGATTCGACCGTAATTAAAAAGAAAAAAAGAAGAAAAAAAAAAAAAGAGGAAGAATATATATTTGTCAGAGCAAAAATAAGCCGGGATGATGCATGCGGATCGGAGCAAAAGCATGTTAGAAATGATTAACTGCCTAGGAGCATTGCATCCCCCTAACGTGCAATTACAATATCTGTTAAGACTCTACCACTGACAAGTTTGTTGTTTTTTCATACCAATATCAGTTAGTTGTTAGAGCGTACTGGCACCGTACCATTATCAGACAAGATCAAAAGGTCCTATACCAGAAAGTATGACTGGGTCAGACAACAGCGTTGAGTCAGAAAAAACGGCCAATCAGATGCTGAAAGAAGCCCTGGAGAAAATGGAAAAAATGAGGCTAGAAATGAATGAAATGCAGATAGCCTTAGCTAGAGCCCAGAAGGGGCAAGAATTACCCGTTACTCCTACCCTCCAACCAACACACACGCCGGAATACCCTTCTCCCGGTCCTTCAACAAGTTTCCCAAGCCATCATTATTATCAGGGAAGAGAGGCTTATGATTCCCAAGCTCCACCACCCACTCAAAACCCTCCTCCACCAAATGTTCCCGTCTTTGTGGCACCTCCCCCAGCCCCATTGCACAGATCATCTAGTGAGCCATTGTTTCAGGCTCACGATACACAATACTACCCCCCTGAACTCACATTCAAAGCACCCGAGCCACATACCTATAATCCCCACTTTGAGGTCCCGGCGGAGATTGAAAAGCCGGCTAAGAGCCCAGAGCAGGACGAGGTGATGCGGAAATTTAAAAGCCTGGAGCAATCCTTCAGGAACATACACGGGTTAGGTAACCAAGTCAGCGTGGCTTACAAGGATCTATGCCCTTTCCCTGACGTTCAATTACCAGCAGGGTTCAAAATGCCCAAGTTCGATTTATACGAAGGGCATGGTGATCCTATGGCACATCTACGAGGTTTTTGTAGCAAAATGAGGGGAGCAGGGGGCAAAGATGAGCTATTAATAGCTTACTTTGGCCAGAGTTTGAGCGGGTCGGCGTTAGAGTGGTATACAAGACAAGATCCGAGCAGGTGGTACACCTGGGATGACTTGGCACAGGCTTTCGCAGGACATTTCCAATACAACCTTGAGATAGTCCCAGACCGTCTCACATTGCTAAAGCTCGAGAAGAAACCCGGAGAGAGCTTCCGGGAATTTGGGTTCCGATGGAGAGAACAGGCAGCCAGAGTTGATCCCCCAATGAGAGAAGGAGAAATGGTGGATTACTTCTTACAAACTCTCGAGCCAACTTACTTTGGTCACTTGGTGACGTCAGTTGGCAAATCATTTAATGAAGTTGTGAAAATGGGAGGTATGATAGAAGAGGGACTTAAGTCTAATAAGATCCTGAGTTATTCGGCAATTAAGGCAACAACTCAGGCCATTCAGAGCGGCACGGGAGGTGCGCTAGGGAAGAAAAGGAGAGAGGAGGTCACGACATTAGAGGCCGACAATTGGTCCAGATCTAGAGGTCCTTCCCCTCATTACCAACCCAGACCCCATCGTCTAAACTACCCACACATTCCAAATTACCCTCCACAACCCTACTACCAACCACAAGAACAACATTTCACCGTCCATCAAGCCCAGACATACACCCAACCTCCGGTTCGCCCACAATGGCGCGCGCCGGTTCCCCACAGTACATACCCACCTCCACATAACACATACCCACCACCACAAAACACCTATCCACCACCAAGAGCCTACAGGAACCCTCCAGGGATGGGTTTCAGGGGAAATCCGGCCGCCAGAAATGAAAGATTGCAGAGGCAAAGAACTTTTACTGAGTTGGGGGAAACTTATATTGCCTTGTTCCACAAATTGAGGCAGTTGGGTTTATTAAATCCTGTTGAGCCTAGATTACCAAATCCCTTACCCCAAAATATGGATCACTCGGTAAGATGTGAATATTGTTCGGGAGCTCCCGGACATGATACCGAGAAATGTTGGAGGCTGAAACATGCAATACAAGATCTTATTGATACCAACAAGATCGAGGTACAGGCACCGGAGGCACCTAACATTAACCAGAACCCATTGCCAAAGCACCCTGAAGCCCACATGATCGAGCTTGTGCACGAAGTAGGGGAGCCGAAGAAACCCCCACAGACAGTGATGATGATCCGTGCCACTCCAAAAGAAAAATCGATCAATGAGGAAGCAGGGGTACAGTTGAAGGGGGAAGATGTCAAGCCAGTGGTGATATTGGGGAAGAATCCATCTGCCGCTACAAGGAAACCAGAACCAGCCAAGTTGGTAATAACGGGAGCATCATCTACACCCGTGGTTGTTGTGAAAGGGGTCTGCAGGGAACTGGTCATCATAAAACCAGTAGTCCAAACACCAATGATTGATAGCAAGGCTGTGCCTTGGAAGTATGAGAAGGCAGTGGTGATGTACAAGGGACAACAAGTGGAGGAGAATAGTTGTGAGGCGCAGGGACTGACTCGATCAGGACGGTGTTTTGCTCCGGCGGAGTTGAGAAGACCCAATCCAGCTGCAATAAAGAAACCTGTGTCAGAAGAAGAAGCTGAGGATTTCTTAAAGAAGATGAAAGTGCAGGATTACTCCGTGGTCGAACAGTTGAAGAAAACACCGGCCCAGATCTCACTGCTATCATTATTAATCCATTCGGATGAACATCGTCGGGCCCTGATGAAGATACTGAATGAAGCTCATGTGCCCAATGAAATTTCTGTAAATCACCTGGAAACGATTGCCAACAAAATTTTCGAGGTGAACAGGGTAACATTTTCAGATGATGATCTGCCAGTGGAGGGCACGGAGCATAATAAAGCTCTCTACCTAACTGTCAAATGTGAAGATTCGGCAGTTACTCGGGCATTAGTGGATAACGGCTCAAGTGCCAATATTTGTCCATTATCCACCCTGAACCAATTGAAGATCGACCACGGAAGAATCCAAAAGAATAGCATTTGCGTCCGAGGATTTGACGGAAATGGAACAGCCACCGTGGGGGATATTATACTTGAGTTGACCATCGGTCCAGTCCAGTTTACCATGGAATTCCAGGTATTAGATGCTACGGTATCTTATAACTTTCTGTTGGGACGTCCGTGGATCCATGCAGCCAAAGCAGTGCCATCCACCTTGCATCAGATGGTCAAGTTCGAGTGGGATAGACAAGAGGTCGTATTGCACGGCGAGGACACTGCGTGCACCGTAGGAGGCGCCATTGTACCCTTCATAGAGACTAATGATGACAAAGGTCCCTGGGTCTACCAGATTTTTGATGCAGTGTCGGCAAACAAGATCCCCGAGGGTGAAATCATTCAGCATCCTAGGATAGCTTCCGCAACGGTTATGATGGTTTCAGAAATGCTAGGTAATGGGTTTATGCCAGGAAAAGGCTTGGGAGCTGAACTTCAGGGAATTGTTCAACCTGTTTCCTTGCCCAAGAATTTGGAGACCTTTGGGTTGGGGTTCAAACCGACTGCGGCAGATGTAAAACGAGCTCGGAAAATGAAGAAGAAAGTTTGGTTTCTTCCCAAACCTGTGCCACGTCTCTCAAGATCTTTTGTTAGAGCAAGCGCCAAGGGGTCACCAGTCCCGAAAGTTCTCGGGCGATTGATTGGGATTGACGGGGATCTGAATCAGAGTTTCGAAAGATTGTTCACTAATGTCAATATGGTAGAAGTCGGAGAGGGTTCCAGTGGAACAGACATACAGTTTATGGGGCCTGAAGCCAAAACCAACAATTGGACGGTTACTCCTCTTCCTACTCGGGGAGAGTCCTGGTAGTAGGCTTTGATTTTTGCTTTTTTATTTTTCGGATTATTCAGGGTGTAATCCAAATCTCATTTTATCTTGTAAAAGTGTGAACCCTGTTATCCCGCATTTTAATAAAACTCTTTTCTTGTCTCATTTTAATTTTGTTTTATTCTTTTCTCTTTCTGAACAGTTCTCTTTTTACTGGTTCTAATGACATGGCATGCACGACGGATCTTCGACCTAGTCTAATAAATCAATCTGACTCTGATTTAATGATACAAGAGATCGATTATGAGTCTGAATATGATGAGGATAAAGCCTTCGAGGAAATAAACCGAGAACTATGCCAATTTGAAGAGAAACCCAAGCCTAATCTGAATGACACCGAGGCTGTAAATCTAGGGGATGCGGATAATGTCCGAGAAACCAAAATCAGCATCCACATTGAGCCTGGCATCAGGGAAGAATTAATCAAAGCACTCATTGAGTTTAAAGATATTTTTGCATGGTCATATGACGACATGCCGGGTTTAAGCACCAAGCTAGTGGTTCACAAATTGCCCATTGACCCGGCCTGTCTTCCTGTCAAGCAGAAACTGAGGAAGTTCAAAACAGATATGAGTGTGAAGATTAAAGAAGAAGTAACCAAGCAGCTGCAAGCAAAGGTTATTCGGGTCTCTCGATATCCTGATTGGTTGGCTAATGTAGTGCCAGTACCAAAGAAAGATGGGAAGATCAGGGTATGCGTCGACTACCGTAATCTGAACAGGGCAAGCCCAAAGGATAACTTTCCATTGCCCAATATCCATATCTTGATCGACAATTGCGCCGGGAAAGAAATCGGCTCCTTTGTGGATTGCTACGCTGGGTATCATCAGATTTTGATGGATGAAGAAGATGCAGAGAAAACAGCTTTCATTACGCCATGGGGGACTTATTGTTATCGGGTAATGCCATTCGGTTTGAAGAACGCTGGGGCAACGTACATGAGAGCAATGACTACTGTGTTCCATGATATGATACATAAAGAGATCGAAGTGTACGTAGATGATGTGATCATCAAATCCAAGCGTCAGGAAGACCACGTAGCAGACCTTAGGAAGTTTTTCCAAAGACTTCGAAGGTACGACATTAAGCTCAACCCAGCCAAATGTGCATTTGGTGTTCCATCTGGAAAGCTGTTAGGATTTATCGTCAGTCGGCGAGGCATTGAGTTGGATCCGTCAAAGATCAAATCCATCCAGGAATTGCCGCCACCGAGGAACAAAACAGAAGTAATGAGTCTGTTGGGAAGGTTGAACTATATCAGCAGATTCATCGCTCAGCTCACAACAACTTGTGAACCCATCTTTCGATTGTTGAGGAAAAGATGCCGCGATAGAATGGACGGCAGAATGTCAGGAGGCATTTGACCAGATCAAAGGTTATTTATCTAATCCACCTGTATTGGTTCCACCTGAGTCGGGGAGGCCATTAATCCTTTATCTAACGGTCCTGGATCATTCGTTTGGTTGCGTGTTGGGTCAACACGACATCACAGGAAGAAAAGAGCAAGCCATCTATTATCTCAGCAAGAAGTTTACAGTCTATGAGAATAAGTACACCCAACTTGAGAAGACATGTTGTGCTCTAACTTGGGTAGCACAGAAGTTTAAGCATTATCTGTCGTCACATACTACATACCTTATTTCACGTCTGGATCCATTAAAGTATATTTTCCAGAAGCCTATGCCCACAGGAAGATTGGCAAAATGGCAGATATTACTCACAGAGTTCGACATTGTCTATGTGACGAGGACGGCCATGAAAGCTCAAGCATTGGCCGATCACTTGGCTGAGAATCCTATTGATGAAGAATACGAGCCTTTGAGGACGTATTTTCCAGATGAAGAAGTGATACATATAGAGGAGTTAGAACTGAATGAGGAGCCAGGGTGGAAGCTTTTCTTTGATGGGGCTGCTAATGCGAAAGGAGTTGGAGTAGGAGCAGTACTTATTTCAGAAACAGGACATCACTATCCTGTTACAGCTCAGCTACGTTTCTATTGTACTAACAACATGGCTGAATATGAGGCATGTATTTTGGGCCTACGATTGGCTGCAGACATGGATGTTCAGGACGTCTTGGTCTTGGGAGACTCGGACCTCCTAGTACATCAGATCCAGGGTGAATGGGAAACACGGGATTTGAAGCTTATACCATACCGACAATGTTTGCACGATTTGAGCAAGCGATTTCGATCAGTGGAGTTCAGACACATCCCGAGAGTTCACAATGAGGTTGCCGATGCTTTGGCCACTTTAGCATCGATGTTGCACCATCCAGACAAAATCCATGTTGACCCATTGTATATTCAGGTTCGTGATCAGCATGCCTACTGCAACATAATAGAAGAAGAAATGGATGGCGAGCCATGGTTTTATGATATCAAGGAATACCTCAGGATAGGAATATACCCGGAGCAGGCAACCGGAGATCAAAAGAGAGCCATTCGACGACTGGCAAATGGATTTTTCCTCAGTGGAGGAATGTTGTACAAAAGAACCCCAGATCTGGGATTGCTGAGATGTATTGATGCAGGTCAAGCCACGATAGTGATGACAGAGGTACATGCTGGAGTCTGTGGGCCCCATATGAGCGGATATGTGTTGGCAAAGAAGATTCTGCGAGCGGGATATTATTGGCTCACTATGGAGCATGATTGTATCAGTTTCGTACGAAAATGCCATCAGTGTCAGATACACGGAGATCTGATTCATTCTCCACCAATGGAATTGCACACAATGTCCGCACCATGGCCATTTGTAGCATGGGGCATGGATGTCATTGGGCCTATCGAGCCGGCAGCTTCGAACGGTCACAGGTTCATTCTGGTAGCCATCGATTATTTCACTAAGTGGGTTGAAGCCAAAACTTTTAAGTCTGTAACCAAGAAGGCAGTGGTGGATTTCGTCCATTCCCATATCATTTGTAGATTTGGGATCCCAAATATAATAATCACGGACAATGGTGCTAATCTTAACAGCAACTTGATGAGAGAAGTATGTGAACAGTTTAAGATTACACACCGTAATTCCACTCCGTATCGGCCCAAGGCGAATGGAGCAGTTGAGGCAGCCAACAAAAATATAAAGAAGATATTGAGGAAAATGATTGAAGGATCCAGACAATGGCATGAAAAGCTACCATTTGCGTTGTTAGGATACCGCACTACTGTTCGTACTTCAATAGGTGCGACTCCTTATTTGTTGGTATACGGAACCGAAGCAGTAATACCAGCGGAAGTTGAAATTCCTTCCCTTCGAATTATCGCTGAGGCCGGGATTGACGATGATGAATGGGTCAAAACCCGACTAGAGCAGCTGAGTTTAATGGATGAAAAAAGATTGGCAGCAGTATGTCATGGCCAGTTGTATCAAAAGAGAATGGCAAGAGCATACAATAAGAAGGTGCGCCCCAGAAAATTTGAAGTAGGGCAACAAGTATTGAAACGGATCCTCCCACATCAGATTGAGGCAAAAGGCAAGTTCGCCCCGAATTGGCAAGGGCCGTATATTGTGACCAGAGTATTATCCAATGGCGCTTTACGTCTGACGGATGTTGAAGGAAGATGCGTCGACATGGCTATCAATTCTGATGCAGTCAAAAGATATTATGTGTAATTTCTTTTGTTGTTTATTTGTTTGTTTATACTTAGTGCTTATCGGATAATGAAATGACGGAGGCAATTCTTTCTTCTATCCAAACACTTTTAACCTTTGCTTTACCCCTTTGAGCCATACTTATCTTTTTATACCCCTCTCTTGGAATCATTAATGAAAAAATGTAAAAAAAAAAAACTTTTTGAAGGTCGCAAGAAAACAAAGGAGTTAGTGAACTACGTTCGACCTGATTCCTCAAAGAGGATACGTAGGCGCCTCACGGCTCGGTCATAAGGTAATAAAATAAAAAAAAAGAAAAAAAATCAAAAGAAAAATCCCCAAGTAAGAAAACTGGGGCAGAAATTATGTTTCTAAATTTTGAAAAAAAAAAGAAAAAAAAAGAGTTTGATTCCAAGAGTTGTAATACTTTACCCATCAAAGTTATTTTGAATTTTATATCCTTTTCTTCTAAAACCTATATTAATATCCAAAAAAGACCTCCCGATCAGTATCCGAGAGGTGTTAAGATAGGCAAATGAAAACCAAGAATAAAACATCGGTCCCTGACTGAATGAGGATCATGAATTGAAAGAATTTTTAGCCAAAAGAATTCCCGGCAGAGATAAATCTTATCGGCAACACTCCAATCCCAAGCTGAGAAAATAAGATGAGAGAGTCTTATCGGCGAAAACCTTCACAGGCGCCATAAGGCGACGTAAGCTGAGAAATACAAAATGAGAGAGTCTTATCGGTGAAAACCTTCACAGGCACCATAAGGCGACGGGAGTTGTGAGAAATGAGAGAGCCTTGTTAGTGAAAACCCCGCGAAGGGCACTATAAGGCGACAAGATAGATTGACGGAAAAGATCCGTATTTTGCGAAGAATTGGGCACCTATTTATCCCCAGCAAGTGAAGACATCAGAAAGTTTGATCGACACAAATAGACTGGGTTGATTAATCCGGAATGCACAACATGATCATTGGAATCGGTTGTATCACCCAGATAAGTTCATTTTTTTTTGTTCAGAAAGATTTTCTCATTTTTCTATCTTTTCATTTTGTTGTTTAAAAGAATTTTTCTAGAAATTTATGTTTTAAGGAAGGTCTTTCAGAGCTTACTACCAGTTGCCAAAATGGTACAACATAAAAAGTGAAAAGGGCAGGCAAGAGACAAGGCAATAAGGCAAAAGACGTTGGTTGCTAGGCCGAATAATACTGTCCTAAAATGACAAGGGAAGTACGGGGAAGAGCCGGAAAAAAAAAAAAAAAAAAAAAAACATGTTGAGGAAATTGTAAGCCAAGTTCCAAGACGATCCCCAAAGTACTCCGACCGAATATCGACCAAGCTACGAGGTGGTCGGACAACACAGAAGGGGAAGAGAAGAAAGGAAAATTCATCTTCGGCAAAATAACCTCCAGAAATTTTTGAGATACAAAATGGTGAAGGGATAAATGGAAAAACCATCCCCAGCAGAATGTAATCCCCAGAAAATAACATCATCCCCAACAAGTTTTGAGAACGCCGAACAAGAATAAGGGAAAGGGAACAGTCATCCCCATCAGGAGTGACATGACCATTCGCCATTTTTCAAAAAAAAAAAAAAAAAAAAAAAAAACTAACTAAATTTTCTTTGATTTGAACAGGAAAATAAAGTGTTGATGATGGTTTAAAAATACGCCATAAGAAAGATCGCCAGAATTGGGGCATAAAATTTTCTGCCACAAGCGGAAATTTTCTCGGAGAATCGAGGAAACAAATTCAAATTATTCTTTACCAATTAGGCGCCCACCAGTATAATGCGGGAATATATTTCTGTCTTTTCACTTCATGTTCTAGGTCACCCACCAGTATAATGCGGGTATGCATTTATGTTTTCATTTCATGCTCTAGGTCGCCCACCAGTAAAATGCGGGAATACATTTAAGTTCTAGGTCGCCCACCAGTAAAATGCGGGAATACATTTAAGTTCTAGGTCGCCCACCAGTATAATGCGGGAATACATTTCAGTTCTAGGTCGCCCACCAGTATAATGCGGGAATACATTTCAGTTCTAGGTCGCCCACCAGTATAATGCGGGTATGCATTTATGTTTTCATTTCATGTTCTAGGTCGCCCACCAGTATAATGCGGGAATACTTTTAAGTTCTAGGTCACCCACCAGTAAAATGCAGGAATACATTTCAGTTCTAGGTCGCCCACCAGTAAAATGCGGGAATACTTTCTGTTCTAGGTCGCCCACCAGTAAAATGCGGGAATACATTTCAGTTCTAGGTTGCCCACCAGTAAAATGCGGGAATACATTTCAGTTCTAGGTCGTCCACCAGTATAATGCGGGCATACATTTCATAATTTTGCATTGAAGCAACTTTTTAGTTTTGTATTACAGAGCTTGGAATCAGTAACCCCACCAGAAGGCGGAAGGTTACAACAGGAATCCCCAGCAGTAAACAATAAAATCCCCAGCACCGGGAAGCAGAAGGTTGCAACAAGAGGTCCCAGCATAAACTCAAGTCCATGTGTCAAAAGGAAGAAAAACATCGGAAGAAAAGCACCGGAGGAAACACAAGCCGACAAGAAAGCAAGACAACAAGAACAAATTTTAGTTTAGCCTAGCTTCTTGTTTTCTTTTAAGCACGGTGTAACAAGGAGATCGGTAAGCAGTGATAACAACATGCAACAGCAGTAACATCGCAGTCCCACGGTAGTCCCAGCTACCAAAAACTTCCCGAACTACATTGACCTGATTCTTGTTTAGCCCAGGATATGTAGGAAACCTTTGAAGCAAAGGTTCGGTCAAATCTTTTTCAAAAAATGCTTCACACGGAGTACTCGGATGGGCAAAAATCGCTCGCTTTTTCTTTGCACGAAAACCCTTCGTGTATCCGGGCAAAGAGGGGCAGCTGTAAGCACGTGATTTTTGCCCTATATGAGAATTACTCCCAAAAAATCCAAAAATAAAATGATTTTTCTTTGGTGTGCAATTTTGTGATATTTTGTGATATTTTGAATAATTATTTGTATTTGTTTGTGCGTGTTTATTTGATAAATTAATAAAAAATACAAAAATATGTCGCATTTTGCATATAGGATTTAATTCTACAATTGTAAGTAATTAAATTTGTTTTACAAAAATCAAAAATTACAAAATAGGCATCGTTTGCATTTTTAGCATTTAATGTCCAAATATACAATTTTTTGCTTAATTAATACTTAATTGTGCGTTAATTGTTATTGGGAGTTAATTTGCACTTTTATAACTTAATTTAGTTCTTAATAATAGTTTAAGTATTTTTATAATTTAGTTTTAGAAAAATAAAAGAAGAAAAGAGAGCGAAAATATAAAGAAAGTCGGAATTGGGCCTCTTCTTCGATTTCAAGCCATAGGCCCAAAAAATGGCCCAATCTTCCCTACGACCCAGTCCATTTCGAACTGGGTCGACCCAGTCCATAACCCAAAAGACCCAATACCCCTATCTTGCATTTCAAAGACACAAAACAAAACAAAAAAAAAAAAAAAAAAACCCAAAAACCCTAAAAATGACCTAAGTCATCCGCCCCCCCCCCATTCTTCTTCTTCTTCTTTTCTTCTTCTTCTCCTTCTCCAAATAGTGAGCTGCCATGGCTACCCAGCAGCCACCCCCCCCTTCGTCGAACACCACCCAAGCACCGTCCAAACACCACCAAATGACACAACCTCCTTCGCATTCAAACGACCCCAACCCTATCCGCCATTGATGAAGCTCGGCGAGCTCAAGCTCGTTGAGCTCGACGTCTATGTCGTTGTTGTTTCTGTCTCAACCAAACAACCAAACGAACACAGCCTCGATGAGTCAGTTGCTGTTCGAAGCTCCCATCGCCGCTGCTCGTCACGACCAAGCTCGCGCGCTGCCATCGGAAGCAATCCATTCCGCCATGGACGTCGTCGACAGTTGCTGCTGCTCGCTGCTTTGGACTGTTGCTGCTTCACGTCGTCTCCTTCACTGCTGTGTACTGCCATCGACGACCCCAGGAGTCTTCCGTTTGGTTGCTCACCATTGCACTGTTGTGGACGACGCAAGGCAGTCCGGTTAAAGTCCGGCAAAAGTTCGAGGGTTTTTCGTCAAGTGAAGATCCTATACGTCGTGAGTTCATCGTCAAGTTCGTTGTTTGTTTGGTCGTTGTTCGTCTTTCGATCCGGTTAGTAGTTTTTGAGTTTTATTTTGTCCGTATTTTGTTTTG
Source organism: Nicotiana sylvestris (assembly GCF_000393655.2). Lineage (NCBI taxonomy): Eukaryota > Viridiplantae > Streptophyta > Magnoliopsida > Solanales > Solanaceae > Nicotiana > Nicotiana sylvestris. Next base: position 112,022,192 of record NC_091063.1, read on the forward strand.
ATATTTTTCGAATTTAAAATCGGCAAATGTTTGTTTTATTCATGTCTATGGTTAGATATTTGATTTTTGGTTTTGTTCATGTTCATGTTGTTTGTTAAATTAATTTTCAGATTTCAAAATAGAAGTTTAATTAGTTGTTTTCATGTTTATTTCATGTTTGTATTATTGTTTAAGTATGTATTTGTTAGTTTGATGTTTGTTAGATTCAAATTGAAATTTAATCAACTATTTCTTCAATTTGTTTCATGTGTTTATGTATTGTTAGAAATTGTTAATATTGATAAGTTCAAGTTTAAATTCATAATTGTTTTTTCGTCGATCTTGTTATTTGTTTAAAGAATTTAGTTGTATTAAAGGAATATATTGTTTTAATCGTTTAATCTGTCATGTTTGTTGTCTTAAAATAGATTCATTCATGTTCATACTTTGTTTGGATGATCTTGAATCCGAATTTTGTATAGTTTGATTTCTTGTTTACCATTTATGATTATTGCTTGAATTGTTCTCATAATCTTGTTTAAAGTTTAATATAAGAATTGTTTGTTGTAATGTTGTTAGAGTTGATTTTAAGTTCAATATGATTGAATTTAGAAATCTTCATACTTTGTTTGTTGTTGGTGTTGAATCCGAAAATAGGATTGTTTGTTGCTAAAATATTGTTCAATCAAATTTTAGTTGTTCTTGGTTGTTCAATTTGTGTTCATGTGATTTGTTGTTGAAATGTTGTTAAAATCATGTTCATGTGATATTGTTGTTATGATGTTCATCCATGTTCATATTGTTGTTTGAACATTGTTAGAAATTGATCATATTGTCTATATTTTGGTTAAGTTTGATTAATTGATGTGTTATAGCTGATGGGTAGTTTGGTAAATTTGTAATACGTTCAGGGGTAGTTTGGTAATTTCAGTAAGGTCGGAAGGGGTAGTTTAGGAATTGTACATTTTGTAATTGTTTATTTGAAGCATGGGGGACAAAATGAAATGGGGTGGTTTGTGATATTATTATTTAATATAAAGGGGGGACAAGATTTAATTTAAAGGGGAATCTTGCATTATTTTAAAAGAAGCATGGGGGACAAAATGAAATGGGGTGGTGTGATATGTTTTTTTAATATAATGGGAATGAGTGGGAAGATAATGGGTTTGGTAGAGAAAGGGATTGATTTTAATTGATTTATGGGATGGGATATATATATGTGAAGTCTTGAACACAAGAGAGGAGAAGAAATACAGACAGAAAAAAAGGGATTGAAAAAAAAAGCTGAACATTTATTCCGAAAAAAAAAACATTGAAACTCTCAAGAAAAGAAAAAAAAACATACAAAGAAAAAAAAATTTGAAAATTAGAAGAGAAAGTAGTACACACCTGAGAAATATTCTGGTATACAGGTGTAGAAATTAAGGGTTGAAGATTAACTAGCCTTTCAAAAATCTGAAATTTCCTTTGGTTTCTGTCCATTATTTTCGGCATTCCTGGATTTTATTTTGAATTTTTCAAAGCTGTCACTGGGATTTTCGTTGACTGGTTATTGCTGGTTATTGTTGCTGTTGCTGTGTTACGTATTACGTTGCTGACTCTCTTCTTCTTATATTGACAATATCAGGTACACAACTGTAATTTTGGCATTTTGTAAGCTGAAATGAAGAATGGAGTGTTAAATTTTAATTTAGTTTAATTTAATTTTTGTATTGTATTTAGGTTATTCATGTATTATTATTCTGTAAATCACTGTCATCAGCATAACTAGGCATATTATAGCGACATATTAAATAACGCCTTTACCAGATTATTAGGAAATATATTTAAGCCTGATTATTAATTAAAACTGTTTAATAAAAAAATAGAAGAAATAACGTAAAAATGGCGTTATTGAATCAGTTTGGCAAAAATTAACTAAGTTCCTTATTCAGAAGGTTTTTCGTCAACGATAAGTTAATCCGAATCATGTAGTCAATTTCAGTTATAACATGAATTAATTTGCAAACAAGTATTAGGACATGATGAATTAAAACAAAGTTAGTTAATGTTAAATTGTTTAAATTTTTAGAAATATGATTTAGAACTCAAGTTTTTGTTTTTATTTCTTTCAATTTTCAGTATTTGTAAATAATTAGTTTCAATAAGCTTAAGTCTTACTAATAATTTGAATTTTAATCCAACTATGGGATAATTAGTTTTTTTTATTTTTATTTTTATTTTTTACTTTTTGATAATTCCATGTTGTATCTATGATTATAATTTTATTACTTTCTGCTAATATTTGTTTTTCTCTTCTATTTAATATGTCATTTTCAAGAATGTAGATATTGATTTTATATTTATAAAAAAACTTAGTAATAATAAAAAGGTAGTCATTAAAGGATATTATTAAAGGATTTCGCTAAAAATAAATAGATGTAAATAATACGAATGTATAGGATTCTCCAATCTCATTTATTTATTTAATTATTAAAAAAAATTACTTAGAATTTGGGATGGATTGTTTAGTGAATTTCACTTCCTTCCCCAAAGATAATGACGCGTTAGACTCTTTAGGCGCGATTTAATTAATTTTACCTTCTTAAACTCGGATGCGCATTTCATGCGACCCAAATCTAAATCCTAAAACATCAAATAAAATATGTTCCGTATTGTGGGTGCATTTCATGTGACACAATCCAAAGATATGTTTTAAGCGATGTTCACATTCCTAAAAAATAATAATTATAATAATAAAGCGGTAAAAGATAAAATTTGCACATGGTTCATAATTGTATTAAAAATCAGATAAATAAGCCGAATATAACAGTTGAGCGACCGTGCTAGAACCACGGAACTCGGGAATGCCTAACACCTTCTCCCGGGTTAACAGAATTCCTTATCCAGATTTCTGGTACGCAGACTGTAATATAGAGTCATTCTTTTCCTCGATTCGGGATTAAAATTGGTGACTTGGGACACCCTAAATCTCCCAAGTGGCGACTCTGAAATAATTAAACCAATCCCGTTTCGACTGTCCTTTAATTGGAAAAAACTCCCTACGCACCTCGCGGTGCCGGAAACAGGAGGTGTGACAACATAGACATCAGTATACTGCATATAGGCAAGCCTTAGGGTGTTTTAAAAAAAACTGCATTTCCCTGAAGCCGTCTCTATCGTTTAGCGTTTCTGATTCTAACAGGCTTTTCAAAGGGAGTCCCTAGGCAACTACTAGGTTATAACTTCCGGGTATATAAGTTTTTGTTTGTTTCTGCATATTTACTTAGATATCCTGCTTTAGGACATTAATTAATAAAGACCTTAATTGTGTTTGAGTCGTGCTGCTTGTATGTTTACTTGAGGAGGAAACTATGAGCCTCTTATTTGCTCCCACTATGTGTGAAAGTCCTAAATGTTTTGACTGTCACTTTAGAGTTTTCGCCTTTCTAAATCTTAGGGGTACATCTAGAACTACCTATAGGTAGAGGTCCTAACCCCCTCCAAGACCATTAAGAAGGGACGGGTAGCAGCACGCAATAGGAATCAGTGACCAAACACTCGCTCTGTATGACCAATAAGGGGGTGGGAAGGGTAGACATGGGATATGATGACTACGTATTAATGTCATGTGTAGCTCTTCATTGAGGAGTGTTTAACGGACATTGTGTGGGGTGATCTTATAGGATAAACAACCTAGGACCCCTCTTTACCAAATCCTCTCTCTATTTAAGCTTGTTCAAACCTTCATTTTGCCACTTGAGTTATCTACGTGCTTTACTTGCAACTTATTTGATTCAACTATTTATATGGACTAATTTGTAAATATAAGTTCGGTCGGGACCCACAATTGTGGACCAATAGGGGTGCCTAACACCTTCCCCTCGAGGTTACTTCGAGCCCTTACCCTAATCTCTGGTAATGCAAACCAACTCAGATTTCATCGGTTTAGGTAAACTAACGCACCATAACCCGTTAGGTGGCAACTCTTAAAATACCCAATTCCCAAAAGGAAATGAGTCATTACACCCCATGAATGTCAAAATCCGGACCTCTTTCCCGTCAAAAAAGGGAGGGAAAAAGGGGGTGCGACAGCATGGCGACTCTGCTGGGGATATTTTTAGGCTCTTACCATAACGAACTTATCTTTTAGAAATTAGTCCAAGCATGATTATCCCATACGCTGCTCCCTTATTTGAATTTAACTGCCTATTTTTCAAGCATTTATGACTTCTTTATTGCTCGGAAACTGACTTGTCTCCCTAGTTCCATTTTCTTGTAACTGTCTTTCAATTATTTAAATACTGTATTTATTTTTCCCTACATGAAAATACTTGACTACATGTTATTAATTGCTACATAAATCATGTTCCACATCATATTCCACTCATGCGTCTTGAATCCTATAGCAATGCTTTAATGAGTGGTTGCGCTCTTCCTATTTACTACCCTTAAATTCGGAAAGACTTATTTGCGGTAAAACCAGTCGATCAGCGGTGTAGTCGACGGTTTCGTGCCTTCCCCCTCAAGTTGTCCGCTTGAGGGTACCAGTCTAAAATCCCATAGAAACCTTACTCTGGTTAAAATTGTGCATGCATCATGGTAAAACCTAGTTTGATCAGTTACGTTGTCCACATAATGATCCTTTAAGATCAGCCTTATCCAAAGTCCATCGGGTTTTCCATGATCCCAACGGACACAACCACGTTTGTGCATTAATTTGGAGAACTAAATGCCGATATGTTGATCATAAATATATAAATAGTCGAGTCTGGTGGGGTAAGGCTAACCCTTTTGTTTTGTAGAAAATGAGGAATGAGGTCCCTAGCTTCGGTATGGTTAGCATACCCTCACTCTTACTGGACTGGTGGAGGAATCTTCCATCAAATGACCAAATCAATGAATGGAAAGAGAGGGCCACCAAATCCAGCGAGAAGCTGGAATATCTGGAATACAACCTGTTGGAATTGGAAGGAAAAGTGAGGAAGAGAGTCATCGACTTCCAGAACGCTGGGGGAAATGAAGGAGAACATTTGGCAAAGGCATTTTTACTGGTTAACCTACGCGAACTGGAGGATTTGATCAACGAGAGCATTCAACCTGAGGAAGGCCCTTCCGAGACTAAATAGATTAGGTTTACTCGCTTTCCAAATGTAATAAGGCCAATTGCCAGTAGTGACTTATTTTTTTATTGTCTTAGTGTCGTTTTGGGATTCAACTATTTTTATATTATGAAATGAAGCATTTATTGGCATTTTAAGTTCTCCAAATTTATTTGTCGCTCGGCCTACCTCGGGCACAATGAGGCTCCCAAATTAGGAAATGAGTTTACATTTCGCAATATGTGTTTAATTACTGCAAACATTTCAGAATCCCACTAACTTGTTACCTTTTTGTTTTGTTTATTTTTATTATTATTCCCACCCCATAGGTTGGTTCATCCATACTGGCCTCATCAGCATATCATACTAGATCCATAGGACCTCCACCTCTTCCTCTTCCAAGCAACACAAAAAGTAGAGGGAAATCAAAGATGGACGACTTAAGTGGAATCCGAAAGGAAAACATTGAGAACGCAATGACCTCCGTTGGTCGTAGTACTCCGGCCCCGAATGACCTGGTTTTGAGACTTGAACAAAAGATACTAGAACTGGAAGGAGAACTTGAGCAGGTCTGCAATTTGGCAAACTTATCACTCACCCTCAATATTTCTGATATCCACCAACAGAACGCAAAGAACCCAACGCCTCTTCCAAAACACACAAAACCAACAGCTGCAAAATCCTACCATACCAAATCAATACGCCACTCCACCACAAAATATCAATCCATTGCCAATTCCAACTCCACCACAAAAGCATCAACCAATCTCGTACCCACCAACCACCACCTACCACACTCCCCAAAATACACCACCACTCATTCCCGATCCACAAAGCTCAACCAATGACCATCACTATACCCAAGCCCCTGGCACCAATCAGAGCAATCTCGTATACGTGGAAACTATACCACATTCTATCCAGCCAATTTCCTATGCACTAGAATCCTCCGAAAAGGACTTTCTCATTAAGAATATGGCCGAAGAACTCGAGAAGTTAACAAGTCGAGTTCAAGGTGTTGAAGGAAACGGAAGAATAGAGGGTTTAAACTATGAAGATCTGTGCATACAGCCCGATGTGGAACTGCCAGAGGGGTACAAACCTCCCAAGTTTGAAATGTTCGATGGTACAGGTGATCCCAGGGTTCACCTAAGGACTTACTGTGACAAGCTGGTCGGGGTTGGAAAAGATGAAGATATTCAAATGAAGCTCTTTATGAAGAGCCTTACTGGGGACGCTTTGTCTTGATATATCAGCCAGAATCCCAAGAAATGGTCCAATTGGGTAAGCATGGCGTCAGATTTCATGTACCGTTTCAGGTTCAACATAGAAAATGCACTGGATGTCTTCTACATTCAGAATCTTAAGAATAAGCCTACTGAGACTTTTCGCGAATACGCTACTCATTGGAGGTCGGAAGCATCCAAAGTCAGGCCCACTTTGGACGAAGAATAGATGAATAAATTCTTCGTCAGAGCACAGGATCCACAATATTATGAGAGACTGATGGTCATCGAAAATCACAAATTCTCTGATATCATCAAGCTCGGGGAAAGGATCGAGGAAGGAATCAAGATCGGGATGGTAACAAATTTCGAAGCAATGCAAGCCACGAATAAAGCACTCTAATCAGGGGGCATATCGAAGAAAAGAGATGTTGGGGTAGTAATGGTGGCCCAGGGCCCAAAAACTCCACTCACATATCAAGCACCTCCACCCACCTATCAAACACCTCCACCCACCTATCAAACACCTCCGCCCACATATCAAGCATCACCACCTACATATCAACTTTCATCACCCATACATTCCCAACCAGTCACTGTCTATCACACCTATAATTCCCAACCATCCCACTTCCAGTCACCACCAACTCGCCAAAATTATCCAAGACCAAGACCCAATTTCGACCGCAAGCCACCCAGACAATACACCGCCATTGCTGAGCCCATCGACCAATTGTATGAAAGGTTAAAAGACGCAGGTTACGTCACTTCTATTCCCGCTGTGGCAGTAGAAAATCCATCCCAATGGGTCAATCCAAACAAAACCTGTGCATACCACTCCCGTATGAAAGGGCACACCACTGCTGAGTGCCGAACATTGAAGGACAAGATCCAGACACTCATTGACAACAAGGTCAAACAAGCAAAAGAATCCACACCTAATGTCCGCGGCAATCCCCTCCCTGATCATAGAGGTTACAGTGTACATGTTATAGAAACAAATGAGGAATGGGGCCCTGAGGGGTCAATCGGGCTTATCCGAGAAGGCGATGACTTTAAGGTTGCAGTTACACTTACTCCTATCGTGGTTCAGACTCAAGTACCTATTGATGTTGAGGTAACTGAATCAGTTCCATTTGAGGTAGAAGTAGCTCCGTCCGCAGCCACCCCCGCTCCATTTGAAGTAGAAGTGGTCACACCTTTTACTGTGACGGTGTCAACCAAACCCCCATTCAACTCTAAAGTGATACCCTAGGATTATATTGCTGAGGCTCGGCGAAAAGGGAAGACTAAGATAGAGGAATCTGACGCCGCACAAGGAATGACTAGAACTGGATGAGTCTACACACCTGAACACCTGGGAGGTTCAATTAAGGATGCCACTGCTAGGCAGCTTGTTATTGAAACCGAACCGGATGTCTTTTGCAGGAAAGTAAAGGCGAAAGATTATTCTATTGTTGATCATCTGAACAAAGTACCTGCTCAAATATCTATCCTGTCACTACTACAGAATTCAGAGGCACACAAGAACACCTTGATGAAAGTATCGAGCGAGGCTTATGTACCCAATAATATCACTGGTGGAGAAATGGCCAACATGGTCTGTCAGGTGCTGGAGAGCCATAAGATTATCTTCCACGAAGATGAGCTACCGCCCGAAGGTCTGAATCACAATCGAGCATTGCACATTACGGTACAATTTGAAGACAAGTTCATTTCCAAGGTCTTGGTTGATGAAGGTTCTAGTCTGAATATTTGTCCACTGGATACCCTGAAAAAGTTTGACAAAGGTTTCCATAAAATACGGACCGGAAGCATGAATGTGAAAGCTTTCGATAGTTCCCAGAGGGCCACGATCGGGGAAATCAACCTTTGCTTGCAGATGGGGCCGACTTGGTTCAATGTGGAATTCTAAGTGCTTGACATACCAGACTCATATAATCGTTTGTTGGGCAGCCCATGGATCCATGCTGCTGGAGCCGTGCCCTCCACACTACATCAAGTCATAAAATTCGAATGGAACCGTCAGGAGGTAATCATTCATAGAGATGGGAGTAACCCCATCTACACTAGTCAAACCATCCCGGCCATTGGACATAGAAGGAGGCTAGGATGAGAAACATATCATCACATTGAATGGGTCAATGCCGTCGAGAAGGATAAGTGGTGGAGTAACAAAATAGAAAACATACTAGCATGGTCCGGATATGAACCCGACAAGGGGTTGGGGAAGAACCTCCAGGGTATCACCAAGCCGATACGGCTAAAAACTCATGGTACCACCTTTGGGATCAGATACCAGTATACATGGAAAAAGTACATAGAGTAGTCGCCTCCATAGCGTGGACCTTATTACCCTTTTGAGCAACCGGCACCCCGTTTGGAACAAGCTTTCCATTAGGCGGACACGATATGGGGAACTGCTGAAGAAGAAGCACTAGTTGGGCTGAAGGACATGTTCTTGGAAGATGAGGATATGGACTGCAGTGCCATAATTGAGGAGGAGGAAGAAGAAGGCCTCTCCATTCAGACCTTGGTAAAGGGAGCTGTTCTTAGAAACTGGACCGCCACACCATCCCGAGCCCGCCGAGTCCTTGGGTAGTTTGGTAGAATTTATAGTTGTTCTAGGCATTTAAATTATTCATCAATTTTGTTTTAAACTAAATTCTCGACCCACCGAGACAAGCTTTGTTTGAACAATTTCTCAGTTTTAGTCAAATGCATTTATACTTTATCATTATTAATTACTATTTTTATACTTTTTCCCTTCTACAATGTTATTATTAATTTTCCTGATGAACCAGTGACTGTGACATGTAATGAGGCAACACAACATGAGAATAGTGACTCAGAGGAAGATGATGAGATACCCGAGGAAATTATCAGAGAAGTTGAGAATTTTCAAAACAAGCCTAAATCCAACTTGGACGAAACAGAAGCAGTAAATTTGGGAGACGCCGAGATCGTCAAAGAGACCCGCATAAGCATTCACTTGTCACCAATAGAAAAGGAAGAGTACATCCATTTTCTAAAGGAATATGAGGAAATCTTCGCATGGACGTATGACGATATGACTAGTTTGAGCACATCTATAGTAGCTCATAAGTTGCCTACCAATCCCTTGTGCCTGCCAGCCAAGCAGAAACTCAGAAAATTCAAACCAGACATGAGTCTGTAAATCAAGGAGGAAGTTACCAAGCAGATCAAAGACAAGGTTCTCAGGGTGGTTAAATATCCAACCTGGTTAGCTAACATTGTGCCAGTTCCAAAGAAAGACAGGAAGGTTAAAGTATGTGTTGACTATTGGAATTTGAACAGAGCAAGTCCCAAAGACGATTTTCAACTACCAAATATACACATCCTGATCGATAACTGCGCCAAGCATGAACTCCAATCCTTTGTAGATTGTTTCGCGGGTTATCACCAGATTTGGATGAATGAAGACGATGCAGAGAAGACAGCTTTATTACGCCTTGGGGTGTATACTGTTACAAGATGATGCCGTTTGGACTAAAGAATGTTGGGGCCACTTACATGAGGGCCACGACAACCATCTTCCATGATATGATACATAAGCAAATGGATGTGTATGTGGACAACGTCATTATCAAATCCAAGAGGGTCGTAGATCACATAGAAGACTTAAGGAAATTCTTTGACAGTCTCAAGAGGTAAAATTTGAAGTTGAACCCCACAAAGTGTGCGTTCGGGGTCCCTGCAGGAAAGTTACTGGGATTCATTGTTAGTCGCCGAAGGATCGAGCTAGATCTGACTAAAGTCAAAGATATTCAGGAGTTACCACCACCTAAGAGCAAAAAGGATGTGATGAGCTTCCTGGGGCGGCTCAACTATATTAGCCGATTCATAGAACAGTCCACAGTAATATGTGAACCCATATTCAAGATGCTGAGAAAAGATGCCGAGACAAGTTGGACCGAGGATTGCCAGAAAGCTTTTGACAAGATCAAGGAATACCTGTCCACACCGCCAGTTCTGGTCCCGCCAGAACTAGGACGACCTTTGCTACTTTATCTCTCCATGTTAGATAGAGCCTTCGTATGTGTTTTGGGACAACATGATAAGACATGAAGAAAGGAGCAAGTCATATACTACCTGAGTAAGAAATTCACACCTTATGAATTATGGTATTCTCTTCTTGAACGCACTTGCTGTGCTTTGACCTGAATAGCCCAGAAATTGAGGCATTATTTCTGTGCTTACACAACATACCTCATATCCAGGATGGATCCTCTGAAGTACATATTTCAGAAACCCATGCCTACGGGAAAGTTGGCTAAATGGAAGACACTGCTGAGTGAGTTTGACATCATCTATGTAACTCAAAAGGTAGTCAAGGGACAAGCATTGGCAGATCACCTCGCTAAAAATCAGGTGGCATGAGAATACAAACCCTTGAAAACGTATTTTTCCTGATGAAGAAGTATCATTAATGGGAGAAGACATTACGGAATCATATGACGGTTGGAGGATGTTCTTTGACGGAGCCGCAAATTTCAAAGGAGTAGGCATTGGAGCAGTTTTGGTATCAGAAACATGTTAGCATTATCTAGTATCTGCTAAACTAAGATTTCCCTGCACCAACAACATGACAAAATATGAAGCCTGCATACTAGGGCTCAACATGGCAGTCGACATGAACATTTATGAGTTGTTAGTGATCGACGATTCATATTTGCTTGTGCACCAGGTGCAAGGAGAATGGGCTACCAAGAATTCCAAGATATTGCCATATCTGCACCTTGTGCAGGAATTGAAAAGGAGGTTCACGAAGATAAAATTCTGACATTTGCCCAGAATTCAGAATGAGTTCGCCGACGCATTAGCCACTTTGTCATCAATGATACAACATCCAGATAAGAACTATATTAATCCCATTCCGGTGAGGATGCATAATCAGCCGGCATATTGTGCTCATGTTGAGGAAGAAGCAGATGGAAAGCCTTAGTTCCATGACATCAAGGAGTACTTATCAAAAGGAGAATACCCGGAGCATGCAAATCACACTCAGAAATGCACGTTCCGGAGATTGTCAAATCATTTCTTCCACAACAAAGGGAACTTGTACAAGAGAACTCCGGATTTGGGCTTACTAAGGTGTGTCAACGCAAAGGAAGCTTCTAAGCTACTTGAGGACGTGCATGTTGGGACCTGCGGGCCGCACATGAATGGCTTCATTCTGGCCAAGAAAATACTCAGGGCAGGTTACTTCTGGATGACCATAGAGACTGATTGTATTTAGTATGTCTGCAAGTGCTTTCAATGTCAAGTGCATGCCGACATGATAAAAGTTCCACCAAACGAGCTCAATGCAACAAGCTCACCTTGGCCATTCACTGCCTGGGGAATGGATGTTATTGGTCCGATTAAGTCCACGACTTCAAATGGACACCGGTTTATTCTGGTAGCCATTAATTATTTCACAAAATGGGTAGAAGCCGCATCTTACAAAGTTGTAACCAAGAAAGTCGTCGCAGATTTTGTCAAGGATCGTATTGTCTGCTGATTCGGATTTCCTGAGTCCATTATTACTGACAATGCCGCCAACCTCAATAGTGATTTGATGAAAGCTATATTTGAAACCTTCAAAATCAAGCACAAGAATTCCACCGCCTACAAACCTCAGATGAATGGAGCCGTGGAAGCTGCCAACAAGAACATTAAGAAGATACTAAGGAAGATGGTAGAGAATCACAAGCGGTGGCATGAGAAGTTACCCTTTGCTCTGTTTGGGTACTGCACCACAATTCGCATGTCAACCGAGGCAACCCCCTACATGTTAGTTTATGGTACCGAGGCTGTTATCCCAGCCGAGGTAGAGATTCCTTCTTTAAGAGTCATACAGGAAGCTGAGCTCAGCGATGCAGAATGGATAAGGAACCACTATGAGCAATTGGCCCTTATAGATGGAAAGAGAATGGACGCACTATGTCACAGCTAACTTTATCATAACAGAATGACCAGATCCTTCAACAAAAGGGTCAAACCAAGACAGTTCGCACCAGGGCAGCTAGTATTGAAGAAGATTTTCCCATACCAAGATGAAGCCAAAGGGAAATTCTCTCCCATCTGGCAAGGTTTGTATATGATTCACAGAGTACTAACAGGAGGAGCACTCATACTTGCAGAGATGGATGGAGAGATCTGGCCAAAACCAATCAATTCAGATGCAGTCAAGAGATACTATGCCTAGATTATTTCACATTTCTTTTTCTGATGTAATTGAACTATGCTTGACCTGATTCCCGTTTAAGAGGGGATACATAGGCAGCCTTATAAGTTCGATCATATCATAATAAAATTTTCATTTCCCTCAAAATCAGAAACTAGGGCAAACTTTTGAGGAGGGTCCTCAAAATTCCGGAGCAAGTCGTCCAGCCAGCACCATCACATGCCAAGAAGTCAGTCGCCAGTCAAAAACTGGGGCAAAATTTTTTGAAGGATTCTCAAAATTCCGAAGAAGATTCAGCACGTCCACCATCTGCAAACGGTGGCAGAATTTGAGGAGGACCCTCAAAATTCCAACATAAGAGAGTTGCAATGCCTTTAAAATGTGTCATAGTCGCTAGTTCATCAAAATTTACTTGATATATCAATACGCTTCCAAAACAATCCTATTTTATCAATGAATGCATATTTTTCGAAAATTCTATTTTTTTCATAACAGTCAGGTGCTACCAAGGGAACTCGAAGGGGGCTTCTAGGGCGGGGCAAAGCAAGGCCGGTAGACGAAGCAAGAACTAACCTCCCCTTATGCGACATACAATTTTTCTTTAAGCGCAGGCACATTTGATGATAGCATTCGTAGACAAAGCAAATTCACCATCCATCTGGTTGTTAGACGCTGAACCTATCCTAGCTAAGATATACTCTACCCTTATCTGCTATTTTCTCTTTGAATGAGTCTAATCTCTGACTCTACATTTGCATGAGTCTAATCCTTGACTCCACATTTGCATGAGTCTAATCCTTGAATCTATATTTGCATGAGTCTAAGACCTGACTCCATATTTGCATGAGTCTAATCTCTCACTCCACATTTGCATGAGTCTAATTCTTGACTCCACATTTGCATGAGTCTAATCCTTGACTCTATATTTGCATGAGTCTAAGCCCTGACTCCATATTTGCATGAGTCTAATATCTGACTCCACATTTGCATGAGACTAAGCCCTGTCTCCAATCTTGCATGAGTCTAAGCCCTGACTCCATATCTACATAAGGCTAAACATTGCCTTCCATTTGCATGGGACTAAGCCCTTCCCCGAATCTTGCATGAAGTTAAGGTCTACCTCCATGTTTGCATAAGGCTAAGCATTTCTTTCCATTTGCATGGGACTAAGCCTTGTCCTGAATCTTGCATGAGGTTAAGCTCTATCTCCATATTTGCATACGGCTAAGCATTGCCTTCCATTTGCATGGGACTAAGGCCTGTCCCGAATCTTGCATGAGGTTAAGCTCTACCTCCATATTTGCATAAGGCTAAGCGCTGCCTTCTCCTTGCATGAGACTAAGCTCTGTCTCCAATCTTGCATGAGTCTAATCCCTGACTCCATATTTGCATGAGACTGATCCTTGCCTCCATACCTGCATGAGTCTAACCCCTGACTCCATATTTGCATGAGTCTAATCCCGGACTCCATATTTGCATAAGGCTGAGCACCGCCTTCTCTCTGCATGAGTCTAAGCCCTGACTCCATATTTGCATAAGGTTAATCCTTGCCTCCATACTTGCATGAGTCTAAGCCCTAACTCCATATTTGCATAAGGCTAATCCTTGCCTCCCTATTTGCATAAGACTAATCCCTGCCTCCCCACTTGCACGGGACTAAACACTATCCCTCTTTGCACTAATATTGCTCTATTTTCTACTACTATCTACCTGCTTTTCAATCGGGCTAAGCTCTTCCCTCTACTTCGCAAGACTATACCTTGTCTTGTTACATCATATTATTGCATATCATGGGCTGAAATATCGCCAATCTGTCCAAAGGCATCATAGTCTAAAGGCATCATCCTCATAGCCGAAAGACACCATGTCATGGACTGGGGATCTCTCGAACTTGCATATCATTATTCAAAGGAATCATGGTTCGGAGGCACCATTTTCATGGCCCGAGAACACCATTTCATGGCCTGCGAATCCCTCACTAAACAATTCATGGCCCAGGATGTCATCTTTAACCGTCCAAAGACAACCTTCATGGTCCAAAGGGAATTTGCATCATGTTTAAAATTTTGCAAATACGTTTGTAGCATCTGTTATCTGCAGGTAACCAACAAACAACCACTATCCTAGCAGGAGAAATCTCGCTCCAGTTCCCTCCAATCGTCCTGAGCCTTAACCGCTCATCGTAGCTGCTTCCACATCTCATGTATGTTCTCACAATAATTTCATCGGCATACTCCGCAGGTGAATCCAGAACTACACAAGACCTAATTCCTATAAAACCAGGGATATGTAGGCAACTCTAAAATCGAAGCGCGGCCTCTGTCTTTCAAAACACCCCATCCGGTCAAAATTGGTCATCATTTCTTTACCCGAAAACTCTTTCATCCTTTCCGGGTAAAGAGGGGCAGCTATTGATACCCAATTTTTCTCTATGTATTTTAAATATGCATAAATACCTTCAAAATAGCATATATATGCATATATAAGCATGCACAAGGTTTTTATAATTTTCCCATAATTTTAAGGGTTTAAGTTGATTTATTTTCTCCTATTTTATTCATAAAATCCCCAATAATTATTTTCAAAATTATTGTTATGATAATTTATTTATTTTCTTTCTATACTTATGCCAAAATATAGCTAATATAATTTTCATGCAATTTTATAATTACATTTAGTATTTTTAAGCTAAATTGCATATAATTGCAATGTTAGCCCATTTTAAGATATAATTATACTTTATATGCGTAAAATCAGTCCCTATATTTTTAAAATATTAATTATGTAATTTAAATCATTTTAGCACCTTAAATTATTTTCCAGAAATTATTTATGATTTATTATAAATTAAAATAGGGAAAGTGGCTATTTCAATAATAGCCAGATTTGGCTTTCAATTGTAGCCCAAATCGGACCCAATCCCCAGCCCAATTTCCTATTAAATAACCCAACCCAGACCCTATAAACCCTTACCCAAAACCGAAACCCACCTACCCGGTTGAATCCTAACCGTTGATCTCCTAGATCAACTGTCCGCACACACCCTTTCCTTTTTAATTCCTAAACGACCCCCTAACCCTACTGATTTCCAAACCCCCACCTCCTTCAGATGCTCTCGTCTCTCTTCTCTCTCTACCTACCATAATCGTTCTTCAACCACCGCCTCCTTCTCCGGTCATCTCCGGCGACTACCTTTCAACCCCAAGCCTCCAATGGTCACTCCACCGCCTTGCTCATCATCTCTAAGGCCTTCAAGGGTCCTGGGCCATGCCGATTTGGATCTAGGGTTTCTGTTTCTATTACTTATGCCTTCTTCGGTGTTATTTTGGGCAAAATCACACCTTATATGTTACGATCGGTGAAGTTTACAACAGGTTCTTTCGTTTCTATATGGGTTTCCTTTGAAACCCTAACTCTCGTCTGAATCTCTCAGATCTGTGCTATTTTTATGCTCTAAGTCTATTTCTTCCTATGTTTTGCATTATTCTCGAATGTCTTCTGAAAGATCCTCAACTTCAAACAATTTACTTTCTTTAAAAAAATTAGGGTTCCTCGGAGTTTCTTCTACACTTGTTTTAGCCGATTTTCTTTATGATTAAACCTCTTTCCTTGCTAGTTTTGACTGATCTTATGTTCCTACTTCTTTTTAACTTGACTCTGTTAAAAAGCCCTTATTTTTTAAGACCTTCTTTGTTTTGTTCTGCGTGTTAGCATGATTACTTGATCTTGTTAAAGTTCCTGCTAGTTACTATGCATCGAATGGGTTTTTCTACTGAGATTTAGCTTATTTGTATCACCTCCATGTGATTGTTATTCATCTTGATTTGTTTATCTCTTGCTTCCTTTTGTCGATATGGCTGACTTTGCCTGTTTGCTACGTCTGTTCGTTCTTCTCTATTTATATGTTGCAATATAGAATCATGACCCTCTCTTGATTTGATTCTAATTTCCTTAATCGATGGTTTGATTGCAAGATTTTCTTTCAAAACACTAAAGTTCTACTCGTCTGGTTAAATTGACTGATTTCATTTCTTTATTTACTATGGTACTTCATTCTTACTGAATCCTTTCCTTAATTGGTATATTCTGTACTTAAACTCAATCATATGCTCTATACTTTTACTACCCCTTATATGGTAATAATCAGTCTTTCTCAACTGATTTCCTTTCCTTGATTATCCATTTTGGTATCCGTTTAAGCTGTGATTCCTTGATTGAAGGAGAGTACTTATATTAATTGGATTCTAATTGTGATTATTTCCATAATTATGCTGAACCTTTACTTGTTACCTTATTTTCTGCCTATTTTCAAAACTATAGATACCCTAAATTTTTCATTAAAACAGACGAACATTTTGGTTGTCAAAACTACCTCTCTTACTAAAAATCTCTGCTCTCCCCTCTCTCTTGTGCTATTTGCTGCTATGTTGGTTGTCAAGGCTAATCATCTATGCTCTCTTGTTCTTTCATTCTGCTTACTTCTCTCTTCACTGGTATGTCCTAGTTTTAATTTAAAGCCTCAATAACAACATATTCTCTTATTGTTTCAGTTTCTCTTATTTCTAGTCTGCTTTTACTTGTGGTTATATTGTGAAACTTGTAGTTAAGTTACATTATCAGCATGTTATTATGTCTACCCTTCCCTTTAGTTTAATGTATTCCCTTATGTGTGTTTCAAAGCATGCCTTGTCAATTGGCTTTTAATTACTACGTACTTACCATCTGATAAATCCCAAATCCCTATCCCCCTCTATGTGTGTGTGTCCTTCCTGACTGGTTTGTGATTATACCAGTGTCAACTATTACTAAGCATGTCCAAACCAGTCCTAAGACCCTTGCTGGGTTATGTGTTTGCAGTCAAATGTCTGTGATTCCCAAAATCCTTGACCCTTGTGTAACTACTGAATTCATTTGGATTTTGTAAACTAGTTGTGTGTGATCCTATCTTAAGGTGTTTAAGCTTTGTTTACTACTCCAACCTCTTTTTCCAACAATCTCTGTTGCTTTACTAATTACTTTCAAAATAGACTTTCTTACCCAGTCTTTAATAAACCTATTTCAACTTGTGTCCTGCACATTCACTTCACTCTTAGTCAATAAGTTTTGTCCCCTCTAGTATGTGTACTGCCTTGGGATCCTCTTGAGAGCCCTCTGAACTCTAGCATACTGAGGCTGGCCTTTCCACACTGCACTGGTTCAATGCTTGTTTGCTAAGTCTAGGTGTAAGCATTGCATGGGATCCTTGAGACCCTTAGGGAACTTTGATGCACCTAGACTCTGATTTATCTATGGAATTGAGGCATGTGAGACCATTGAAGGCTTTGGGAAACTTGGGCCTAATTGCAGGCTCCCTATTGAATAGTTTCTTGTTTTTTAATTTCTATTTATGTAATTCATTCATTGCCCTGTAATAATTTGTAAATAGATATTTGGGGTATTTAGTAAAAGGGTGGGTAGATGTATACTTTAAAGGGTAATACAGGTGGAAATATTGCACTTAGGACATTATTTTTAAAAGTCTGACTGCTTGCATAAGTAGAAAACATGCTCATAGGTTTGCTTTTTGGATCTGTTTGCTTTGCCTAATAGAAATCATGCCTATAGGATCTCACTTCTAATTTTGTTTTTTACAGCAATCATGTTCATAAGGTTCTGCATTCTGTCATGTTAGAAACCATGTTTATAGGTTCCAAACCATAATTGCTTTAATATCATAAAATATCATGCCTATAGGTATTAAAGGAGTCTATTATGAAAAACCTGTTTGTTTCTGCATTAATATAGATGCCAGTATACTGCATATAGGCAAGCCTTAGGGTGTTTTCAGAAAAACAAACTGCATTTCCCTGAAGCCGTCTCTGTCGCTTAGCGTTTCTGATTCTAACAGGCTTTTAAAAGGGAGTCCCTAGGCAACTACTAGGTTTTAACTTCCGGGTATAAAAGTTTTTGTCTGTTTCTACATATTCACATAGATATCTTGCTTTAGGACATTAATTAATAAAGACCTTAATTGTGTTTGAGTTGTGCTGCTTGTATGTTTACTTGAGGAGTAAACTGTGAGCCTCTTATTTGCTCCCACTATGTGTGAAAGTCCTAAATGTTTTGACTGTTGCTTTAGAGTTTTCACCTTTCTAAACCTTAGGGGTACGTCTAGAACTACCTATAGGTAGAGGTCCTAACCCCCTTCAGGACCATTAACAATCAGTGACCAAACACTCGCTTTGCATGACCATTAAGGGGATGGGAAGGGTAGACATGGGATATGATGACTACGCATTAATGTCATGTGTAGCCCCTCATTGAGGAGTGTTTACTGGACATTGCGTGGGGTGATCCTATAGGATAAACAACATAGGACCCCTCTTTACAAAATCCTCTCTCTCTCTATTTATGCTTGTTCAAACCTTTATCTTGCCACTTGAGTTATCTAACGTGCTTTACTTGCAACTTATTTGATTCAACTATTTATATGGACAAATTTGTAAATATAAGTTCGGCCAGGACCTACTGTTGTGGACCAAGAGGAGTGCCTAAAACCTTCCCCTCGAGGTTATTTCAAGCCCTTACCCTAATCTCTGGTAATGCAAACCAACTCAGAGTTCATCGCTCTAGGTGCCCTAACGCACCATAACCTGTTAAGTGGCGACTCTTCAAATATCCAATTCCCAAAAAGAAATGAGTTATTATACCACGTGAATGTCGAAAACCGGACCTCTTCCCCGTCAAAAAGGGGAAGGAAAAAGGGGGCACGACACCGTGCACCTGGAAGTGTGCTCGCACAATTGGCCGCCCATTTTTCACCCTGTTCTGCCTCCAGTGCGTGACTAGTGTGTGGCCGCGCAAGTGGGTGGTGTTCTGTTGGGAATTTAGGAAAGTCTAAAACATGAAAGTTGTAGCCCTTTTAAATATCTTTCCAATGATAAAATATGGAGATCAAACGGAATTCCGAGTAAAACTTTATGTGCATTTTAGTGGACAATGCGCAGTATACCTGCTCGATTCTTCGTTTCATTCTTAAAGTGCACTATCATCTATTAATCCTCGAACATGATCCCATCTTAATTCCTTGGACTTTTACTCAGACTTCATAGCTCCAGAATAACTCAAATTCATTCCATAATATCTACATAGCTTAGAATCACTCCTACAAGGCATAAACCACACAATTAGTGCAAAACACTAGCGATTAAAGCTCCGATTAAATTAAAGTACAGTCAATTAGAGTGAAATAAGCGACTAAAACACAATATTATAGCCTATCATCAAGCGGTAGTTAGACTGGCCATGTTGTATGGGTCCTAGTGTTGTCCAGTCAAGAATTCACATATCTAGAAGATGAAAGTAGCCAAAATGAGGATGTTAAGATAAATGTGTGGGTATACTAGGCTCGATAAGATTAGGAATGAAGATATTCGGAAGAGGGTGGGTGCTGGTACCATGGACGACAACATGCTGGAAGCGAGGCTTATATGGTTCGGGCGCGTACGGAGGAGAAGACTAGATACCTCGGTTAGGAGATATGAGCGGTTGGCTTTGGTAGGTACGAGAAGAGGTAGAGGACGGCCTAAGAAGAATTGGGGTGAGGTGATTAGACAGGACATGGCGCAACTTTAAATTTTTGTGGACATGATTGATTTGTAGGCTAGGGGATAGTCGAGCATTTTTGCTCTTTGTACCGGCTAGTCTGATAGAGTTTTGTCTAGGACTGCTAGTGGTTTGTGTTGTGATCACACTTTTTTTTGTTTTGCATAGTGTTGTGTTATTGCCCTTCCACTTATTTGTTGTCTCTTACGATGCTGATATTATTTTTCTGATTTCATCTGTTGTTACAAATCTATTCTTTTTTTCTTTTTTGATAATATTGTCTCTTCTATCCAGCCGAGGGTGTCCAAAAACAACCTCTCTACCCTCTGGGGTAGGGTAAGGTTTATGTACACTCTACCCTCTCCCGACCCCACTAGTGGGATTCTATTGGGTTGTTGCTGTTAAATTTGACTGTAGTTTGACTTTTGGCTGTCAAATTCGGAATGTGAATTTGGGACTTAGAATAGGTCCATTATGTTATTTAGAACTTTTCTACAAAATTTGGTATCACTTAGAGTTGAATTTATAGGATTCAGACATTTAGTTGCAATTCTAGAAGTTTTTGAAATTTACTTTAAATTCATGCATTTTGGTGTATGATTTGGAGTTCTAGACATTATTTCTGTATTTTAATCGTGCAAGAGAGTTCGTATGATATTTTTAGACTTGTGTAGATGTTTGTTTTGGAGCCCCGAGGGCTCGGATGAGTTTCAAACATGTTTTGGAATATTTTGGACTGAAAACTGAAATCTAGTGTGCTAGTGCCTCTGGTTTCGCATTTGGGAACACTAGGGTTGCAATTGCGACCTTAGTAGAGGGATCACGGGTATCACAACTACGATGCCTGGGTCGCATTTGCGATGTTAGCTTGGGCTGGGCTAGGTTTGCATTTGCGACAACTTTGTCTCTTTGCGAACCCATCTTCGCATTTGCAAGAAATTCCCTAAGCATGTCACTGCCACAATTGCGAGCTTTACTTCTCAATTGTAAGGGTTTGCAATTTCAAACCCATGTCACAATTGCGACATCTGCAACTGAACAAAAGGTTAGAAAAGTCCGAATTTCATCTCATTTCTCTCATTTTAGAACTCTAGACTCGGTAGAAGGCGATTTGAAGAGGGGATTTTCATCTACAATCATTGGGTAAGTTATTCTAAATAATTTCCAACAATATTTAATGAGTATATCTTAGATCTAACATCAAATTTATGTGGGTCAAAGAGGAAAAATTGGGAAATTTTGTCAAGTTTCTTTTGAAATTAATCACATATATAGACTCGTGAGGTTATGAGTAGTCGGAATCTACCCTTGGAATCGAATTTTGACCGGGCGAGCCCTGTTTTGACTTTTGTTGATTTTTTGGAAAAACTATAAAGATCACATCTTTATCTATTGTAACTGTTTCCCTTGCATTTTTGGATGATATTAAGTCAATTTTGATTATATTTGAGCTGTGTGAGGCGAATTTTAGGGGCAAAGCTATTTCCGAGGGTTGAGTTGGCCTAGTTGACGTAAGTATCTTGCCTAACTTTGTGTGACGGAACTACCCCTTAGGATTTGGGATTGATTGTTTTATTTGAGTTATATGAAAGCCGTATACGCAACAGGTGACGAGTGGGTACATAGATTATATATAGTATTTGGCCGGTTTAGGTTATTTAGATTCTTTCCACGCTTTTAATTGAATTGTCATATCATGTTTTAATTCTCATTGTTAATCTACTCTTACTTGTGTTAGCCTATCCTTACATGCCTTATTTGACCTTGTTAACACTTGTTCTACATCTTTCTTGCTGTTGATACCCAATTTTTCCCCTATATATTTTTAATACATATATATACTTTCAAAATAGAATATATACATATATAAGCATGCATGAGCATTTTTATAATTTTTTATAATTTTTCTATAATTTTTAAAGGCTTCAAATTGATTTATTTCTCCCCTTTTTACGCATAAAATTTCCAATAATTATCCTTCAAATTATTTTTGTAGCGATTTAGCCATCTAAATTTTATATTTATACCAAAATATTATTAAAATATTTTTAGTGCATTTTTATAATTGCTTTTATATTTTTTAAATCAATTTGCGTATATTTGCAATACTAGCCCTATTAAAGCATAATTACGTGTTTAATACATAAAATGGTCTTTTATATTTTACAATGTTAAACAACTATTTTAAATTATTTTAGTACATGAAATTATTTTTTCAGAAATCATTTATCATTTCTTATGAATTATATAGTGTTAAAATGTCTTTAAAATTTAGCCTAATTTTATTTCAATTTTATCCCCAATACCCAGCCCAATTTTTGGATTACATTACCCAGGCCCAAACCACTGCCTACCCGACCCAATCTTGGCCAAATCCTGGTCGTTGATCGTTTTGATCAACGGCCCAGATTCTCCCTTTCCTAATTAAAACGACCAATACCCCCTAAACCTAATTCATTTTACAACCCACCCCGCGGCCCTAAAATCCTCTCTGCTCTTAAAACACTCTAAACCTAAACCCTAATCTCCAAACGCCCCCCCATCTATGGCCATCTCCGGTGACCTCTCATCATCTCTCTCATTATTGCCATCTCTAAGGCCCTTAAGGGACCGAGGCCATGCCGACTTGCATCTAGGGTTCATCTCTCGCCTGTTCTTGGCCATTCCAATGTGATTTCGAGTGAAATTGTTCTATATTAGCCACGGTCTATGGGTTTCTAAACAGGTTTCTTTATCTCTATATGATTCTCTTTGAAACCCTAATTTCGTTTCTAACTCCTAGATCTGTACAGATCTAGGATGATTTAAGTTTGTTTCTTGTGTGTTTTACAATAGCCTTTAGAGTCTTTACAAGAATCACATGATTTCAAGTGCTTTTCATTTTTTTCTAAAATTAGGGTTTTTAGAATTTCTTTTTAAACTTTGTTGGATGTTTTTTTGTGTTTAAACTTCTGTTTCTCACATATTTTGACTGATTCTATGAGTCTACTACAGCCTTAACTTGCCTATGCTGAAAGCCCTAATTTTTAGGGTTCGTCGTTTGGTTTCTGAGTATTAGCATGTCTGACTGGTTCTCGCTTTGAGTTCTTGTGATTTCTCGTAACTGTCTTGCCTTAATATGCTTCTACTGAGTTTATTAGTCTAAGTTTTCACTGATTCCATGTGTTTGTGTTCATCTTGACTGTTCACATCAAGACCTGCATCTTTCTCATTGAATCAGTATTATTTAAATTTTATTTTGCTAGAGTTATGTGCGGATTCCTAGCTATCCATGTTTTACCTTATTTATATGCTAAACATGCTGACTATTTTCATGACTTTCTCTTCGATTGAGCCATTGAATATTCTGAATTCCTTATTTCTTGGGTTGATTTGAACACTTTCCCTTAAACTTTCGATTCTTACCTTTCTACTCAATTTGATTGATTTGCTTGCCTTAATTAATTTTCCCTTACTTTGTCTGCATTATTACTTGATTCTTACTGATTATTTCCCTAATTAGAACTTTATGTACCTATCCCTAATTACCTGTTCTATACTTGTACTATTTGAAGTCTTTCCTTATTTGTTATACTCCAGCTATGTATGATTTCTTTTCTTACTTGTCACCTGCTCTTTTCCGTATGAACTAATTCCCTTAATTATGGGAAGACTTGGACTGATTTTACTTTAATTGATTATGAGATTCTCTAATCACTGAACAATTTGATTCTTACCTTATTTACCTAGCTTTCAAACTACTATTTATATGCCTTCTTCTAATCTCATTAGGCAGAACATTGAGTTCACAAAAAAGCAAACCTAGACATTAAAAGTTCTCTTTCTCTTCTACTATTTGTGATACTTGCTGATCTAGCCGGCTGAAATCCAAGGCTAGATATTGGAACTTTATTTTCTTCATATTCTGCACCTTTTTTCAACTGATATGTCTCTAATTAAGTTTTGAGATTCAAACTCTATGTGTTTTCATTCTTGCACTATTCCATTAGTTATGAGTTCAATTTCTTGCCTACTTCTTTACTCAGCATGTCTAAAATCTGCATGTTCAATGTATTCTTTACATTCTACACTCTTTCTTGCTTACTTCCTTGCCTAGCATGTCTAAATTTTTGTCCTATTCAATGTATGCACTCTGTCCTGTTTATTTCTTTTCCAAGCATGACTAACCTGTTAAAGTCCCCAAGGTCCTAAGTGTTGTATGCAATTTGTGAGTATATATTTCCTTTATCCCTATCCATGTACCCTAATGTGATTCTTACGTGCCACCATTCTCATATGAGATCTGTTTGTTAAGTGTTCCTTTCCTGATTCTGAATGTCTCTTATAACCAATCAATTGTCTTCTATTTCAGTACTCTTCTCAAACTGTGTTTTACTACTAAGTTGTTCCTGTTTATGAAAAACCTTTCTACTTCTGAAGCCATCCTTGTACTATTTTCAAAACAAAACTATGTCAAGCACTCTCCACTACTCCTAGAATATTAAGGTCATGCCCCTCTAGCATGTGTACTGCCTTGAGATCCATGAGATCTATGTGAACTCTGGCATGTCAGAGCTGGCCTTTCCACACTGCACTTGAATCAGTTCTTGTTTGAGGAAAACTCTAGGTGTGAGCACTGACCGGGATCCTTGAGATTCTTAGGGAACTCTGACACACCTAGACAATGATACTGTCTATGGAACTTTGGCATTTGAGGCTATTGGAGGCTTGGGGAAGTCCTTTGGGTCTGCTTCAGGCTCCCTATAGTTAACTTCTTCTTTTCTTTATTATTTATGTAATTTATTCAATTAGTCTGCAATAAAATTTTGTAAACAACTTTTGGGTGATTAGTGAAAAAGGGTGGGTAGCTATATCTGTTGGGTAATTTGGGTAGAGACCATGCTTATAGGATTATGTTAATATAATTGCTATGTTTGCTTTACCACACTAGAAACCATGCCTATAGGATTTAAAAGGTTTCCATATTAGAAATCATGTCTATAGGATTTAAATGGATTTAATAATAGAAACCATGAAAATAGGCTTAAATTCAACTTCATAATTAGATACCATGCCTATAGAATGTAAAGTGATTGATTTCAATTCTTGCTACTGCATGTATCTACTTTTGTCTCGCTAAAATCATGCCTATAAGTTCCAACATCAGCTCTTAATGATTAGATACCATTCCTATAGCAATAAAAAATTAGAAATCCTGCCTACAAAACTAAAATCAATTTATTTAACAAATAAGTCTAATTCATGCTAGTTATTTGGAAGTGTCTTAAATCAGCTGTCTGTTTCTTTGAACGAATTTTCGAACACTGCCTTAATCTACTATCACTAGAAACATGCCTATAGGATCTCAAATATCCGTCTAAAACTGTTCGTTGTTTTACTGCATCAATTTAGTTATCATGCCCTTACGACATCACTGTTCTGCGTTTAGGCAAGCCTATAGGGCAATTTTAAATTCTACAACTCTGAAACTGTGTTTTGCTACTTAAGCTATCCAGATTTAATAGGTTTAAATTAGTAGGCAAGCTAAATAGGTGTTTACCGTGAAAATGGTAATAACAATTAAATTTGTAAATGGGACTCTAAAAATACGTGATCTATTTTTATGCTAGTTATTAAAGCAGTTGATGTTAGGCGTAAGAAGATAAGAGATGAAATGCTAGCTAAAACAGAGTTATAATCAAACTAAGAGGTCAGTTACTTTGGTATCGAACTGGTCGATGGGAGGCCTCGAGATCAATGCCTAGGTTCGAGGTGGATGCCTGGGCTCGAGCTCAAGCAATAAATGAGGAACAAGTGTAAAAGCAATAAATGAAAGAGGCAGCCTCGAGCGAGCAAGTTAGAGAAATGAGAGAGAGTTGTTATTGATCTTATGTAGAATGGTTGGAGCAACAGCTGCCCTTTACAAAGTGATGGGGATCCCCTTTATATAGGAGGGGAATTCTATCATAGTACAAAATACATTAATTGTAAAGGCAGGGGGATGGAACGGCTAGACATGACGCCTTAGCGCGGTTCCGGGTAGGTCGGCTTTAAGACTTAGGCGTGTTCTTGGGGAGTTCCCCATTTGACTCTAGCCTCGATCTGTATCTTCTTTAAGTAGGACCTCGAAGAGCTCTGAGGGAGGGAACTCGGTCACAGTTTCGCATCCTCGGGGTCCTGAGTGTTCTTCTAAAGTGACCCGATAGCAAGAATTAGGCCTTCTGATTTCGCTGCATACAGATAGTCTTTGCGTTTCCCAGAACGAAGTGATGGGAAATGATTCTGATACACAACTCCTCGAGCTTCCTGTGATGACGTCATACTGATGATGCAACCTATGGAACGAGTTTTTACGATAATCGGGACATCCCATGGATTTGTCTTTTCGACTTCATTCAATGCACTGTCGAATCCCGTTCTCCAAGGCAAAAGTACCACCATCGATTTGGTTTTTCATGAATGCAGTAATTGCGTCTACCCATCAGTGTTTCAAAGTCCTCGATGACGTGTCATTATCTCCTATAAATGAGGGCGTTATGGGGTTGTTTTTCTATTCCGATTTCTTCATCTGCTCATTCATCCCTTTCTCCTCGTCATCTTCCTCTATTATTGATCACCATATTTGGATTTCACGGCCTTAGGGTTGTTTGGCAACGTTCCAATAGGCCGAGTTGCGGCCTCTTGCTTGAGCTTCCCTTTGTAGGTCGAAATTATATCATTTTGTCGTCGCTGCCATTGTTGTTGCGATTTTTATTGATGTCCTCATTAGCTCGAGATGACAACAGACGGGGAATCGACCTTCCCCTCTTTTAGAAAGTTATTCGGACTATGCATCGCTGCTCACTCTCCTACATTGGCCTGGTGTGGCACTTCATCCCTTGGGTTTTTTCTTTCCCGAGGGATAAAATGGCACAACCGGTCGCCGAGGCTGGGGCCCGTGAAATCTTCAACCTTTGGCTTCGGCGGTCTATGTCTCTTTTCTTTGCTTCTTCTATATCCCGCCTTTTCCTCTTCTTCATCTTCTCCCTCGGCGAGGACTTTCCGCTGGATTGAGCTGGGAACCTAGAGGAGATGACGGTCGAAGGAGTTGCCTCCAAGGATGCGAGCTTGAGGAGGCGAGACTCGGGGATGCTGATACTGGAGATGAACCTTCGAGGATGGACTAGGTTCTTAGGTTTTCACTATGGGTGTATACCCCTTTATTTCTTTGTTTCTGTGTAAGGACCCCTTGCGGGCTTTTGTAATTGTATGTAAGGACATATCGGGGCCATTGTAAGCCAATATTTATGAAATAAAAGGACATCTTCTTTACTTCTACTTTTGGTATTCACCATATTCTTGCATATTCTTGTACATTTGCGTGGATTTTGACTGTATGCCTTTGTTGATGATCGTCGATATTCTTTCCAGCTTTTGGCTGACAGAAATGGCTTCTTTTAGAGCCTACTATGGTCCTTGGACCAAGCCCAAAGTGATCCAATAGACTCAGATCATCGGTACCCTCGAACCGCATGAAGATGGCGTATCGAATCTTGGAATCTTCGAGGGTGGTCTCTGAGTGAAGGTCAGCTTCAGGCACCTAGAGATTTACTTTGGATTTGATGTAGATAATCTTTTAGGGCATTGTAGATGGGTTCCTGTGGAGAGGTTGCCCATGGCCGGGTGGTGTCCTGAGGTTGAACCCTCATGGATGGAGCTTGAAGTGCTTACTTTTCTTCTTGGGAGGAGCCTTCGAGGCCGTATACCTTCTCGGGACTGGAGAGGATGTCGCTAACCTTTCGGGGCCTAACTTCCTTTTAACGGAGATCCTTGGGGTCGGGTACCACCTCGAGATCCATACCAAAGCTGTTGACCTCCCGGGGCCTATCCTGGGTAGGCGAACCGTTGTTGTTCCCCACATATATATGGGGTGTCACCCGCTTCTTGGAAGATCCCATTATTTTAGATAGCTATCCTTCTGCCTTTGCATCGAGTCCTTCGTTACCTCAAGTGTAAAAGTATTCGTGTAGGTTCCTGCTTCAGTTTGCTAGTTCCACCACAGTCATGACTATCACTTCGGGGCCTGCCTGGCAGGGAGGGGAGAGTTCCACTCCCAGTGCTCAGGATCTACGGGAGTTTACTCTGAAGACCATATCTTTGATTAGAGAGGAGCATCTAGAGATAGTGAGGAGAGGCTACGGATGGGACAAGGGGATAGCATTGCAGGCGCTTTCCCCGGATGAGGATATTACGGACCCCGCTGATGGATTCCTGAATGTGTACTTGTATCCTTTCATAGTAGGCCCCCTTGATAGGGTCATGCTCAATTTCTATTTAAAGTATCGGGTTACTTTGGCCCAGACACATCCGTCGTTTTGGCGGGTAGTGCTGATGATGAGGATCTTTGCGGAGAAGGCAGGGCTTGAATTCACGCTCAATCACCTTGTCAGGGTGTACCGGCCCTTACATCATCGAGGTCTGCCAACCTTGCGGTGATGTTCGTCCATGCCCTTTGTTGTTGATGATGAGAAAGATGGAGATTGAGAGTGGGTCAACCGATTTGTCCGAGTCCGGACGACTGACGTTATTCCCATGGAACTTATGCCCTTTCCCGAGAAATGGAATTACGTGCGTGAGTGGAGTGTCTCGTGCTTTCTCAGATTCGCTCGTGGAGAAAGTCAGTTTAGTAATTGTGTTTCTTTCTTTTCTGCATTAGCTTCATGGGTGTCGGGTGAAGTTCCTAATCTGCCCGGCTGGGTCCGAAGGTTGGTGACCTATTCGACTTGTGAAGAGCGTAGGTGGTGAGCTGTGTCTCGGGGTAGGTGGGAAGCAAAATACCAAGGTGTGTGCGTACGCCACTTTTATCTTGCCCTTAGTATATTTGAGATGGCATTTTCCTCTTTTTATGTATTGACCTTGCTGTCATAGGTGTCGGAAGGTCCCCACGGGTGAGGCTATGCTCCTCCGGAGAGCGGGAGGAGTTGTCAGCTTCCAAGCCAAAGGTCGGTGGTGATAAATGGGATATGCACTCGCAGTGCGATGGATCTTTTGGTAGGGCTAAACGGGTCCGAGTCTTCGAGGAGAAAACATTGCCCGAGCTTCTTGTACCTGAAGTCTCTGGTTCCGGAGTGGTGGTTACTCCGAGTGATCATGCTTCGACTGAGGTTGGTTCTTCCAGGGCAGAGGTGGTTGGACCAACAGAGGTATGCTCAACCTTCGAGGAAGTCCGTCGGCTTCACTTCGCGGTGAGTTTTGGCATAGGCCTTCCGCATCTCGTGCCTTCTCTTCCTAATCGTGTTTTTCTTCTGTAGGCCTTTGATAGGCTTAGGTCTGAGCTGCTCCATCATGGGGCTAGGCTCCGGAAGGCTCTGGATGAGGGTAGGTCCCTTAGACTCCATTGTAAGGAAAAGGAAGTTGAGTTGATGCACTGGTGATATGAGGCATATCGGAGCTCGAATTATGAGAGCTATTTGATAAAGTAGGTAACTTCTCGTGGTATGCATTTCGCCTTTTAAACTTTTAGGTTAACTTCTTGCCTATCTCAGTTTCAGTAAAAGACGGAGGCTCTAGAGCACCTTAGGGGTGAAGCCGACCGAGTTAGGAATGACTGTGGCGAGCTGAGAACTCAGGTGCGGGCTCAATCTTCAAAGGAGAAGGGTGCCTTGGCTAAAGTTCCTGCCTTCAAGGCCCAACTCTTCTTGGCTCGTGACAACGCTTCAGTTCAAGTGGATATGATCGCGAAGCTCCAGTCTGAACTTTCGAAGGTCAGGGCCGAGATCGTTGATACTCAGGTTGAAGCAGCATTGAGCCGGACTAAGGCTGACCAGGAGATAGCGATTCATTTGAAGGATGCTACTAATGCTCAAGCCAAGTTGAATAAGTCCCTCGATCGTGAAGAGAGGATCGAGGAATATGTTCGTTGCAGATCCCAAAGAGAGGTACTTGAAGAGATTGGCGCCATGGGTTTCGTTCTCCCGGAAGAGCTGGCTCGAGGGAGGGCAGACAAGCGTGACGCTCGGTCACTTCTGCCGATGCCACAAAAAGTGAAGATGAGACTGGTAGGCCGTAGCCTTCTGGAGCGGGGCGTAGACTTTGTAATTTTGTATGTGATATTCGTAGTGCGCGTTTGTAGATGGAAAATGCACTTTTTGCGTATGTAAATAAAAGAAAACCTGAAGCTTTATTTCCTGCATATCCCTTTCTGCTTTGCTTCTGACCAGGTGGACTGGTTTCGGAGTTGGCAAGAAACCTTAGACTCGTAATATGGCTCTGAGGCTCATCAGGCATGCCCGGGGGCTCTTACGTGTTCGATCGATGCAGCCTTTAGTGTAAGCTGGAGTTGGAACCCTTACATTTTTTCTTGACTGTCTTTAATTCAGTCTCCGAGTTATATTATGACTTGAGCTCAATTGACCCT
Source organism: Nicotiana sylvestris (assembly GCF_000393655.2). Classification (NCBI taxonomy): domain Eukaryota; kingdom Viridiplantae; phylum Streptophyta; class Magnoliopsida; order Solanales; family Solanaceae; genus Nicotiana; species Nicotiana sylvestris. The sequence goes on from NC_091063.1 coordinate 112,052,627, forward strand.
CAAGTTTTGTGTTTTTGTCGGCTGGCGACAACCGTTCTTATGCCTTGGGTCGGAGCGACCTTTTGGGAATTTGTATTTTAACTATTTTGGGTTCAGTCTCCGAGTCGAGTTGCGACTCGAGCTCACTTGACCCTTAAGTTTTTTTAGGACTGGCGACAGTGGCTCTTACTCCTTGGGTCGAGGTGACCTTTTAGGTGTGTGTCCCTGAGGCTCGTGAAGCTGGAGGCAATGGCTCTTACGCCATGCCCTTAGGCATGTATAGTTATCTATTTTGGATCCGGTCTCTGAATCGGGTTATGACTCGAGCTCATTTTGATCCTCAAGCTTTCAAATTTTAAGCTAGCGACTGTGGCTTTTATGCTTTTGGTTGTTGCAACCTTTTAGTGTGTGACCTGGAGGCTCATCTGGCTGGCGATAATAGCTCTTACGCTTTTGCCCTTAGGCATATGTAGGCTTGTTTTCTAATCGTTAAGGACTTTTTGAAATAATTTTGCCTGACCCATCGTCGGTTCGGGAAGAACCTCGATTTCAAGTCATTAGCGGCGATGTTTGAGCACCTCAGAAGGTTTAGCTTGTAGGCTGAGTAGCTCAAAGCCTTGTGATTTGGAGCTGACATGGTCGAAGCTCATTTGCGTGTTGAGGGTAGACTATTTTAATTGGTTCTTTTCGAAGTAGATTCAAAGTAATGGCCTGTGATTTTATAGCGACAGTCGGGCGTCCCCGAGTCATGTTAATTTGGTTAGTGCAGCCACATGGACCGTAGTCATTTGTGTTTGGTCAGAGCCATTTTTTATCTCGAGTGTTGTAGTTTAGGCGTCTACATCGAGGGTATGCCCTTTCGGGAGTCTTACAAATGCGACATATAGCCTAAACTTTGGGGATCTAGTTGTATGCTTGTAGTAAGGCCTTACAAATTTTTCATGCTTGTTGAGGTCTTACAGTTTTTTCATACATGTTGAGGTCTTACAGTTTTGCCATGCCTGTTAAGGTCTTACAGTTTTTTCATGCCTGTTGAGGTCTTACAGTTTTTTCATGCCTGTTGAGGTCTTACAGTTTTGTCATGCATGTTGAGGTCTTACAGATTTTGTTGCTATGTTAAATAGATCTTTCTAGACCGAGTTTTCCAGCTCAGGGTCTTACGGCCTCGGGTTTTTAAGTGAGTGGCGACCGGCGTCTATCTCTGAGTCATCGGAGTTGCCTCATTGAGGACTTACGAGCATGGAGTTTCGACCCTAAGGTCATACGGGTATCGAATTGTTGACGCTAGTCTCCGAGTATTCCAGGACGTACTCGATGGAGGGATCCTTGCTGTGAACATGATAAATTTTCTTTGGAGTATGAGATGCTTTTGGTGAAAGATATTCTTTGATTGCTTGGCATAAGTACATGAAGTTGTGTTGCCGTAAGCCCGGCTTACACAGACATGGTTCGCTCAACCGTTTGGTCTGGTACATCATTTCCTATTGAAATTTAGTCTTCGTTCTCTGGCTCTTCCAAGCGGATGGCCTCCTAAAGGGGGTGCCCTCCAGTGTTCGGGGTTGATTGCAAAAGAAGCACTGGGAGTTTGTCAGATCCTCCTTAGGCGGCGCATCGCCCCGTTAACAATCTTGCTGGTGAAACCCTCTTTGGGAAGAAAGCTCGGCCGAAGGGAAAGAGTGCAACGAGTGCCATTAAGGCCTTGGGATCTTCGGGTTGAGTTAACAATTTCGAATGCCCTGACCGGGTGCCTTCAAATGGGTTAGTGTAAAGTAACATATGAGGGAGGTGGTCTTACCTTATTGCGGGGTGTGCAGGTGATGTTCCGAGGTCCAACGTGTCCCTACTATTTTGGAGCGAAGGTTCTGTACGGACCTCCACTGTGTTTAATCGGGCTTAGCCAAAGACATGGTTTGATTACCCTTTGACTTTTTCGAGAGTGGAGATATCGGTGCCGACGCTATGTTACGTAACGCGAACACTTCTCTTGCCATGTGCTACTCTAAATTGACGGTTTTAATTCCGTCCTTTGCAAGGGATTTCATCATTTGGCAAAGAGGGGATGGTATCGCTTTCATGCGGTGCATTCGCGGCCATCTGAATAAGGCGTTTGTACCTTACGTCTCCTTTGACGACATAGAATTTAGCGTTCCGGTCTGCGCCATCCATATTGACTGAGAGAATGATCTCTCCTCTCATTGTTTCGATCGCCATGTTGAATCCGCCAAAGATTCGAGAGGCGGGCATGATTTGGTTCGGCAGTCCGAGCTGCTCTATCACTCTCGACCCGATAATGTTGGTCGAGTCACCTGAATTCATGAGCACATGTTTTATTTGGAATGAATCGAATGAGGAAAAAGGTTACTAGTGCGTTGTTACGAGGTTGGGGCGAGGTTTCGGAGCCTTCCTCGCCAAAATGCGAGGGTATCTTCGGATACGTATCCCCGAGTCCGTTTTCCTCTGGTGACAGACATTTTTATCCTCCTCTTTATAAGTTCCTGGAAAGTGTCGTCGCTCCTCCACTAGCATGGTAATATGTTGCGGCCCATTTGCTTCGTTCTTCTTGGCCGCCTTTCTTACTCGAAACTGAACTCGATCCCGATCACTCAAAAGTTCTCGGCAGTGACTTTTATTGAGTAACTTGGCTATTTTCTTTCGGAACTGATGGAAATCTTTGGTCATGTGGTTGTGCGTATTATTTAGTTCACATAACAAGCTGTGATTCCTCTGGGAAGGATCCGACTGAATAGGCCTGGGCCATTCGTTGTCCCTGGTTTTGTTGACAGTGAACACGATGTCCGATACAACGATGTTGAAGTTCTATTCTGATGGACGAGGCACCCCCACTGGCCTCGTGCCTCCGTCAAATCTGGCTTTGTTGGCGAGTCCTCAAGGATATTGTCCTCGATCCCTTCTTCGACCGTCGCAAGGTAGGTTGCGCCTCGGGGCATTCCTCCTATCTTCGGCGTACAGCCGGTATCTTTCTTTGTTTGGTTTCAGTTCCTTTGCTAGGTGCCTGCTTAGATATACAGAGCCCGATGGAGCTCCCGGCTAGTCATCCTCGACCCTGATTTGCGACAAGTACCGGTTGTGGGCGTCCAACCAGGTCTTAGCTGGATACTTGATCAAGTTCTGTTTCAACTATCCTAAAGCCACCAAACTTCATTCATTCAGGCCTTGAGTGAAGGCCTACACCGCCCAGTCGTCGGAGACCAAGGGTAGTTCTGTTCATTCCGTTTGGAAACGAGATACGAATCCTTGCAACATTTCATTCTCCCTTTGCTTAGTCTCGGATGCATCGGACTTTCCTGTTGCAACTTTGATGGCACCAGCGTGTGCCTCTACGAAGGAATCTGCCAGTATGGTAAGTGAGTCTGTGGGGTTGGGAGCTAGGTTATGATGCCATCTCATGGCCCCCTTCGAGAGAATTTCCCCGAACTTCTTCAGCAATACGGACCCGATCTCGTCATTCTTTATACACTTGCATTTTACCGCACAGGTGTAGACAGTAACGTGTTCATTAGGGTTTGTGGTCCCGTTTTACTCTGGGAGTTCTGGCATTCTAAACTTCTTTGGAATGAGTTTCGGAGCCGCTTCCTCTGGGAACGGCTATTGTATGAACTTCTTCGAATCTACACCCTTTTGGACCGGGGGTGCTCCCGAGATCTGGTCGCCTTTGAAGTTATAGGTTTTGACCTTCTTATCATTGGCTGCTATCATTTTCTCCCCTAGCTCGACCCTTTTGGTGAGGTCCTCGAGCATTTTTACGATGGTAGGGTCGACTATCGATCTGTTATTGCTCGATCTCTTAGGTACCTGCTCAGCTGGGGGGGCTATCCCTGGTGCTACCATGCTGGGAGTCTTCGGGTGGCTTTGTAGCTGGGCAATAGCCAGCTATTGTGCCTGCAACATTTCAAAAATAACACGAAGACTAACTTCATGTTCTTCCCTAGCTACGGTTTCTTGGGCTTCCTGTTGGGCACCGTGTCGTATGCTCCTATCGGTGTGTGAGGTTTCGTCAACCTGCCGCGCGTCTTGCAAATCCGTGTCCGCTGGGATCAGTCCAGGTGCATTATCAGGGTTATGCGGTGACGCTCCAACAACTGGAACAGCCTCACCGTTTTCTCCGTGGTTTTCGAGGTTGTTGTTCTTGACTCTATTCACTGAGCCAGATAGTTTGACCTGAAATCGAAGATCTTAGACAAGAAAAAGTGTGAAAGATAACTTGGTGGGCACCAAACTGTTTAATCACTATTACTTTTATCCCCATGGTGGGCACCAAACTGTTTACCGTGAAAATGGTAATAACAATTAAATTTGTAAATGGGACTCTAAAAATACGTGATCTATTTTTACGCTAGTTGTTAAAGCAGTTGATGCTAGGTGTATGAAGATAAGAGATGAAATTCAAGCTAAAACAGAGTTATAATCAAATCGAGAGGTCAGTTACTCTGGTCTCGAATTGGTCGATGGGAGGCCTCGAGATCAATGCCTAGGTTCGAGGTCGATGCCTAGGCTTGAGCTCAAGCTATCGGGGGTAACCGGGAAGGGAATAACAGTTAGAATATAATTAACAGAGGCTCTTTATGGCCAATATCAAGCAATAAATGAGGAACAAGTATGAAAGCAATAAATGAAAGAGGCAGCCTCGAGCGAGCAAGTTAGAGAAATGAGAGAGAGTTGTTATTGATCTTATGTATAATGGTTGGAGCAACAACTGCCCTTTACAAAGTGATGGGGATCCCTTTTATATATGAGGGGAATTCCTCCATAGTACAAAATACATTAATTTTAAAGGCAGGGGGATGGGACAACTAGACATGACGCTTTGGCGTAGGTTCCGGGTAGGTTGGCTTTGTCAGACTTAGCCGTGTGCTTGGGGAGTTCCGCATTTGACTCTAGCCTCGATTTGTATCTTCTTTAAGTCAGACCTCGACGAGCTCCAAGGGAGGGAACTCGGTCACAGCTTCGCCTCCTCAGGGTCTCAAGGTGTTCTCCTGAAGTGACCCGATAGCAAGAAATTAGGCCTTCTAATTTCGCTGCATACAATAAGATTTCTCACGCATTGTCCTAATTTCATTGTATAAACCCTGCTCACCTAGATATCATGTTCTAGTATTTTCTCTTAAGTATTGGAATGTTGTTTGAAGACGTGTACTTACTTATGAGGAGGTAACTGTGAGCCTATAACTTGTTATCACACCTCTTTTTTCCTACACCCCGAAAGGGGCATATAGGGAGTATTTCCAATTTAAGTGACAATCGAAAAGAGATTATTTATTTATTAAATTCAGAGTTACCACTTGGGATAATTTTATGGTGTCCGAAGTCACCGGTTCAAATTCCGAATCGAGGAAAAGATTGATTCTGTTTAACAGTCTGCGCACCAGAAATATGAGTAAGGAATTCTGTTAACTCGGGAAAAGGTGTTAGGCATTCCCGAGTTTCGTGGTTCTAGCACGGCCGCTCAACTGTTATAATTGGCCTATTATCTGATTTTAACACATGTTTTAGCCTATAGTTCAATTTTAACTTTAAAACCGCTTTTATTTATTTTTAAGGAAAATTGCAACGTCATAAAATATGTCTTGAACCATGTCACATAAATGCACCCACAGTCCACAACACATTTTGTATAACATTGTTGAAATTTGGATTTGGGTCACAGAAATGCGCACCCGAGTTTTGGAAGATAAATTATTACCTAGCATGCCTAAAGCAAGCTACGCATTTGAATTATTTTCCTAATCTTTGAGATCTTTGCGAGGCCAAATTTATGAACAAGATATTATTGGGGCAAATAGGCTAGCTAACATGATCTATTACTTGGCCAAATTCCTTATAGTTCAAAACTCACCCTATGGCCCATTCTTATCCCTTACCAAGAAAGAAACAATTCCAATTTTCTATCTACCAACTTAAAACCATTTATCCAAGAACCAAGACTACATACATCACAATCGAAATAGAACTAATTAAAAACAATATAAATGAAAAACTAAGACATGCTACTCAAACAACATAGTATCACCAATTAACACGCGCACCAAGCTATTATAACACAACGAAATGAGAATAAAATTGGGAAATGAACCTTTTATTGATGAACAAAGCTAAAAATTGCAAATCAATCGGGCTAAACAAATCAACAATCCTTGGACCGAAACACCGCAATTAACAAACCAGAACATCGATTGATTTAGCCCTTTTCGGGCTAATTGAAAAGCAAAGTCTTTTCCAATACTGTCACTGGGTCCAACCTCTTTATCAATTACACAACATGAAAAAGTGAGTTTTGCCAATGTTTTTAATTGCAAACATTTTCAATTGCAAACTTTTCTCAGATTTTTCATCCGCCACCAATCATCTTCGATCTCAATTTGGGGTTCATTTACTAACAATCAGCAAAACCAATGCCGTTTTTTCTTGTTTTTTTTGTCAGATGGGGATCGTCTATCCTTTTGCCAAAAATAGAGATGGTGTGGGATCCTTTTTCAGAGAAAGAGAGGATCGAAATCTTATTTTGGGAAGGTCCCCGTTTTATTTTGGAGTTAGAGTCTTGGTCTAGGAATTGAAAACTTATGGTAGGCTTTCTATAATTGGGTATTTTATATGGAAGTGGGAAAGGATGATGGCCATTGGATTAGAAGGAAATAGAAGGCTAGGATTAAATCTTGCACTTAAATGGGCTAATGGGTTGGGAAGAATGGGCCAAGGGTAATTGGGTTGGACCATGTCTTTTTTTTGTGTTTCAATTTTGGGCTAAGAAGACTCCAAAAATTATTAATTAAAACTATAGCTAAATTCCCTTAATATAAGATAACTATACTACATGATGCAAAAAATAAATTCTAATTAATTAAACTATACTATATTAAAACATGAAACTATTACATTTTTTTTGTAATTTTCAAGATTATATAAAGATAAAATTAATGTACTATTTTTTTTTTTTTTTAAGAATTATGAAAGATACATACTAAAGTATTTTTTGTAATTTTCCATTTTTATGACGAAAATAAAGTAAAGAAGTCAAAAAATAGTTGAAATAGCTATATTAGCCTAAATTAAATATTTACGTGCTAAAATATGAAAAATCTTGGGGAAGGTCAAAAATCACATGTCTACAGTTGCCCCTCTTTGACTGGAAATACGAAGTATTTTCAGACAAAGAATGACTAGACATGTTTTTGACTCGACCCTTATTTAGAGAGACCAAAACTAAGAGAGAAGGGAATGTGACCGAGCCCTGGTATCTGAGCTGCCTACATATCCTTGGCGATAAGGGAATTAGGCCACGTGTAGTTCAGAGGTGAGTGAGATGATGGAGTATGCCGAGGTGGAGAGCCAGTCGAGGTGCCGTTCTACCGAGGTTTCGGTCCGCGGTCCCGTTATTACATCAAAAATCAAAACATGAAAAAGACTAGCTAAGCCTGTCAACTACGGGTTACAAGATTCCTATCTATAAATCTTCTGAAGCTTGATCTTGAGTCTTGAATGGTTCTTCATGCATACTTTAGATTAGAACCTCGGTGCTTGTTAGCTGCAGGTGCTAGCTCATTCTTCTTTAGCTTTTGGATCAAGACCGGACATGCAGTGCTTGTGACCTCAGTCATGTCTTGAGCAATCCGCCTCTTGTTTCAACTTATGCATTTTGGATTCACTCCTTTTTTCCTTTTTCTTTTCTTATTATTTTTTTTTATTTTTTTTTATTTTGGACTGAGATTACTTCCATTGATCATCTCGTCTATTGACTCGCCTTCCTGCCGCGAGCTTCTGCCACTTCCAACTTGAGCTATTTTCCTTTGAGACTTGAACTGCTTTCCCTTGAAACTCAAATTGTTTTCCCTTGTTCTTCAGGTAGATGCCTGATTGCTGAAACTTGAATGTATTCCCTTGTTCTCCAGGTGGGCTCTTGATTACTGAAACTTGGATGTATTCCCTTGTACTCCAGGTGGGCTCTTGATTACTGGACTTGAGATGTATTCCCTTGTTCTCCAGGTGGGCGCCTGGTTTCAACAAAATAGACAAAAACAAAGAAAACTTCTGCCCCAGTTTGGTGTGTTACCAAATATCAGTAAGAACTTGAAAGGTGAAACTTGAACTATACTCTCTTGTTCTCCAGGTGGGCGTCTGATTGCTGAACTTGAAATGTATTCCCTTGTTCTCCAGGTGGGCGCCTGATTGCTGAACTTTGAAATGTATTCCCTTGTTCTCTAGGTGGGCGCCTGATTGCTGAAATGTATTCCCTTGTTCTCCAGGTGGGCGCCTGATTGCTGGACTTGAAAATGTATTCCCTTGTTTTCAAGGTGGGTGCCTGATTTCCACAAAATAAACAAAACAAAGAAAACTTCCGCCCGAGTTTGGTGTTGGGCGTACTTGTGAGTGTTAATTGAATCATGTTACCAGAAAATCTCAAAGAATTTTAAAAGCTAGATCCCGTTATCCAGGAGGGTCCTGAAAACTCCTAGTTATATGACAGTTTTAAATCTAAGTTATATTTCCTAAAGGTACAACTTCCGCTAAATCTTGTTATCTATGAAGACCTTAAAAATAAATCTCATTATCCAGGAGGGTCTTGAGAATTTAAAAACTAAATCCCATTATCTAGGAGGGTCCTGAAAACTTAAAAACTAAATCCCATTATCCAGGAGGGTCCTGAAGATTTAAAAACTAAATCCCATTATCTAGGAGGGTCCTGAGAATTTTAAATTAAATCACATTATCCAGAAGGATCCTGAGAATTTAAAAACTAAATCTCATTATCCAGGAGGGTCCTGAAAACTTAAAAACTAAATCCCATTATCCATGAGGGTCTTGAAAACTTTTTAAAATTAAATTCCATTATCCAGGAGGGTCCTGAAAATTTAAAAACTAAATCCCATTATCCAGGAGGGTCCTGAAAATTTTAATTAAATCCCATTATCCAGAAGGGTCCTGAAGATTTAAAAACTAAATCCCATTATCCAGGAGGGTCCTGAAGATTTAAAAACTAAATCCCATTATCCAGGAGTGTCCTGAAGATTTAAAAACTAAATCCCATTATCCAAGAGGATCCTGAGAATTTAAAACTAAATCCCATTATCCGGGAGGATCCTGAAAATCAAACACCAAATCCTATCTTAAGAGTGACAACTTTTACGGCTGAATAATACTACCCTACAACAGAACATACGCTAAATGTTGTTATCTAATTGAAATCTTAAAACTAAGTCCCATTATTCAGGAGGGTCCTGAAAATTCCTAATTGAATCCTGTCTTGAACATGCAAACTTTGAAACCATCTTCTATTCCTTGGGGTATATTTGTGCTAGATTATGCTATTTCTGAATTTTAAACTAGGTCCCATTTTCCAGGAGCGTCCTGGAACTTCAAATGAAATCACATTATCCAAGCGGGTCCTGCAAATCACAAGTCAAACCTGTCTGGTGCTTGCCTTTACCCAGCGGAGGATTTCTCCGGAACAAACGAAATTTTCTGCCCCTATTTCAAATCAAAGAAAAATCTTGTCGGTTTAAAATATGGTGGTTTGTTTGTGGCCTTGACTTTGAGGGCTGTTGCTCCTTCACTTCTCATGATTACTGATTTTCACCCGAAGACCTTGCTTGTTCCTTGACTAATCACTTTCTCTGCCATCCTTATCACAAAAAATACCTCTTCTCCGTTCAGACCCAATACCCTCTATCTGTTGTATTACTCATGAACTGACATTTACCAACCTTTGTGTCTCACATGAATCCCAAAGAACATCAATTACCATCCACTCAATGTGCATGGTGTTCTTTCCTGACTTAACCCACCGGCATTGGCCTGGAGGTCTATTGCTCCTTCACTTGCCATGATAACTTTGATTTCTGCTTGGAAGACCTTGCTTGTCAGTGGTTAACTACTTTCTTTGTTAATCTTATCACAGAAAATACCTTTGATCCATTCACCCTACACCCTCCATCTGTTGCATTGTTCATGAATTGATATATACCAAACCTTTGTGTTTCACCAAAAATACCTTTGATTCGTTCACCTAACACCCTCGATCTTGTTGCATTATTCCTGAATTGATATGTACCAAACCTTTGTATTTCACAGGTATCCCAAAGCATGTTGATTATTACCAGTTCAATGTGCTTGTTGTTCTTTTCTGACTTATGACATTTGATGTGTTAGCCAGACCCCGTTTTGTGCAATTGGACAGCTGGTGGCAAATTTTGAAGTCATTTCTCACTTGTTCTAACCGCGCAGACTCAGGAAGAGGAAGTAAACAAGACAAAAAGGAACGGAGTAAAGGACAATGAAAAGAGATGATTCCTAACAAGAAAACTACAAAGTAGAAACCTATCAGATGTGGACACCAACTCTAATGACCGTAACATGCACCTGTGGCCTATTCTGTCGACTAGGTCTGATGTTCAACTCCTACTATACCCCAAACCGTGAAAGTGGGCTTCAATGCTCCGATTATCCAATCTGATTCACAATCCTTATTCGACATATAGTGCCCGAGGGGTTTTCACCATCGAGCCTCTCTCGTTTTATTCTTTTTCTCAACTTACAGTTGCCTCAAGGTGCCCGTGAAGGTTTTCACCAATAAGGCTCTCTTCTTTTTTATTTCTCTCTGCTTTCATCGCCTTACGGTGCCCATGAAGTTTTCCATGAATAAGACTCTCTCATTTTGATTTCTCTCAGCTCCCGTCGCCTTACAGTACCTGTGAGGGTTTTCACCGATAAGACTCTCTCATTTTCATTATTTTTCCTGCTTGGACCAGAGTGTTGCCCCTGATATGAATCACCTCTATTTTCTCGACCTGGCATCGCTCGAAGACTGATCAGAAGGTCTTTCTTTGGCCCGTAACGTGGGCTTTTGGACGGGATTAGAAAGAAAAGGTATAAAAGGCTCAAAACAATTCAAATGGGTTCAAAATTACAACTTTCAGAATCAAATTTCATACAGCAACCATAACTTCTTCCCCAGTTTCTTGCTTGGGGACTTATGGATTTTTATTTCGATGAGACCAAACCGTGAGGCTGACTACGTATCCTTAAAAAGAATCAGGTCAAACGTAGTTCATGTTATAAGAATTACTTTGTTTGTTGTGATTTTTCTTTTCTTTTTCTTTTCTCTTCTTTCCTTCTTTTTCTTTTTGTTGTTGTTTTTCTTCTTCTTTTTCCTTTTTTTCTTTTCTTTTTTTCTTTTCTCTTTCTTCTTCTTTTTCTTCTCTCTCTTTTCATTCTTTTTCTTTTCTCTTTTTCCTTTACTCATCTTTCACGCTTGTGTTTCTGATCTTTGCTACTGATTCCGATATAGGGGTATGAAAGAAAATAGATAAGCCTCAAAGGGGTAACGAAGGATAAAGTGTTTAGATAGCAGAACAAAATGCCTTCGTCATTCCAATCTCCAAAACATGCCAAGTACAAACTACACAATTAAACAAACCAAGGAAAACCTTTGTAACATCTTTTGATTGCACTAGACTTGATAATCATTTCCACACATTCGCCTTCTACATCTGTTAGTTACCAAGCCCTATTGGACAACACCCTCACTCTCATTACCACAAACGCCCCCTACAAATTTGGGGCAAACTTGCCATTATCTCCACCTGATGTAGCATGATGCATTTCAATAGTGTATTTTTATGTTCTACCTGCCCCAGTTTCACACAATTCGGGCTTGAAGTGATCTCAAAATGCCTTTACTTATTTCCCTCAAATGTCCTTACATCTTCAACATTGTTTCATTGCTTTGTGATTAAACTGACTTTTAAAACTAGGCTGAGAGTTACACGTGCATGTCATGTCACTAAAGTCAACAAGAAAAGAACTATAAAAAGAAAAGAGAACTAAACGAAAATGACTAGAAATCATAGAAAACAGAAAATTGCATTAGACAGATGGTGAAAGGGTTTGGACAACAAAACAAACAAACCAAACTGGGGTTACAAACCTAGAACAAACCTAGACAACACTAAACGGGCTATTATAACTAAACAAACTAAGCAAAATAAAAGGATATAAGGGTTTGAGTCACAAGACAATATCCGGATTACAATCTTGAAATAACCCGGACAGCAGAAATGATAACAAAACAAACCACCAAAACTCCTTCATGGCAAACCAAGAAAAGAGTGTCTTTCCAATCATCAAACTCAACATATTAGCCACTGACTTCTGCATCAACAATGCTAGGACCTTCACAAGCCTCCATCACATTGTTCTGAAACTATTGTCTTTGGGTTCTCTTTGCCTGCTCATTCTTAGGATCAACCTCTGATAGCGCTGAAAGCTTCGTAGCATGTGGACCTCCAAGGATCCCAGAAGAATTCTCACATTCCTTTTCAAAATAAATCATACCCACCATATGCGTCTCATTATGCACAGGTGACAGACTTTGGCTAGTGTCTGCTGCATCTGGATTTTGCACGACAATGTCACCTGCATCAATAAGCTTCTGAATTGCATTCTTCAGATTCCAACACTTCTCTATGTCATGCTCCAGGGCATCCGAGCAATATTTGCACCTTTGAGAAAAATCAAACTTTTTTGGAAGAGGGTCTGGCATTTTTATCTAGGTCGGCTTCAATATGTCCAATATCCTTAGCCTCTGGAACAGACTGACATATGACTCTCCCAATGGAGTGAAGGTCTTCTTATTCCATAACCTCTCATTCTTAAAGGTTTGATTGGGCCGGAAACCTGATCCAGGAAGTTTTTGGTGGGCTCGTGGGGGTAGATAGGTATTTTGTGGAGCTGGGTACTGGGAGAGTGATGTACGACTTTGGGAGTTCTGTGGAGAAAAGTGGCATTAGGGAGGATCATCTGGTGCATAAGGATATCCACAGGGACGATCTCGAGGCTGGAAGTATTGATCGGGAAAGACCATTGGATCATCTTCTCTGTTTCTCTTTCTTCCACCCAAGCTTACTGGGATGTTCTGAATATTTTTCGAACAACTCATGATTTTGCCTGACTTGATTCCTTCTTCTATTAGCTCCCCCATTCTTAACACATCATTGAAAGGATTCCCTAGGGCCGGGATCAAATGACTGAAGTAGGTGGGCCCCTGAGCTTGTAGGAAAAGCTCAATAATTTCTTCTTCACCAATCGGGGTATTGACTCGAGCAGCCTGCTCCCTCTATCTGAGCCCAAACTCTCTAAAGCTTTCCTCTGGCTTCTTTCCCATCCTAGATATGGAGGAGCGGTCTGGGGAAATGCCTGATTTATATTGAAAGTATTGAACAAAATCTTGAGCCATGGCACCCAATGTAGGTCACTTACCAACATCTTGACGAGCATGCCAGTCCAAGCCCCAGTCAGGCTCTCACTGAAATACGCCATCATCAAGTCATCTTTCTCTCCAACACCTCTCATTTCACCATAATAAACCTTCAGGTGGGTTACCGGATCCCCACACCCATCATACAAGTTAAATTTTGTCACTTTAAACCCCGCGGGCAAGCGAACGTCAAGGGACACAGATAGTTCCTTGTAAGCCATGCTTCCCTGGTCTCTCATTCCTTGCTTGTTCTTTAAGGACTGTTATATGCCTTTCAGCCTCTTGGGTGCCCCATCTTTCCCTTTTCTTCCTGCGAACCTTTCATTTCAACATGAGGCTCATCCCTTGGGCCCTGTTTGTATGAGTAGGGAACCTTGTGGGAAACCTCTGAGGGGTAATATTGGGCATCATGAGCTTGGAGATTAGCAGGTAGATCTGGAGAGTATGGAGGATCATCTGGCATTATGTCCGGAGTTTGGGTAAGGGAAGCATCTAGGAAGCTAGGTGGTGGCGGTGGTGGCGCCTTCCCAGTCATCCAAGCCTGATACATGTCAGCCATTTGTCGTTTTAACATCTTTACCTCTTCAACCAACCTATTATCCTGTTCAACCAACTGTTTTTGAGTGCCGGTATCAACCAACTCAGTTCTGTTGTTGTCTGCCATTGCCTTTGACTTTATATTGTAGAGAAGTGTTACCACTTTAAAACCACAAACCAACCACCCTTCTGCTATGAATATAACAAAATGAAGTCATCACGTTAGCGTTAGAGCAGCTAACATAAGATAACTTCACTTTATGTGCAATGCACCTAGCCACAGTTATCGGTTCTAAAATGACTTCGAGGGTACAAAGGTCAGTTGGCATCATCCCAATTTGTTCATTTCAACCTCTCTTTTCTTTGCTTTTCTAGCACTTGCTGGCTTGCCTATTTTCCTTCATTTCTCTTTTGTTTTATCATCACCCTTTCTTTCTCTCATATCTCACATCCCACAATTTCACCTCTTTTTTTCTTTTCTTTTTTTTCTTTTAATAAAAAAATGATTCAATCGAACCCTATGTAGGTTGCCTAGGTATCATGACCCCGCATGAATCAGATCATTGCGCAGTTCTGGAAAATCAGGAATAAAGGAAACAAACTAACATTCTCTTTTTTTTTCTTTTTTTACCTTAATGACTAATCCGATAAGAAATGAGAAATAAAGAAGCAAAACCTTTTTTTTTTGAATTTTCTAGACTTAATGTTCTATAACCTATTCTAAACTCAAGCTTAACGGATTTTTTCTTTTTCTTTTCTTTTTGGAAACAAATACTCTATTGAGGAAAAATCGTAGAAAAGAAAGATATATTTTTTTTTGACTCCTTTTTTCTGAATTTTCATTTGATATCCCTGAAGAAAAACTTCGTAACGAGAAATGAAAAAGATAAAACTGTTTTTTGGATTTCACTTTTTAATTAGCTAAAGGAGAAATTTTGAAAATAAACAGAAGATAAGATATGTTATTTCTTCTATGTACGATGTCCTAAAGTTCTTGTAAAATAAAAAATAAATTTTTTCATTTTTCATTAATTCCCCAAATAAGAACCTCAAAAGAAAATCTTTTTTTGGATTTTTGGAATTAATACCTTAAAGAAAACCTTTTAAAGAGGTACTAAAGGAAAATTCTCTTCTTTTTTGGATTTTTAGTCTTAATATACTAAGGAAAATATAAAAATAATTATTTTAAGTTCTAGGTATTAATTGCCTAAATAAAAATCCACCTCAATTGATTTTTTTTTCAATTTCTACGAGTAGTATTTTTAGAGAAAATTCTAACGGAAATATAAAAACACAAAATATATTTTTTTTGGATTTTGATTCATAATACATTTTCAAATACAAAAAGGGAAATAATAAAAAAAAACTGACAAACTTAACTAGACTATGACAGACTCAAGAAAATCAACTAAATGACTGAATACTACTATACAGGACTAGAAAGTAAAACATGAACAATAGACTCAAAAATATAAAATGGCTCCTCGAGCAGCTCCTGAATGCAGTGATCCTAGAGTATCTGTTATGCTCAAACTCTAGTAAGTAAATCCTCACTTTTATAAGAAAACTTAAACCAACACTATGTGAGACAATACCATTCCCTACTAGACACATGCAAGACCTGATTTAGGCTATCTTTGCAAAATGGCTTATTTGGCCAAAAGGTGGTAAGAAGTGAAAAATTTGGTTAGGACCCCGCAAAGCCGAGAACCTAAGATTTACTAGGAAGACCGCACCCTATGTGGGTTGCCTACGTATCACGCCCCGAAAGACGAGAATCAGGTATGCGTAGTTCGGGCAGATTGGATACGAGCGAGAATAAAAGAAACAACTAATTTAGAGAAAATATTTTTTTTTTGAAAAATCATGAAACATGTAAATTCTTTTGGATTTTCTTTTTCCTTTTTTTTTAATTTTCAGAAAATGATGAAAAAGTGCAAAATCTTTTTGAATTTTTCATGCTTTTTCCTTAATAAAATGTGACAGAAAACATAATCGGACCCTACTTTGCTTTATTTTCACACTTCACCTTTTTTTTTCCTTTTTCTTTTCTTTCTTTTCGTTTGATCTCAACTATCATTGGTCCGCCAAATGACCCTTTTAACCTTGAAGAAATACAACATGTAGCACATAGGATGCATCAAGATGGTCTTTTCATTTCGGGTACACCTGTCCTAGACAAACCCAACCCCTGTGTTGAGTCTCCAAAGTCAAATGCACATGATGCAAACAAACGTTCCTATTTAGGGATCCGGCATGAGGATGAGTTATTCTAGGTTCAAAACCTGGGTTTATTGTTCTAGACCTGGCTTACCCGAGCGGACATCTCGAGCCGAGGGGGGGGCAGCGTACCGGGAATACAGAAGCTTCACCGGCTTTGCAACTTGTCCGAACCTCATTCTAAATTTTGAATATGACTCTAACAGAAAAGAAGTCACACGAAGTGCACACTTCTTCATGATTTAGAAAACTCAGAGAGAAGAGGGATTTCATAACAGTTTATATACAGTTTATGGAATATCAAAGCGGTAAAAGCAATCAATTAGCACATTAGGCCCAAATCATGTAACAAAATAAGATAATGGATAAAGCCAACTATAACAATTATTCTAAGCTCGAATTCTTGAACCCTGAACTAGAGATTCTGGGTTCGGTCCCCAGCAGAGTCGCCACCTCCTTTTTTCTACACCTCGAAAGGGGCATATAGGGAGTTTTTCCAATTTAAGTGACAATCGAAACGGGATTATTTATTTATTAAATTAAGAGTCGCCACTTGGGATAATTTTATAGTGTCCCAAGTCACCAGTTCAAATCCTAAATCGAGGAAAAGATTGAATCTGTTTAACAGTCCGCGCACCAGAAATTCGGGTAAGGAATTTTGTTAACCCAGGAAAAGGTGTTAGGCATTCCCGAGTTCTGTGGTTCTAGCACGGTCGCTCAACCGTTATAATTGGCCTATTATCTGATTTTAACACATGTTTTAGCCTATAGTTCAATTTTAACTTTAAAACCGCTTTTATTTATTTTTAAGAAATAAATGCACATAAATGCACCCGCAGTCCGCAACACATTTTATATAACATTGTTGAAATTTGAATTTGGGTCACATAAATGCGCACCCGAGTTTAGGAAGATAAATTATTAACTAGCACGCCTAAAGCAAGCTACGCATTTGAATTATTTTCCTAATCTTTATGATTGTTGCGAGGCCAAATTTATGAACGAGATATTATTGGGGCAAATAGGCTAGCTAACATGATCTATTACTTGGCCAGATTCCTTATAGTTCAAAACTCACCCTATGGCCTATTCTTATCCCTTACCAAGAAAGAAAGAATTCCAATTTTCCATCTACCAACTTAAAAGCATTTATCCAAGAACCAAGACTACATACATCACAATCGAAATAAAATTTATTAAAAACAATATAAATGAAAAACTAAGACATGCTACTCAAACAACATAGAATCACCAATAAACACGCGCACCAGACTATTATAACACAACGAAATGAGAATAAAATTGAGAAATGAACCTTTTATTGATGAACAAAGTTGAAAATTGCAAATCAATCGGGCTAAACAAAGCAATAATCCTTGGACCGAAACACCGCAATTAACATACCGAAACCTCGACTGATTTAGCCCTTTTCTGGCTAATTTAAAAGCAAAGTCTTTTCCAATATTGTTAGTGGGTCCAACCTCTTTATCAATTGCACATCATGAAAAAGTGAGTTTTGCCAATGTTTTCAATTGCAAACATTTTCAATTGCAAACTTTTCTCAGATTTTTCATCCGCCACCAATCATCTTCGATCTCAATTTGGGGTTCATTTACTAACAATCAGCAAAACCAACGCCATTTTTTCTTGTTTTTTTTTGTCGGATGGGGATCATCTATCCCTTTGCCAAAAATAGAGATGGTGTGGGATCCCTTTTCAGAGAAAGAGAGGATCGAAATATTATTTTGGGAAGGTCCCCATTTTATTTTGGAGTTAGAGTCTAGGTCTAGGAATTGAAAACTTATGGTAGGGTTTCTATAATTAGGTATTTTATATGGAAGTGGGAAAGAATGATGGCCATTGGATTATAAAGAAATAGAAGGTTAGGATTAAATCTTGAACTTAAATGGGCTAATGGGTAGGGAAGAATGGGCCAAGGGTAATTGGGTTGGACCATGTCATTTTTTTTTGTGTGTTTCAATTTTGGGTTAAGAAGAATCCAAAAATTATTAATTAAAACCATAGCTAAATTCCCTTAATATAAGATAACTATACTACATGATGCAAAAAATAAATTCTAATTAATTAAACTATACTATATTAAAACATGAAACTATTACATATTTTTTTTTTTGTATTTTTCAAGATTATATAAAGATAAAATTAAGGTACTATTTTTGTATTTTTTTTAAGAATATGAAAGATACATACTAAAGTATTTTTTGTAATTTTCCATTTTTATGAACAAAATAAAGTAAAGAAGTCAAAAATAGTTGAAATAGTTATATTAGGCTTAAATTAAATATTTACGTGCTAAAATATGAAAAATCTTGGGGAGGGTCAAAAATCACATGTCTACACTTGTTTGTTTGAATGCAGTCCTAACTGTTTTTGATTGATGCCTAGATTTTTATCCATTAAACCTTAGGAAAGTTTAGAACTGTCCCAAGAATAAAGGTCTTAAAATACCTCCAGGGGCACGAGGAAGGGATGGGTAGTGCACGCATAGGACATTGTCAAGGTTACTAGAACGCTTTAGGCTACGAACAAGAGGGGGGAATTGGTTAGAATAGGATATGATGACTACGCACTAATGTCACGTGTAGCCCCTCATTGAGTAGTGTTTACCGGGCATTGTGTGGGGTGATCCTGTAGGCTAACCAACATAGGACCCTTTTCTCCAATTCTCAATGTTTAAACTTTACTCTTTTATATGCAACTTGCTCAAATTCTTTATCTTATTGTTATTTGAGTCAAACACTGTCCAACATGCTTTATTTACAAATTATGTGTTTCAACTTCTTGTTTGTTAAAGGACTAATTCATAAGTATAAGTTCGGTTGGGACCCGCTATTGTGGACCGAGAGGGGTGCCTAACACCTTCCCCTCAAGGTTATTTCGTGCTCTTACCCTAAATCTCTGGTAATGCAAACTAGTCTAAGAGTTAAATACTCTAGGTGCCCTAACGCACCTTAATTCATTAGGTGGC
The DNA here is from genome assembly GCF_000393655.2 of Nicotiana sylvestris. Classification (NCBI taxonomy): domain Eukaryota; kingdom Viridiplantae; phylum Streptophyta; class Magnoliopsida; order Solanales; family Solanaceae; genus Nicotiana; species Nicotiana sylvestris. The sequence continues at coordinate 112,071,619 of NC_091063.1, forward strand.
GACTCTTCAAATACCCAAATTCCCAAAAAGAAATGAGTTATTACCCCCTATGAACATCGGAACCCGGACTTTCTCCGCGGAGGAAAAAAGGGGACGCGACAGCATGGCCACTCTACTGGGAATATCTTAGGCTCTTACCATAACGAACTTATTTTTTTGAATTAGTCCAAGCATGCTCTATCCTAAACGCTTTCCCCTTATTTGAATTTAACTGCCTATTTAAAGCATTTATGTTTCTTTATTCATGAAACTCACTTGTCTCTTTGTTTTCTTTTTCTGTAACTGTCTTTCAATTATTTATATACTGTATTTATTTTTCCTACGTGCAAATACTTGACTACGTGCTATTTATTGCTGCATATATCATGCTCCACATCATATTACACTCGTGCATATCAAATCCTATAGTAACGCTTAATGAGTGGTTGCGCTCTTCCTGTTTATTACCATTAAATTCGAAAAAGTTTTATTTGCGGTAAAACCAGTCGATCAGCGGTGTAGTCGACGGTTCTGTGCCTTTCCCCCCTTAAGTTGTCTGTTTGAGGGTACCAGTCTAAAATCCTATAGTAGCCTTACTCTGATCGAAATTGTGCATGCATCATGGTCAAACCTAGTCGGATCAATTATGTTGTCCACATAATGATCCTTTAAGATGAGCTTTATCCAAAGTCCACCGGGGTTTCCATAATCCCAACAGACACAACCACGTTATGTGCATTAATTTGGAGAACTAAATGCCAATATGCTAATCATAAATGTATAAATAGTCGAGTTTGGTGGGGGAGAAAGGCCTAACCCTTTTGTTTTGCAGAAAATGAGGCACGAGTTTCCCAGATTCAGTATGGTTAGCAACATTCCACCATTGCTGCTAGATTGGTGGAAGGACCTTTCCTCAAGTGACAAGAAACATGTAAGGAAGTACCTGGGCAACTTGCCTTCCCTGCTATACATTGAGCCAAACAACAAGTTGATCGAGGCTGCCACTTTGTTCTAAAATAGTGAGAGGTCTGTGTTCCATTTTGGCAATATAGAAATGACACCACTTCTAGAAGAAATTTGAGTGCTTGTGGGATTGACTTGGGATAGTCCTGGGTTATTAGTATCGGAGAACCGTACCGGTAAAGGGTTCTTAAAGATGATGGGGTTGAAGAAGAATGCTGACTTGGTATGACTGAAAGAATCTTACATACCCTTTGAATAACTGTATGAGAGGTATGGCCATAGCAAGTCCTACTGTACCTACCACGATGAGATCTCTCTCACTTCTATGGGCCACATCCACCACAGAGTGTTCGTGTTCATTATATGCTTCTTGGGCCTGATAGTATTCCCAATGAAAAGGGAAAGAATCCACACCAGGTTGGCCATGGTCTCCAAGACTTTAATGGAAGGGATCAATGGACAAACATACACTATAGACCCCATGATCATAGCCGACATCTATAGGGCTCTGGAGCGCTATAAAAAAGGGGTCAAGCATTTCGAGGGTTGGAACTTGTTGTTGTAGTTGCTGTTGTTAGAACATTTTCAAAAGGGTCACTATCGCCAAGAATTTTCGCAAAGGGCTTGAAACGACCATATTGCCTTCCATCACCCCAAGTGGATGACTTACATTCCAGATAGGTTTGCTCAGCCGGAAAGTGCCAAAGAATGGGTAGAGTTCTTCGACAGTCTGATCGAGGAACATGTGCAATGGATGTTTGAATGGTTCCCAACAGACGAATTCATCATCAGATCTAGGGATGCTCTACACTTGGTGTTGATTGGGTTGAGAGGGATATACCCCTAAGTCCCTATCAGAGTTATGAGGCAAGCAGGCAGGAAACAAGTTGTACCCAGGGTTGCCATGATGAGCCATTTTAGGGCATACTTTCAAGATGACGACGTCCCTTACAAGTGCCAAGCTCAGCACATGTGGCACTGCAAAATCATTATGGAAAAGAACACCGTCGAGCCAGAGAGGTATCATACAGAGTGTGAGCCTCTCTACCTAGTATGGTTGGAAGACAATCTGAAAAGGATTGTAATGTCAGGAACTGGTTGAGGGAATAGGATCATAGACGAAGAAGCTGAGGCTTAAGTCAAATACAACAGGTTGCGCAAAAGGGTCCACGACTTTGAGAATGAGCACCGAGAAATACATGAGAGGAATGTGAGGTTGATTGAAGAATGGAAAGAGATGGCAGACACTTCCAACAGGAAATTGGAATATTTGGAGCGAGGAATAGTAGATTTTGAAAGTAAAGTCATAAAGAGGATCGAGGATTGCCAGAACGCTGAAGGAGTTGAAGGAGGACATCTGGCCACAACCTACTTGTTGCTGGGTCTGCGTGAGCTGGGGGACCTATATGATGGAGTTAGGAAGATCCAATATGGGGAAGGTCCTTCTAGGACCAAATAGGCTAGATTTATTTGCTTTCTAAATGTAGTAAGGCCAAGTGCCAATAGTGACTTATTTTTATTATCTTAGTCTCGTTTTGGGATTCGCCTACTTTTATATATGAAATGAAGCATTTATTGACATTTAAAGATCTCCAAATTTATTTGTCGCTAGGCCTACCTCGGGCACAACAAGGCTCCCAAATTAAGATGCGAATTTACGTTTTTGCAATATGTGTTTAAATACTGCAAACATTTCAGAATCCTCACTTACTCGTTACCTTTTTATCTTTTTACTTATTTTTATTATTCGCATCCCCTTAGGTTGGTTCACTCATACTGGTCTCGTCAGCATACCACACCAGATCTAGAGGCCCTCCACCTCCTCCTTCTCCAAGACATACAAAAGGTAGAGGAAAAGAAAAAATGAACGACTTAAGTGGTATCCGAAAGGAGAATGTTGAGAATGCAGAAACCTCAGATGGCCGTAGTACTCCGGACCCAAATGATCTAGTCCTGAGATTAGAACAAAAGATATTGGAATTGCAAGGAGAACTTGAGCAGGTTCGCAACTTGGCAAACTTGTCACTCACCCTAAATGTCCCCGACATTAACCAACAGAACACAAAGAACCCAATACCTCCCCAAAACACACAAAACCAATATCTACAAAATCCTTCCGCACCAAATCAATACGTAACTCCCCCCCAAAATCTCAATCCATTACCAATACCAACTTCTCCACAACATCACCAACAGCCAATTTAGTACCCACCAACCACCACTTATCACACTCCCCAAAACTCAACTAATGACCATCATTACAACCAAGTCCCTAACACCCATGAAAACAACCTTATATATGTAGAAACCGTACCTCACTCTATCCAACCTATCTCCTATACACCAGAGTCCTCCGAAAAGGACTTGCTCATTAAAAACATGGCTGAAGAACTCAAGAAGTTAACAAGCCGAGTTCAAGGTGTCGAATGTGGCAAAGGAATAGAAGGGCTGAACTATGAAGACCTATACATCCAGCCAGATGTAGAACTACCAGAGGGATACAAATTTCCCATGTTTAAGATGTTCGACGGCTTAGGTGATCACAGAGTTTATCTGAGGACATATTGCGACAAACTTGTTGGGGTCGGGAAAGACGAAAAGATCCGAATGAAACTCTTTATGAGGAGTCTTAACGGGGATGATTTGTTCTGGTACATCAGTCAAGATCCCAAGAATGGGCTAATTGGGTAAGTATGGCGTCAAATTTCATGGACCGGTTCAGGTTCAATATAGAGAATGCACCGGATGTTTACTACATCCAGAATCTTAAGAAGAAACCTACTGAGACTTTTCGTGAGTATGCTACTCATTGGAGGTCGGAAGCAACCAAGGTCAGGCCATCTTTGGATGAGGAACAGATGAACAAATTCTTTGTTAGAGCACATGATCCGCAATATTATGAAAGGTTGATGGTTATCGAAAATCATAAATTCTCTGATATCATCAAACTTGGAGAAAGAATCGAGTAAGGAATCAAAAGCGGGATGGTAACGAACTTTGAGGCACTACAGGCCACAAATAAGGCATTACAATCAGGTGGCATGTCAAAGAAGAGAGATGTTGGGGTAGTAATGGTAGCCCAAGGCTTGAAATCTCCACTTACATATCAAACACCTCCACCCACGTACCAAGCACCACCACCCACATATCAACCCTCATCTCCCAGATATTCCCAACCAGCCACTGCCCACCACACTTATAACTCTCAACCATCCCATTTCCAATTACCTCCAACTCGCCAAAACTTTCTAAGACCAAGACCCAACTTCGAGCGCAAGCCACCCAGACAATACACCGCCATTGTTGAGCTCATCAACCAGTTATATGAAAGGTTGAAAGCCGCGGGTTACGTCACTCTTGTTCCCACTGTGTCATTAGAAAACCCATCCCAATGGGTCAATCCGAACAAAACTTGTGCGTACCACTCCGGTATGAAGGGTCACACCACTGCTAAGTGCCGAACATTGAAGGATAAGATTCAGACGCTAATTGACACCAAGGTCATACAGGCAAAGGAAGCCGCACCTAATGTCCGCGATAACCAACTCCCTGATCATAGAGGTGGTGGAGTACATGTGATAGAGACGAACAAAGAGTGGGACCTCAGGGGTCAATTAGGCTTATTCGAGAAGGCGATGACTTTAAAATTGCAGTCACACTTACTCCTGTTGTAGTACAGACTCGGTCACCAATCGAGGTTGAGATAACTACATAAGTTCCATTTGAGGTAGAGGTGGCTCCGCCTGTGGCCACCCCCGCTCCATTTGAGGTAGAAGTAGTCACACCTTTCACCGTGACAGTATCAACCACACCTCCATTCAACTCAAAAGCAATACCCTGGGATTACGTTGCAGAGGCTCGGCGAAAAGGGAAGGCCAAGGTAGAAGAATCTGATGTTGCACAAGGAATTACTAGGACTGGAAGAGTATATACACCTAAACACTTGGGAGGATCAAGCAAGGATGCCACTACCAGGTAGCCCATCATTGAGACAGGACCAGATGACCTTTGGAGGAAAGTACAGGCAAAGGAATATTTCGTCATTGACCATCTAAACAAAACCCCAGCTTAGATATTTATCCTGTCACTGTTGCAAAATTCAAAGGCACATAAGAATGCTTTAATGAAAGTGCTGAGCGAGATATCACTAGCGGAGAAATGATCAATATGGTGGGGCAAGTACTAGAAAGTTATAAGGTTATCTTCCACGAAGATGAGCTACCGCCTGAGGGATTGAATCACAACCGAGCATTGCATATTACAGTGCAATTTGAAGACAAATTCATTGCAAGGGTCTTGATTGACGGAGGTTCAAGCCTAAATATTTTTCCATTGGTCACTCTGAAAAGGTTGGACAGAGGATTTCATGAAATACGGGCAGGAATCATGAACGTGAAAGCTTTTGATGGGTCCCAAAGGGCCACAATCAGGGAAATCAACCTTTGTTTGCAGATGGGGCCAACTTGGTTCGACGTCGAGTTTTAGGTGCTTGACATACCAGCATCATATAATCTTCTATTGGGCCGACCATGGATCCATGCCGCCGGAGCCGAGCCTTCCACACTATATCAAGCCGTGAAATTCGAATGGAATCGTCATGAGGTGATCATTCACAGAGATAGGAGTAACCCCATTTACACTAGTCAAACCATTCTGGCTATTGGACATAGAAGAAGGGTAGGAGGGGAAACCTATTATCATAGTGAACGGGTCAACTCCGTCGAAAAGGATAAATGGTGAAGTAGTAAAATAGAAAGCATATTGGCCTGGTCTAGATATGAACCCGACAAAGGATTGGAAAAGAACCTCCAAGGTATCACCAAACCAATACAGTTGAAACATCATGGTACCACCTTTGGGCTCGGATACCAGTACACATGGCAAAAGTATAGAAATTGGTCGCCTCCGTGGCATGGATCGTACTACCCTCTCGAGCAACTGGTGCCACGTTTGGAACAAGCTTTCACCAAGCTAAAACGATATGGGGGACTACAGAAGAGGAAGCACTAGCTGGGTTGAGGAATTTGTTCTTGGAGGATGCGGACATGGATTGTAGTGCCATAATTGAGGAGGAGGAAGAAGAAGGCCTCACCATTCAGACCGTAAATAAGGGAGCCGTTCTCAGGAACTAGACCGACACACCATCCCGAGCCCGCCAAGTCCCTGGGTAGCTTGGCAAATTTTACTTCTATAGCCATTCTAGGCATTTAAGATTTCCAGTAATTTTATTTTAAGATTTACTTGTTTTAAAATAAATGCCTGATTCATTGAGTCGTACTTGTCTGGATGATTTTTCAATCTTAATCAAATGCGTTTTCTCTTTATTATTCATTACTATTTTTATATTTTTTCTTTCTACAGCGTTATTATTACTTTTCTTGATGAACCAGTGACTGTGACATGTAATAAGGCAACGCAGTATGAGAATAGTGATTCAGATGAAGAAGATGAGATACCCGAGGAAATTGTCAGGGAGGTTGAAAATTTTGAGAATAAGCCTAAGTCCAATCTGGACTAGACCGAAGTAGTAAATTTGGGAGATGCTGAGACCGTCAAGGAGACCCGCATCAGTATTCACTTGTCACCAACAGAGAAGGGAGAGTACATTCATTTACTAAAAGAGTATGAGGACATTTTCGCATGGTCGTATTATGATATGACTAGTTTGAGCACGTCCATAGTGGCTCACAAGTTGCCTACTAATCCCATGTGCCTGCCAGTGAAGAAGAAACTCAGAAAGTTCAAAATAGATATGAGTTTGAAAATCAAGGAGGAAGCCACCAACATATCAAAGCCAAAGTTCTCAGGGTAGTTGAGTACTCAACCTGGTTACCTAACATTGTGCCAGATCCGAAGAAGGATGGGAAGGTCAGAGTATGTGTTGACTACCGGGATTTTGAACATAGCAAGTCCCAAGGATGACTTCCCACTACCAAATGTACACATCCTGATTGATAATTGCTCCAAGCATGAACTCCAATCCAGTGTAGATTGTTTCGCGGATTATCACCAGATCTGGATGGATGAAGAAGATGTAGAGAAGACAACTTTTATTATACCTTGGGGCGTATACTATTACAAGATGATGCCATTCGGTCTGAAGAATGCTGGAGCTACTTACATGAGATCCATGACAACCATCTTCCATGATATGATATGCAAAAAGATAGAGGTGTATGTGGACGACGTCATTATCAAATCCAAGAGGGCTGCAGATCACATAGCGGATTTGAGAAAGTTTTTTGACAGGCTACGGAGGTACAACTTGAAACTGAACCCCGCAAAGTGTGCATTCGGGGTTCCTGCATGAAAGTTATTAGGTTTTATCTCCAGTCATCAAGGGATCGAGCTAGATCCATCTAAAGTCAAGGCTATTCAGGAGTTACCACTACCTAAGAGAAAAAAAGACGTGATGAGCTTCCTAGGACATCTCAACTATATCAGCCGCTTCATAGCATAGTCCACAGTCATATGTGAACCCATCTTCAAGATGCTGAGGAAAAATGCTGAAATAAGATGGATAGAGGATTGTCAGAAAGCTTTTGACAAGATTAAGGAGTACATGTCCACTCCACCAGTTCTGGTCCCGTCAGAACCAGGAGGACATTTGCTACTCTATCTATCTGTATTGGATGGAGCCTTCGGATGTGTTTTGGGACAACATGATGAGGCAGGAAGAAAGGAGCAAGCCATATATTATCTGAGTAAGAAGTTCACACCTTATGAAGTACGGTACTCTCTGCTTGAACGCACTTGCTGTACTTTGACCTGGACAACTCAGTACTTGAGGCATTACTTTTGTGCCTACACTACATACCTCATATCCAGGATGGACCCTCTAAAGTACATATTCCAGAAACCCATGCCGACTGGAAAGTTGGCCAAGTGGCAGATACTATTAAGTGAGTTTGATATCATCTACGTAACTCAAAAGGCTGTCAAAGGGCAAGCATTGGCAGATCACCTGACTAAAAAACCGGTGGGAGGAGTGTACGAACCTTTGAAGATGTATTTTCCTGATGAATCATTTGTAGGAAAAGATATTACCGAAGCATATGACGATTGGAGAATGTTCTTTGATGGAGCTGCAAATTTTAGAGCAGTGGGTATTGGAGTAGTTTTGGTATCAGAAATGGGTCAACATTATCCGATATCTGCTAAACTCAGATTTTCATGCACCAACAACATGGCAGAGTATGAAGCCTGCATACTAGGGCTCAACATGGTAGTCGACATGAACATTCAGGAATTGTTGGTAATCGGTGATTCAGATTTGCTTGTGCACCAGGTACAAGGAGAGTGCACCACCAAGAATTCCAAGATACTGCCATATCTGCACCATGTGCAGGAATTAAGAAAGAGATTCACGAAGATAGAATTTCGATTAATGCCTAGAATTTAGAATGAATTTGTCGAAGCATTGGCCACCTTGTCATCTATGATACAACATCCAGATAAGAATTATATTGATCCCATTCCAGTGACGATCCATAATCAGCTGGCATATTGTGCTCATGTTGAAGAAGAAACAGATGGAAAACCTTGGTGCCATGACATCAAGGAGTATTTGTCAAAGGGAGAATATCCGGAGTATGCAAACCACACTCAGAAACATACACTCCGGAGATTCTCCAATCACTTCTTCCATAGCGGAGGAATCTTGTATAGGAGAACTGTTGATTTGGGTTTGCTAAGATGTGTCGACGCAAAGGAAGCTTCTAAGCTACTTGAGGATGTACATGTCGGGACTTGTGGCCTGCACATGAATGGTTTCATCTTGGCTAAGAAGACACTTAGGGCCGGTTACTTTTGGATAACTATGGAAACAGATTGCATCTAGTATGTCCACAAATTCTTTTAGTGCCAGGTGCATGCCTATATGATAAAAGTGCCGCCAAATGAGCTCAATGCAGCAAGCTCTCCTTGGTCATTCGCCTCCCAGGGAATGTATGTTATTGGTTAGATTGATCCCACTGCTTCAAACGAACATAGATTTATTCTGGTAGCCATTGATTACTTCACGAAATGGGTGGAAGCAGCATCTTACAAAGTTGTAACCAAGAAAGTCGTCGCAGATTTTATCAAGGATCGAATTGTTTGTCGATTCGGAGTTCCCGAGTTTATTGTTACTTATAATGCCTCCAACCTCAACAGTGATATGATTAAAGTCATGTGTGAAACTTTCAAAATCAAGCACAAGAACTCCACAGCCTACAAACCCCAGATTAATGGAGTCGTAAAAGCCGCTAACAAAATCATCAAGAAGATACTAAGGAAGATGGTAGAGAAGCACAAACAATGGCATGAGAAGCTACCTTTTGCTTTATTGGGATACCGCACTACAGTTCGAATATCAACTGGGGAAACTCCCTACATGCTGGTTTATGGTACCGAGGTTGTCATCCCAGCCGAGGTAGAGATTCCTTATTTAAGAATCATACAGGAAGCTGAACTCAGCGACGCAAAGTGGATAAAAAGTTGCTATGAACAATTGTCCCTTATCGATGGAAAGAGGATGAACGCAGTGTGTCACATCCAAATTTATCAAAATAGAATGTCCAAAGCTTTCAACAAAAGGGTTAAACCAAGGCAATTTGCACCAGGTCAGTTGGTGCTGAAGAGGATCTTCCCATATCAAGATGAAGCAAAAGGGAAATTCTCTCCCAACTGGCAAGGTCCTTACATGGTTCATAGGGTGTTAAAAGGAGGAGCACTCATACTTGCAGAAATTTATGGAGAAATCTGGCCAAAATCAATCAATTTAGATGCAGTCAAGAGATACTATGCTTAGATTATTTACATTTACTCATCTGATGTAATTGAATTATGCTTGACCTGATTCCCATTTAAGAGGGGATACGTAGGAAGCCTTATGGGTTCGGTCATATCATAATAAAATTTTCATTTCCCCCAAGATCAGAAACTGGGCAGAATTTTGAGAAGGATCCTCAAAATTCTGGAGCAAGTTCAGCCAGCGGCAACATGTGTCTGACGATCAGTAATCAGTTAAGAATACTAGGACAGAATTTTGAGAAGGATTCCCAAAATTTCAAAGAAGGTTCAGCAAATCCTATTATCCACAAACAACCGAAGGATCATCTACTAAATTGGGGCAGAATTTTGAGGAGGACCCTCAAAATTCTAACATAAAAGAGCTGCAATGCCTTTGAGATATGTTACAGTCACTCGTTCATCAAAATTACTTGATATATCAATACGTTTCTAAAATGACTCTATTTTTATCAATAATTGCATATTTTCGAAAACTTTATTTCCTTCACAATCGGATGTTACCCAGGGAAACTCGAAAAGGCCTCCAAAGCAGAGAAAAGCAAGGCTAGAGGAGCAAAGCATGAACCAACCTCCCCTCACAAAACTTATAATTTATTCTTTGAACGCAGGTACATCTGACGTAGTAATAGCGTCTGCAAATATATTTACATGAAGCAAAGTCACTACCAAACGGGTCACCAGACACTGAACGTAGTCCCAGCTAAGGAACATTCTACTTTTGTTTGCTATTTGCCCTTGCATGAGGCTAATCCTTGCCTCCCCACTTGCATGAGGCTAATCCTTGCCTCCATGCTTGCATGAGGCTAATCCCTGTCTCCCTATTTGCAAGAGGCTAATCCCTGTCTCCCTATTTGCAAGAGGCTAATCCCTACCTCCATATCTGCATGAGGCTAATCCTTGCCTCCATATTTGCATGAGGCTAATCCCTACCTCCATATTTGCATGAGGCTAATCCTTGCCTCCATATCTGAGGCTAATCCCTGCCTCCCTATCTTCATGAGGCTAATCCTTGCCTCCCTACCTGCATGAGGCTAATCCTTGCCTCCATATCTGCATGAGGCTAATCCTTGCCTCCATATCTGCATGAGGCTAATCCCTACCTCCATACCTGCATGTAAGGGTGTTCAAACTAAACTGAAAAACCGCACCAGACTGAAAAACCAAATCAAACCGATTAAAAAACCCGACTAGGTTTGGTTTGACTTGGTTTGGTATTGAGGAAAAAAATTCGAACCAAACTGACATATAAATATATAAATTTTATTTATATTTTTAAGACTTTATAGTGAATTTTCTTTAGAAAAGGTAGAAATATTTGGAATTTTCTCTTGTATTAACCTTGAAAGCGTAAATTAACGAAAAATTATTGTTAGATGACTAAGAAAATAACTTTCACGTATTAGTAAAAATTCTCCTATTAGAATATTTTAATAGATCATATGCTTATCAATTTTTTCCATATTTACTAAACATATATTCACTTATCAAAGCTTTATCTATAATTTTAACAAAGTAAGATTGAAATAATATTCATGTAACAAAAAAACCCGAAAACCCAAAAAATTCGACAAAACCGAACCAATTCAAACCGATATAGTTGGTTTGATTTGGTTTTGATAAAGACCGAACAAACCCAGTCCATGTACACCCCTACCTGCATGAGGCTAATCCTTGCCTCCATATTTGCATGAGGCTAATCCTTGCCTCCAAATATGCATGAGGCTAATCCCTACCTCTCTATTGACACGAGGCTAATCCTTGCCTCCATATCTGCATGAGGCTAATCCTTGCCTCCCTACTTGCTTGAGGCTAATCCTTGCCTCCATATCTGCATGAGGCTAATCCTTGCCTCCGTATTTGCATGAGGCTAATATTTGTCTCCCCATTTGCATGAGGCTAATCCCTGCCTCCCTATTTGCATGAGGCTAGTCCCTGCCTCTATGCCTGCATGAGGCTAATCCTTGCCCATATTTGCATGAGGCTAATCCCTGCCTCCATATTTGCATGAGGATAATCCTTGCCTCCATGCTTGCATGAGGCTAATCCCTGCGTCCCTATTTTTATGAGACTAATCCCTGCCTCCATGCTTGTATGAGGCTAATCCTTGCCTCCATATTTGCATGAGGCTAATCCCTGCCTCCATACATGCATGAGGTAATCCCTGCCTCCCTACTTGCATGAGGCTAATCCTTGCCTCCATATTGCATGAGGCTAATCCTTGCCTCCATATTTGTATGAGGCTAATCTTTGCCTCCCCATCTGCATGGGACTAAGCACTGTCCCTCTCTACACAAATATTATGCTATTTCTAGTACTATCTATTTGCTTTTCAGTCGGGATAAGCTCTGCCCTCCATTTCACAAGACTAAGCCTTGTCTTGTTAACATCATGTTATTGCATATCATAGGCTAAAATATTGTCAATCTATCCAAAGGCATCATAGTATAAAAGGCATCATCCTCATAGCCAGAAGACACCATGCCATGGCCTGAGGATCCTTCAAATTTGCATATCGTTATTCAAAGGCGTCATGGTTTGGAGGCACCATTTTTCACGGCCAGAGAACATCATTTTATGGCATGCGAATCCCTCACTAAATAATTCATGGCCCAGGACGTCATGGTCCAAGGACTTCATCTTTAACCGTCCAAAGACAACCTTCATGGTCCAAATGGGATTCTGCATCATGTTTAAATTTTCGCAAATACATGTTTGTAGACTCTTTTATCTGCAGGTAACCAGTAAGTAACCGCTATCTTAGCAGGAGTGATCTCGCTCCAGTTCCTTCAATTGTCTCGGAGCTTAACCACTCACCATAGCCACTTCGGCACCACGTCCATTCTGGCAATGACTTCATCGGCATATTTCGTCGATGAATCCAGAACTATACATGGCCTGATTCCTATAAAATCAAGAATATGTAGGCAACTCGAAGACCAGAACTCGACCTCTATTTTTCAAAGCATTCTGCCCAGTCAAAATTGGCCATCATTTCTTTACCTGAAAATTCTTTCATCTTTCCCGGGTAAAGAGGGGCAGTTGTTGATACCCAATTTTTCCCCTCTATATTTTTAATACATATATATACTTTCAAAATAGCATATATGCATATATAAGCATGCATAAACATTTTTATAATTTTTAAAGGCTTCAAATTGATTTATTTCTCCCCTTTTTACGCATAAAATTTCCAATAATTATCCTTCAAATTATTTTTGTGGTGATTTAGCCATCTAAATTCTATATATGCCAAAATATTGTTAAAATATTTTTTAGTGCATTTTTATAATTGCATTTATATTTTTTAAATTAATTTGCATATATTTGCAATACTAACCCTATTAAAGCAAAATTACGTTTTTAATACATAAAATGGTTTTTGATATTTTTAAAATGTTAAACAACTATTTTAAATCATTTTAGCACATAAAATTTTTGTTTAGAAATCATTTATCATTTCTTATAAATTATATACTGTTAAAATGGCTATTTAAAATCTAACCTAATTTCATTACAATTTTAGCCCCAATACCCAGTCCAATTTTTGGATTAAATTACCCAGGCCCAAACCACTGCCTACCCGACCCAATCCTGTCCAAATCCTGGCCGTTGATCGTTTTGATCAACGGCCTAGATTCTCCCTTTCCTAATTAAACCAACCAATTACCCCCTAAACCTAATTAATTTTACAACCCACCCCGCCGCCCTAAAATCCTCTCTGCTCTCAAAACACTCTCAACCTAAACCCTAATCTCCAAATGTCTCCCCCCCATACATGGCCATCTCCAGTGACCTCTCATCATCTCTCAGGCCTCTAATGGCTTCTCTCATTCTTGCCATCTCTAAGGCTCTTAAGGGACCGGGTCCATGCCGACTTGCATCTAGGGTTCATCTATCGCCTGATCTTGGCCATTCCAGTGTGATTTCGAGTGAAATCATTCAACATTGGCCATGATCTATGGGTTTCTAAACAGGTTTTTTCATCTCTGTATGGTTCTCTTTGAAACCCTAATTTCGTTTCTAAACCTCCTAGATCTGTATAGATCTGGGACGATTTAAGTTTGTTTCTTGTGTATTTTACAATAGCCTTGAGTTTCTTTAAAAGAATCATATGATTTCAAGTGCTTTTCATCTTTTTCTAAAATTAGGGTTTTCGAAATTTCTTTTTAAACTTTGTTGGATGATGTTTGTGTTTAAACTTCTGTTTCTCACATATTTTGACTTATTCTACGAGTCTACTACAGCCTTAACTCGCCTATGCTGAAAGCCATAATTTTTAGGGTTCTTCGTTTGGTATCTGAGTATTAGCATGTCTGACTGGTTCTCGCTTTAAGTTCTTGTGATTTCTCATAACTGTCATGACTTAATATGCTTCTACGGAGTTTCTTAGTGTAAGCTTTCACTGATTCTATGTGCTTTTGTTCATCTTGACTGTTTACATCAAGACCTGCATCTTTCTCATCGAATCAGTATTGTTTAACTTTTATTTTGCTAGAGTTATGTGTAGATTCCTGATTATCCATGTTTTACCTTATTTATATGCTAAACATGCTGACTCTTTTCATGACTTTCTCTTCGATTGAGCCATTGAATATTCTGAATTCCTTATTTCTTGGGTTGATTTGAACATTTTTACTTAAACTTTCGATTCTTACCTTTCTACTCAATTTGATTGATTTGCTAGCCTTAATTAAATTTTTCCTACCTTGTTTGCATTATTACTTGATTCTTACTGATTATTTCCCTAATTAGAACTTTATGTAACTAACCCTAATTACTTGTTCTATACTTGTACTGTTTGAAGTCTTTCCTTATTTGTTATACTCCAGTTATGTATGATTTCTTTCCTTACTTGTCACCTGCTCTTTACCGTTTGAACTAATTCCTTTAATTAAAGGAAGAATTGGACTGATTTTACTTTAATTGATTCCGAGATTGTTCAATCACTGAACAATTTGATTCTTACCTTATTTACCTAGCTTACAAACTAATATTTATATGCCTTCTTCTACTCTCATTAGGCAGAATATTGAGTTCACAAAAAAGCACACTCATACGTTAAAAGTTCATTTTCTCTTCTACTATTTGTGATACTTGCTGATCTAGCCAGCTGAAAGCCAAGGCTAGATATTGGAACTTTATTTTCTTCATATTCTGCACCTTTCTTCAACTGGTATGTCTCTAATTAAGGTTTGAGATTCAAACTCTATGTGTTTTCATTCTTGCACTAGTCCATTAGTTATGAGTTCAATTTCCTGCCTACTTCTTTACTCAGCATATCTAAAATCTACATGTTCAATGTATTCTTTACATTCTGCACTCTTTCTTGCTTACTTCCTTGCCTAGCATGTCTAAATTTCTGTCATGTTCAATGTATGCACTATGTCCTGTTTATTTCTTTGCCTAGCATGACTAACCTGTTAAAATCCCCAAGGCCCTCTATATGAAATTTGTGAGTATATGCTTCATTTATCCCTATCCATGTACCCTAATGTAATTTCTATGTGCCACCATTCTCATATGGGATCTGTTTGTTAAATGTTCCTTTCCTAAGTCTGAATGTCTCTTATGACCAATCAATTTTCTGGTGTTTTGGTACTCTTCTCAAACTATCTTTTACTAATAAGTTGTTCATGTTTCTGAAAAACCTTTCTACTTCTGAAGCCATCCTTGTACTATTTTCAAAATAAAACTATGTCAAGCACTCTCCACTACTCCTAGAATATTTAGGTCATGCCCCTCTGGCATGTGTACTGCTTTGAGATCCATGAGATCTCTCTGAACTCTGGCATGTCAGAGCTGGCCTTTCCACACTGCACTTGAATCAGTTCTTGTTTGAGGAAAAGTCTAGGTGTGAGCACTACCCGGGATCCTTGAGATCCTTAGGGAACTCTGACGCACCTAGACAATGATATTGTCTATAGAACTTTGGCCTTTGAGGCTATTGGAGGCTTGGGGAAGTCATTTGGGCTTGCTTCAGGCTCCCTATAGTTAACTTCTTCTTTTCTTTATTATTTATGTAATTTATTCAACTGGTTTGTAATAATTATTTGTAAACAAATTTGGGGTGATTAGTAAAAAAGGGTGGGTAGCTATATCTGTTGGGTAATTTGGGTAGAGACCATGCCTATAGGATTATGTTAATATACTTGCTATGTTTGCTTTTCCCCACTAGAAACCATGCCTATAGGATTTAAATGGTTTCCATATTAGAAATCATGTCTATAGGATTTAAATAGATTCAATAATAGAAACCATGTCTATAGGTTTAAAATAAACTTCATAATTAGATATCATGCCTATAGAGTGTAAAGTGATTGAGTTCAATTACTGCTACTGCATGTATCTACATTTGTCTCACTAAAATCATGCCTATAAGTTCCAACATCAGCTCTTAATGATTAGATACCATGCCTATAGGAATAAAAAAATCAGAAATCCTGCCTACAGAACTAAAATCAATTTAGTTAAACAAATTAGTCTAATTCATGTTAGTTCCTTTTGAAGTGGCTTAAATCAGCTGTCTATTTCGTTGAACAAATTTTCGAACACTGCCTTAATTTACTATCACTAGAAAGCATGTCTATAGGATCTCAAATATTCGTTTAAACCTGTTCGATGTTTTACTACATCAATGTAGTTATCATGCTCTTAGGACATCACTGTTCTGTGTTTAGGCAAGCTTATAGGCGATTTTAAATTCTGCAACTCTGAAACTGTGTTTTGCTACTTAAGTTGTCCAGATTTAACAGGTTTAAATCAGTAAGCAAGCTAAATAGGATTTCTCACACATTGTCCTAATTCCACTATATAACCCCTGCTCACCTGGATATCATGTTCTAGGATTTTCTCTTAAGTATTGGAATGTTGTTTGAAGACGTGCACTTACTTATGAGGAGGTAACTATGAGCCTATAACTTGTTTCTTTAAAAGCAGTCCTAACTATTCTTGATTGACGCCTAGATTTTTATCCTTTAAAACCTTAGGAAAGTCTAGAACTGTCCAAAGAATAGAGGTCCTAACATACCTCCAGGACCATGAGGAAGGGACGGGTAGTACACGCATAGGACATTCTCAAGGTTACTAGAACACTTTAGGCTATGACCAAAAGGGGGGGGGAATTGGGTAGAAAGGGATATGATGACTATGCGCTAATGTCACGTGTAGCCCCTCATTGAGGAGTGTTTATCGGGCATTGTGTGGGATGATCCTGTAGGTTAACCAACCTAGGACCCCTTTCTCCAATTCCCAATGTTTAAACTTTACTCTTTTATATGCAACTTGCTTAAATTCTTTGTCTTATTGTAATTTGAGTCAAACAATGTCCAACATGCTTTTATTTACAAATTATGTGTTTCAACTTCTTGTTTGTTAAAGGACTAATTCATAAGTATAAGTTCGGTCGGGACCCACTATTGTGAACCGAGAGGGGTGCCTAACACCTTCCCCTCAAGGTTATTTCGTGCTCTTACCCTAAATCTCTGGTAATGCAAACTAGTCTAAGAGTTAATTACTCTAGGTTCCCTAACACACCTTAATTCGGTAGATGGCGACTCTTCAAATACCTAAATTCCCAAAAGGAAATGAGTTATTACCCCCCGTGAACGTCAGAACCCGGACTTTCTCCGTGGAGGAAATTAGGGGGCATGACACTTGATACTTTGCTCTTATGCTTTAGTTGAAGTTACTGCTTTCATAATTGCATTGTTACATCCTTAATTGTTGAATTACTTTTACTTGAAGCCATTATTTCGTGAATTATCTTCTTGTGGAGTTATTGGTGTTGAAGTTGTGAAAGTCGTTATCACATTGAGGCGAAGTTGTCATTTGTTGAGATATCATCCTTGTTGAGAAATTCATATTCATTGTTATTATTGATATTTTTGTACACATTGTAGTTGAGCCATGGCTATTTGTTGTGGAAACATTGATATTGTTTTGTTGATTTTGGCAAGTTGTGATACATGGGCACTTGTGGTGCGAGTTGTTACTGTGTTGGAATATTGATGCGCGTGCGGTGGTATAAGAATAGGGTTTAATGTGCATGTAGCGGTATAAGGTGGGTTTTATGTGCATATTGCTAGTATGGGAATTACTTGAAGTCACGTGGCATCATAAGGTGGGCTAAAGTGTGTGTAACTATTTTGGGAAAAAATATTTTCAAAACTATTGAGCTGTAAGGCTCACGTGGTGATATAAGAAAAAATTATGATTGAAATTAAGAAATATGAATACGAGGTGGTACCTCAGTTGTGAATCTTATTGTATTCGAGGAGATACCTCAGTTGTGATTCTTGTTGTGCATCTCATATTGACAAGAGTTATTGGTGGAACAATTCTTGTTGCTTTTATTCTTCCTTGTCTTATCATTTATGTCCATATTTGACTATTATGGTTCACTTTATTTACTTCCTTCTTGTTATCTATATGCTTACGATTCTCTCATTAGTCTATGTTATTAACCTGTTTCATTATCATTTATTTCTCCGCCTTCCCTTACTTCTCATTATTATTTATTCATTCTGTTAATTAAGTCATAGTAGGTGTCTTGACCTGGCCTCGTCACTACTCTTTTGAGGTCGGGCTTGATACTTACTGGGTACCGTTGTGGTATACCGATACTACGATTCTATGCATCTTTTTGTGCAGATTTAGGTATGTCTATTCATGCTTGACGTTAGTGATTGATTGTAGCTATTTTTCAGAGACTTCAAAGTATATTTGCTCGGCGTCCACAGGCCTCGAAGTCACCTTCCCTTACCTTTTCATTCTGTTGTATTTCTTATTTAGACAGTATTGTAGTAGACATTCTAGATTATTTTGTAGAGCTTATGACTCAGTTCTATCGATTTTTGGAGAAGTTTTGTCGAGATCCTATTTGGAAGGTTATATGAGTTCATCAATTTTACTTTATTATTTCTAGTTGATTATTTCTGTTAAGTTACTATTAAGTGTTAGGCTTACCTAGTCTTAGAGACTAGGTGTTGATACTCAATTTTGCCCTCACATTTTTCAAATGGTATATATACTTTCAAAATATCATTTTGCACCATTGTTTAATTTACAAGATTTATACAAGCATTATTTTTAATTTTCCATAATTTTTAGAGCTTTAAAGTTAATTTTCTTGAATTTAAATTATTTGAATATTTATTAATTATCCTTTAAATTATTTTATGATGATTTAATTATCCAAATATATTATTTGCATCAACATATATATTTCAAATATTTTTACTTCATTTAATATAATTATATTATCATTTTTAGGCTATTTGCAAAATTTTTGCAATAATAGCCTATATTTTATAATTTATTGCATTTGGCATTTTATTCAAGGTCAAAATAACTTTTTACCTTTTTATAATATTTTGTTGTTGTTTTACAGTATTAAGTTTCTTAAATAACATTTTTATATTCTATTTAATTATTTATCAAATTATTTTTCCTAATTCCTTGTATTTTAAAATATAGCCCAAGTTAGGCCAATTTTCATACCATATTAATGGCCCAAACACCACAAACCTTTGGCCCAATTCACAGAGCCTAAGCCAGACAAGCCCTCTATTTCTAACCCGGTCGGGACCCGTCTCCATAACCAGCCCCATTTTTCTTTTAATCTTTGTCGTTGATCTCAGAGATCAAAAGCCCATAAACCATCCCCCTTTTTTAATTACCCAACCTCAAATCCTAATCTTCATTTCCCCTTAGCAGCTACCTCTATACTCTCTCAAACCCTCCCTCCTTCAGAAATGCTGGTCGCGTTCCTCAATCTTCTCTGAATCTGATCAAATCATGGATTCCTTCTGTGATTTTCTTACCTTTTACATGTTACCTCATTTCTACTTACAAGATTATAGTATTACATAGTACTTGCCTCATTCTTGGCAAGTACCAATCTTCCAAATCAAGCACAATCATCACTAGCTCCTCAAGATTCAAACAATTTTTCGTCTATATACATTCATGGCGAGATTATATGGTTCCGATTCAGTAAGATTTTTTTAACTATTTTGGTTCTCCATCATGAACTAGGGTTTACCGAATTTTTCTCCTAATCCGATTACTAAATCGATTCTGCATGCTATTATTTCTTTTATTATGTTTGATTTTACAGTGTTTCCTTGTTTGTTGTTCAATTTCTATTACTATATAAACCCATCCCCAATTTCTCTTTTAGATGGACTTTTAATCACCATAAGAACTATTACTCTCTTACTCCTTAAATCTATATTTTTCTGAACTTTGGCTCTTGGCCGGCTGAAAGCCAAGGCCATTGGAATTCGACTAATTAACCTTTCTTGGTGCGAGCACTGCCCGGGGTTCATTTGAAACCCTTGGGAACTCTGACGCACCAAGACTTTGGGTTCTACTGCTCTTTGTTGACGTTTAGAGTACTATTGAGACTATTCTTCTTGCTTGTTTGTCAATCAATTGATAACTGGTAAGTTCCTTGACCTTCGTAGTTTTATTCTCTTTTGTTTACGTTTATATTATACATCTTCATTCCCCTGAATATTTGTGATTCAATATGTTTCTAGGCCATCTTTGTTTGCAGCCTTATTGGTACTGAAATTGTTTTGTGACTCTGAACTTCTTTAGCATTTGAACTTGCCTAGAATTCCCAATTCTGAGACATGTCTATTACATGTGTTTAACTTGAACAATTTTGGTTCTCTTAAGCGTTTAGCCTAGTGTATTGGTGCCTGGATGTTTATGTCTGCTACTTGGCTTGAGTTTACTTCCCTACTTTATTTTGAACTCTTGTGATGACTAACTCATACCCAGAATGTGTTCTAATCTCTGTTAAAACATTCATGCCCAACCTGTTATCTTTCTGGAGTTATACTTTTAAGCTATGACCTGTTCCTATGCTATTTGTAACTCTATTTTGTTTCTGACTTGCCTGATCCTGTGTTTCTCAATGTTGGTTTAGACCTTTAGAGTAAATATCATAACTAGTATTTTCTCATATAAGGTTTGATGCTTGTCAGTCCTATTGATGTAAAGTCGACATGTTTTGTTTACTATAAGTTTTTCTGGTATGGTAATGGATACTCAACATGATTAAGCTTATCTTTGATTATCATTCCCTGAATATGACTCTGCCTAACCATTCATGACTGGAATCCCTGGGTTTTAAAATCCTTTAGGTTAGTGCTCTATTCTGAACTCGTTTAGCATTATGCACCCTTATATGTTTATCCTATAATCTCAAAGAACATGATCCCCCTAACTCTCTCTCAATGTGTTTTTATGCTCAATAGACTATCTCCTGCTAAGTGATCCAACCTGCAATATCAGTATTGTTATATCAACTTGCCATGATGAAGCTAAGCCTTATTGATTCTCTTAGTTTGCATGTTCTTTGTTTAATCAACCCTGTTATATCTACTTCTAAAATAAAAATGCATTTTTTACAAATTCTATCACTTAGTTGCTGTTAGTAGGTCCAGAATTCTTTAAGTTATTGTTATGTGTATTTGTTATGTCAAGTTGTTAACTCACAATTACTTGGTAAGTGAGACTCCATCTGGGTTTTAACATGGGTCCAAATATGGACTTGGGTTGTGCAACTGATACGCTTCAGTGCTTGAGCTGAGTTCGCATCTGGGCCTGCTATTCATAGAAAAGTGAGCTAGTGGAAGGCCCAAGTAGTACTAGGTTATTTTCATTTTTGTGGCTTGCTCTTGGGCCTATTTCCCGTGTATAATATTTATATTTATGTTCATTAATTGGGCCTGTAATAATTTGTTAACAAACAATTGGGGTGTTATTGAAATTGGGAAGACGGGTATATTCTATGGTTTTTCATAAAAGGGTAAAAAACGTGCATGCAGGGTCTATGTGATCTACTTATTATTCTATCCAACATGCCATATATGCTATTTAGTTTTCATTTATTGTATACTAGTAGAAACCATGCCTATAGGGAATCACACACTCACTCAACCTGTTTTACTATCAGAAGCATGAGTTTATGTACTTTACTTGTTCCCATGTCTAATACTATGCATTATTAGATAGTATGCCTATAGGAATCAAGTGTCAATAACTATTCACTCAATTTGTGAAACTGCAGTGTACTTACTAGATAACATGCCTATAGGATTATATTAATTTATGCTCTGCTCATTCGCATCTAGATACCATGTCTATAGGGCTTTAATTGACTAACTAATCGACTGTTTCTGTTGTCTTATTACTCTGCTCACCTAGATAACATGCCTATAGGAATAAGCGATAAACCTTCCAATTATTAGAACCAAGCTATAACCACTGCTACTCACTTATAAAGTATGCCAATAGGATCAAACGAGAGTAATTCTGAGTTTTTCAATGCCTGTCATTGCCCCCTTGCACAAATCACTTAGAGATCATATCTATAGGTTTTATAATCCCGATAATCTAAATAGCAGCACTGCCTTGAGACATTCTTAAGATGTGTGGTCACTTAGTAACCATGTATATAGGTTTAAAATTACACCTCGAACATGAAACTGCCTATACATAATATGGAATTTGCCCTCGTGCAGTTGTTGTTATGTGTGGAGGCTAACTTGGGCCTTAATTGTCTTTACGTGAAGTTCTATCTGTTTTGAATGTCACTTAGTTTTATCATTTTGAGCAACCTAAGTAAAGTCTAGAACCACCCAAATAGTAGGTCCAAAGCCTCCTGGATCAGAGGCATGGGACAGGTAGCGCACGCGTAGGGCACGACTTAGAATTGAACTAGAACGCTTTAGATAAACAACTTCAACATAGGAATTAGGTAGCATGAGATGATAGTCTGTGCTAGCTGAAACATATGAGCAAATCCTCTCCATAAAGAGTTGCGAAGTATTATTTATGTTGCATGGGGTGATCCCTTAGGCTAAAAAACTTAGGACTCCCCCCCCTTTATATATTTGCTATTAGACTTAAGTAGTTGTATCCTTATCGTACTAAGATTTGTACTAATTGTGTTATAATTCTTCGACCTTTATATTCTCTTTGTTTATTTGATCATCTACCCTAATTACAATCCACATAGTCTTAAGTTCGGCCGGGACCCACAGTTGTGGACCTCGAAGAGTGCCTAACACCTTCTCTTTGAGGTAATTTGAGACCTTACCCGATCTTTGGTGACGTTGACTAGTCAAACAGAGTTATCTGCAAATAGGTGCCCTAACACACCTTAAAAATTGTTAGGTGGTGACTTTTCTCTTTTAATACCTATTTTAAAAGAGTTGTCACATGTCAAAATCCTCTTTCGGGAGAAAATGGGGCACGACACTAGGCGCCATCACGACATCTTATGGTGAAATTAGGGTCATGACAGTTAAGAGTTTATGTTTTGTGAGGTTAATTGAATTGTTTAGGATATGAATTGAATTGTTTAGAGCATGCATTGAATATTTAGGGTATGAATTGAAATTTTAGGGTATGAATTGAATTGTTAAGGGTTTATGTTTTGTGAGGTTAATTGAATTATTTAGGGTATGAATTGAATTGTTTAAGATATGAATTGAATTTTTTAGGGTATGCATTGAATATTTAGGGTATTAATTGATCTTTTAGGGTATGAATTGAATTGTTACGTGCTTATATTTTGTGAGGTTAATTGAATTTTTTATGGTGTGAATTGAATTGGTTAGGGTATGCATTGAACTTTTAGGATATGAATTGAACTTTTAGGGTATGCATTGAATTGTTAGGGGCTTATGTTTTGCGAGGTTAATTGAATTGTTTAGGGTAAGATTGAAATATTTAGAGTATGCATTGAACTTTTAGGATATGACTTGAAGTTTTAGGGTATGATTTGAATTGTTAAAGGTTTATCTTTTGTAAGGTTAATTGAATTGTTTAGGTTATGAATTGAATTGTTTGGGGTATGCATTGAACTTTTAGGATATGAATCAAACTTTTAGAGTATGAATTGAACTTTTAGGATATGAATTAAACTTATTATTTATGTTTAAATTGTATTAATCATAATTAATTATATTTATTATAATTTAATTTTAGTTTGATTAGTAAAAATTAATTATCTTAACTAACTAAAAATTTATTAATTAATTTATAATTATAAAATAAATTAAGTAGTGCTAACACTTACAGAAATATCTCAATTTATTTTTGTTTTCTTTGTATAGGTGGAATATCATACTTGGATGTACAATAGAAATTATCCTAATCGGCAGGGATTGGGGGAAGATTTTTTAGAAGGGGTTGATGATATTATTAGACAAACAATGTCACTTTCATCATATCAAATTGAATGAGTAATTAGGTGTCCTTGTACGATGTGAGATTGTGTGAAGTTTAAAAAACTGGAGGAAGTTAAGATGCATATTTATAGTAGGGGGTTTGTAGAGAATTACTTTGTATGGACTAATCATGGAGAGATTGATGTAGCTGTAGAATATTCCACAACATGGTTGCTAGTGAAAGTAGTAAGCCGGTGGAGAATAGGAATCAAGATTCTAGAATTCATGATATGGTTACAGATACTTTTGGGATGGACTTTGGGGTTGAGCCTGATGAAAATATTGAACAGACTCCTAACGATGATGCAAAATATTTTTATGAACAGTTAGAGGAAGCTAGTTGTCCACTACGTGAAGGAAGTCTGTACTCTAAGTTATCTGTTGCAGTTAGATTACTAAGTACCAAATCTAATTGGAATATTTCCCAAGCGGTCATGGACTCTTTCATTGACCTTATGAGTGAACTAGTTGACCCAGATATCAACTTACATGGTGATTTATATAAGGCAAAGAGATTGGTTTCTAAGTTCGGACTTTCGTCGATGAGAATTGATTGTTGTGAAGATGGTTACATATTATATTATAAAGATGATGCAAATTTAGAAACTTGTAAATTCTATGAAAAGACTCATTTCAAGAGGCTTTCCAGCAGAAATACGGTTGCTATGAAGGCGATGCATTATTTACCTCTTATACCTAGGTTAAAGAGGTTATATGCGTCGATGAGTTCTGCTCCTAATATGAGATGACACTTTAAAAATAGAAGACCACCTGGTGTTATGTGTCATCCTTCAGATGGAGAAGCTTGGAAGCACTATGATAGGACATATCCAGATTATGATAGTGAACCAAGGAAAATTCGGTTAGGTTTGTGTGCGGATGGCTTCACGCCATTTTCTATATCTGCGACACCATATTCATGCTTCCCTATCTTTCTTACACCTTATAATCTACTGTTTGAGTTGTGTATGAATAGTCCATATATATTTTTAAATTGTATTATCCCTGATCCACGTAATTCAAAAAGTTTGATTGATGTATATTTGCATCCTTTGATTGATGAGCTAAAACAATTGTGGTATGATGGTGTTGAAACATATGACATATCAACCAAGCAGAATTTCAACTTGCGTGCTAATTTAATGGGGACTATTAACTATTTTCTTGAATATGGAATATTGTCTGGGTGGATGAGTACTAGGAAGTTAGCGTGTCCTTTCTGCATGGAAAATGGTAAAGCATTCACCTTAAAAAATGGCCGAAAACAATCATGGTTTGATTGTCACTATCAGTTCTTGCCTTCTGATCATAAGTTTAGAAGGTTGAAAAATGCATTCAAAATGAATAAAGTTGAACATGATTCGCCACCTTCGATACTTTCGGGTGAGAAAATTTGGGAGAGGATGCAGAACAACACTAAAGTTGCTGAGGCTCCACCTTCTAGATTCCCCAAATATAGTGTTACTCATAATTGGACGAAATAGATTATATTATAGGAGTTGCCTTATTAGAAGGATAATCTTCCCCGACACAATCTTGATGTCATGCATATTTGTAACGACCCGACCGGGTGTTTTGAGAACTAATGCCACGATCCCCTATTAACTGCTTTCCCTGTATCTATTTCTACTATTGTGATTTTTCGGGATGATTCATTTTGAGTTTCGGAGTGTTTTGGGACACTTAGTCCCTAAATGAGAGCTTAAGTCTTAGAATTTGAACCGTTGTTCGAACAGTGTGAAGACGGCTCCGGAAAGGAATTCCGTCAATTTCGTTAGCTTTGTTGGGTTATTTTGGGCTTAGGGGCGTGTTCGGATTATGTTTTTGAGGTTCGTAGCTCATTTAGGCTTGAAATGGCGAAAGTTTAATTTTTGGAGTTTCGAGCCGATAGCGGAATTTTTGATATCGGGGTTGAAATTCGATTCCGGAAGTTGGAGTAGGTCCATAGTGTTGAATATGACTTGTGTGAAAAATTTGGGATCAATTGGACATGGTTTGGTTGGTTTCGGCATCAGTTGTAGAATTTTCAAATTTCAAGTTCATTAAGTTTGGATTGGAGGGTGATTCATGATTTTAGCGTTGTTTGATGTGATTTGAGGGCTCGAGTAAGTTACTATGGTGTTTTAGGATTGGTTGGTATGTTTGGTTGAGGTCCCGAGGGCCTCGGGTGTGTTTCGGATGCTCAACGGGTCATTTTTGGACTTAGAAGGATAGCAGATTTGCTGGTTTATCTATTGCAGACATTTGTTCTTCATGTTCGCGAAGTGGAGCTCGCGTCCGCGAAGAAGAGCTGGGTCAGGAAGAGGAATTGTTCTTTGCGTTCGTGAGGGGGAGTACGCGTTCGCGAAGGTTGGCAAGTGGAAGCATCGAGAACACGAGGAGCTGAACTCATTCGCGAAGAGGAAAGGTGGAGCAGCTGGGACCTCAGGAAGTTGCTCTTCGCGTTCGCCTATAAGGGGTCGCATTCGCGAAGGTCCTGGAAGCTGAAGCTACGTGTTCACGGGAAGGAACTCACATTCGCGAAAGAGGAAAATGGAGCAGTTAACTTTTGTTCTATGCGAACGCGAGGTGGTGGTCGCGTTCGCGAAAAATGACGTAACTGGGCAGATTTTAAAGTTCAAAAATGAGGGTTTGAGTTCATAACTCCAAAATTTGATTGTGAGCTCGGTAGAAGGCAAAATTTTGAGAGAGTTTTGGAGGAATTTTGTGGGTAGTTATTTCTAACTCCTTTATGATTATATCTCATTAATCTAAGCTTGATTTCATCATTTAATTTCAGATTTGGGGTGAAGTTTTGGAAAAGTAAAGTTCTTAGGCTGAATTTTGGGATTTTTATCGAGATATTGGTATCGGATATGAGTGAAATTGGTATGGTTAGACTCTTGAGTGAATGGGTGTTCATAATTTGTGACTTTTACCCGATTTCGAGACGGGGGCCCAAGGAGAATTTGTGGGCGTTTTTCTATTTTTCTTGCCTTAGCTTTGATTTCACTAGCTAAATTAGTTATTGGTAACTATATTTATGTTATGTAATTAATTTGATTAGATTTGGGCCACTCAGAGTTGGATACTCGTGGCAAGAGCGTGATTTCGGATTGATTTGAGCTTGATTCGAGGTAAGTGGCTTGCCTAACCTTGTGTGGGGGAACTCTCCTTAGGATTTGGTACTGTTTGATATATGAGCATCGTGTACGTAGGGTGACGAGTGCGTACACGGGCTATTTGTTGAAAACCCCTTTTTTCATTAAGCAAATATCTGTTTTTCCTTTAATTGAGCAACACCAGTATATGTAACTATCCTATTTAGCTTAGGAAAGCATGCCTACGTGCCTTAACTGTCTTAACTGCCTATATGAACTCTGTGCAACATGTTTAGTGAAAAATTATCTGTCTTCCTTGATATGAACTTATTCTAAACTGTAAGATTCCTTGTTGAAACTGTTGTTTATGTTGATTGAGTTGCATATTTATTTTGGGAATATGGAACGGTATTTTGGGAGATCCCCCTGCACATTTATGTTTGGGACTACAGGACGGTATCCCGGGAGTTCCCCCTGTACTGGATATTTACTTTGGGACTATGGAACGGTATTCCAGGAGAACCCCTGCACATTTTCGTTTGGGACTACATGACGGTATCCCGGCAGATCCCCTGTTGCTATCTCTGTGTACTGAGTTGTTGTTTTTTGTGATTTAATCTCGTTAAATGTTACTCCCTCCGTTCCAATTTATGTGAACATGTTTGACTGGGCACAGAGTTTAAGAAAAAATGAAGACTTTTGGAATTTGTGGTCCAAAACAAGTCAAAAAGGGGCCCAGAGTATATGTGTGGTTATAAAAGCTTCTCATCAAGGGTAGAATTATAAATTTAAACTAAATTGTTTTCAAATTTAGAAAGGGTTCATTCTTTTTGGAACAGACCAAAAAGGAAATAGGTTCACATAAACTGGAATGGAGGAAATAGTATTTATCTTTACTACAATATTTCATACTGTATTATTTTATTATAAATATATACCAGTAGGGACCTGACCTGATCTCGTCACTACTCGACCGAGGTTAGGCTGTGCACTTACTGGGTACCGTTGTGGTGTACTCATGCCCTTTCCTGCACATGTTTTTCGTATACAAATCCAGGTACCTCTTTCCAGCCATATTTTTCTAGTGAGGCGAGATGACTGTAGAGACTTCGAGTTATATCTACCGCGTCCATAGACCTAAAAGTCCCTATCTAATCTTCCTTAAGTTAAAGACTTTTCTTGTATTTTTCTTCGTTGATAGTTTCTGGAGTTTAGGGCACTATTTACTTCTGTAGCTTGTGACTCATGATATTCCGGGTTTTGGGAGCATTTATATTCAGTTTGAGTGTGATTATTGTATATGCCGAGCGGTATTTAAATTTCTTAATTAAATTTAATTGTTAAATAGTTAGTCTTTTTATGTTTTCGTCTAAATTTCGTAAAGTGTTAATCTTACCTAGTCATAGAGACTATGTGCCATCACGACGGTTCATGAAGGGAGAACTGGGGTCGTAACAAGTTGGTATTAGAGCTCTAAATTCATAGGAGTCGTGAGTCATAAGTCGGTTTATTTTAGTCTCGCAGATCAATACAGAGACATATGTACTTATCTTTGGGAGGATATAGAACTGTTACGAAATTCCAATTCATTTAATTCCTTGTCGTGCGAGATTATTGACTTCAAAATTCTAAACTTCTGTCTTATATTCTCTCACAGATGGTGAGGACACGTGCTACCGGAGATCACCAGGCACCAGCGCCCCTACTAGAGTTGGCCAAGGCCGGGTCCAGGGTAGAGGCCAAGGACGCGCACATGGTGCAGCCAGAGCACTCATGCGAGCTTCTATAGAGGAGCTACCAGTAGATCCAGCCGGAGCCCAGGAACCTGATACACCTACTACTACTACTCCAGCTCTCCAGAAGACCCTTGCATAGTTCATGAGCATGTACAGCACTCTAGCTCAGGCAGGGTTGATTCCCTTTGCTGCAGCCATATCTCAGGCTGGGGGAAGAGCACAGACTCCCACCGCCTGCACCCTAGAGTAGCAGGTTCAGGTTCATCAAATCCTAGAGGTTATACCGGTACTGCTTGTAGCCCCAGCCCAGCCCGAGGGTAGGGCAACAATTTCTGGGGAGGATCAACGGAGGCTTCAAAGGTACAAGAAGTATGATCCTCCTACATTCAGTGGTCTAGCATTAGAGGATGCTCAGGGATTTCTGGAGGAGTGCTACAATATCCTCCACCCTATGGGCATAACAGAGTAGAGTGGGGTTTTTTTCACTACCTTCCAGCTCCGAAGGTTAGCCTATTAGAGGTGGCGTACTTTTGAGTTGGACAGTCCAGCTGAGGCAGCTTCCCTTACATGGACTCAGTTCTCGGATATGTTTTTTAGGGAGTATGTCCCTCAGAGCCTCAAGGAAGCATGGCGCGTGGAGTTTGATCATTTGCGCTAGGGTACTATGATGTTTCAGAGTATACTATCCGTTTCAGTGACTTGGCTAGGCAGGCATGCACCGGCCTTTGTTTCTACAATTCGAGAGAGAGTTCGCCAATTTATTGAGAGGCTCATTCCCAGCATCAGGTCTAGCATGGCCCGGGAGTTAGAGATGGGTATCACCTATCAGCAGGTGGTGAGTATTGTTAGGAGAGTAAAGGGCATGCTTGCTCTGGATAGGGAGGAGAGAGAGGCCAAGAGGTCTCAAGAGTCGGGCCATTTTTCTGGTGCCCGTTCCCTAGCTGCAGTTCGTCATAGTAGGGGTTATGTGAGTCACCCCTCAGCTCTTCCAATAGCCAATGGTATTTCATCTCCTCCTAGACCTTAGGAGCCTTATTATACACCTCTAGTATCTAGTGTGCCTCCTACACAGAGTGCTTTCAGTGGTCAGTCCAGTAGACCTGGCCCGAGCCAGTCACAGCTGCCATGCCCTCCCGGAGCTTTTTTTATGTGTGGTGACACTCGCCATATAGTGAGGGATTGTCCAAGGCTTAGGAGGGGTGCACCTCCACAGACTTCTCAGCCACATCGCACTCCACAGGGTTCCCACGCTATGATTACAGCACCAACTACCACCCCACCTACTCAGCCAGCTAGAGGCGGAGGTCGGGGAGGTAGAGGTCGCCAGGACAAATACTATGCCCTTCCTGCTCGTATAGAGGTTGTTGCTTCTGATTCTGTCATTGCAGGTACTGTTCCAATTTGTCATAGAGATACATTGGTTCTATTCGATCCAGGCTCCACTTATTCCTTTGTATCCTCTTATTTTGCCCTGCATTTGGGCGTATCTCGGGATTCTTTGACTTCCCTATTTATGTGTCTACTCCTGTGGGAGATTCTCTTATTGTAGACAACGTTTATCGGTCGTGTTTGATTGCTCTTAGTGGTTTTGACACCAGAGTCGATTTATTATTGCTCAGCATGGTAGATTTTGATACTATCTTGGGCATGGACTGGTTGTCGCCCCATTATGCTATTCTTGATTGTCACGCAAGACCGTGACACTGGCTATGCCAGGTTTACCACAATTAGAGTGGAGGAGTACTTTAGATTACACTCCCAGTAGAGTTATTTCCTTTCGTAAAGCATAGTGAATGGTTGAGAAGGGGTGTGACGCATATCTAGCTTATGTGAGAGATGTCAGTATTGATACCCTACAATTGATTCCGTCCCAGTAGTGAGGGATTTTCTTGATGTGCTTCCAGCTGATCTTCTGGGCATGCCGCCCGACAGAGATATTGATTTTTGCATTGATTTGTTGCCAGGCACTTAGCCCATCTCTATTCCTCCTTATCGTATGGCCCCTCCTGAGTTGAAGGAGTTAAAGAAACAATTACAAGAATTGCTTGATAAGGGCTTTATTCAGCCTAGTGTGTCACCATGGGGGTGCTCCTGTCTTGTTTGTGAAGAAAAAGGATGGTTCTATCCGTATATGCATTGATTATCGCCAATTGACCAAAGTTACAGTGAAGGACCGGTATCCTTTGCCACGTATTGATGACCTATTTGATTAGTTATAGGGTGCTCGAGTGTTTTCCAAGATTGATTTGCATTCAGGTTATCATTAGTTGAAGATTTGGGAGCCAGATATCCCGAACACTGTTTTTAGGACTCGGTATGGTCATTACGAGTTCCTTGTTATGTCATTTGGGCTAACCAAGACCCCCAATAGCATTTATACATTTGATGCACAATGTATTTTGGCCTTATCTTGACATATTTTTCATTGTCTTTATTGATGACATTCCGGTGTACTCCCCGAGTCGGGAAGATCATGAGCATCACCTGAGGATAGTTTTTTAGACCTTGAGAGAAAAGAAATTATATGCAAAGTTCTCAAAATGTGAGTTCAAGTTAGATTCTATGGCATTCTTGGGTCATGAGGTATCTAGTGAAGGGATCAAGGTGGATCCGAAGAAAGTGGAAGTAGTTCAGAGTTGGCCCAGACCATTCTCAGCTATAGAGATCCAAAGTTTTCTTGGTTTGGTAGGTTATTATCGTCGATTTGTTGAGGGATTTTCATCTATTGCAGCGCCTATGACCAGGCTGACTCAGAAGGGTGCCCCATTCAAGTGGATGGAAGAGTGTGATGAGAGCTTTCAAAAGCTCAAGACAACCTTGACTACAGCCTCAATATTAATATTGCCTACAGGTTTGGAGTCTTATACAGTCTATTGTGATGCATCGTGAGTTGGCCTCAACGCGATATTGATATAGGACCGTAGGGTGATTGCCTACGATTCTAGACAGTTGAAGGTGCATGAAAAGAACTATCATGTCCACGACCTGGAGTTACCTGATATTGTTAATGCCTTGAAGATTTGGAGGCACTATTTGTGTGGTGTCCCTTGTGAGATCTATACTGATCACCGGAGTTTGAAGCATCTATTCAAGTAAAAGGATCTTGATTTGCATTAGATGAGGTGGTTAGAGCTACTTAAGGATTATGATATCACTATTTTGTACCACCCGGGGAAGGCCAATGTAGTGGCCGATGCTTTAAGTCGTCGGGCAGAGAGTTTGGGGAGTTTGGATTATCTACCTGCAACAGAGAGGCCCATGGCATTGGATGTTCAGTCCTTAGCCAGTCAGTTTGCAAAATTGGATATTTCTGAGCCGATTCGAGTGTTGGCTTGTATGGTTTCTCAGTCTTCTCTTTATAATCATATCAGGGAGCGTTAGTATGATGACCCCCACCATCTTTTCCTAAAGGACACGGTTCAACACAGTGAAGCTAAAGAGGTCACTATTGGGGATGATAGTGCATTGAGGATGCAAGGTAGGCTATATGTGCCTAATGTTGATGGTTTGCATGAGTTGATTCTTCAGGAGGCTCACAGCTCGCAGTACTCTATTCATCCGGGTGCTACGAAGATGTATTAGGACTTGTGAAAGCATTATTAGTGGCATAGAATGACGAAGGACATAGTGGAGTATGTTGCTCAGTGTCTAAATTTCCAACAGGTGAAGTGTGAGCATCAATAAACGAATGGATTACTTCAGAAGTTGGAGACTCCGGAGTGGAAATAGGAGCGGATCACTATGGAATTCATTGTTGGACTCCCACAGACACAGCGGAAGTTTGATGCATTTTGGGTGATTGTAGATAGGCTGACCAATTTAGCTCATTTCCTTCCTGTGATGACTACCTATTCTTCCGAGTAGCTAGCTCGAGTTTATATCTGTGAGATTGTCATACTTCATGGCATGTTGGCATCTATCATCTCTGATCGGGGCATGTAGTTTACATCATAGTTCTGGAGAGCCGTATAGCATGAGTTGGGTACTCGGGTGGAGTTGAGCACAATATTTCAACCCCATACGGATGGACAGTCCGAGCCCATTATTCAGATTATTGAGGATATGCTTCGTTTATGTGTGATGGAGTTTGGAGGTTCTTGGGATTAGTTCTTGCCACTTGCGGAGTTTGCCTACAACAATAGTTATCAGTCTAGCATTCAGATGGCACCATATGAGGCTCTGTATGGTAGGCGGTATAGGTCCCCAGTGGGTTGGTTCGAGCGGTGCGAGCCTAGATTATTGGGCACAGACTTGGTTCAAGACGCTTTGGAGAAGGTTAAGGTGATTCAGGATAGACTTCGCACAGCCCAGTCCAGACAAAAGAGTTATGCATACCAAAAGGTTTGCGATGTTTCATTTATGGTTGGAGACCGGGTCTTGCTTCGGGTTTCGCCTATGAAGGGCATTATGAGAGTCGAAAAGAGGGGCAAGTTGAGCCCAAGGTTTATTGGTCCCTTTGAGGTGTTGCGGCGTGTTGGGAAGGTTGCTTATGAGCTTGCCTTACCTCCTAGCCTATTAGGAGTTCATCCATTATTTCATGTTTCGATGCTCCGGAGGTATCACGGTGATCCGTCTCACGTGTTGGATTTTAGCTCAGTCCAGTTGGACAAGGATCTATCTTATGTTGAGGAGCCAGTGGATATATGGGACAAGCAGGTTCGAAACCTGAGGTCAAAGAGCATTGCATTAGTAAAGTTTCAGCAGCGGGGTCAGCCGGCCGAGGAGGCGACTTGGGAGATCGAGCAAGATATACACAGCCGTTATCCTCATCTTTTCACCACTTCAGGTATGTCTCTATGCACGTTCAAGGATGAATGAATGTTTTAAGAGGGGGAGGACGTAATGACCCAGCCGATCGTTTTGAGAATTAACGTCCTGATCCCATATTAACTGTTTCCTTGTATCTATTGTGATTTGTCGGGATGATTCGTTTTGAGTTTTGGAGTGTTTTGGGATACTTAGTCCCTAAATGAGAGCTTAAGTCTTATGGGCGTATCCGGATTGTGTTTTTGAGGTCTGTAGCTTATTTAGGCTTGAAATGGCGAAAGTTAAATTTTTGGAGTTTTGGGCCGATAGTGGAATTTTTTATATCGGGGTCAAAATCTGATTTCGGAAGTTGGAGTAGGTCCTTAGTATTGAATATGACTTGTGTGCAAAATTTGGGGTCAATCGGACGTGGTTTGGTTGGTTTCGGTATCAGTTATAGAATTTTAAATTTTAAATTTCATTAAGTTTGGATTGGAGGGTAATTCGTGATTTTAGTATTTTTTGATGTGATTTGACGGCTCGACTAAGTTCGTATGGTATTTTAGGATTGGTTGGTATGTTTGGTTGAGGTCCCGATGGCCTCGGGTGTATTTCAGATGCTCAACGGGTCACTTTTGGACTTAGAAGGATAGTAGATTTGCTAGTTTTTCTGTTACAGATATTTGTTCTTCGCATTCGCGAAGTGGAGCTCGCGTCAGTGAAGAAGAGCTGGGTTAGGAAGAGGGATTATTCTTTGCATTCGTGAAGGGGAGCTCGCGTTCGTGAAGGTTGGCCAGTGGAAGCATCGCAAACGCGATGAGCTGAACGCGTTCGTGAAGAGGAAAGGTGGAGCAGCTAGGACCTCAGGAAGTTGCTCTTCGCGTTCGCATATAATGGGTCGCGTTCGCGAAGGTCCTGGTAGTTGAAGCTACGCATTCGCAGGAAGGAACTCCGTTCGTGAAAAAGGAAAATGGAGCAGTTGACTTTTTTTCTACGTGAACGTGACGTGGTGGTCGCTTTCGCGAAGAAGGACGTAACTGGGAAGATTTTAGAGTTCAAAAACTAGGGTTTGAGTTCATAACTCCAAAATTTGATTGAGAGCTCGGTAGAAGGCAAAATTTTGATGATTTTCGTAAGAAGTTTGTGGATAATGATTCCTAACTCCTTTTTGATTATATCCCATTAATATAAGCTTGATTTCATCTTTTAATTTCGGATTTGTGGTGGAAAATTGGGAAAATTTGAGAAAAGTTCTTAGGCCGAATTTTGGGATTCTGATCGAGATTTCGGTATTGGATTTGAGTAAAATTGGTATGGTTAGACTCATGAGTGAATGTGTGTTCACAATTTGTGACTTTTACCCGATTCCGAGACGTGGGCCTGGGAAGGATTTTTGGGCGTTTTTCTATTTTCTGGCCTTAGCTTTGATTTAACTAGCTAAATTAGTTGCTTGTAACTATTTACGTTATGTAATTGATTTGATTATATTTGGGCCACTCGGAGTTGGATACTCGCGGCAAGAGCGTGATTTCAGATTGATTTGAGCTTGGTTTGAGGTAAGTGTCTTGCCTAACCTTGTGTGGGGGAACTCCCCTAAGGATTTTGTACTGTTTGATATATGAGCGACGTGTACGTGAGGTGACGAGTGCGTACACTGGCTATTTGTTGAAAAACCATATTTTTCATTAAGTAAATATTTGTTTTTCCTTTAATTGAGCACACTAGTATATGTAACTATCCTGTTTAGCAAAGCATGCCTACGGACCTTAACTATCTTAACTGCCTTAACTGCCTATCTGAACTCTATGCAGCATGTTTAGTGAAAAATTATCTGTCTTCCTTGATACGAACTTAGTCTAAACTGTAAAATTCCTTGTTGAAACTATTGTTTATGTTGATTTAGTTGCATATTTATTTTGGGATTACGAAATAGTATTCCGGGAGATCTCCTTGAACATTTATGTTTGGGACTACGGGATGGTATCCCGGGAGTTCTCCCTGCACTGGATATTTACTTTGGGACTATAGAACGGTATTCTGGGAGATCTCCCTGCACATTTACATTTGTGACTACGGGACGGTATCCCGGGAGATCCCCTGTACATTTACGTTTGGGACTACAGGATGGTATCCCAGGAGATCCCTTGTTGCTACCTTTATATACTGAGTTGTTGTTTTTCTGTGATTTCATTCTCGTTAAATGTTAGTATTTATCTTTACTGTGATATTTCATACTGTATTATTTTATTATACGTATATACTAGTAGGCCCCTTACATTATCTCGTCACTACTCGACCGAGGTTAGACTTGGCACTTACTGGGTACTGTTGTGGTGTACTCATGCCCTTTCCTGCACATGTTTTTCGTATACAAATCCAGGTACCTCTTTCCAGCCATATTGTTCTAGTGAGGCGAGATGACTGTAGAGACTTCGAGTTATATCTACCACATCCATAGACCTAGAAGTCCCTATCTACTCTTCCTTAAGTTAAGAACTTTTCTTGTATGTTCTTCGTTGATAGTGTCTGGTGTTTAGGGGCACTATTTACTTTTGTAGCTTGTGACTCATGATATTCCGGGTTTTGGGAGCATTTATGTTCAATTCGAGAGTGTTTATTGTATATGTCGAGCGGCATTTAAATTTCTTAATTAAATTTACCCGTCAAATTGTTAGTTTTTTTATATTTTCGTCTAAATTCTGCAAAGTGTTAGGCTTACCTAGTCATAGATACTAGGTGCCATCACGACGGTTAACGGAGGGAGAACTAGGGTCATGACAATATTGAGAAGAATTATTTTGATAATTCGTTCCACATAGTGATGAATATTAAAGGTAAGACAAAAGATAACCCGAAGGCTAGAATGGATTTAGAAGAATATTGTAGGCGACCTTAATTGTATTTGTAGATGGCGAACAATGGTAAGGTGTTCAAGCCTAAAGCAAGTTACACAATCACTTTGGAGGAGAGATGACAGATTTGTGATTGGGTTACAAACTTGAAGATCCCTGAGGGTTATGCGTCAAATTTGGGAAAACGTGTAGATATGGAGGTAAGGATGTTGAGCCATTTGAAAAGTCGTAACTTTCCTGTTTTCTTGGAGACCTTAGTGCCTACTGAATTTTGCGGTTTGCTTGAAAGAATCTGGAAACCTATAACATAGATTAATTTGTTCTTCAAAGACTTGTGTTCTACCACTTTGAGGGCAGAAAACATACTACAGATGGATCAGAACATTCATGTAACTTCTAGGAAGATAAAAAAAATATTTCCATGTAGTTTCTTTGAAGTGATGGAACACCTTCCAATCCACCTTGTACACAACGCTTGACATGGAGGGCATGTTCAATGCAAATGGATGTATCCCTTTGAGAGGTAATATTATAAGTTTGATGTAATATTCTATTTTATTTGAATATTCTTGTCTAGCGTTACATTATGCTGGACAATTGGTAAATGCAAACAATTTGTTAAGCAGAGGAATAGGATTGAAGGATCTATATGCGAAGCCTATCTTGTAAAGGAAACTGCACATTTTTGTTCTTACTATTTCGAGAGTAACGTGCCATGTTCTACGAATAGACCCAATAGGCACACTTTCCAATGTGTGAATGATCCATTATATTCACCAGTGTCCATCTTCAATCAACTAGGTCGATGTTCTAAGGATGTTAGAAAGAGAAGTTTGAGCGATATGGAGTACAAGTCAACTGCAATGCATGTGTTGCTAAATTGTCCTGAAGTTCAACCATTTCTTAAGTAAGTGTTGATTTATTAGTAATCAAAATGTAAAATTACAGCGATTACACTGATGTAACTACTATATATATATATATATATATATATATATATATATATATATATATATATATATGAGATAACTTATGAGTTTTTTTAACACTATATGTAGGTAAATAATCCAAATAATGGTGTAAATCAATTTTTGAAAGATATATCTTGGGGACCTAAGCTTCAGGTCACAACAATGTCTAAGTACGTAATGAATGGTTACAAGTTTCATACGGAGGATTTCTTTAAGAATAAAACTAGCAATAACAATGGGGTATGGGTTAAAGGTGGTGATAGAAACTAAGTTGAAGATACTGATTATTATGGTGTGGTCAAAGAAATATTACAACTATAATATATCGATTGGCCATATAAGAAATTGATACTCTTTAGATGCAAATGGTGAGACCCGAAGCCACAAGAGGTACAAAAGTACAACAGCAATACAACATAATTGAGGTTAATCATATGAGGGAGTATGAACGCAATGATCATTTAATAATTTCACATAATGGTTGGCAAGTGTACTGTGCTCCTTATCCATTGTAGAGGAGTAAGTCGATTGGTGGTGTAATCAAAACTAAGCTTGTGAGTAGGGTGGAAGTCTAGAATGTGTTAGATGTTGCATATCAAAACGATATCTCAAGTATTCACCAAAAAGTGGACGATCAGTTAGAAAATGATTTGGAGCAACCTGAACGCATATTTGAAGAAGTTAATATAAATGAAGTAACAACTATAGAAAATGAGGACAAAGAATCAGCTGATGATATTGAAATAAGTGAGAACAAAGAATTCTCAGATGAGGAATAATACGTCGACGAGGATTAACAAGTTGGTTTTTTAAATCACTCTCGTGTTATAACTAGTTTAATGTTTTTTCATTCTAAATATATATATTGTATTATGTAGATAGTAGGCAAGGGTCAAGGTAACAATGACCCTACCAGTTATCAAGGTCGAGAAAAGGCTAGGAAGGCAAGGAGGAGGATAGAATCTGGATAATACTACTCCATCATTTCCAGCCTCTTCACAGATGCATATGTCATTTCCTCCACCACAAGGCTATATGAGATGCCACAGTAGTACCAGGGTTAAACTTTCATGCATACACCGGGTCTTTCATCATATGGCCATAGGACTATACGTCCGTCATATAGTCCAGCTTCCTCACATCCACTTGGATTGCAACCATCAACATCGCAGCACCATGGATCATAGCCATCTATATCATATCCTCGTGGATCACAACCATCCCTATCAAAGCGACATGGGTCATAGCCGTCCGCATCACAAACACATGGATCACAACCATGTATGTCGTATTCATAGGGATCACAACCATTTTCATCATGTACTCCTTCCATTTCAGGACTTCGCCTGCGAGACCATAGCTCTGAGCCCTCCTCTACCCCATCTACGCATTCCTCAGATACACATGCTGAGGTTGATGATCTAGAGGTAGTGCATTATGATCGTTATGGCAAGATCATCATAGTCCCTAGGGGAATGGGTAAGAGTTATTTGTTATTTTTTCATTTATTGTTTTATAATATTTTAACTAATATTTTCATATATTTTTATTGTTAAATTACTGGTTCAAACTAGGCAAGCAGACTATGAAGATAATCATCAATGCTATCTACAAGCTTTTTGATGGCCCCTATGTGATTTGGAGTGATTTTCCATACTCGCTGAAGGAGCAAATTTTCTAACAGTTTAAGGTATAAATATTATTTTAAGTAGGTTAAGTATTTATATATTTTTTATTTTCCATCTAATATGTAACTTTTGATATGCAGAGTAAGTGTATATGGGAAGACCGCTATAGCGAGGCAGTGTCTAGAAATTCATCATAAAGCCCACAAGAGATTATCAGATCATTTCTCGAATGGTAAAAAGAGAATAAAAGGCCTGGCTGGTGTCTATAGCATTCATGGGATAATTTGCTAAGGCAATGGCAAACCGAGGAGTTCTTAAAGAAAAGGGAACAAGGAAAGAAATCTCGCTCATCCGAGAAGGGAGGCTTCTTCCACACTAGGGGTATTATCAGTATTTGGACAATAAGAAGAAGACTGGTAATTCCTTAAATTATTATGCTTTTACTTTTCCAAGTATATCAATCCTTTTTACTAACAAAATTAATTTGTTTTCAGGAAAAAAAAGTATGGGCATCCACTATAGCAAAATGAGCTATTCAGGGAGAGACAGATGCAGATAAGTGGGTCGAGGACCAGGCAGAGACTACATATGTAAGCCTTCAAATTTTCTTAAGAATTATTATTTACTTTTATAAGTTTTTTATATAATAATTTAATTTAAAACAATGTAGGGTGGCTATCAAAGTACCGTGGAGAAATTCATTCGTATTTAGCCAGTTGGTGAATCGGACGAGCCAACCCAACCTTCGGACGAGGATGCTGAAAGAATGTGGTTGGAGATTGTTGGAGGTCCAAAAAGGGGAAGGTATACGAGCTTCCTTAGAAAACATTCCACCGCTACAAGTGTGGTGTGCAAGGAATAGGGACTTCCTCACAAGGCGAGGCACTTAATTGGGAGACCTTCTCAGCTATGCAGGAGAAGGTGAGAAGGCTTACATTCGAGCTTGAAGCATCCAAGGAAAGATAAAGGCTTAGAGTTGCATAATTTCTTGGTATGCAAGCTCAAATCAGAACTCTCATTTATATTGGAGTTTTTTTCATTGCTCTGGTCTCGTGAGTCATCGCCATAGGCCCGACCTCCACGTGATCGTTCCGCC
The DNA here is from genome assembly GCF_000393655.2 of Nicotiana sylvestris. NCBI lineage: Eukaryota > Viridiplantae > Streptophyta > Magnoliopsida > Solanales > Solanaceae > Nicotiana > Nicotiana sylvestris. Next base: position 112,111,712 of record NC_091063.1, read on the forward strand.
CGTCCTCAACTTGATCGTTCTGCCTGTCCTCCACATGATCATTATTTCCATCCTCCAAATGATCGTTCATCAGATAGTGGTGATGTAGTAGAAAATACTTATTTCCATCCTCCAAATGATCGTTCATCAGAGAGTGGTGATGCAGTAGAAAATACCCCTTGTGTTTTAGTTTGATATACTTTGAACTATTTTAATTAACCTTGGTTTGAATTCGAATAAATATTTTTGAACTTGTTTTAATTACTTAGTTTTTGATTTGTTTGAATTGTGATGTTCAATTGAACTTGTTTTAAAGGTTTGATTGGTTTGAATTAGGATGTTTGGTTGGGTATGCTTGAATTGGGTGTATGGGCGATGAATTGGGTGTATGGGTTCTTGGATATTCTTGAATAGGGAGTATCGGTGGTGAATTGGGGGTTATTGTTGGATATGTATTTCTATTTGGAAGGTGGTGTTGCTACCAAAACAGACATTTTTACCAAATTTGTGCCCAGAAAGCTGACCGACATTGGTCGGTAGATGAAAAAATGTTAAATACTGACAAATGTTGGTCGGTAAAGTCACATAAATTACTAGAAATTCAACAATACCGACCAATATCGGTAGCTAAATTGGCTGACAACATCCAGAAAATCAAGTTTGCCGACCAACTTTGGTCGATATTCTTAAATTTTAATTATTTTAAATAAAAAAGAATTTTCTGTTACCGACCAACGTTGGTCGGTACTTAAAATTAAATTTGATTAATTTATTTTTCATTACCGATCAAAGTAGGTCGGTAAATACGATTATTTATACCGACCAATAATGGTCAGTGTACCAATTAAATTATCAAATGGTCATTTACACTGATCGATCGATGTTGGTCGGTAATTTTAGATCATTTTTGGTTGGTATGCTCTACCGTCCGTTTGATTACTGACCGAGCATATTTGGTCACGTTTTGGATTTTTATTGCCCATTACCGACCGAAATTAGTCAATTTTATCAAATAGTTGTAAACGATGTTTTAATTGTGCAATCTAAGTCGATGGGACTCGTGATTTGAAGCAACACTACTAGTGGACAATAATGAAGAAGTATATTGCAGAGTATGTTGCATGATGTTTGAAATGTTAGCAGGTTATGTATGAGCATCAGAGACCTGGTGGTTTGATTTAGAGCCTTCATATTCCAGAGTGGAAGTGGGAGCGTATTGCTATGGATTTTGTGGTTGGGCTTCCATGGACATTGAGGAGATTTGATGCAGTATGGGTCATTGTGGACAAATTGACCAAGTCTGCACACTTCATTCCAGTCATGACTACCTGCTTTTCAAAGCAGCTAGCTCAGATTTATCTTTGTGAGATTGTTAACCTTTGTGGTGTGTGACTGTCTATTATCTCGGATCAAGGCACGTAGTTCACATTGCATTTTTGGGGAGTCGTGTAGCGTGAGTTGGGTGCATAGGTTGAGTAGAGTACGACATTTCATCCACAGATAGATGGACAGTCTGAGTGCACTATTCAGATCTTGGAGGACATGGTACGTGCTTTCTACCACTAGTAGAGTTCGCCTACAATAACAACTTCTAGACGAACATCTAGATGGATCCGTAGGAGGCCTCATAGGGGAGGCGATATCGTTCTTCGGTTGGTTGGTTTGAGCCTGCGGAGGCTAGGTTGTTGGGCACTGATTTGGTTCAAGATTCCTTGGAGAAGGTGAAGTTAAAGTTGATTCAGGATAGATTTCGTACAACACAGTCTAGGTAGAAGAGTTATGCTGATAATAGGGGTCGTGATGTGGCATTCATGGTGGGTAAAAGGGTTTTCCTCAGATTTTCACCCATGAAGGGGTGTGATGAGGTTCGGGAAGAAGGGCAAGTTGAGCCATCGGTACATTGGTCCTTTTGAGATTCTTGAGATAGTGGGTGGGGTGGCCTACAGACTTGCATTGCCGCCCAACTTATCGGGAGTTCATATGGTGTTCCATGTTTTCATGCTCCAGAAGTATTATGGTGACCCGTCACATGTGTTAGATTTTAGCTCAGTACAATTGGATAAGGATTTGACCTATGTTGAGGAGCCAGTGGCTATTTTGGACAGGCAGGTTTGGAAGCTGAGGTCGAAGAACATTGCATTGGTGAAGGTTTAATGGAGAGGTCAAAAGATCGAGGAGGCAACTTGGGAAACCGAGAATGATATGTAGAGCCATTATCCTCATCATTTTGGCACTATAGATATGTCTCTATACTCGTTTGAGGATGAATGTTTGTTTAAAAGGGGGAGAATGTAATGACCAGACCAATCTTTTCATGTATCATGAGATATGTTTCCCCTTTTGAAGCTTCATGTATGTGTATTTGTGGTTTTATGACTTCCGAGGATGATTGGTTTCATTTCGAGGATGTTTTTGGTTATTTTAAAACAATTGGTTCTTAGTTTGGAAGCATAAGTTGGAAATATTGATCGAGATTTGACTTTGGTAAAAATAATCCTGGAATGGTATTTTGATGGCTCTAATAGGTTCGTATGATTATTTTGGACTTATGCGTATGCCCATAATTGAATTCGGAAGTTCCTAGGTTGAATTGGATCTTTTTGAAAAAGTTGGTAATTTGAAGGTTTAGAAATTTTCTAAGTTTGATTGTAGGTTGACTTTATGGCTATCGGGGCTTGGTGTTTGGTTTTGAGACTTGGAATAGGTCTGCTTTATCATTTGGAACTTATGTGCAAAGTTTGGTGTCATTCTGAGTTGGTTTGGTAGGAATCAGATTCTTGTGTTTCATTATGTATTCTATGTGTTATTGTGTCTAATTCATGGTTCCAGATGTTATCTTGGGGTTTTGATTTTACGAGCAAGTTCGTATGATATTTTTAGACTTTTATGGATATTTGGTGTGAAGCCTCGGGGGCTCGGTTGAGTTTTGGACGCGTTTTGGATTGGTTTGGTCATGATTCATAATTGCTGGTGTGCTAGTGTTGTAATTATCGCAAATGCAACCACCAGATCGCATTTGGGAGTACCACATTTGCGAAATGTGTAATTCATTTGCAAAGGGGGCAGTGGGGTGGCAGGCTTCGCATTTTCAAAGCCAACGTCGCAAATGCGAAGAGGAATCGGGCTGGGGGCAGGTCACTTGTGCGACCAGTTGGTCGTTTTTGCGAAGGGATCTGACTTCGCAAATGCGAGGTCAGGGTCACATTTGTGACATCCGCTGGGTTCAGCGGGGATCGCATTTGCGGGGTCCACATTTGCGAACCACAAGTTGCATTTGTAATATTCGCAATTGATCAAAAGAGCGGTATTTCGAGACTTAGTCTCATTCATTTATCACATTTTTTAGTCCTAGACTTAGTGGGAGGCAAATTTAGGAGGGGATTTTTCATACAAAGCTATTGGGTAAGTGATCTTGACTCTATTTTGATTATATAACATAATTATTTATGAGTTTCAACATCTAAATCATAAGATTTGAAGAGAAATTTTGGGGATATTTGACTATATTTTAAAAAATAAAAATTTGAGATTTGAGAGTGGATTTAGATTCGGACTTGAAAACCAAACACATATATGGATTCGTGGGGTTATGGGTGGTCGAGATCTACACTTCGACTCGGATTTTGACCGGCGAGCCCAGTGTTGACTTTTAGGGAATTATGTAAAGATTTTAACTTTATTAATCGAAATTTGTTTCTCTACAATGTTTGATATTGTTAAGTCATTTTTTTATAGATTTAAGCCGAGCGGAGGTGAATTTTAAAGTAAAAGCATTTTTAGAGTATTGAATTGGCCTAGTTGAGGTAAGTATCTTGCATAACTTTGTGTGGGAGAATTATCCCCCTTAGAATTTGGTCTAACTGTATTAATTTTACTATGTGAAATGACGCGTACATAAGGTGACGAGTGTATACACGTTCATATGTGTGTTAATTGATCGATTGGACATTAGGCTATTAATATGCTTTGATTTGGAGTTGTTTGTTATATGGAGCACATTTTATTATTGATTCACTCCTAGTACCTTTGTGTTATCATTGTGATTCTTGTACACATTATTATTGAGCCGTGGGCTATATGTTATTGTGGTTTTGGTATTGTTGTTTAGGCGATGTTGTGGCATATGTGCACATGTGGTGCAGGTTGATTATTATGTTGTGAATGAGATGCACATGCGGCGATATAAGGGTGGTGTTATTGATGAACATGTAGCGTCATAAGGGGGCTTATGCACGTGTTGCAAGGAAGGAAAAATACTTCATTTTATGGACATGCAACGAGATAAGGGGCTTATTTGTGTGTAGCTATATAAGGGAAAATATTACTATGTGAAGCTCACGCGGCGTCATAAGGGTGATTTGTGATTATGCTATGTGGTGCTTCGGGTGATTCTTGATGTTATTCTTGTGTTGGAATGGGTTGATGTTTTGAACATGCCATTGTTTTCCTTAAATGATTTCACCTTATGTTTTACGCGTTTTTGGTTAATTTATCGTGTTATCACATGCCTATTCTCTGTTGCTATTTAATTGGACATGCTTTTCATTGTTAGTTTTAAATTGATAGTCTGTATAAGTTATTTGTCTCGTGAGTGTCTTGACTCAAAACTCGTCACTACTTCATCGAAGTTAGTCTTGATACTTACTGGGTACTGATTGTGGTATACTCATACTATGGTTCTTTACATTTTTGTGCATATCTAAGTACCTAGGATCGTGCTGGTCGCTAGAGAATCGAGCTAGAGTTGCAGAGACTTCAAGGTATACCTGTTGTTCCGCTCGCAGCCTCGGAGTCACCTTCTATTGTTTCCTTATTATTGTTTATGTATTTCAAACAGTGATATATACTTTGAGACATCATCTACTTCTTGTAGAGCTTATGACACAGTATTACCACATTTTGAGGATGTATGGCTATTGATCATTTTTTGACCACGCTATGTCATTTCATGGTTTTTATTTCATACTTGAGTCCTTTTATTCTATTTATTTCATCACGTGTTAGGATTACCTAGTCTTAGAGACTAGGTGTCATCACGGTCCTTAAAGTGAGATTATGGGTTGTAACAGAATAAGATAATCTAATTAAAAGTAGCTTTTTCGAAATAAGAATTAGGACAGTAGCGTATACAAGAATTTTTATAAACGGGGTCAACATTTAAAGTAAGGAACAAATAAATAAATCTATAACGATATTTTTTGTATTTGTACTAAATATTTTCATTTTCTTATTATCTATATATTCATATTGAAGAAATTATTTTACGAACACCGCTTGACATAAGGTGCCTATGCCCCTCCAGTAGGGCAGTGAAGGATATTGGAGAAAAGCGACTCGACAAGAATAAAGCTAGTATGAGTGTATCAAGCAGCAGTTGGAGTCAGCAACACCACCAAAGCTAAGGTGGAAAAATTGAAATTACTGTCATTTTAGTCTTGATTACGTGCAAAGCACCTCTACGAATTTGACAGCGAGAAAGCAGTATTTATCTTTCCTTTTTATTTTTAATAACATTCCATGACCGACCTAATCCTAATCCCTTATTATAATAAGTCTAACCCACATATTCTTGTTCTTCACATAAAATAAATGCTTTCACAAACAACCCCTGTTTATGAATAGCAATAAATGCAATGACGGATGTGAGGTATGGCCCACCCTATAAAAAATATTAAGAGTGGACTCAACAGGCTAAAGAGTGGTCTAGAATATAAAAAGTTGACTCGCCATGTAAAAAAAGTATATATTAAACAAAGAAGCTTATAATAATAATAATAATAACAATAATAATAATACGTGCAAAGATCGGCCTATCAAAATTTGATTTAATACTATGTCATAATTTAATCTGAAACCTCTTAGACATATCTATCCTTTTTTTTGGCCAAATACATATACAGTCCATTCAATTTGACACCATTTTTTATTTTAACACTCTATTTTTACCTTGTTCCATTTTGGCCCTCCAACTCTATTTTATATGTTCCATTTTTGTCGTCCAACTCTATTTCTTATGTTCCACCTTAACACAAAAGTTGAAACCAGTGCAAAAAATATAGCGCGTGTGTATACACAAATTTGATGTGTAATAAATATCCAATTAACTTTTGCCACCTATTTTTTTAATCTATGTCAAACAGATCAATACTAAAATATCTGAACCCAACCATATTTTTTTTGGGTTTATTTCATCTAAACGGGCCAGGTATGAAATCGGCAAATGAAAGCTTTGGAACTTAGAAAATGAAGATGGAGCAACAGTGGATGAAAAAATACGGCCAAGTTCGGATATTTTAGTATTGACCTGTTTGACATGGAGAAAAAACGAGATGACAACATTTAATTGGATATTTATTATACCTCAGATTTGTGTATATACATGCGCTATATTTTTTTTGCACCGATTTTAACTTTTGTGTTAAAGTGGAACAGAAGAAATAGAGTTGGAGTGCCAATATGGAACATATAAATAGAGTTAGAGCGCCAAAATGGAACAAGATAAAGATATAGTGTCAAAATAAAAAATAGTACCAAGTTAAATGGGTTATATATATATTTGGCCTTTTTTTTTTCTAAAAGGGAAACTTCTCGCTTTTCTTAACTTTTTATATGTAGATTCGATACACGTATGTATTACGTAATTGTACAAAAAGGAAAATAATTCTATGAATAAACCCCCTCCCAACAAAAAACATGAGAAATTAATGCATGTAAAAAGGCTGGACCTAGTTGGCTTAATATCGGTTTGGTACTTTGGCTATCCAACCAGACCAATGCATGTGGATCATTGTGGATGAAATGTTGTACTCCGCTCAATCGGTGCACTCAACTCATGATGCACGGTTCTCCAAAAATTCAATGTGATTTGCGTGCCTTTAACCGAGATAATAGATAGTGGCATACCATGAAGGTGAACAATCTCACGAAAATAAATGCGAGTCAGCTGCTCTGAAGAGTAGATAGTCATGACTGGAATGGAGTGTGTAGATTTGGTGAGTTTGTCCACAATGACCCACACTGCAACGAATCTCCTCAAGGTCCGTGGCAGCCCAACAACAAAATTCATAGTGATACGCTCCCACTTCCACTTTGGAATATCAAGCCTCTAAAGCAAATCAGTAGGTCTCTAATGCTCGTACTTAACCTGCAAAACATTTCAAACATCGTGCAACATACTCTATAATATCCTTCTTCATTCTTGTCCACCAGTAGTGCTGCTTCAAATTATGGTACATCTTTGCGACGCCCAGTTGAATGAAATACCACCAATTATGAGCCTCCTCAAGAATCAGCTCCCATAACCCATCAATATTGGGCACACAAATCCGGCCATGAAGCTTCAACACCCCCTCATCACCAACAACACCATTCTGCACCGTGTCCTTAAGGACAAGCAAGTGGGGATCATCATACCGACACACCTTGATGTACTCAAACAAAGACGACCGTGAAATCATGCAAGCAAGAATCCTGTTAAGCTCCGAAATATCCAACCTCACAAACTTGTTCTCCAAAGCTTGAACATCCAAGGCTAATGGCATCTCCTCATCTGGAATAAAAGCAAGACTACGCATGCTCTCAGCCTTCCTACTCAAAGCATCGGCCACCATATTGAACTTTTCGGGATGATAAAGTATGGGGATATCATAGTCCTTTATTAGCTCTAACCACATCCATTGCCTCAAGATCAGATCCTTTTGTTTGAATAATTATTGTAGACTCATGTGGTCCGTGAACACCTTACAAGACACGCCGCAGAGATAGTGCCTCCAATCTTGAGCGCGTGAACAATGGTTACCAACTCCAAATTGTATACTAGGTAGTTCTTCTCATGGGGCTTCAATTTGCATGAAGCATAAGTAATCAACCTACCACCCTGCATCAACACTCACCCAAATGCTAATCCGTGAAGCATCACAATAGACTGTATAAGAACCCGATGTCGAAGGAAAAACCAGAACCAAAGATGTAGTCAAGGCAGTCTTGAGCATCTGAAAGCTATGCTCACACTCGCTAGACCACCTGAATGGAGCACCATTATGAGTCAATCAAGTTAAAAGATCTGCGATGGATGAGAAAACCTCGATGAAATGGCGATAATATCCAGTCAAGCATAGAAAACTCCAGATCTAAGTAGCATTTGAAGGCCTCGGCCAACTCTAAACTACTTTAATCTTCTTCAGATCCATCTTAATCCCCCTCATTGGACACCACGTAGACCAAGAATGCCACTGAATTAAGCCAAAACTCGCACTTGGAGAAAAAGAACTAGAATAGATATAGGCTGATGAAGCGATACACTCGGTTTGATGAAGCACTTATCAAGCAACTCCTGAAGTTGTTCCTTTAATTCCTTCAACTCCACTGGTACCATGTGATATGTGGAATAGATATGGGCTGAGTGTCCGACACCAAGTCAATACTAAAATTAATATTCTATATGGTAGCATTCACGGTAGGTTTGTTGGAAACAGATATGGGAACTTGCTCACTAGCGAAACTAACTCGACGGTAGGAGTGTCTGCACTAACATCCCTCATAAAGGCTAAGTATGCCAAACATCCCTTCTCAACAATCTGTTGTGCCTTCGGAAAAGACACCACCCTACTCAAAACATGACCCATGAACCTCTCCACTCCAACCTCGGCAACCCCGGTATAGTCAACGACACGGTCTTGAGTAACAGAAGTTCAACCCTAGTCTCATAACCCCCGATAGTGACCAAACACAAAAGATAGATACGGTCTACCATAATAGATTCTCTAACAGGTGTAGACACATAAATAGGGTACTCAAAGAATCATGATACATATCCAAATATAAAGCAAAATAAGATGACATACGAATAAGTGGAACCCGGATCAAATAAAACTGATGCATCTCTATTACAAATCGGAACAATACCTGTGATGACAGCATCTGATGCAACAGCCTCAGTCCTACGAGGGAAAGCAAAACAATGTGTCTGACCACCCCTTCTAGAACGACCTCTATCCGCTTGTCCACCACCTCTAGTTGGCTAGTAGGTGGAGTAGAACCTGGAGCAGAAATCATGGCCTGAGTACCCTGCGGAAGTCCACTCCTCCAAAGCCTGGGACAATCTCTTACCATGTGCCTAGTATCAGCACACTCAAAACAACCCATTTACAGGCATGGTTGCTGGTACTGAGTCTGACCTGGATGGCTAGAATAACTGCTGTAGGAACCCCGTGTAGGAGGTGCACTTGAATATGGCTGTCCAAAATGAGTACTCTAAGGTCCCTGAATAGTTGGAGCACTGCGAGTAACCTAAAGTGCAAAATAAACTAGTCGACTGAAATAACCTCTGCCATGACGATATGAAACTACAAAGTAGGAACCAATAAAATCTTGTAAAATCTCGAGGCCTCTTGGCCTCCCTATCCCCTCTCTCCTAGTCACGGATACACTCCAACCTCCTAGCGATTTCCATAACCTGCTGAAATGGTGTATCAGTCTCTAACACTCGTGTCATCCCAAATATGAGACCATAACTGAGTCCCTCAATAAATCACGGACTCTCTCTCTCTCTCTCTCTAAAAGTGGAAACCAAAGCAGGTTCATGACGAGATAACTCACTAAACCTCATAGCATATTTAGACATGTCATAGTCCCCAACTGCTCGAACCCAGTGTGCAACACATCCCTGAGGGTCTGTGGAACGAACTCCCTCAAAAATATATCAATGAACTGAGCCCATGTAAGTGGCACTGCACCAGCTGACCTACTCTTCTCATAAGCCTGCCACTATCTATATGCAAACCCCATCAACTAGAAAGTACTATGGTCAACATCGCTCAACTCCACTATGCCCATAGTGCGTAGAATATGGTGACACTGGTCTAGAACACCATGTGCATCCTCAGAAGCAGTGCCGCTAAAAGTAGGAGAAAAGTACTTCTTGAATCTCTCTATCCTCTCCTGCTCCTCCTCTGATGCACTAGCTTGACCTCATGCTGAATGGCAACTACAAACTGCACCTGCATAACACCCAGAGCCTGATCAACATGAGCCCGATGCTCTAGAGTACAGGCGGTGGGAGTCTGAGCTCCTCCCCTAGCCTGAGAAGTAGTTGGTGCTACTGGGATCAATCCTGGCTGAGCCAAGGTACCAAACATGCTCAGGAAGTGCGCTAAAGTCTCCTGAAACTCAGGGGTAACAACAGGCTCCTCGGGTACCTGCTCCCCAATTGGAGTTATAGGTGGCTCCTCGGTCGTGGCCCTAGCACAGCCCCTCGCTGTAGCACATGCTCCGCCTCTGCCTCGGCCTCTACCCTGGCCCCTAGCAACACTGGCACCGGGGGCAGCATCATTAGTAACTGAAGTTCATATCCTCACCGTCTATAAGAGAATAGAAAGACAAATGCTTATATTTTGAAATAAATAAATCCGCCCGATAAGAAATGAAAGAAGTAGAATTTCCTAATATTTCCTTAGCCTCTCGAAGATAAGTACGGATATCTCCATACCGATCTGCAAGACTCTACTAAACTTTCTTATGACTCGTAGAACCTATAAACCTAGGGCTTTGATACCAACTTGTAACAACCCAAAATCACAACTTAAGGATCATGATGGAACCTAGTCTCTAAGATTAGGTAAACCTAACACATTATGAAATCAACAGAATAAAATGACTCAACTATTAAATAAAAGTTGGTAAATGACATAGCATAGTAAAATAAAATGATCAACAGTCATACATCCCCAAAATCTGGTAATACTGAGTCATAAGCTCTACAAGAAGTACATCATAAATCTTAAAGTGTACATTACCATTTAAAATACATATACTGTAATAAATAATATAAGGTGACTCCGAGGCCTACAAGCGAAATATCAGGTATACCAGGAAGTCTCCGCAACTCTAGCTCGACTTTCTAGAGACTAGGTTGATCTGAGGTACCTGGATCTACAAAAAAATATGCAGAAGCATAGTATGAGTACATCACAATCGGTATGCAGTAAGTATCAAGACTAACCTCAGTGAAGTAGTGACGAGGTTCAAGTCGAGACACTCACTAAACAAATAACCTGTAAAGAATATCAATATAAAACTAACAACGAAAAGCATGACCAATTAATTGCAACAAAGAATAGGCATGTGATAACACGGACAATTAACCAAAAACACGTAAAACACAAGGTGAAGTCACTTTAAGGAAAATAATGGCATGTTCAAAACATCAACCCGTTCCAATACAGGAATAACATCAAGAATCACCCTAAAGCACCACATAACATAATCACAAATCACCCTTATGACATTGCGTGAGCTTCACATAGTAATATTTTTCCTTATATAGCTACATGCGCATAAGCCCCCTTATCTCGCCGCATGTGCATAAAATGAAGTATTTTCCCATACTTGCAACATGCGCATAATCCCCTTTATCTCGCTGCATATGCATCAATAACACCACCCTTATGTCTTCGCATGCGCATCTCATTCACAACACAACAATCAAACCGCACCACATTTGCACATATGCCAAAACATCGCCTAAATAACAATACCAAAACCGCAATAACATATAACCCATTGCTTAACAACAATATGTACAAGAATCATAATGATAATACAAGGGTACAAGGACTGAATCAACAATAAAATGTGCTTCATACAACAAACAACTCCAAATAAAGGCATATTAATAGCCTAAGGTCCAATCCGATCAATTAACACACATACGCTTGTGTACACACTTTACCTTATGTACACATCATTTCACATAGTACAATTTATGCAATTAGACCAAATCATAAGGGGATAATTTTTGGACGAAAAGCTAGGCGAGATACTTACCTCAATTAGGCCAATTCAATACTCTAAAGACGCTTTTCCCCAAAAATTTACCTCGGCTCAGCTCAAATCTAACCAAAAATAACTTAACAATATCAAATATTGCTAAAGAAACCAATTTCGTTTAATAAAGCTCGATCTTTACCTAATTCCCCAAAAGTCAATTCCGGACTTGCCTGGTCAAAATCTGAGTCGAAGGGTAGATCTTGACTACCCATAACCCAACGAGTCAATATATGTGTTTGATTTTCAAATTCGAATCTAATTTGATTCTCAAATCTCAAATTTTTATTTTTCAAAACATAGTAAAAAAATCCCAAATTCTCTCTTCAAATCTCATGACTAAGATGTTAAAACTTAGAAACAATTATGTTATATATTCAAAATTGAATGAAGATCACTTACCCAATAGCTTTGTATGAAAAATCTCCCTTAAAATCCTCTCCCACTAAGTCTAGGACTAAACAATTTAATAAATGAGACTAAGTCCCAAAATCTCATTCCTCTGATCAGTTGCATATGTCGCAAATGGGACATGGGGTTCGCAAATGCGAACCCCGAGATTGCGATGATTGCATCGCAAATACGATACCTGCCGAAACCAGGGGATGTCGCAAATGTGACCATGACTTCGCATTTGCAAAGTCAGACCATTCACAAAAGCGGCCTACAGGCCGCAAAAAGCAACCTGTCCCCAGCCTAAAATCCCTCTTTGCATTTTCGAGGTTGGCTTCGCAAATGCGAAGCATGCCACCCACTGCCGTTGTCGCAAATGCAATATACATTTTGCAAATCCTGTACTTGCAAATGCGAACTACTGCTCGTATTTGCGATAACTGCAGCACCAACACACCTTCTGAATCATGATGAAACCAATCTGAAATGCATCCGAAACTCACCCGAGCCCCCAGTGCTCACACCAAACATCCACACAAGTTTTAAAATATCATACAAGCTTACTCACAAACTCAAAATACCAAGGTAACATCCAGAACCACGAATCTGCAATAACACATAAAATTTACAATGAAACTCAAGAATCGCTAAAATAACAACCAAGCATCCGATTGGTACCAAACCAACTCGGAATGATACTAAACTTTGCAAACAAGTTTCGAATGACAAATGAACCTATTCCAAGTCCCGAAACCAACCTCCGAACCCGATAGCCATAATGTTAACCCACGGTCAAACTTAGGAAATTTTTAAACCTTTATATTGCCAACTTTCGACAAAAAAAGTCAACTCCTAGGAACCTACGAATTTAATTTCGGGTATACGCATAAGTTTAAAATTACCATATGAATCTATTTGAACCATCAGAACACTATTTCACGGTCGTTTTTACCAAAGTCAAACCTCGGTCAATATTTCTAACTTAGCTTCCAAACAACAAACCAATTGTTCCAAAATAACCACCCCTAAGTCATAAACCACAAATACACATATGGGAAGCTTCAAAAGGGAAAATGGAGCTCAAATACACGAAACTGCTCGTTGGGTCGTTACACATTCACCATTGTCAACTCTTGTTTACCATAATAAGTAACCTTTAATGTGCTTCCAGTAATTTAATTTAATTGTATTAACAATGTTTAACTAAACTTAGGTCAGACAAGTTTACAAGAGCTTATTATATAATGGTAGTATCATAATGCAACAAACCCATCCCTATCTTGTACGTTGTCCTTTTAACTTTTCTCCATTTTTTATAATTCCTTTATTTGTGGCTAAGAGATATCGTCAGTGGCATTTTATTGCAGAAAATAAGCAGAATAATTTATAATCCAGTGGAAAAGCATATGTTACAGTCGCCTTTTAATATATTACCAAAAGAAAAAAGTCCCATCTTTAATAAGCTATCCTCCTTTGAGATTTAACATGCATCGAGGTAGGAAGTGGAGCATGCTTTGTTGGTTTGAGTTTGACACTTTGACTCTCGTACGCTAGCATTGTAAAAACAAATTTTACATTATGATACTCCATATAAAAAATTTTTACATATACTTGTTCATGTTTTGCGAAATTAATAATTTGAAAAATAAGATAAACGACTTGCTTAAATGAATTAAATTGTACTAATAGTATAAAAACTTTCATTATGAGTGTATGTAATTTAATCTTAATCCTAGTCATAAAGAGTGAGTTTATAAGATTGGGCATATTCATAGGACGAAAAGGAGCAAGACATCTACGATGATATGTCTGTCTGGGTACTGTATGGACGTTATGCCAGAGGGATGGCCAACTCACAAAAATAAACTAGAACACGTTCCAATTTTTTTAAGTTTGAAACAAAATCATGTGTTTCTTTGGTTCCGCATCACATTTTTTTTTAATAGTTGGGGCCTATGTAGCATATTATGGGCTCACCAAATTTAGTGTGAACAAGGTTTGGCAAGGGAATTTGAGAAGGGAAGACGGTAGGTACTAACATATCCCTTGTGCTATTGGAAAAAATGATGTGACACGTTAAATATATACACGGTATTTATTATTTATAGTTATATTTTTAGTAAATTTATCATTTATGACTATATTTTATTTTTTACAGCTGTCACGATCCAAAATTCCACCGTAGGGGTCGTGATGGGACTAGGTAGCCTATTACATCACGATGCCAATCTGAATATAACAACTTTAGAATTTAATAAAAGTTGTGAATTATAATAAAACTGCCAAACACGAATACAATAAGCAACTTCACAAAACCCGGTAATACCGAATCATAATCTTTACATAGAATGTATATGAAGTCTCAAAAATACATCAGTGTTTGGAAGACATAAACAATAGAAAAAGAAATAGAATGAGGACTCCGAGGCCTGCGAACAGTACATCAGTATACCTTGAAGTCTCCAACACCACTCTCTAACAACCAGCACAATCTGAGGTACATAGATTTGCACAAACAATATGCAAGAGTGTAGTATGAGTATACCACAGTCGGTACCTAGTAAGTATCAAGACTAACCTCGGTGGAGTAGTGACGAGATTCACGTCAAGATGCTCACTAATCAAATAACCTGTACAAAATATCAAAGACCGACAACAGTAAGAATAATAGAAGGCAATAACTATAATCTTATCACAATTTAGTATAAATAAAGGCCCAGTTTCGACAATAAGTCATCAAATAGAATAGCACACATATGGCACCTCGAGCAAAAAATTATGAATTACCCTCGTACGACAAAGACCTCATGCCACATCATAAGTCACACATGCATGGCATATACCTTGTGCCATATTATAATTCGATTCCGTATCAATTTTCAAATACCATGTTCAAGAGAACTCTTGAAAAATCAAACATGGTAATGCATCATAACAATTTTTCTTTTTTACTTTAACCAGTTACGCTAGCAACAATACAACCAAATACGAGGTAAAAACTTCATGTAGGTAAATCCTTCTTGACAACCAAATCATCAAGTAATAACAGAGACATGGATTGGCACATTAGAAATCACACAACAAGCTCATGTAAAAAAAATACATGACACACATAAGGAAGTCATAAGAACAAACAAGAATACTCTTTTTTCACCACCACACACCAATAAAATGCCCCCAGACCATCACATATCATCCCCATATTCCACTCTTATCTCACCGCATGTGCAACAACAAAATAAATATCGGCCTTGTCTCAGCACATGCGTATTAATAAATCATACCACCTTATCTTGCTACATGTGCAAACTCGAAATAACCCACCTTGTCTCGTCACATGTGCAATATCAATAATAATAGTGCCACGACAGAAACCTCGTGCCAACACCTGAATAATTCGCCCAACAAATCCACATGTGCCATAATCATAACAACACAATATGCCACAATTGTTATCAAGACTTAAACTCACATTCCGCTAACACAGCGCACAAGGACAAATTAATAAGGAAATGCAGATGGGTGTTCAACATATAAATATGAATTCAACCAACCCAAATAACAACAACCTCACAAATACCCAACTTAAACAATTAAGGAAATACATTCCTAAAATATGATCTCTAGCATGGAACATAAACTCAAGTAATCAACCAAAGCGAACACATACAGTGTAGGACCTCTCAATAAAAACAAGGCAATAGGAACAACCACGAATCACATCCGGTCATAAATCATACATACGATCGTGTACACACTCATCACCTCGTGTACACATCATTCACGCATATAATAGATAAGCAATTAAACTGAATCCTAAGGGGTAATCCGCCCCCCCTCCCAACAAGGTTAGGCAAGATACTTACCACAAAAGCCTTCAATCAATATTCTAAAAATGCTTTTCCTCTAAAATTCACTTCTGTTTGGCTCAAATCTAACAAAAAATAACTTAATAATATCAAGCAACGCATGAGAAACCAATTTCAATTAGTAAAGTTAAGATCTTTACACTTTTTTCAAAAAGTCAACAAAAGTCAACCATGGGCTCGTCCGGTCAAAACCTAAGTCGAAGGGTTGATCTTGATTACTCATATCCCTACGAGTCCAAATATGTGTTTGGTTTCCAAATCCGAGTCCAAATCAACTTTCAAATACCAAAATTCATCTTTCAAAAAATAGTCAAAAGTCCCCAAAATTTTTCTCCATATCTCATGGATTAAATGTTAAAATTTATAGATAATCAAGTTATATTATCAAAATTGGATGAAAACACTCAACCAATAGCTTGGTATGAAAATCCCCACCTAAAATCGCCTACCACCGAGTCTAGGGCTCAAAATACAATAAAATAAAACTAAGTGCTGAAATACCATCCTTTAAACCATCTGTAGATGTCGCATTTGCGACCTGAGGTTCGCAAATGCGACAAAGGCATCACAAATGCGAAGCCTGCCCAACCCTGAGAATATCGAATATGCGACTAAGGCTCCGTAAATGCGAACCCAGTAGGCATCGCAAATGAGGAATGAAGATCGCAAATGCAGCCTGCTTCAGCCCCAGCTCTCCATTGCAAATACGATCCAGGCGACACAAATGCGAAGCCTGGCATCCTTGCCAACTTCAGCAGTTGCAACAATGGCTCCGCAAATGCGAGCCAGTCAACTCAGGCAAAAATCACAGAGCGATGCACATCTAAAAAATGGGAGGTCCACAAATGCGAACAACATCTTAAATTTGCGAGACCTCCAGCACCAACAATGAACACTCAACTCAAATGGTTCGAAACACGTTCGAAATACGTCTGAAACTTTCTTGAGCCCCCGGGGTCTAGACCAAACATCTACACAAGTATAGAAATATCATATGAACTCTCTCACGAGATCGAAACACCTAAATAACATCCGGAACCACGAATCGTACACCAAACACATAGAATTAACCTTAAAACTCATGAATCGCTAAGATCACAACAAAGCATTTGATTCCTATCAAACCAACTCGGAATACCACCAAACTTTGCATAGAAGTCACAAATGACAAAACAAACCTATTTGAAGTCCCAAAACCAAAATTCGAACCCGATAGCCACAAAGTTAACCCATGGTTAAACTTAGGGGATTTCTAAACCTTCAAATTACCAACTTTACCAAAAAGAGCCAAATCAACATGGGAACCTCGGAATACAATTTTTGATATACGCCTACGTTCAAAATCACGATACAAACCTATTGGAACCACTAAAACACCGTTCCAGGGTCATTTTCATGAAAGTCAAACCTCGATCAATACTTCTAACCTAAGTTTCTAAACTAGTAATCAAGCATTCCAAATTAATCCAAGACCTCCCTAGAACCAAACCAACCATCCCCACAAGTCACGTAACCACAAATACACATAAGGAAAGCTTAAAAAGGGGAAACACAACTCAATTACACAAAACGACTGGTCGAGTCATTACATTCTCCCTCTCGAACATACCAAGAGTCACTCCATAGCCATCAAATCACTGTATAAACTCACCATACACATACCCACGGGTGATCCCACGTCACCTAAATCCACATAAGCCCGTCAACACCATCTCGATTGAAGATTATTCCTTCAACCTTAACCGATAAGCCTTAGAACCAAATTTCAACAACCAGGCCCACTCCTAAGACCCTATTATCACATATACTGTATCGACCCTAGACAGTTGCAACATATCATAATACATTCGTATGGTATAACTGCACGACGTAACTCATGCTTATATGCCGATAACAACATCTTCGACCACAATAGTTGCCCATTACGAAACTCGGTACTGGTAAATAACCTCATATAAAATAAACTTTATTCTAAACCTTCACAATACTGCTAATAATGTAAGAAACATGTGGAAACTCATAACTACTCTCCCAACTGACAAGTCATGGAGTTCTCTCGCCCGACAAGAACCAACGCCAAGCTCCAAGCTGATCAACGACATTCTTATCCAGACATACCTTATTTATGTCTGATCGTACTAATTTTAGGTCCAATGATCTCATCTCATCCAATACAATATATTCGACTAATAAGCCATACCAAACGCCACCTAGTCACATACACCGCAATCCATACCTAACAAGCACAACTCAAATATAACTTAAGATGGAAAGATAAATACATAAAGAGAGCTATCAGACAAGTCCAATAGGTACAATTCCCCATCGGTACCATAGTATGAATCCATTCCATAGGGGAGAAGCAAAACATATGAAATGACCATAAAGAATCTCATCCTAAAATAACCCCCACTACGGCACATAGCCCGGTCCAAACATACCAATCCACATGGAAGCACGAGGATCCCATCCTCAAATTGGGGTCACAAGTAGGATAAAAATCCCATCAACTAAAAACCTTTCACTAACTCAACTCCACTGAACAAAAATCATGATAAACAATGGATTCCCTATGCATGCAAAGTACCACAACCACAAGTCGTGGCCAACCCATCCCAAACTCTTCGAAACCCATTAGGACCTTCTCGATACTCATCCATTCCAACCTCAATAACCTTGGCATAGCCAATGTTACGGCCTTAGCACGACAATCAAGAATAGCATGATATGAAGATAGCCAATCTATACCTAACATCACATCACAATCCATCATTTTAAGTAATAGAAGATCAACCCTAGTCTCATAGTCCCCAATAGTGACCATACGAGAATGATAGGCATGGTCCACTATAATAGAATCCCCAATGGGTGTAGACACATAATAGGAGTATCGAAAGAATCACGAGATACATCTAAATATGAAGCAGAATAGGATGACACATACAAATATGTAGGACCCAGATTAAATAAAATTGATGCCTCTCTATGGCAGACCAGAACAATACCTGTAATAACAACATCTAGTGTAGTAGCATTAGTCCTACCAAGAAAAGCATAACAACGGGCTTTGCCTCCCCCTATAGGATTCCCTATACTCGACTATCCCCCATCTTTAGCTAGTTGAGCAGGCGTAGTAGTAACTGGAGCAAAACCCATAGCTTGAGTACTTTGTTAAGGTACACCTGATTGGAGTTTGGGAAAATCTCTCACCATGTGTATGATATCCCCACACCCGAAGAAGCCTCTCTACTGACATGGTTGTGGGAGCTGCCCGGAACAAGTGTTCTAGGACCTATGGATAACTAGAGAACCACGTGAAACCTGACGTGCAAACTGAACTAGCTGACCAACAAAACCTCTACCATGATGCGTCCTACCCCCAAAATAAGGACTAATAGATCGTCCAGGTACACGAGGCTTCTTAGCCTCCCTATCCTCCCTCTCTAGACCGTGGATACGCTCTAACCTCTCAGCGATCTCCACAACTTGATGAAATGGAGTATTAGTCTCCAACTCCCGTGCCATCCCAAATTTGAGACCATAACCGAGTCCTTCAGTAAATTTGCAGACTATCTATGTAACAGTGGAAACCAAAGCAGTTTCATCACGAGATAACTCAGTAAACCTCATAGAATACTGGGACACAATCATACTCCCCTGGCATAACTGCTCGAACTCGGTGCGCAACATATTCCTGAGGGTTTGTGGAACGAACTCCTTCAAGAAGAGATCAGTGAACTAGTACCAAGTAAGTGGCGCTGTGCCATATGGCCTACTCTTCTCATAAGTTTGCCACCATCTATATGCTTTCCACATCAGCTGGAAAGTAGTAAGGTCCATCCTGCTTAACTCTACTATGCCCATGGTGCGTAAAATACGGTGACACTGGTCTAGAAAATCATGTTCCTCCTCAGAAGTTGTGCCACTGAAAGTGGGAGGAAGATACTTCTTGAACCTCTCTAACCTCTTATGCTCCTTCTCTAACGCTATTGGTCTTATCTCAGACTGAACCACAATCACAAATTGCATTAGCATAACACCCGGAGCTTGATTAGTATGAGCCCGATGCTCTAGAGTACGGACAACGGGAGTCTGAGATCCTCCCCCAGCCTAAGAAGTAGCTGGTGCAACTGGGATCAATCCCGCCTGAGCTAAGGTACCAAACATGCTTAGAAAGTGCGCTAAAATCTCCTAAAGTAAAAGAGTTGCAACACGCGCCTCAGGTGCCTGCTCCCTATTTGGAGCTAATAGTGGCTCCTCAGCTGCTACTCTACTATGTCCTCTAGCTGTAGAAGGTGCCCCTCCTCGATCTATGCCTCTGCCCCGACCCCTAGCAACACCAGCCCTAGGGAATCATCATCAGTAATTACAGCTCATGTCCTCACCATCTGTTGGAGAATAGAAAGAAAAAGGGTCAAACTTCAAAATCAATAAATTTGCACGATCGGAACGAAAAAAGTGAAATTTCCTATTAGTTTTATAGCCTCTCGAAGATTAGTATAGACGTCTGCGTACTGATTCGAAAGACTCTACTAAACTTGTTTATGTCTTGGAGAACCTATAAACCTAAAGCTCTGATACCAACTTGTCTTGACCTAAAATCCCACCGTCGATGTCACGACCCTAATCGAAGGGCCGTAATAGGCACCTGACACCTTACCCAATCGAGTACCAACGTAATGTATCTTTCTTATCATACCATCATGAGTAAATAGTATGGATGGTTCGTCATGATATAACCAAAATAAAACATAGGGGAATACTTGACATTAGACGACCCAACATGTAATATAAACTTATACATATGACATATAGTCCTATTAGACCAAAATGAACACTCGTACACTGAACATAGGCCGACAAGGCCATACAGTCTTTAATATACATGACATCCGTCTACAAGCCTCTAAGAGTACATACATATCATAAAGGTCGATACATGGCTCCGCCATACCAATCAATACATATCCACATAATACTGACCAAATAGGCAACTCCGGAGCAAGTGGAATGCACCAACACCTTCCGCTGAGCTGATAGCCTACTAGGAGGAATGTCAACCTATCTATCGGGACTTGCGGGCATGAAACATAGGGTCCCCAGGCAAAAGGGACGTCAATACGAATAAAGTACCGAGTATGTAAGGCAGGAAAGCATAAACAAGAACAGTAATGTAAATGAGAGATAGATGAAATACAACCTGTAGCATTTGAGTGCCTATGGGGCTAGTGACATGAAATGCATAATGCATATATATACATAGCATTTAAAAACACACGCCTCTATGATCATCATCATCATCATCATCATATCATACCCAACCTCAAAGAGGACTCGGTAAAAACTACCCGGCCATCATAAGGCTCGGTAGAATCGTACCCGGCCACGTGGAGCTCGATAAATCCAACTGATTAGTTGTTGCACAATAGATGTCATACCCGTCCGACTATAGCGTGGCTCGGTAGAGTAAAATAGATACTATATATAATGCATGCTAGACTCATGGAATCACGTTCTAAACCTTTAGGAGTGACGTAAGGTTTGCACCTCCGATTAACATTATGGACATTATACCATCAATATGAACTTCTATAGGATTCAAGGATCATACACACTTTCTTGGAATAACTTTATAATGAAAGTAGAACATGGGAAACCTTAGTTGCTAGGAGTAGATATGTTATGAAATATCGTATTCATTTAACTTTAGATCATACCAAAAGAAAGAAGGAAGTACCTGAACATACCTTAAATTCGTTGAGTCCTTAATACCCTCCAAGCAACTCTTCAAACAAGTCAACTCAATCTATCATAGTATAAGGAGATTTAAAATCATTGCTGAGCAAAGGCTAAGTCTGTAACTTAAGCTAGTAGCTCATTTACGTAAATTTGGGCAGCATTTCCCCGGTAACAAGGGCCTCCTCCAATACCATATACCAACAACAACAACCATAGAAATCCATCAACATATAAATATCAATAACAAGACACCATATAATAACAACAAGTTACAACTAATTCACGACGAGCGGCAAGCTCCGATTGGAATTTGTATAACCCATATCACCCCTTATGGACTTCTTATATTAAGTTAACAGTATCATTAACATGATAATGAAGTCATTCATCAATGATTCCATCCTTATGCCATATATTTATAACAAAGGAAACAGTCTTCAATTCTAACTATCTTTAATTAGTAACTTTATTCACTAGTTCATGTGTACTCCATCCATTTAACATAATCAACATCAATATAACCTTAAGCACATGCAAGAACACAATACATACCTCCTACAGCAACTTCAAGTTAAAATCCAAGTTATATTTAACTTACAACAACTCTCAATGGCAATACAACACCATAGAAGTGACTTAAGCTAATCCAAGTATTATCTTGTAGTTTATCATCCTAACAACTTAACCAACATACAAGAAAGCTTAAGCACAATTATTAGGCTGTTATACTCACCTTATCCAGTAGCAACAACTTGGAATTTTAGCAAAACACAGTCCACAACAATCCTCAATGACAACGCAACCTCAAAGAGGTGTTGTTCTTCACTAGAACTAAGTTTTGATGTTGAAATATGGTGTAATCACCTTGGAATCACTTCAAACCCTTGTGGTACCTATTTATAAGGGTTAGGAGAAGTTTGGAGACGAAGTTGAGTTGAAAATGAGTTAAAAATAGGCGTCCAAATCGTTTATGAAGTGAAGTAGGTCAACCACCGCCTAAGTGGGTCCCATTGGGAGTTGCTTGCGCGGTCTCGCAAAAAAATGAATATATCTCTACTCCGATGTTATATTGACAAACGGTTTAATGCGTTAGGAACTAGACTCCTAGATCTTTAATTTGGTAGGTAGATAACCCCATAATTCCAAGTATATTTGAAGAAAATCTCAGCTACATTTGACCTAAATTTCAGCAAATTTATGAATGTAACTTGTGATGACCTTTGCCAACTCTTGTTCCACAACTTGCTTTCCTTCAAAACATAGCAAATGACTATCATAAGACTAAAATAACTCATAGAATAACCTCCTTATCATTTTAAAAACCCTAGTCTCACCCCAAAGTAGATTTTATAACATTCCAAACTTGTCGACTTTCGACGAAACTTATTTTCTTCAATTGGTTTAGCTTCTAAGCTTTCCAACCCTCATGGTACTTGTTATTCAAGATCTTAAATATTTGTAACCTCCAAGGTAACATGATTAACTTACTTTATTTGCTCCGAAATATAATCTCATTTTCGAGCTTACATCAATGGCTTACGACGTACTCTCATGTATGAAAACGTGGGGTGTAACATCATTCCCCTCTTTGGAGCATTCGTCCTCGAATGTTGACTAATGCGCTTATCAGTTTCGTAAACTGTAGCTCTTATGAATACTTTAATGTTCATCTTGCCATCTTGGCAACTGTTTTGTGAATAAATCTAAACGCCGGTGTATTCCCCCCTTTAGGCATCTTTCTCACGCCATGACATGTGGTCGGAATTCTTCCAATCTCGTAACTGTTGCTACCTTATGTGATGCAGTATGTACGACTGTGTCCTTGTATAAGTGCCTAGAGACTCTTCTCCCCTTTTGCTCCATCTTTTATCCAATCTCTAAGCCTCACTTTATGAACATATACAAAACTATGACAAGCTATCCCTCTAGGCATCTATAGGTGTACTGAAGTTCTTCGCTTGGTACTTTGTTGAACTTACGACTATTGATATATCTTGTTTCATAGCCTCAGATATCTATCCTTGTGGCTTTGTTGCATCTAGGTAGGTCAAACTATACCATAACTCTTACTTTTGTTTTATTATTATCGAGGTTTGTTACCCACTCCAGGTTATTCTCTCGCTGCTTATCCTATATGTATAAATCTAAGTCCTTTAATGTATCCTCATTATTGTTCATCTTAAGAATGACAACCTAATCTCCTCTCATACTTTTTAACTTTTATCCATCCATCGTTGATCCAGCTTAATGTTGATCTTAATCTACCACTCATAATTTGAAACCTCTTATGTAATACATTATCATTGGGCCTCACGTCTCATCGGGGAACATCTTAAGTGATTTGCTTGATCCAATTGTCTATTCTATTATTGTTGGAACACGATCTCTAAAATTCTCACAATGCCGACTATTACCAATTCCTTCGATCCCTAATTCATGTTCGATTTTTTTATATCTTAGTTACTCTCCCATACTAAATTTTCTTACTACGGGGGTCTAATTTTTCCTTCTGCTAATCACTTTTGGGTCACCAACTCAATTCTCGAATGAGGGTATAGCCTTTGTCCTATACTCTTTTATTGTCTCAAGGCCTATCACCTCTTGTCTTTTCCTTCACTTGACTATAGACTTTGTCATTCTGTCATATTTTAATTTACCGTTATCATCCATTTATCATATCTTACTCATAATGCTTCAATTACTCTCTTCTTATTCTTCGACTAATATTTTTGTCTATCACTTTATTCTGATAACTTCAACAAAACATTCTTTCACTTTTAGCTTCCCTTGCTTCATCTCACTGGCTCTTCAGGTCACCTAGCATTCTCTTTTTACTAGGGACGGGAGCCATACAAAGCCATACAACCTATAGCATTTGAGTGCCTCTGGGGCTACTGACATGAAATGCATAATGCATATATATACATAAGCTTATAAAAACATACGCCTCTGTGGGCATCATCATCATCATATCATACCCGGACTCAAAAAGGACTCGATAAAAATGTACCCGGCCATCGTAAGGCTTGGTATAATCGTACACGGCCACTTGGATCTCGGTAAACCCAACTGATCAGTGGTTGCACAATAGGTGTCGTACCTAGCAGACTATAGCGCGACTCGGTAGAGTAAAATAGATACTACATATAATGCATGCTAGACTCATAGAATCGCGTTCTAAACCGTTAGGAATGACGTAAGGTTGTTGCACCTCCGATTAACATTATGGACATCATACCACCAATATGAACTTCTATAGGATTCAAGGATCATACATACTTGCTTAGAATAACTTTATAAGGAAAGTACAACATGGGCAACCTTAGTTGCTAGGAGTAGATCCGTTATGAAATAGCGTATTCATTTAGATCATGTAAAAAGAAAGAAGGAAATGCCTGAACATACCTTAAATCCGTTGAGTCCTTAATACCTTCCAAGAAACTCTTCAAACAAGTCAACTCAATCTATCATAGTATAAGGAGATTCAAAATCAGTGTTGAGCAAAGGCTAAGTCTATAACTTAAGCTAGTAGTCATTTGCGTAAATTTGGGCAATATTTTCCCTGTAATAAGGGTCTCCTACAAAACCATATACCAACAACAACAACCATAGAAATCCATCAGCATATAAATATCAATAACAAGACACCATATAATAACAACAAGTCACAATTAATTCACGACAAGTGGCAAGCTCCGATTAGAATCCGTATAACCCATATCACCTCGTATAAACTTCTTAAATTAACTTAACAGTATCATTAACATGATAATGAAGTCATTCATCAATGATTCCATCCTTATACCATATATTTATATCAAAGGAAGCAATCCTCAATTCCAACTGTCTTTAATTAGTAACTTTATTCACTAGTTCATGTCTACTCCATCCATTTAACTTCATCAACATCAATATAAACTTAAGAACATGCAAGAGCACAATACACATACCTCCTATAGTAACTTCAAGTTGAAATCCAAGTTATATTCAACTTACAACAACTCTCAATGGCAATACAACACCATAGAAGTGACTTAAACAAATCCAAGTATTATCTTGTAGTTTATCATCCTAACAACTTAACAAACATACAAGAAAGCTTAAGCACAATTAGTAGGCTATTATACTCACCTTAGGCAGTAGCAATAACTTGCAATTTCAGCAAAACACAATCCACAATAATCCTCAATGACAAGACAACCTCAAAGAGGTGTTGTTCTTCACTAGAACTAAGTTTTGATGTTGAAATATGGTGTAATCACCTTGGAATCACTTCAAACCCTTGTGGTATCTGTTAAAAAGGGTTGGGAGAAGTTTGGAGACGAAGTTGAGTTGAAAATAAGTTAAAAATAGGCGTCCAAATCGTTTATAAAGTGAAGTAGGTCAACCACCGCCTAAGTGGGTCCCATTGGGAGCTGCTTGCGCAGTTTCACAAAACACAAATATTTCTCTACTCCGATGTTGTATTGACAAACGACTTAATGCGTTAGAAACTAGACTCACAAATATTAAATTTTGTAGGTAGATCACCCTATAATTCCAAGTATATTTGGAGAAAAGCTCAGCTACATTCGACCTAATGTTCCTCAAATTTATAAATGTAACTTATGATGACCTTTGCCAACTCTTGTTCCACAACTTGCTTGCCTTCAAAACGTAGCAAATGACCATCATACGACTAAAATAACTCATAGAATAACCTCCTTGTCATGTTAATAACCCTAGTCTCACCCCAAAGTACATGTTATAACATTCCAAACTTGTCGACTTTCGACGAAACTTATTTTCTTCAATTGGTTTAGCTTCTAAGCTTTCCAACCCTCTTGGTACTCGTTATTCATGATCTTAAACATTTGTAACCTCCAAGGTAACATGATTAACTTACTTTATTTGATTCCAAATATAATCTCATTTTTGAGCTTACATCAATGGCTTACGACATACTCTCACGTATGAAAATGTGGGGTGTAACAGTCGGGGTCGTGATGGCACCTAGTTCTTAAGACTAAGCAAGCCTATCACATCATGATGCCAATCCGAATATGAAAACTTTAGAATTTAATAAAAGCTACGAAATTTAATAAAACTGCCAAATATGAATACAATAAAAAACTACTCAAAACCTGGTAATACTGAGTCATAAGCTCTACATAGAATGTATATAAAGTCTAAAAATACATCACTATTTGGAAGACATAAATAGTAGAAAAAGAAATAGAATAAGGACTCCGAGGCGTGCGAATGGCACAACAAGTATAACTTGAAGTCTCTAATAGCTCGACATCACTCTTTAACGACCAACATAATCTGAGGAACCTAGAACTGCACAAAGAATATGCAGAAGCGTAGTATGAGTACATCACATTCGGTACCTCGTAAGTATCAAAACTAACCCGAATAGAGTAATGACGAGGTTCAAGTCAAGATACTCACTCATCAAATAACCAGTGCAAAATATTAAGGACCAACAACAAGAAAATAACATAAAGAAATAACTATAATCTCATCAGAACAAGTGATAACAATTTAGTACAAATAAAGGCCTAGTTTGGAAAATAAGCCATCAAATAGAATCACACACATATGGCACCTTGTGCCCACATTTTCAATCACCCTCATACGGCAAAAACCTCGTGCCACAGTATAAGTCACACTCGTATGGCAAAGACCTTGTGCCACATTATAATACGATTTCGTATCAATTTCAAAATAACACGTTCAAGAAAACTCTTCCAGAATCAAACATAGTAATGCATGATAACGACTTTCCTTTTTAACTTTAACCAATTACGCTAGCAACGACACAACCAAATACGAGGTAACAACTCCATGTAGGTAAATCCTTCTTGGCAACCAAATCATCTAATAAAATAGAGACATGGATTGGCACATTAGAAATCACACACCAATCTCATGTAAAAAAATGCATGACACACATAAGAAAGTCATAAGCACAACCAAGAATACTCCTTTTTCACCCTCACACAAACATCATCAATAAAACTCCCCCATGCCATCATATATCATCCATATATTGCCACCCTTATCTCACCGCTTGTGCAACAGTAAAATAAATTCTTACCTTGTCTTATCACATGCGTATTAACAAATTATTCCACCTTGTCTCGCTACATGTGTAAACCCGATATAACCCACCTTGTCTTGCCACATGTGCTATATCATTAACAATAGCATGGCAGAAACCTCATGCCAACACCCGAACTATTTGCCAAACAAGTCCACATGTGTCATAATCATAACAACACAATATGTCATAATTGTCATCAATACATAAACTCAAAGTCTGCCGAAGCAGTGAACAAGGACAAATCAATAAGGGAATGCAGATGGGTATTCAACATATATACATGAATTCAGCTAACCCATATAGCAACAATCTAATGAACGCCCAACTTGGCAAATTAAAGAAATAAATTCCTAAGACATGATCTCTAGCATAAAACATAAATGTAAGTAATCAACCAAAACGAACACACATAGTGCAGACACCTCTCAAGCAAAACAAGGCAATATGAACAACCTCGAATCACATCTGGTCATAAATCATACATATGACCATGTACACACTGGTCACCTCGTGTTCACTTTGTTCACACATATCATATATAAGCAATTAAGTTGAATCCCAAGAAGATAATTCTCCCACACAAGATTAGGTAAGATACTTACCTCAAAGCCCTCAATCAATACTCTAAAAATGCTTTTCCCTTAAAATTCACCTCTGCTTGGCTCAAATCTAGCCAAAAATAACTTAATAATATCAAGCAATGCAAGAGAAATCAATTTCAATTAATAAAGTTAAGATCTTTATAGTTTTCCCAAAAAGTCAACAAAAGTCAACCCTGCGCTTGCCTTGTCAAAACCCTAGTTGAAGGTTAGATCTCGACTATGCATAGTCCCACGAGTCCAAATATGTATTAGTTTCCAAATCCGAGTCTAACTCTACTACCAAATCACAATATTTTATTTTTTAAAATATAGTAAAAAATTCCCAAAATTTCTCTTCAAATCTCATAGATTAGATATTAAATTCATAGACAATCAAGTTATATTATCAAAATTGGATATAAAAAAATATTCACCCAATAGCTTGGTATGAAAATCACCTCCTAAAATTATCTCCCACCGAGTCTAGGGCTCGAAATTTGATAAAATAAAATTAAGTCCTGAAATTCCATCCTTTAAACCAGTTGCAGATGTCACATTTGCGACCTGAGGTTTGCAAATGCGACCTCCGCAAATGTGACAAAGGCGTCGCAGATGCGAAGCCTACCAGCCCTGAGAATATCGCAAAAATGACTAAGGTTCCGCAAATGCGAACCTAGCCGGCATCGTAAATGCATAATGAAGATTACAAATGTTGCCTGCTCTAGCCCCAACTCCCCATCGCAAATGCGATCCAGGCATTGCAAATGCGAAGCCTGACATCCCTGCCAACTTCCGCAATTATGACACTAGCTCCGCAAATGCGAAGCCAATCCACTCAGGCAACAATCGCAAAGGTGATGCACACCTCTCAAATGCGAGGTCCGCAAATGCGAATAGGATCTCGCATTTGCGAGACCTGCAACACTAGCAATGAATCAACAAATTTGAAACTCAACTCAAATGGTCTAAAACACGTCCGAAACTCTCCTGAGCCCCTGGGCTCCACATCATACATCCATACAAGTCTAAATATATCATACGAACTCGCTCACGAGCTCAAAACACCTAGATAACATCCAAAATCATGAATCGGATACCTAAATACATAGAATTCACAATGAAACTGAAGAATTGCTAAATTAACAACCAAGCGTCTGATAATTAAACTAACTCGGAATGACACCAAACTTTGCAAAAAAGTCACAAATGACAAAACGGACCTATTCTAGGTCCCGAAACTATAATCCGAATCCATAGCCACAAAGTCAACCCATGGTCAAACATAGGAGATTTCTAAACCTTCAAATTGCCAACTTCGACAAAAAGAGCCAAATCAACCTAGGAAATTTCGAATCAAATTTCGGACATACTCCTAAGTCCGAAATCACCGTACAAATCTATTTGAACAATTAAATTACCACTCCGAGGTTATTTTCACAAAAGTCAAACCTCGATCAATACTTCCAACCTAAGTTTCCAAACTAGGAATCAAGCATTCGAAATCAATCTAAGTCCTCCCCGGAACCAAACCAACCATCCCCGTAAGTCACATAACAACAAATACACATATGGAAAGCTTAAAAAGGGAAACGAGGCTCAAATATACAAAATGACCGGTCGGAACGTTGCATTAGCAAATCTATGAAACATGAGATCAATTATTTTGAACTGAAATAAAAGAGCAATAAACTCTCATAGCTCAGTTTGTTAGACTTGCTTAGTTGGCGGAAGTCTTGAGTTCGAACTCTCAACAAGAGCATTTTATTTTTCTATATTTCTGTATTTAATTTTGGTTGTATTCGTTGCGCGAGCAAATACAATCGATACATGTTGTATTCTTTATATGCGCCCATGTATTTCACGTTGGTTGTATGTTGTATTCGTTTCACGAACGAATACAGTTGACACATGTTGTATTTGTTGTACATCTGAAGACAAGTGATACAAGCTAGTAACAATTGAACAGTAGCTACGAATGGTAATTAGGCAAACTATAGTTACTAGGCTCTAAATTATAGTGCTTTATGAAAATTCTCCAATAAACGAGTATGTGGGTCCAATTCCAAGCTTCTTACTTTAACAATTGAATATCTCTCAAGGTGAATAACTGACAAAAGTATTTTAAAATTGTTTCTAATGGTAATTATGAACTAAATTTTGGGCCTAACTTAACGTTAAATGTTAGCTCATGAGGTAAAAGACCATATAAATAATTGTATATAACTTGATTGTCTTCCTCATACAACTTGTTAGCTCATACAGAATCGGGTCAAACACATACAACTTGCATAAAATTATATTAATTGTATATATTTTATTTGTCGTTTGGAAATCCGACAAACAAAATACATATAATTTATTTATATCTTCCTCTTCGAATTTCAATTTAAAATTCTAACCAGATCTTTTATTTTCTCTCATACTTTCTTCCATTGATCATCCATCACCTTCTTCCATGTCTTCCTCCAACTTTCGAGTTCCAAGATTTCTTTGTCCAACAATAGTGGGGGCTAAAAATAAAATTGAATGAGGTCAAGGTCTCTACTGTTGTCAGCGATAAATTGACGTTGGACGTCTGTTGGAACAAGAGAGGACGAAGAGGGAGTGAAAATAGGTGCCTAATATATTACTTTATACACAATTAGTAAATATGTATAGGATATTTAATTAAAAAGAACCTATTTAATAGTGGTAAATGGTAATTAGATTTATAATGAAACATAGATACGTAGAAACCTCACATCCCTAAAAAGCACTGTGGGACACTAAAATGGGAGCAATCAAAGGTTGAAAAGGACAAATTAATTAAGATAGTATCATATGAAGGGTTTAAATTTTCCAAAGATTTAACAATTTTTAATTTTATATTTGAAAAAATAGTGAACCACAAAGGTTACTCTCTTTGTATCACTTTTATTCGGCACATCTTTTTTTAATTTGTTTCAAAAAAAAAAATACATTTTATATTTAGAGATAATTTAACTTTAACATTACTTTTAATAATATAATTTATTTCTAAATAAATATTAATAACACGTTCAAAATCACAAGATTCAAAAGTCATACACTCGTCAAACTAAGCGTGCAGACAAATATTTTCGCCTAAAATGGGATAGAATGAGTTAACAAGAAGATCTTTGAAGACAAAAGAGTATGAATTTCTTCATTACCAAATAGAGCGAAAGAGAAAAACAAATCAAGGCACGAGGATTTGACACCAGTTATTTCTGAATTATTTCTGTGATGTGTTTTCACATGGATCAAAATTGTTTAATTGACGATTCTTATCATTCGACAGAAAGCCGTATGAAATTTCAATTTTCACGCACATGACGAGAATTAAAATAGGAAGTACTAGTTCTTAATTAAAAAATGGACAGTTGAAATTGAAATGTGCATGAAGCTTCCATTTCCTACTTCTGAAAAGTCTAAACAAGTGGCAAATCCTAAGCAAATCATGGCTACAAACCAATAGTAATTTATAACGAATTAATTGTGTCAATGTCTGCGGCTGCGGCTGCGGTGCAACCCATGGAAACACACAAGAGCCAGACATAAGAGAAAAGCAGAAGAAGAGGACTTCCTAACGTAACAATAAGGTGCAATGCATCCAAAATAATGTTGATCTTATCCCCTCCTATAAGGAGGTTTTACATATTAAACAACACCGTTTAAGTTATAACTTATAAACATTGAAAGAATAAAAAAATTGTAATGTAAACAATCCTTTTATATTATTGTTGTAATTTAACATGCTATAATAACTAGTATTTTTTACATTTAGGTTAGTATTAAATATTTATTATTGAGATTTACCTTCTTTATTTCTTTTTCTTTTTTAAATTTCACCTGTAATTATCTTATAAGTGACCTGATTGTTCCTGTAAATAGACAGTATATCGTACTTAAACTCGTTGTTACATTGACAATGTATAACTTCTTTTTACATCATCATCAAAACCTACAACATGGAAACTATTCATAGCAAGCTTGATATAGTAACTTGAAAAATCGGATAAATAATATATTTCAAGTGAATAAATTATTAGGATCGAAATAATCAGGTGTCATGTAAAACCTACTAAAGAAAATCTTGACGATGATAAACCGGACAACAAAACTGAAACATACCTAAAACGACACAAATATTTAACGTGGTTCGGTCGATTAACCTACATCCACAAGCGGAGGTGAGCCATCCACTGTATAAAAGAGATTACATATATCAATAGAACAACCTCGCAAAAAGGCATATACAAGTGGAAGGCTAACACTTGTCTCAAAATTCTTCTCCTAAACAAGACTCTCAAATCCCATAAGGCTACATTCTGAATGTTATTAAAGGAGAAGGAAGAATCCTCAACTTATAGAAGTCCATAACATTTTCCTCTAAAAAAAAAAGGACTAGCCAAATTTGGAAGAATTATATTTTTCTTTTCGTAAAATATAAAATCAATTATGGTAAATATATTATCTTTCCTTCAAGGAATAGAAAAATCAAATATGGTAAGAAAATTATGACAAATACCTAACAATTCTCCCCCTTGGCCTTAATTTTCTAAAAAAAAAAACAGACTTGATCCACCTTCTTCATATAATCTTCAACTTTCTCAGACAAAAATTATGATTATCGTCAAATAAATTACGGCTAGAACCAAACCCGCCTAGATAAACCTATCTTGAACCTCATTCTGATATCAATTTTGCATTTGTCATATTGAACCTGTTGATTACCTTCTTAATATATTATTTTTGGGATAAAAATAACTCCTTTATATCTCTGCATTGGTGGATTTGTGTGACGACCCGCTAGGTCATTTTGAATACTAGCCCTTATTTTCGTGTTTCGAGACCTCTATTAGCTCTATTTAATATTTCATGATTTGCATGCACAGTTTGTGTAAACATTTTATGTAAACGGATCGGTATTTTGACAATCCCGGTTGGTCCGTATTGTGAATTTGGACTTGGGCATATGTTCGAAATCAAATTCGAAATTCCATAACTTGATTTGACTTGTTTTGCCGAAAGCTAGTAATTTGAAGGTTTGGAAAATTTTTATGTTTGACCGTGGTTTGACTTTGTGGTTATCGGGATTTCGATTTTGGTTCCGGAACATGGTAGAGATTCATTTTGCTATTTGAAACTTGTCTACAAAATCTGGTGCAAATCGGAGTTGGTTTGATAGGATTCGGACGATCGGTTGTGATTTTAGAAGTTCTTGAGTTTCTTTAAAAATTTCATGCATTTTAATGTCTAATTCATAATTCTAGGTGAAATTTTGGTGTTTTGATCATGCAAGCAAGTTCATATGTAGTTATTAGTTTTGTGCATGTTCGGTTTGGAACTAGATGGGCTCGGGTGAGTTTCGGATAGGCTACAAACCATTTTGAACTTAGAAAGTTGCTGGTTTTAAACTATTGATGGTGTCTGATGCTTTGTGCTTCGCGATAGCGAAACTACTCTTGCGATCGCAAATGGGAAATGAGGTTGGGGAGGAATTTCTTCTACGTGAATGCGGGGGATTTAGTCTTCACAAGAGCAGCCATTCCCTCGCAAACAAGATTGGGTTGTAGGATCTGGGGGCAGGCTGGGAGTAACTCTATGCGAACACAAGGCAAGGGGAGGGGGGCTAAGCTTTCGCAAAGGCGAAGGGTTGATCGCGATCGCAATGGACATTTGGCCAGTGTTCTTCGCGAACGCGTTAGGTGCTTCACGAACACGTTAGGTGCTTCACAAACGTGAAGAGCACCTGACGCCCAGGTATTAACATTTCAAAAGTTGGGATTTTCCTCACTTTTCACCATTTTCAAGTTTGAGCTCGGCCTAGAGGCGATTATGAAGAGGTTTTTCATCCCAACTTTATTAGTTAGTAGATTTTAACTTGTTTCATTACATTTTCATAAACACCCATTGGTTTTAACATTTAATTTATGATTCTTCACGGTAGAAATTAGGGATTTAGATAGAAATTAAGAATTTTGAGAAATTGAGATTTAGACATCAAATTGAGGTCAAATTTCGAAACTAATTATATAATCGGGCCCGGGAGTGAATGTGTAATTGGGTTTTGGTCCAAATCTCGAGTTTTGACCAAGCGGGCCTGAGGTTGACTTTTGTTGACTTTTTCCAAAATCATTAACGTTTTTATCTTTTTCACTCATGGGTAGTTTCTAAAGCCTATTTTAAATTATTTGAACTATATTTGGTTAGATTTGATTGGTTTGGAGGCTAATTATTGAGGAAAAGCCCCAATTTAGCATTGATTTGGTTGTAGAGTGAGGTAAGTATCGTGCGTAACCTTGACTTGAGGGATTATCAGGACTTGTTGGTCTATTTGCTATGTGTATTATGTGTAGGGACAACGTATATATGAGGTGACGAGTATATATACATTGTCATTTGGTTAAAGCAAGCATGTGGAAATTGTTCCTTTGTATTATATTGTTCATTGATTATGTTCTCCATGCTTAGGTTAGATTATTACTTTTTAATTATTCGCCTCATATTTATTGTTTATTTGGGATATGTTCGAAATTTTGATAGTTGAGTTTGTTATCTTGGCACTATAATTGAAGTTAAATTGCTTCCCGCTTTCAATTTGTTATTCGGATTTGTATTGTTACTTGATGAGGAAAAGTGAAAAGTACGAAGGGTGTTGTCGTGCCGTATTTTCATTCATTATCATATATTGAGAGGTTGTGAGGATTAAATCACAAAGGGTGGTGCCGTGCCAGAGAGTAAAATAACGAAGGGTGATGCCATACTATTTTATTTATGATATTACATGGTGAGGACGAGAGTAAATGCACGAAGGGTGATGTCGTGCCGTCTTTATTCATTGCCTTATTTGATTCCTGGATTGGTGATTTACTTGATTACATTGTTGATTATTTCGGAAGATGTTATTTGGTGATTTCATACTTGTCGTTCTTATGATATTTCCCCTTTTCGCATGTCCCCTCCCAGTTAATATTTTGTTGATTCTACTTGTTATTTTATTGCTTTATATATATCTGTACAAGATTATATGTACGCCTCTTGTTATAGCCTCATGAATACCTCTTTGAGGTTAGGCTCGACACTTACGAAGTACATTGGGTGGTTGTACTCAGGCTACACTTTTGCATTTCTTCAGCGATACTGGTGTTGGTCCCACAGGCGTCTAGTAGTGTTCTAGTCGGATTCAACCACATTTGGTGACTTGATGTATAGTTGCACGACGTCTGTAACCCTGAAGCCCCCTTCTTCCACCATTTTACTATTTACCTAGTGTTAGATAGTTGCACTTTGTTTCAGACCATATATGTAGTACTCTAGTTTCTCATATATTTGTGACTCTGAATTCTAGGAGATGCTTAGTTATCGACATATGTATTTTGTTATCCGTTTTAGACTATTTTGGTTTATTTTTATTAATGTTTTTTTGAATTGTTAAAATTGGGTAAATAATATAGCTAAAATTGGCTTGCGTAGCAATTGAAATGTTAGGCGCCATCATGGTCCCGAGGGTGGGATTTTGGGTCGTGACAAGTTGGTATCAGAACACTAGGTTGCTTAGGTCTTACGAGTCATGAGAAAGCTTAGTAGAGCCTGGAGGATCAGTACGGATATGTCTGTACTTATATTCTAGAGGCTATGGATCTTTAGGAAAAGTTCACTTCCTTTTTTCTCCATCGTGCGATTTTATTCTAGCATTAAAGTTTGAATCATTCCATTCTTGTTCTCTCACAGATGGTGAGAACGTGCACAATATCTACAACGAATCATGAGACGGAGCCCCACGTTGCTGCCACTACCAGCGGTAGAGGCCGAGGCAGAGGAAGAGCTCAGCCTAGAGCACATGCAACATCACCCATTAATGAGCCTCAGATGATCATGAGGAGGAGATCCCAGCTTAGACTGCAACAGTTCGACCCGCTCAGGTCCCGGAGGGGATTCATAGCCACTCTCATGCTTCATGATGCTCTAGTCCGCTTGGTAGTCCTTATGAATAGTATGACCCATACCAGTGCATTTTTTGTGGCACCAACTATCTCTCAGGATAGGGGAGGAGCACTGACTCCTGCTGCTCACACTCCGGAGCAGATGGCACCCATATATCAGACTCCTGCAGTTTCGCTAGTTGGGATAGTTTGGCCTATTATAGCTACATAGACCAGGAAGAGGCCCACGATGTCTTCTGAAGGATTGATGATATTGGATTAATTCATAAAGCTCTCCCTTATTCATTATAGTGGTGGACCTTTTGAGGAACCACAGGATATTTGGAACGCTGCTACGAGGTTTTGTGCAACATAGTTATTGTTGAGTCCGATGGAGTAGAATTTGCAGCATTTTAGATGACCGATTCTGCCAAGAGGTGGTGGCAGAATTATGAGCGGTGTAGACCAGCAGGTTCTCCACCCCTCACTTGGGATTAATTTTTGCAAATTTTTCTGGAGAAGTTTATTCCATTCACTCTGAGAGATGAGTACCAGAGGAAGTTCGAGTGCCTTTAGTAGGGTAGCCTGATCGTTACCCAGTACGAGGCCTAATTTGTGGACCTAGCCGCCATGCAGTTATCTTACTCTCTACTGAGAGAGAGAGAGTGAGAAAATTCATTGATGGATTTACTTTCAGTATCATGCTATAGATGGCCAACGATACCGGAGATGATATTTCTTTTATAGAGGGTCGTAGAAATTGCTAGACAGATCGAGATGGTTTGTGGAGGTTGTATCTGAAAAGAGGCCTCATCATTTCGGTGGGTTTAGTGGTGCCTCATCTGGAGGAAAAGGTTCATTTGGTAGAGGCTATTCTCCAAGTTCGATTCAGTCAACGCTTCAAGCATCCCGTGATGCTTCGGGTAATCGTGGTTCTTATGGATCTCATTTTGAGTAGCTAGCCTACTACGCACCTAGAGCTCATATTAGTACACCTTCGATTATTTTGGTATTTTGATCACGTGAGCAAATTTGTATGATGTTATTACACTTGTGTGCATGTTTGGGATAGGCTAGGGACCATTTTAAACTTAAGAAGTTGCTCGGGTGAGTTTCAGATAGGCTACGGACCATTTTAATCTTAAAAAGTTGCTAGTTTTCAAGTGTTGTTGGTCTGATGCTTTGTACTTCGCGAAGCTACTTTCATGATTGCGAAAGGGAAATGGGGCTGGGGAGGAATTTCTTCCACATGAATGCGGGGACTTGTTCGCGAACACGAAATAGCAGAGGGTTTACCATTATCGAACACAGTTGTTCCCTCGCGAACATGATGGGTTGTGGGATCTGGGGGGTAGGCTGGGCAGTAACTCTACGTGAATGCGATGTAACACCCTAGGCTTTAGACAGAGTGACACATCCGCAAAACACAAGAGGGATACTGGGTATATAAGTTAACAAGCCTTAAACCCTAGGGACGCGTTTTAAACCCGTGAGGGCCTAGGCCCAGAACGAACAATATCACTAGCGGGCTGGGCTGTTACAGATGGTATCAGAGCCACTCTTATGTCAGCCTTGCCGATGGTGGGTCAGAGTTCAATTGAGTTTAGGCAAATCCCGATTAGGCGGGGCAAACCTAAGTGCTGAGTCTAGGCAAATCCCATGCGGTGGGGCAAACCTCAGCGAGGACGTTGAGCCCATAAGAGGGGGTGTATGTAACACCCCAGGCTTTAGATAGAGTCCCACATCGGCAAAACACAAGCGGGATGCTGGGTATATAAGTTAATAAGCCTTATACCCTAGGGACACATTGTAAACCCGTGAGGGCCTAGGCCCAGGGCGGACAATATCACTAGCATGCTGGGCTGTTACATGCGGGCATTGGCTCGCAAACACGAAGGCAAGGGGGAGCTAAGCCTTCGCGAACCAGAAGGGTTGATTATGATCGCGATGGCCATTTGGCCATTTTTTTTCGTGAATGGTCAAGTGATTCACGAGCGTGAAGAACACCTGACGCCTAGGTATTAAACATTTCAAAAGTCGGGATTTTCTTCACTTTTGACCATTTTCAAGTTTGAGCTCGGCCTAGAGATGATTTTGAAGTGATTTTTCATCCCAACTTCATTGGTTAGTAGATTTTAACTTGTTTCATTACATTTCCATAAACATCCATTTATTGTAACCTTTAATCTATGATTATTTATGGTAGAACTTATGGATTTAGGTAGAAATTGGGAATTTTGAGAAATCAAGATTTAGACCTCAAATTGAGGTCGGATTTCGAAACTACCTATATAACCGAGCTCGGGGGTGAATGGGTAACTGAATGTTGGCTGAATCTCGAGTTTTGACCAATTGAGCCCGGGGTTGACTTTTGTTGACTTTTCTCAAAATCATTCAATATTTCATGTTTTTCACCCGTGGGTAGTTTCTAAAGCCTATTTTAAAATATTTGAACTATATTTAGCTAGATTTGATTGGTTTGGAGGCTAATTTAAGAGGAAAAGCCACAGTTGAGCATTGATTTGGTTGCGGAGTGAGGTAAGTGTCGTGCTTAATCTTTACTTGAGGGATTAGGACTTGCTGGTCTATTTGGTATGTGTATTATATGTGAGGAAGGCATATACGTAAGGTGACAACTATATATGTGTTGTCATTGGGTTAAAGCAAGCAGGTGGAAATTATTCCTTTATATTATATTGTTTCATCGAATATTTTCTCCATGCTTAGGTTAGATTATTACTTTTTAATTATTCGCCTCATGTTTATTTTGAATATGTTCAGAATTTTGAAAGTTGTGTTTGTTATCTCGGCAATATAATTGAAGTGAATTGCTTCCTGCCTTGCATTTGTTAGTAATATTTGTATTGTTTCTTGGTGAGGAAGAGTGAAACGTATGAATGGTGTTGTTGTGCCTTATTTTCATACATTATCATATATTGAGAGGTTGTGAGGATGAACGCACTAAGGGTGGTGTTGTGCCAGAGAGTAAAAGAACGAAGGGTGATGTCGTGCCATTTTATTTATGAGTATTACATGGTGAGGATGAGAGTAACAACACGAAGAGTGATACCATGTCATCTTTATTTGATTTTCGGATTAGTGATTTACTTGGTTACATTGTTGCTTATTTCGGAAGATGTTATTTGGTGATTTCGTACTTGTCATTCTCATGATATTTCCCCTTTCGTGTGCCCTCTCTCAGTTAATATTTTATTGTTCTACTAGTTTTTTTGTTGTTTTATATATGCCCCCCTTCGCATGTCCCCTACTTGTTTTAGTTGCTCATGTATTTGTGACTCTAGATTCTAGGAGATGTTTAGTTATCAACATATGTATTTTATTATCCATTTCAGAATATTTCGGTTTATTTTTATTAATGTTTTATTTTGAATTGTTAAAATTGGGTAAATAAACTAGCTAACATTGGCTTACCTAGCAAGTGAAATGTTAGGAGCCATCATAGTCCCAGGGGTGGGATTCCGGGTCATGACAAGTTGGTATCAGAGCACTAGGATGC
This sequence comes from Nicotiana sylvestris, assembly GCF_000393655.2. NCBI lineage: Eukaryota > Viridiplantae > Streptophyta > Magnoliopsida > Solanales > Solanaceae > Nicotiana > Nicotiana sylvestris. The sequence continues at coordinate 112,151,626 of NC_091063.1, forward strand.
TTAGGTTTCATGAGTCATGAGAAATCTTAGTAGAGGTTGGAGGATCGGTACAGAGACGTCTGTATGTATCTTCTATAGGCTATGGAGCTTTAGAAAAATTTCACTTCTTTCTTTCTCTACCGTGCGATTTATAAGTGAAGTTTGAATCATTCCATTATTTTTCTCTCGTAGATGGAGAGAACACGCACAACATCAACAGTAGATCAGAAGCCAAAGCCCCATGTTGCTGCCACTATCAGGGGTAGGGGTAGGGGCCAAGGTAGGGGCCGAAGCAGAGGCAGAGCTCAGCCTAGAGCATGTGACATATCACCTACTATGGAGCCTCGGATTGATCTTGAGGAGGAGATCCCAGCTCAGACTGCGCCAGTCAGACCGGCTCAGGTCCTGGAGTGATTCATAGTCACTCCCGTACTTCAGGATTCTCTAGTTCGCTTGGTGGATCTTATGGAGAGAGTGGCCCAGATCGGTGCATTTTCGATGGCACCAACTGTCTCTCAGGCTGGGGGAGGAGCACAGACTCCTGCTACCCTCCGGAGCAGATGACTCCCATATATTATACTCCAGCAGTTCCGCCAGCTAGGGTAGTTTAGCCTATTGTTGCTGCACAGACCAGGGAGAGGCCTACAATAATTTAAGGGATAGATAAGGTTAGATAAGTTCACAAATCTCTTCCATATTCATTTCATTTGTGCACCTTTTGAGGACCCACAAAATTATTTGGATCGTTGGTACAAGATGTTGCGCAACATAGGTATTGTTGAGTCTAATGGAGTAGACTTTGCAATGTTTTAGATGACCAGTTCTACCAAGAGGTGGTAGTAGGATTATGAGCGGGGTAGACCAGAAAGTTTGCCACCCCTCACTTAGGATCAATTCTCGTAGCTTTTTCTGGAGAAGTTTATTATTTTCACTCTGAGAGAGGAGTACCACAGGAAGTTCGAGCGCCTTCAGTAGGGTAGCCTGACCGTTAGCTAGTATAAGACCCGATTTGTGGACCTAGCTCGCCATCTAGCTATCTTACTCCCTAATGAGAGGGAGAGGGTAAGGAGATTCATTGATGGACTTACTTTCAGTAACAGACTACAAATGGCCATGGAGACCGAAGGCGGTATATCTTTCCAGAGGGCCGTAGAGATTGCTAGATAGATCGACATGGTTCATGGTCATGATAGGGAGGCAGTATCTAAGAAGAGGCCTCATCATTTCAGTGGGTTTAGTGTTGCCTCATTTAGATGTAGAGGTTCATTTGGTAGAGGCTATCCTCCCAGGCTAATTCAGTCAGTGCTTCAGGCATCCCATAGTGCTTCGGGTAGTCGTGGTTCTTATGGGTCTCGTCCTGAGCAGTTAGCCTACAGCGCGCCTTCAGCTCCTATTAGTCCACCTCTGATCCAGAGTTATCAGGGTGCTTATCCAGGTCGACAGGTCCAGTTCCAGAGTCAACAGTCACATCAGTAAGGGCTAGTTCCAGAGTCAACATGCCACAACAGGGTTCTCGTACCATAGTTTCGGCACTAGTTGCTCCATACCCGCTCAGCTAGCTAGAGGAAGGTTCAGGCAGCTAGAGGCGAGGGCCAATATTCTAGAGGTCGAAGTTAGTCCATTAGAGGTGGAGGTCATCCATTAGAGGTGGAGGCCCACCAGCTAGAGACCATCCGAGAGGCGGAGGTCAGAGTGGTGGGGCCCAGCCCCATTTTTATGCATTTCCAGCTAGACCTCAGGCAGAGTTGCATGACGCCATCATCATAAGTATTGTTCTTGTTTGCCATAGAGATGCCTCAGTCTTATTTGATTCGGGGTCTACTTATTCATATGTGTCCTCCTATTTTGCTTCCAATCTGGTTATGCCTCGTGATTCTTTAAGTGCTCCTATCTATGTGTCCACGCATGTGGGAGATTCTATTGTAGTCGATCGTGTTAATCGCTCCTATGTGGTTTCTATCAGGAGCCTTGAGACTAGTGTAGATCTTTTACTTCTTGATATGGTAGACTTTGATGTTATTTTGAGCATGGATTGGTTGTCACCTTGTCATGCTATTTTGGACTTTCACACCAAGACAGTGACATTAGCCATGTCGGGGTTGCCTCTATTAGAGTGTAGAGGGACTCTTGGCCATTCTACTAGCATGTTTATTTCTTATGTGAAGGCTCGACATATGGTCGAGATGGGATGTCTAGCATATTTGTCCTATATCTGTGATCCTAGTATGGGGGTTCCTTCCATGGATTCAGTACCAGTTGGGCGCGAGTTTCTAGAGGTTTTTCATGTAGATTTGTCGGGGATGCCACCTAATAGAGATATCAACTTCTGTATTGACTTATCTCTGGGCACTCAGCCCATTTCTATTCCATCATACCGTATGGCCCCAGCTGAGTTAAAATATGTGAAAGAGTAGTTGCAAGATTTGCTTGATAAGGGATTCATTTGACCTAGTCTCATCCTGGAATGCACCAATATTGTTTGTGAAGAAGAAGAATGGTTCGATGAGGATGTGTATAAATTTTCGGCAGTTGAACAAATTCATCATCAAGAACAAGTATACTTTGTCAAGGATTAATGATTTATTTGATCAACTTCAGGGTGTTAAATTGTTTTTGAAGATTGATTTGAGATCTGGCTACCATAAGTTGAAGATTAGGGCATCGGATGACCCCAAGACAACTTTTTGGACTTGGTATAGGCATTATGAGTTCCTGGTATGATCTTTTGGCTTGATAAATATCCCAACAACATTTATGGATTTAATAAACCGAGTATTCAATCCCTGTTTGGATTCTTTTTTGATCGTCTTCATTGATGATTAATTTGGTCTAATACCGCAGTCAAGAGGAGCATGAGAGGCATTTGCGGATCGTACTTAAGACCTCGAAGGATAGTCAGTTATATACTAAGTTTTCAAAGTGTGAATTTTGGTTGGATTCGGTTGTCACGACCCGAATTTTCCACCCTCGGGAGTCGTGATGGTGCCTACTGGTAAAAGTTAGGCTAGACAATTATTCCAATTATTTAACCATTTTCATTGTTAATCCCTTAGCAATTCCAAAACAACATAACCAAAAGCAGCGGAAATAATAATAACAAAAATAGTGCGGAAGACAAAATTTAATAATTTAGATTAATACAAACTGCAAAAGTCTAAGTACAACTCTACCCAGAATTTGGTGTCACAACGTCACAGACCATCTATGAATACTACAAATAAAGTTTGAATAGAAATACACGAATCTGTCCCTAAATAAGTAAAAACAGAAAGGAAATGATAGAAGGAGACGCCAAGGCCTGCGGATGCCTGCAGGACTACCTCGGGTCGCCTGAATGGACTGAAGGCAGCAACCTTACTGCAGTCCAAAAGCTATAGCACTGGGATCTACACACAGTGCAGAGTGTATTATCAGTATAACCGACCCCATGTGCTGGTAAGTGCCTAGCCTAACCGTGACGAAGTAGTGACGAGGCTAGGACCAGACTACCAAATAAACCTGTGCAGTTAAATCATATACAACGAAAAATAAAGGCAGATATGTATTGGTAAGGATAGGAGGGGAAAACATGTTGCGAGGGAAATAACTAACAACAGAAAACCAATAAATAACCGTAAAGAACACCATAACTCAATTATTAGCAAGAATCAGGAAATCAAAGACAAGTGCACGGCATCACCCTTCGTGCTTTTACTCTCGTCCTCACCATAAAAATCAATATAATCGGCACGGTATCACCCTTCGTGCTTTTACCTCACATAATCATGGCACGGAATGATCCTTCGTGCATTAACACTCATATCATGGCACAACATTGTACATCGTGCGGTATGGCATCACCCTTCATGCTTTAACCTCACAATATCGGCATGCCATCACTCTTCGTGCACTAACACTCTCTCACAAATATCATGCACGACATCACCCTTCATGCTTTAACACTCTTCCTTACCCAAACAACAATCACAAAGCAATAAGGGCAAGGGAATCAATAAAATCACAATAAAATCCCGGCAAGGGAACAATAGTATAACAACCATATCCCGACAAGGGAAACAATATCAAAACAATAACATCCCGGCAAGGGAGATAACATCAAAAGTAACAACATCATGGAAAGGGAGACAATATCATAAACCTCTTCTCTTTTCCACATTTACTTCACAACTCAATTCACAACTTGATCAAATGCTCTACAATGTTTAATTGCCAATAATACTTCCACAAATTATTTTACAACTTGAGCCAACGCTCTTCAATGTTCAATTACCAATAATACTTCCACAATGTTTAATAAAAGAAATATTCATATAAAGCATGAACAATACCAATCGGAGTCACATTAATCATAGTATAAGACTCACAAACATGCTTGACACCAACGTATAGATATTCGTCACCATGTCTATATGTCGTACTCAACAATTACCACATAGTAAATAAGACACAACTCCTAATCCCTCAAGCTAAGGTTAGACCAAACATTTACCTCGATGCCACGAACACAATTCAAGCCTCAACTACCGCTTTACCTCTTGTTTCCACCACCAATTCACTTGTATCTAGCCACAATTACTTAACGATATCAATAAATGCTAAATGAATCAATTCTAATTCATAAAAATAGGTTTTCCATTGATTTCCCCAAAAAGTCAAAATCGACCCCGGGCCCATATGGTCAAAACCCAAGGTTCGAACCAAAACCCGATTACCCATTCACCCACGAACCCAAATAAACAATTTATTTTGAAATCGGACCTCAAATCGAGGTTCAAATCCCCAAATTTTGAAAATCCTAGGTCCTACCCAAAACACCCAATTTTTCCTATGAAAACCCTTGATTTTGAGTTGAAACCATGTGAAAAGATGTTAGAGATTAAAGAAAATAAGTTAGAAATGACTTACAATCGATTTGGCAGAGTACTTGCTTTTGAAAAATCGCCAAAAGATGTTTAGGTTTTGAGAAAGTTTAAAAATGAAGAATTTTCGGCCAAATTATTATTTGCATAGGTGCAGATATCGCATTTGCAAACCTCGCAAATGCGGCCCAGGCTTCGCAAATGCGAAGGTAGGCCAAATCCTGCTTTCTTCGCAATTGCGAACAGTTGTTCGCATTTGCGGTCCCTGCTGAAGTCGCATTTGTGACATAAGCCTCAAAAAAGCGAAGGTTCCTGCCCCAGCCCATCGTCGCAATTGCGACGGGTCTTCGCAAATGCGAGCTCGCATTTGCGATCCAGCCTGCAGACCTGCAACATACAACAGTTTTTTTCCTAAGTTCAAAATACTCTATGGCCTATCCAAAACTCATCCGAGCCCTCGGGGCTCCAAACCAAACATGCACGCAAGTCCAAAAACATCATACGGAATTTCTCGTGCGATCAAATCATCAAAATAACATCAATAACTATGAATTTAGCATCAAAACCAAAGAAAAATCTCATGAACTCTTAAGTTCCATTTTTAACAACCGAGGGTCCAATTCACGTCATTTCAAGTCCATTTCTTACCAAATTTTACAGGCTCAACCTAAATACCATATAAGACCTATACCGGGCTCCGAAAAAAAAATACGGGCCCGATACCATCAAACTCAAACTCATTTAGATTTCTGAAAACTCTTATAATTTCAGTTAAACAATTTTCTTCAAAAATCATTTCTCGGGCTTGGGACCTCGGAATTCAATTCCGGGCATATGCCTAAGTCCCATATTTTCCTACGGACCCTCCGATACCGGAGGATTATGGGTCCGGGTCCGTTTACCCAAAATATTCACCAAAGTCAACTTAAATTTATTTTAAAAGTAAAATTTACCATTTTTCTCAAATTTTCACATAATGGCTTCCCGGATACACGCCCAGACTGCGCACGCAAATCCAAGTGAGACAAAAAGGAGGTTTTAAGGCCTTGGAACACAGAATCGACTTGCCAAAAGAGTGATGGCCTTTTGGGTCATCACATTCTCCACCTCTAAAACAACCGTTCGTCCTCGAACGGACATAGAAAAGAAGTACATGAGTCAGAGAAAAGGTGGGGATATCGGCTCCGCATATCGGACTCGGACTCCCTGGTTGCTACCTTAACAGGCTGACCTCTCCACTGAATACGAACAGAAGGGAAACTGTTTGATCTCAACTGACGAATCTGCCGGTCTAGAATAGCTACCGGCTCCTCCTCATAGGACAAGTCCTTGTCCAACTGGACAGTGTTGAAATCTAACACGTAGGATGGATCGCCGTGATACTTCCGTGGCATGGACACATGAAACACTAGATGCACGGCTGATAAACTTGGCGGCAATGCAAGTCTGTAAGACACCTCTCCCACTCGATCAAGAATCTCAAAAGGACCAATGAATCTAGGGCTAAGCTTGCCCTTCTTTCCAAATCTCATCACGCCCTTCATAGGCGACACTTGAAGCAACACCCGCTCGCCGACCATGAATGCCACATCACGAACCTTACGATCAGTATAACTCTTTTGCTGGACTGAACTGTACGAAGCCAATCCTGAATGATCCTGACCTTGTCCAAAGAATCCTGTACTAGATCCGTACCCAACAACTGAGCCTCTCCCGTCTCAAACTATCCAACCGGCGATTGACACCGCCTACCATATAAAGCCTCATAAGGAGCCATCTGGATGCTTGACTGGTAGCTGTTGTTGTAGGCAAACTCCACTAAAGGCAAGAACTGATCTCACGAGCCTCCAAAGTCAATGACATAATCTCGGAGCATATCCTCCAAAATCTGAATAGTATGCTTGGACTGCCCGTCCGTTTGAGGATGAAATGTTGTGCTCAACTCAACCCGTGTGCCCAACTCATGCTGAATTGCTCTCCAGAAATGTGAGGTAAACTGTGTACCTCTGTCCGAAATGATAGACACAGGCTCACCATGAAGATGAACAATCTCTCGGATATAGATCTTAGCTAACCTCTTGGAAGAATAGGAGACTGCCACATGAATGACATGTGCTGACTTGGTCAGCCTATCAACAATAACCCACACTGCATCAAACTTCCTCTGAGTCCGTGGAAGTCCAACAACAAAGTCCATAGTGATACGCTCCCACTTCCACTCGGGAATCTAAATCTTTGGGAACAAACCACCAGGTCTCTGATGCTCATAATTTACCTACTGACAATTCAAATACCGAGCCACATATGCAACAATATCCTTCTTTATCCTCCTCCACCAATAATGCTGCCGCAAATCCTGATACATATTAGCGGCGCCCGGATGAATAGAGTATTGGGAACTATGGGCCTCCTCTAAAATCAACTCTTGAAGCCCATCCACATTAGGTACACAAACTCGACCCTATAGCCTCAAAAACTCCATTATGTCCTAATGTAAACTGCTTGGCACCTCCGTGCTGCACCGTGTACCTAAGGACACACAAATGAGGATCATCATATTGCCAATCTCGGATACTCTCAAATAATGAAGAACGAGTAACTTTGCAAGCTAACACACGGTTGGGCTCAGAAACATTCAACCTCGTGAACTGATTGGCCAAAGCCTGAACATCCAAAGCAAGCGATCTCTCACCGACCGGAATATATGCAATACTGCCCATACTGGCTGACTTCCTACTCAAAGTATCAACCACCACATTGGCCTTTCCCGGATGGTATAAGATGGTGATATCATAGTCCTGTAATAGCTCCAACCACCTTCTCTGCCTCAAATTTAGCTCCTTCTACTTGAACAAATATTGTAGACTCTTGTGATCCATGAACACCTCACATGACACCCCATACAGGTAGTGTCTCCAAATCTTCAACACGTGAACAATGGCTGCTAACTCCAAATCATGAACTTGATAGTTCTTCTCATGAATCTTTAACTACTGCAAAGCATAAGCAATGACCTTGCCATCCTACATCAACACCGCACCAAGTCCAATACGAGATACATCACAATAAACTATATATGGACTTGAACCTGTGGGCAAAACCAACACCGGCGACGTAGTCAAAGCTGTCTTGAGCTTCTGAAAGCTCGCCTGAGACTCATCCAACCACTTGAACTGGATACCCTTCTGGGTCAACCTGGTCATCGGGGCTGCAATAAATGAAAACCCCTCTATAAACCGATGGTAATAGCCTGCCAAACCCAAGAAACTCCGGATCTCTGTAGCTGATGCGGGTCTAGGCCAATTCTTGACTACCTCTATCTTCTTTGGATCCACCTGAATACCCTCTACTGAAACTATGTGACCCAAGAATGCAACTGAAATCAACCAGAACTCACACTTCAAAAACTAAGCATACAACTGACTATCTCTCAAAGTCTGAAGAACCACTCTCAGATGATGCTCATGCTCCTTTCGGCTGCGAGAATAGATCAAAATATCATCAATGAAGACTATCACGAACGAATCCAAGTAAGGCTTGAAAATTCGGTTCATCAAATCCATAAAAGATGTTGGGGCATTTGTAAACACAAATGATATCACCAAGAACTCATAATGCTCGTACCGAGTGCGGAAAGATGTCTTAGGGACATCAGATGCCTAATCCTCAACTGATGGTAGCCAGATCTCAAGTCAATCTTCGAAAATACCTTGGAACCCTGAAGCTGATCAAACAAATCATCAATCCTCAGCAATGGATACTTGTTTTTGATTGTAACCTTGTTCAACTACTGGTAATCTATACACATCCTCATCGATCCGTCCTTTTTCTTAACATACAACACTGGTGCACCCCAAGATGAGACACTAGGTCTAATGAATCTCTTATCAAGAAAGTCTTGCAACTGTTCCTTCAATTCTTTCAACTCAGGCGGGGCCATACGATACGACGGAATAGAAATGGGCTGAGTGTCCGGAGCTAAGTCAATGCAGAAGTCAACATCCCTGTCGGGTGACATGCCCAACAGGTCTGAAGGAAACACCTCAGGAAACTCATGAATGACAGGCACAGAATCCATAGAAGGAACCTCAGCACTAGAATCATGAACATATGCCAAATAGGCCAAACACCCCTTCTCGACCATTCACCGAGCCTTTATATATGAGATAACACTATGGGTAAAATAACTAGGAGTCCCTCTCCACTCTAAACGAGGCAACCCCAACAAGGCTAAGGTCACAGTCTTGGTATGACAGTCCAAGATAGCGTGGTAAAGTGATAACCAGTCCATCCCCAATATGACATTAAAATCAACCATGTCCAAAAGTAACAAATCTACTCGAGTCTCAAGACTCCCAATCACAACTATACATGAATGATGGACACGATCTACCATAATATAATCACCCACCGGTCTAGACACATATACAGGAGCAATCATAGAATTACTAGGCATGACCAGATATGGTGAAAAATAAGATGAAACATAGGAGTATGTAGATCCTGGATCAAATAGAACTGAAGCATATGTACTACAAACCAGAACAGTACCTGTGATAGCTGCATCAGAGGTGTCAGTCTCAGGCCTAGCTGGAAGAGCATAGCATTGGGGCTGGGCGCCACTACCCTGAACTACATCTTTGGGATGGCCTCCTGCTGGCTACCTCCACCTCTAGCAGCCTGAGCTCCACCTCTAGTAACTCTACCTCCACCTCTAGCACCTCTACCTCCACCTCTAGTTGTCTGAGCGGGCTATGGAACACTCGGTTCCTGAACCATGGCACGGGAACCCTAATGCTGAGAGCTGCTCGGTGCTCGAGGGCAAAATCTAACAATATGCCTCGTATCACCACATGTATAACAAGCCCTTGACAACTAAGACTGCTGACCCTGATGGCCTGAATAACCACTCTAAAAACTCTGGAGCGGAGGAGCACTAATAGGAGCATGCGGTGCACTCTAGGGCAACTGATCGGAATATTGCATATGAGAACCACGACTACCTGGAGCATCGTGAGAAGCTTGAAGTGCTGAATGAAACGTCCTGGGAGGATGACCCTTACCAAAAGGATCCCTACCTCTAGGTGAGGCACCACAGAACCTGCCTAAATGACGAGGCCTCTTGTCAGACCCCTGACCACTCCCCTGTGATCGAACCATCTCAACTCTCCTAGCCACATTGGCCGCATTCTGAAAAAAAACCTCACTCCTGTCTCCTTAGCCATTTGCAATCGAATAGGTTGAACGAGTCCCTCAATGAATCTCCTCATTCTCTCTCTCTCTCTCTCTCTCTCTCTCTCTCTCTCAGTGGGGAGTATAAGAATAGCATGACGAGCAAAGTCAATAAATCTGGTCTCGCACTGAGTAACAGTCATAAAACCTTGCTGGAGCCTTCCACTAAATCTTATTATCTAAGAGGATCTTAAAACTACATCACATTATCTAGGAGGGTCCTAAAAATCAACAATCAGGTCTTATCTTAAAAGTGACAATTTTTACGGCTGAATTATAATACCCTTCAACAAAACATACGCTAAATCTTGTTATCTAATGGAAATCTTCAAGCTAAGTCCCATTATCCAGGAGGGTCCTGACAATTTCGAATTGTTTCCTATCCTAAGAATGAAAACTTCAAAGCCGACTTATATTTCTTTGGGGTAAAACTTATGCTAGATCTTGTACTCATGATTGTTTTGAATTTTAAACTAGGTCCCATTTTCCAGGAGGGTCCTGAGAATTTACGGTCAAACCTGTCTGGTACTTGCTTTTCCTTACGGAGGGTTTCTTCGAAACAAACGAAATTTTCTGCCCCTATTTCAAATCAAGAAAAATCTTGTCATTTTAAAATATGGTGGTTGGTTTGTGGCCTTGACTTTGAGGACGTTTGCTCTTTCGTTTCCCACGATAACTTTGATTTCCACTCGAAAACCTTGCTTGTTTATTTACCAACCACTTTCTTTGTCACCCGTATCACAGAAAATACCTCTTCTCCGTTCATACCCAATACCTTCTATCTGTTGCATTTCTCATGAACTGACATTTACCAAACCTTTGTGTCTCACATGAATCCCAAAGCACGTCTATTGCCACCCACTCAGTGCGTATGTTATTCCTTCTTGACTTAAACCACTGGCCTTGGCCTTGAGGTCTATTGCTCCATCACTTGCCATGATAACTTTGATTTCTGCTTGGAAGACCTTGCTTGTCACTGGTTAACCACTTTCTTTTGTCAATTTTATCACAGAAAATACCTTTGATCTGTTCCAACCCAACACCCTCTATCTGTTGCATTGTTCATGAATTGACATATACCGATCTTTTGTATTTCACATGAATCTCAAAGCACGTTGATTGTTACCAAGTCAGTGCGCTTGCTGCTCTTTTCCTGACTTATGCCACTTTGATATGCTAGCCAGATACCATTTTGTGCAATTGGAAAGATAGTGGCAAATTTTGAAGTCATTTCTCACTTGTTTTTCCCAAACAGACTCAGGAAGAGGAAGTAAACAAGACAAAATGAACAAAATAAAGGACAATGGAACGAGACGATTCCTAACAAGAAAACTACAAAGTAGAAACTTATCAGATATGGATACCAACTCTAATAACCATGACATGCACCTTTGGAGTAAGTGGCCTAATCTGTCAAGCAAGTCTGATGTTCAACTCTTGTTATACCCCTAAACTGTGAAATTGGGCTTCAATGCTCCGATTATCTAATTTGATTGACAATCCTTATTCGACTTGTAGTGCCCGAAAGGTTTTCACTATCAAGCCTCTCTCATTTTGTTATTTCTCTCGACTCACCGTCGCCTTATGGTGGTCGTGAAGGTTTTCACCGATAAGACTCTCTCATTTTTGTTTTCTTTATGTAGCATAGAGTGCTGCCCCTGGTGCGAATCATACCTCAATCTCGCTTGACTTGGCATTCTCAAGTATTGGTTAGAATGTCTTTCTTTGGATCGTAATGTAGGCTTTTGGATAGGGTTAGAAAGAAATGATATCAAAAGGCTCAAAACCACTTGAATGGATTCAAAATTACAACTTTTGGAATCAGATTTCTTACAACAATCACAACTTTCTGCCCCAGTTTCTTTGCTTGGGGAATTTTGAATTTTTATTTTGATGGGACCGAACCGTGAGGCTGCCTACGTATCCTTAAAAGGAATCAGATCGAACGTAGTTCATGACATAGGAATTGCTTTGTTTTTGTACTTTTCTCTCTTTCTCTTTTTCTCTTTTTCTCTTTTTCCTTTTCTTTTCTTTTCTTTACTCTTTTTCCATTTTTTCTTTCTCTTTTTCTCTTTTTTTCTCTTTTCTCTCCCTTTTTCTGTATCATATTTCTAAACTCTACTTCTAGTTCCAAAAGAGGGATATAAAAAAAATAAGGCTCAAAGGGGTGACAAAGGATAAACTATTTAGATAGCAGAATAAAATGTTTTCGTCATTCCAATCTTCAAAACATGCCAAACACAAACAACACAATTAAATAAACCAAAGAGATCATACGTAATATCTTTTGACTGCATTAGAATTGATAGCCATATCCATATATTGGCCTTCTACATTTGTTAAATACAAAGCACCATTGGACAACACTCTCGTTACGATGAACGGCCCCTGCCAATTTGGGGCGAACTTGCTTTTTGCTTCAGCCTGATGTGGATAGATATGTTTTAATAGTACTTCTTTTATCTACCCCATTTTCACACAATTCGGGCTTTGTGATCTCAAAATCCCTTCACTTATTTCCTCAAATGTCCATATCATCTCCCAAATTGCTTCACGATTAAACTAACTTTTTAAAACCAGGCTGAGAGTTACGCATGCATGTCATATCACTATAGTCAATAGGAAAAGGACTATAAAAAGAAAAGAGAACTAAACAAAAACGACTAGAAATAATAGAAAACAGAAAATTGCATTGGACAGATGGTGAATGGGTTTGAACAACAAAACAAGCAAACTAAACTGGGGTTACAACCCTGGAACAAACCTAGACAACACTAAACGAGCTACTGCGACTAAACAAACTAGGAAAATTAAAAAGATAGAAGGGTTTGAGTCACAAGACAATATCTGGATTACAACCCTGAAAATTACCCGGACAACAGAAATGACAACAAAATAAACCGCCAAGACTCCACCCCAGCTAGCCAAAAGAGGAGCGTCTTTCCAATTACCAAGCTCTGCATCTTAGCCACTGAGTTCAACATCAACATTTCTAGAACCTTCACAAGTCTTCCTCTCATTGTCTTTAGCAAATTGCTTTTGGGTCCCTTTGGCCGGCTCATTCTTATGCTCAACTTTCGGAACCAAGAGTGATAGCGCTGAAAGCTTTGCGGCAACTGGCCCTCTGAGGATCTTAGAATAGTTCTCATATTCGTTTTTCACATGAATCATGTCCTCCATATGCGTCTCGGGTAATGGACTTTGGATGGTATCTGCTGTATTTGGATTTTGCGCGGTAATGTCACCTGCGTCAATATGCTTCTAGACTGCTCCTTTCAGACGCCAACACCTTTCTATGTCATGCCCTGGGGCATCTGAACAATATGCGCACCTTTGAGAAAAATCAAACTTCTTTAGAAGAGGGTTTAGATTTTTTATCTGAATCGGCTTCAACATGTCCAATTGCCTCAACCTTTGGAATAGAGTGGCATACGATTCTCCAATAGGGGTGATTTTCTTTTTTCAGTAGTCTTTTCATTTTATATTCTGGCCTCGGCTGGAACCTTTTGCGAGCAGGTGGTTGATATGCCTGAGGGGGCGGGTGAGACATTTGTGGAAGTGGTGCGGGCCATCGCGGGCCTCGGGGATGTGGAGCATATGGTAGTGTATTGTGGACGGGGTATCGGGGAAGTGATGTGCAATTTTGGGGGTTCTGTGGAGAGGATTACAAGGATATCTATGGGGTCGATATTGAGGTTGAAAGCATTTAGCAAGAACGACCACTGGATCTTGTCATCGGCGGGGCTCAGCAACATCTTTTCTATCAATGAGAGGACTGTCCCGAGCAACTTGTTCGTTCCATCTGAGCCAAAAATCATTAAAACTTTCCTTGGGTTTCTTTTCCATCTAAGATAGGGAGGAGCGGTCTGGGACAATGTCTATATTGTACCGACATCTTGACGATTATGCCATTCCAAAGCTGCCCCAGTCAAGCTCTCACTGAAATACGCCATCAACAAATCATCTTTCTCTCCAACACTTCTCATTTCACTGCAATAATCCCTCAAATGGGCTACCAGATCTCCGTACCTATCATATAAGTTAAACTTTGGCACTTTAAACCCTGCAGGAAGGCAAACGGCAGGGAACATACACAACTCTTTGTAAGACATGTTAACCTGGTCTCCCATCCCTTGCATGTTCTTTAAGGACTGTTCTATGCTTTTCAGTTTCCTGTATATCTCGTCTCACCCTTCTTTTCCCATGACTTTTTCATGTTCAGCATGAAGCTCATCCCGAGGGCTCTTCTTGTATGAGTCAGGAACCTTGTGGGCAACCTCTGTGGGGTAGTATTGGGCATCATGAGCTTTGAGTGGATATTCATTGTTGGGAAAAGTGGATATGACAGGAGGGAAATTTTGGGGAGAGGTAATTGGAGGATGAGTGATAGAGCTACTAGGACGGTTGGGAAAGCTATGATAAACGGGTGGATCTGGAGAGTATGGGGGATCATCCGGCACTATGACCGGAGTTTGGGTAAATGAAGCATCTAAGAGGCTAGGAGGTGGCGAGGGTGGTGTCTTCCCAGTCATCCAGGCTTGATACATGTCCATCATGTGTTGTCTTAACATCCTTACCTCATCAGCCAAACCATTGTTCTATTCAACCAACTGCTTTCGGGTACCGGTATCAACCAACCCAATTTTGTTGTTATCCACCATTGCCTTTTGACCTTATGTTGTGGAGAGGATTTACTACTTCGAGAACCACAAACCAACCACCTTTCTGCTATGAAGATATCAAAAGGAACAAAATGGGGTCATCCCGTTAACGTTAGGGCATTTAACAGATAGACAACCACACATTGGGGATGCAAGGCACCTAAGCAGTTAACCATTTCTATTATGCATTTGATCGGTTGCTTGTGTCATCCCGGCTTTTCCTAATTTCCATTTGCAACTTCTTCCTCTCTCTTTTTTTTCACTCATGTCTTTCTTTGCTTGATTTCTCGTTGCTCTTTATTCTCTTATTTCTCCCTCTTGCTTTGTCATTGTTTCCTTCCTACAGTTTCTTGCTTTCTCTCTCTCTTTTTCTTTTCTTTTCTCTCTTGTTTTCCCCTTTTTCTCTCTTTTTTTTTCTTTTTTTTCTTCTCTTTTGTTCTTTTGGTTATGATCGAATCCTATGGAGATTGCCTACGTATCATGACCCTGCATGAATCATATCTTTGCATAGTTCTGGGGGGATAAGTGTAAAAATAAGTAATAAAATATTTTGGGATTTTCATAAAAAGAAAATGCTTTGATTACAACGACACGAAAACTAACAGACTCAAAAAGACACTAACAGACTTTGATGAAAAGATGAAAATACAAACTCAAAACAAACTAACAGACTCCAACAGAAAATGAAAATACAGACTCGAAAATAGACTAACAAACTCCAATGAAAATCACGAATACATCAATACCTCAACTGCTCTTGGGGCCCGTGGGACATCATTCGGTCTCGCCACGGGCCTACGTGCTAAATCCCCTTGGAGGTGGTAGAGATCTTCCATTATCTGGCGGACAAAGGTCACCAAAGTGGCCAAGAACATGGATCTAGTCATACCCTCACAACTACTGCACTTCATCGCGTTGTAGTCGGCGATCCTTCTAACTCTCTCTCTTATGACACCCTTTCCTTGCAACAAACGCCCAATCTGCTGGGCCCTGGCTTTCAAAGTTTGTTTGGCTACATGATTCTATTCTTGAAGTTGTTGTAAATCTCTTTCTAACTGCGCCATTGCTGTATAATAGTGTTCTCTTTCAGCCTTAAATTCTTTCGCCTGCTTGATCATCTTGTTCTCACTGGTGATGACCCTTTCCTTCAACCCCGCAACCTCATTGTCGTATTTCTCTTTTAATTGTTTAACCAGACGCGCTCGTTCTTTCACATTCTTAGCCAATTTTGTTCGAGCCCTGGCTAGTTCACCATCTGCTTTGTTCAAATCAAAACCATGCTCATCCACCTTCTGCCTAAGGTTCTTTATAAGCTTTTCATCCTTTGCACTTCTGGCGGGATTTTCAGTTGCTGTTTTCATTTCTCGAATCTGGGCTCGAAGGGCCTTATTTTCTTTGGCAAGCTTTTCCCTTTCACCCTCATCCGCCGCAGCTTGCAAACCGTTCTTGAATTGGAGATCCCTGACTTGCTTTTCCGGCCTTCCTATTATGGCCTTGTACTCATTCTCCTTGGCCAACCAAGCTCATTGTTCTTGCGACGCCTCAATGAATTCTTGAATGTGAGGCTTTTTGGCTGGTCTTTCCGGTTCGGCCCTTGCAGTTTTCTTCTTTCTATACTAGGCAAGGTAGGCGGGTGAGACCTTGCCTCTAGATAGGTCATGCACTCGAGTGTTCGCTGTCAAATACTGACACTCGTTCCAAATAGAACGAACTATTTCTTCATGAAATTGTCCATCGGAGCTAATCTCGACCGCATAAACACTAAGATTTTCATCTGGGTGCATCACCTGACACCTTCCCAACTGTCTCATCGGCTAGTATGGAGTGTAAGGCTGAATGCCTCGAAGACCCATTAGGAGGAAGTAAGGACCGGTGGCGGGCATATACACAATTTCTTCAACAGGAAGTCAACCCAGTGTCCATTCTATTTGCCCCGCAGTAATGGAGCAAAGGCGGGATACCCAATCTCCAAATCCTTCTGGTGACTTGAACCCTGAAATACTTATGTTGAACCCTTCTATGCAACTTTTCTCTACGGACCTATAACTCATATACTGAGGGCGGTGACACAGGTGTTCGATCATCCACATTTGTAGTAGCAAATTGCATCCCTCGAAGAAATCTGCCCCAGCTTTACAAGCAGTGAGAGCTCGGTATATCTCAGACACTATCATAGGGGCAAGGGTGCTCTTAGCGTTGGTAATCAAGAATTTGACGACTCCAGCCACCCGCAGATCGATATTCCCATCTTTCTGCGAGAACACCACGAGGCCTAAGAAAGCTACCATGAAGGCGAAACGCCTATGCTCATCCCATTTTGCTCGGTTCCCTTTGCCACAAACCCCGCTTTCCGAGTTGTCGAATCTTCCTACATACCCGTACCTCTGGTATATGAAACGTAGAGTGGAAAAACCGTCCACCAACTCAGAGTACAGGATTCCCTTGCTTATTTTTAGCAAATCCATGAATTTGTGAGAGTGAACGGCTCTTGGAGCTATCAGATACTTTTGCCTCAGACCTTCAATACTTCCCATATAACCTGCTATCTCTTCTAAGGTGGGTGTGAGTTCAAAATCCGAGAACTGCAAGACATTGTGAGCTGGTTCCCAAAACGTAACCAACGCCTTTATGATGTCTCCTCTAGGCATGATCTTCAACAACCCGGTGAGACTTCCCAAGTGTAGATTGACCTTATCTTGCTCTGATTTACCCAGATTTTCCCACCACATATGCAACTCCAAAGGGATCTTGTTCATGACTATTATTGGCAAACTTTGACTCGTGCTCATTCTGCATATTTATTAGGGTGATTAAGCAAAATCAAGACTCATTTGGCTCAAAAACAAAGTTAACATTATTTTTCTCTCTCTTTTTTTCAAATTTTTATTTCAAAATAAAACTCGGCTTTGCAAATACGGCCTTTCAGCACTACCGGGGAGAAGATTTTAAGGCTGTGCTTGTTAACCGGCCAAAATGCCAAAACAGAGACCAAAGGTGGTTGTTCTTGCAAAAACAGCCTTTCGGCGCCCTTTGGGGACATTCGGCTATTCTCGACAAGAATGGTTTTACCTTACTTATTTCCAACAAAGTAATAAAATTTGGTGCCTTTTGGGCTATTTTTGCAAAAAGGAAGTTGGACCCGATGGGGGTTCCCTACGTATCCCACATCCGGTAAGAATCAAACTGGCGTAGTTCGGGAAATTTTGACAAAACAAAAACCAACTTTTTCTTTTTTTTCAAAACAAAACAAAAATTTCTCTCTTTTTTTTTCTTTCAAAATTTCGGCAGAGTTTCAGTATATTTTGGGACATCGGTTTTTCAAAAACAAGCAATTATCTCTCTTAGCCCTCACATTGACTTTCCTTCTCTCAACCATTCCCCTATAATCCGGTCAACATGCAAATCCCAAGCAAATGAATGCACAAGTAGCAAGTAGGATGTATCAGGATGGTCTTTTTCATTTCGGGTACACCTCTCCTAGACAGACCCAACCCCTGTGTTGAGTCTCCAAAGTCAAATGCACATGATGCAGATAAGCGTTCCTACTAGGGATCCGGCATGAGGCTTTGTTATACTAGGTATAAAACCTAGGTTTATTGTTCTAGACCTGGCTTACCCGAGCGGACAACTCGAGCCGGGGGGAGGGGGGGAGGGGCAGCGTACTGGGAATACAGAAGCTTCACCGGCTTTGTAACTTGTCCGAACCTCGTTCTAAAATGGGATAAGACTCTAGACAGAAGAGAAGTCACACGAAGTGCACCCTTCTCCATGATTTAGAAGACTCAGAAGGAAGAAGGGTTTCGTAGCAGTTTATACACAGTTCACAGAATATCAAAGCGGTAAAAGCAACACTTAGCACATTAGGCCCAAACATGTAATAAAATCAGATAATAAATAAAGCCAACTATAACAATTCATCTAAGCTCGAGTTCTGAACGTTGAACCAGAGATTCTAGGTTCGTCGTCCCCAGCAGAGTCGCTAGAGCTGTCACACCTCCTTTTTACCTACACCCCCGGAAAGGGAGTATAAGGGAGTTTTTTTCAACTTAAAGTGACAATCGAAATGGGATTTATTCATTTAATGATTCAGAACCGCTTGGGATAATTTTATGGTGTCCCAAGTCACCGGTTCAAAAAACCCGAATCGAGGAAAAGATTGACTCTGTATTACAGTCCGCGAACACAAAAAGCTGGGTAAGGAATTCTGTTAACCCGGGAGAAGGTATTAGGCATTCCCGAGTTCCGTAGTTCTAGCACGGTCGCTCAACTGTTATTATTGACCTATTATATGATTTTAAAACACTTTTGAACCAATGTGCATTTTAACTTTAAACCGCTTTTAATTATTTTAACGAAGATTTCAACGTCATCCAAAACACATCTTTGGACCACGCCACATGAAATGCACCCGCATTCCGAGACACATTTTATTTAACGCTGTTAAGATTTGGATTTGGGTCGTAAACAAGCATATATGCAAAGAAGAAGAAAAATATCGCATTCAACTCAATAAATACCAAGTGCAAAAGATTTTTAAGAGAGCAAGGTGCGAAAAGGACCTCTAACGAGTAAAAATTCCTTGCAACGTTAGAATCAACATCTGACCCTTAAGATCAGAAACTCGAACAGCGACCTCGATGACAGTCCGAATCAACCCGATATGGCTCTAAGATTCAAACAGACTCCATTGTTTTCGAAGCAAAATTCAAAACAAAAGAAAAAAACTATTTTTGTGTGAATCTGTCCGTGCTCCTTTCTCTTCCCTGTTTCGAATTTGCAGAGGTTTTTGTCAAGCAGTGGTGAAATCCGGCGACAGCGGCGGCGGCCAAAAATGGAGCTTAAAGGGTGGTCGTTGTGGCTGGTTTGGTGGTTTTGAGATGGGGTCTTTTGGGTGAGGGTAACTGAAGGACACGAGGTTTTAGGGGGGGTCTTGTATGTGTTCAGTGGCGGATGCTAAAGTCTTAAGCTCCTAGGGGTCTTTCATGGTTGAAACTCAAGGTCAAATGGTTATTGGCGTCTGGAGAACATGAAATCAGGGGGGTCGGGTTCGAATGAGACGAAAATCTGGAAGGGGGGGGTCGTTTGTGAGAAGCTGCGCAGCTTTTCAGTCTTTGTTTTTTCTTTTTTCAGATTTTAAGCATTACCTTATATGTAGAGTCTAGGTTTAGGTGTGTTTTTGTGTATTTTGCTAATTAGTCCCTAGGTCTTTTTGTGTTAAGTCCTTAGGGTCTTTTTTATTTGTTTTTGGTTCCATAGAAGAGTCTAGAAGGGTCCCTAGGCTTAATGGATTAATCCAAATTAGGCCAAGAATTGGGCTCTAAAACTCTTAAAATTATGATCCAACACCGTAATTGACTCCTTCTTAAAATAAGATAAAAATACTATACAATGCAAAAACTAACATGAAACTATTATATATTTTTTGTATTTTCAAGATTATGTAAAGATAAAAATAAGGTACTATTTTTGTATATTTTTTATTTAAATTTAATAAAGATACGTAAGCTAAAATATTTTTTGTAATTTTCCATTTTTATGAAGAAAATAAAGTAAAGAAGTCAAAAATAGTTGAAATAGCTATATTAGGCCTAAATTAAATATTTACATGTTAAAATATAAAAAATCTTGGGGAGGGTCAAAAATCACATGTCTACACATCCTACCCCGCCAACCCTGCTTTCATTCCGCCGTTGGCTCAATCCCAAGAACAACCCACTATTGATTCATCTCCAGGCTTCCCCATTTACCACCACTACCAGGGCACCACTTCCCAAACCCCACAAGCACCACCACCCAAACCAGTCCCATACCCTCCTCCACCAGTCACCCCTGTCTTCGTAGCACCCCCACCCGCTACACTCCATCGATCCTCCAGTGAGCCCTTATTCCAAACCCAGGATATCCAATACTACCCCCAGATCCTACCTTCAAGGCCCTAGAGTATTACTCCTATACTCCTCATTTTGACCTCCCTGTCGAGACTGAGAAACCACCTAAAAACCCAGAGCATGAGAAGATGTTCAGGAAAGTTAGAAGCCTGGAACAGTCATTCAGAAATATGTAGGGATTGGGAGGCTAGGTGAGCGTAGCTTACAAGGATTTGTGTCTATTTCCCGATGGTCAGTTGCCGGTGGGATTTAAGATGCCAAAGTTTGATTTGTATGACGGGCACAGAGACCCGGTGGCCCATTTGAGGGGATTCTGTAGTAAAATGAAAAGAACCGGTGGAAAAGATGAGCTATTGATGGCGTACTTTAGCCAGAGTCTGAGTGGCTCGGCATTGGAGTGGTACACTTGTCAGGATCATGGCAGATGGTATACCTGGGATGATTTGGCCCAAGCATTCGCTCGTCATTTCTAGTACAACATCGAGATTGTTCCAGATCATCTGTCTTTGACTAAAATTGAGAAAAAGTCTAGTGAAAGTTTCAGAGTATGGTTTTCGAGGAGAGAACAAGCGGCAAGAGTTAACCCCCTAACCCCCCGATTGAGGAAAGTGAAATGGTGGAGTACTTTCTACACGCTCTGGAGCCCACCTACTTTGGCCACCTGATATCGGCCATAGGCAAGTCTTTCAACGAGGTAGTAAAGATGGGTGGCATGGTGGAAGAAGGGCTTAAATCAAGCAAAATTATGAGTTACTCGGCTATCAAGGCAACTACCCAAGCCATTCAGAATAGTACTGGAGGAGTGATTGGAAAGAAGAATAAAGAAGATGTGGCAACAATTGATTCAGGACCACGATTTGGACCCAGGGGCCCGTCACACCAATATACCCAGCCTCGACCCCATCATTGAACCTGCACCCAAACCCCATATAATCCACCCCAACACTACTTCTCGTCACCAGACCCTCATATTTTTGTCCACAACACCCAGACATATACTCAACCTCCTGCCTATGCACAATGGCGCGCCCAAACCCCACAAAACACCTACCCAGCTCCATAAAATGCTTACCCACCCCCACGAGCCTACCGAAACCTTTTCGGCCCAAGTTTTCAGCCCAATCCAACATTAAAAAATGAGAGGTTGCAGCGAAAGAAAACCTTCACCCCATTAGGGGAGTCCTATACTAGTTTATTCCATAGATTGAGGTAGTTGGATATGCTGAGGCCAATTGAGTCGAAATTGCCAAACCCTCCTCAAAAGAATATTGATTACTCCATGAGCTGTGAATATTGTTCTGGTACTCCGGGGCATGATACGGAGAAGTGTTGGCACTTGAAAAATGCCATCTAGGAGCTCATTGACACAAACCGGATTGAAGTCCAAACTCCAGAGGCACCCAACATCAACCAGAACCCTTTGCCAACCCATCAGGAAACAAACATGATCGAGATAGTACATAAGGGAGGAGAGCCCAAGAAGCCTTCACAGACCGCCATAATGATTCGGTCCAGTGAGGTCAAGCCAGTTAAAAAATCAACAGTTGAAGGATCAGTGAACAAGTTGAGCAGGGCAAACGACAAACCATCTGTGGTAGTCAACAGAGGATCCCCAAGTGATGTTGTGGCTAAGCAAGAAAAGTCAAAATTGGTTGTACCAGGAGTGGAGAACAAGCCTATCATAATTGTAGAGGGTGCCCGTGTGGATCCTATCATCATTAAGCCTGTAACCTGGTTGCCGGTAATCAGCACCAAGGCCATCCCATGGAACTATGAACGGGTGATAGTGACCTATAAGGGAAAGGAAGTGAAAGAAGAAGTCAATGAGGCCCAGGGATTAACTCGTTCGGTGAGATGCTTTGCCCCAGAAGAATTAAGGAAAGCTAAAACACCCAGAGATAATCCAGCCCTAGTAAAGAAAGCAGTGACTGAAGAAGAGGCGGAGGAGTTTCTGAGAAAAATGAAGATACAAGATTATTCCATCCGGAGCAGTTGAGAAAGATGCCTGCTCAGATATCCTTGCTATCAATGTTGATCCACTCAGACAAGCATCGTCGGGACCTGATGAAAATTCTGAACGAGGCTCATGTCCCCGACAAAATTTCAGTGAACCATCTGGAAAAGATCGCCAACAAAATATTTGAGGTGAACAGGGTCACCTTCTCTGATGACGAGTTGCCTGTGGAAGGTACTGAACACAACAAAGCTCTCTATCCTACAGTAAAATGTGAAGATTCTATGGTCACCAAGGTATTTGTTGACAATGGTTCCAGTGCAAACATCTGCCCTCTCTCTATTCTAAACAAGTTAAAGTTGATGATGAGAGGATTCACAAAAACAGCATATGCGTCCGAGGTTTTGATGGCAGAGAAAAAGACTCGGTTGGTGATATAGTGCTTGAGTTGACAATAGGACCAGTGGAATTCACCATGGAGTTCCAGGTGTTGGACGTAGTCGTCTCTTACAATTTGTAGTTAGGTTGACCTTGGATTCATGCCGCCAAAGCAGTCCTGTCCACTTTGCATCAGATGGTCAAGTTCGAATGGGATAGACAGGAGATCGTCGTGCATGGTGAAGACAATTTGTGTGCTCACATTGATGCCTCTATCTCGTTCATTGAGTTTGAAGATGACAAAGGGCCTTGGGTCTATCAAGTTTCTGAAGCAGTGACAGTCGAGAAGGTTCTAGAGGGGAAATGTGTTCCAACTACAAAAATAACCTCCGCATCAGTCATGGTGGCCTTTGAAATGCTGAAAAATGTCTTTGTGTCTGGTAAAGGTCTGGCTGCATCTCTACAGGGTATCATACAGCCAGTATCCATCCCTGAAAATTTGGGTATGTTCGGTCTTGGATTCAAACCTACAGCGGTAAATGTGAAAAGGGCTAAAAGGTTGAAACAGAAGGTGTGGGCACTTCCAAAGCCCATTCCGCGTCTCTCCAGGTCTTTTGTCAAGCCGAGTGCCAGGAAACGCCCAGTGACGACAGTCTCAAGTTCTATGGTTAACATTGATGAGGAGTTAATTGAAAGGTTCCAGAGGTTGTTTGATGATGTGAACATAGTAGAAGGTGGTAAAGGTTATAGCAAAGCGGACGTGCAGTTCGTCGGGCCGAATGTAAAGCTTAACAATTGTAAGGCTACTCCTCTCCTTACCCGGAAGGAGTCTTGGTAGTTTGTTTTGTTTTCCTTTCTATATGGGTCATTCTAGGGTTATGACCCAGACTTTTATTTTCCGCTTGTTGATGTACAAACCATGTTATCCTTTATTTTAGTGAAATGCAATTTCCCTTTCCATCACTCCTGATAGTTTTATTTTTCGTGTGGTGACGAGTACCTATGCGTCGCCAGATTATCTTTTTAGCATGTTCCATTCCCCATTCCTAGTATATTGTTTTTCTGTCTTAATTGCTACTTGCTTATTGATGCTTCCATTTCTAATTGCTTCTTGTTAAATGTTGTTTCTCTATGGAAGGTATTAATTTTTCCGTGTTTTCATTATATTAAATTGTTGGTTTAAGTTGGTTTATTGGTGCTTCATGGTACACTTGGGTTGGTCTCGCTATGTAGTATTAACTGATGAAGTTTTATAATTGTATAGATTTCCCGTTGTTTTGGTTTAAGGCATAAATGTTGTGGAGGGTTTTGAGATAAATTGTGAAATACTTGTTCTTATTTTGTGATTGATACTGATATGGTAGGATCGGGTTGCACGCCTCAATAGGAGGAATAAGGGTGAAATGTGATTGTCTGGTGGGATCGGGTTACGCGCCGCAACAAAAAGTAATAAGGGTGGACAGGTGGGATTGGGTTTCACGCCGCAACAGGAGGAATAAAGGTGATATATTGAGGAGTAATAAGGGTGGACTGGTAGGATCTGGTTGCACGCCGCAGCAAGGAGTAATAAGGGTGAATGTTCATATTGTTATTTGTTATATGGTGGGATTGATATGCGCACCGCATCATTTTGTTGTTTATGGATTCTTCCTCTATTGTGATTTTAATCTGTGGTATTGTAACTCTCTTAAGGATTGGTTATAGGTGAGTACTGGCGTATTATTTGGGTTCCGTATTTATTTGTTGCAAGTTACTGTTCCATTTTTTTTCGTATTTCCTTTTTGCTTTATTATATACTGTAGCAGGTTATACTGTATATGCCCCGCCATAGCCTCGTCAGTACCTCATCGAGTTTAGACTCGACACTTACCAGTACATGGGGTCTGTTGTACTGATACTGCACTCTGCACTTTCTGTGCAAATTTTGGAGCTGGTTATGGCTGATCGAGAGGTCGGTTGCAGGCATTCACCTAGGAGACCCAAGGTAATCCTGCAGGCGTCCACAGGTCCTGTCATCCCCTCCTATGTTTTCCTCATTTTTGTTTTAATTTCTTTCGAGGCAGATGTATTTTTCTTTCAAACCCATACTTGTCATTATTCATAGAATGTTCGTGAGTTGTGACACCAGTTTCTGGTTGGTAATTGTTTCAGTTTTGTTAATGGCATAAGGATAATCAGTTAATTTTGTACTTTCGCTTTTATTTCCGTTGATTTAGTTTTGTTAAATCTTAATTATAAAATGAAATGTAAAAAGGTGAATAGGACTCTAACTTTGGCTTGCCTAACGAATGTGATGTTAGGCGCCATTACGGTCCCGACGGTGGGAACTTCGGGTCGTGACAATGGGTCATTCTGGATAGGTTGACCAACTTGCTGCATTTTATTTCAGTGATGGCTACCTATTCTTCAGAGCAGTTGGCTTAGATCTATATCTGGGAGATTGTTTGTCTCCATGGTGTGCCAGTGTCTATTATCTCCGACCGAGGCATATAGTTCACATCGCATTTCTGGAAAGTTGTATAGTGGGAGTTAAGTACACGGATTGAGTTGAGTACAGCATTTCACCCCTAGACAAATGGGCAGTCTGAGCACACCATTCATATTTTTGAGGACATGCTTCACACTTGTGTTATGGATTTTGGGGGTTCTTGGGATCAATTCTTACCGCTTATGGAGATTACCTACAATAATAACTAACAATCGAGTATTTAGATGGCTCCTTTTGAGGCCTTATATTAGAGGCGGTGTCATTCCCTAGTTGATTGGTTTGAGCCATGAGAGATTAGGTTGTTGGGCACTGATTTGGTTTGGGATGCCTTAGAGAGAGTCAAGTTAATTCAGGATCATCTTCGTACAGCCCAGTCTAGGCAGAAGATTTACGGTGATTGGAGGGCTCGTGATGTAGCATTCATGGTGGGAGAGAGGGTTTTGCTGCGGGTTTCACCCATGAATGATGTGATGAGGTTCGGGAATAAGGGTAAGTTGAGCCCTAGGCATATTGGTCCCTTTGATATCCTTGAGAGAGTTGGTGAGGTGGCCTATAGACTTGCATTGCAACCCATCTTATCGACATTTCACCTGGTGTTCCATCTTTTCATGCTCCAGAAGTATCATGGAGATCCTTTCGATGTATTAGATTTCATATCAGTCCAATTGGACAAGGATTTAACTTATGAGTAGTAGCCGGTGGCTATTCTAGCCCGACGGGTCCAGAAGTTGAGGTCTAAGTATTATCCTTCTATTAGAATGTAGTGGAGAGGTCAGCCGATCGAGGCACCTATGTGGGAGTCGGAGTCCGATATGCGGACTAGATACCCACACCTTTTTACTAGTCCAAGTACTTTTCTATGCACATTCAAGAACATTTCTTTTAGAAGTGAGGAATGTGATGACCCGCTAGGTCATTTTCTGTACTAGCTCTTATTTCCATATTTCGAGACCTCTATTAGCTCCATTTAATATTTCTCGATATGTGTGTGTAGTCCGTGTCTTTTCTGAAAAGTTTTTATGTGAAACTTTGAAGAAAACATGAATTTAAGCTTTTAAAAATAACTTGAGTTGACTACGGTCAATATTTTGTGTAAACAGATTGGTATTTTGATGATCCTGGTGGGTCCATACTGTGATTTTTGACTTGGGAGTATGCCCTGAATTAAATTCGGAAGTTCCTAACTTGATTTGACTTGTTTTGCTGAAAGCTAGTAATTTGAAGGTTTAGAAAATTCCTCGGTCTGACCGTAGGTTGACTTTGTGGTTATCAGATTCGGATCTTTTTGTCGAGACTTGGTATAGGTTTATTTTCTATTTGAAACTTGTCTGCAAAATCCTGTGCAAAACGAAGTTGGTTTGATAGGATTCGGACACTCGGTTGTGATTTTTCAAAGTTCTTGAGTTTCTTTTGAAGATTTCATGCATTTTGATGTCCGATTCATAGTTCTAGGTGTTATTTTGGTATTTTAATTGCACATGATAGTTTGTATGATGTTATTACACTTATGTGCATGTTTGGTTTGGAGCCCGGGGGGCTCGAGTGGGTTCGGATAGTCTATAGATCATTTTAAACTTAGAAAGTTGTTGGTTTTCAATTGTTGCTAGTGTTTGATGCTTTGTGCTTTACGATCGCCAAGTAACTCTCAAGATCACAAAGGGGAAATGGGGATGGGGCAGAATTTCTTCTATGCGAACGTGAAGTAGCGGGGGGTTTACCCTTCTCGAACGCAATAGGTTATGGGATTTGGGGGCAGGTTCGGCAGTAACTCTATGCGAACGCAAGCGTTGGCTCGCGAATGCGAAGGCAAAGGGGGGAGCTAAGCCTTCGCGAATGAGAAGGGTTGATCGCGATTGTGATGGCCATTTGGCCAGTGTTCTTCGCGATCTGGTGACCCCTCCATTTTCAATCTCACAAGTTGTAAACAATTCCACAATTTCAGCCCAAGCCAATCGTCATTCCAATTTAAGGACCATGTCCTTCCATCCTTGTAATTCCAATTTTTCCATTAACAAAACCATCACTTCTTTCTCTACATCTCGAAGAAGACTACCCTTCAAAATAGTTCTTTTCTAGACTTTCGTCAGCTTATCTTCCTCCACATCAGTCTCTTCTTCACTTTCTTCCTCAACTACTTGAACATTCTTTGCTTTCTAGTAAACCTGGTTCTTTTGGACAAAATAGAGTCTCTACCTCAGAAACCTTTCTTTTCTTAGCACTAGGAGTGGGTACTTCCACCTCCTTTGTCTCATCCTGATCTTGAAGGACCAGGTCCATTACCTCTATCTGAATTTCCTCACTTATTTCTCCAACTTTCTTCTTCCCCTTGGCAGCAGCCTTCTTGGCACTCTCAGCTAAGGCATTTTCAAGTTGGCTTCACTCTGCTTATCTATCTCCTTGTAGTTCTTCCTCTTGTGGAAGGAGTCTCCATAGGGATAGAAGAGGCAGTATTTCTCTTCTTGCCATCCATACCCTTTCCAGGGGTTTTATCACCGGAACTCTTCTTCTTTTGGGGGTAGCTATAAATACTTTCTGCAACAAGTTATGAAGTGGTTCTTTCCTAGAAGAAACAGGTTATTGGAACTATTTCCTTAATGTTACCAACCCTTTTAGTTGCAGTGGTGTCATCAAATCCACTCCCTCATTCCCTTTCAATAATTCCTTCCTCATCAGCACTCTCTTCACTCCATAACACCATTGTATATGTTTCTTCATCCAGCCCAACAAAAGTAGGTGAAGTATATCCAGGCACTCTTTCTTCTTCCCTTCCTCTCACATCTGCTTCAACACCCTCACTCTTTTTTTTTTCTTTTTCATTTTTCTGTACCAACAGTCTCTACACCAGTAATAGAACCAATCAACACCAACCTAGTTTCAAGATTTTTTGCAACTATAGAACCAACAACAGAAGATTTTAACCCAGAAGTTACTTGTTCAGTTTCAGATGAAACTGGTTCTTCCTCCTCGGTCGCAGATTGAAAAGAATCATTAGATTTTTTAGTTTCTTCTGCTTGACTAGCCTTTAATTTGTTTAACTTCTTGGATTATTCTTTGCCTGATATTGTTTTACATGCCATCATTTTCACATGTTTTTTTCTTGGGGGCTTGGGTGGGTGAAGGTTCTTTGGGTGTTGAAGAAGGATTCTCATAATCTTTTGGGTTTTCAATTGTGTTTGCCATCTGATCAATTTAGAAAGTTGAAAGGATTTGAGAGAGATTTAAGGTTTTGGTGTTTTGATCTTTCAAAGGTTTGGAGAGAAGAAGAAGGGAAGTCGAATCAATTTGAAGAGGGAAGCGGATGGGTGTATAACGACAGCTTTTAGAGGTTAGAAGTCTTTTCACTTTGGGAGTATCATTTTGAAGAGGCGTTGGACTCCTTCTTAAAAATTTCGACAATTATGGTGCATGAGTATTGGGATGAAACCGGTTCATTTGTAATTGATTTATATAAAAAGCATTTTGGGATAAAGTAGAATTCTTTTTCAGATCATGATTCATATGAAGTTATTTAAACTTATGTGGGTTGTAGAACACATACCTTATAAGTTCGATGAACCAGGTTCTTCACTGAAAGTTCTCTTGTGTAAGATTAAATTTTCCAAGAAAGTAAGGGTAATATCATTAGACATTAGTGAATAATTTTAGTACATGGCACAAGAGTATACTAATAAAGGTATAAGACTGAGAAATATCTAATCTAATAATTTATAATTCATAGATTATCAAACCAATTATTGAGTTAGAACTTTTTAGGTGATCTTAATCAACCCTAATTCTAACATGTTCCTTTTAAAGTGATCCCTACTCAAATCTTTTGTGAAGATGTCAAAAATTTTCTTATCAGTACCATAAAATTTCATAGTGATCAAACCTTTCTCAAAATTATCCCTCAAAAAATGGTGCCTAACATCTTTGTGCTTAGTTCTTTTGTGATGAACCGGGTTCTTGGTCATACCGATTGCACTAGTATTGTCACAAAAGATATGGATACAACATACATCAATTCCAATGTCCATTAATTGTTTTTTAATCTACAACAATTGAGCACAACATAAGGTAGTAGCCACATACTTAGCTTCACCAGTAGATAAGACCATCAAATTTTTCTTTTTGGTGGCCCAAGACAAGACATGAGCCAAGAAAATATGTCATACTTGAAGTACTCTTTCTATCCACAAGAAAATATACATAATCAGCATCATCATATCCTACTAAGTCAAAATTACTACCTTTTGGATGTCATAGGCAAAGATCAGTTGTTCCTTTAAAGTATCTCAAGATCCTCTTGACAACCTTCAAGTTAGTCTCCTTTGGATTTGCCTTAAACCTAGCACAAAGGCCTACACTGAAAATAATTTCAGGTCTACTAGCAGTGAAATATAACAAAGAATAAATTATTCCCCTATACATTTTCTGATCAACAGATGAACCAGGTTCATCCAAATCCAATTTCTTGGATGTTGTTGTATAAGTGTCAATTTCTTTGGTATCTTTCATCCTAAACCTTTTGAGCAACTCTTTGGCATACTTTTATTGATGGATCATAGTTTTATCTGAATTTTATTTAATTTGGAGGCTTAAAAAGAAATTAAGCTCACTCATCATACTTATTTCAAATTCATACCCCATTAGCTTAGCAAACTCTTCACTTAACCTATCAGTTGTTGTTCTAAAGATTATATCATCAACATATATCTGAACAACCAAAAGATCTTTACCTTTTTCTTTCAAGAATAAAGTATTATTAATTTTACCTCTTTTGTAGTCATGCTCAAGCAGGAATTTGGACAATCTTTCCAACCATGCTCTTGGGGCCTGCTTAAGCCCCTAAAGTGCCTCGTCAAACTTGTACACATGCTCAGGACATTCCTTGCTTTCAAAGCCAGGAGGTTACTTGACAAACACTTTTTCCTTTATATAGCCATTGAGGAGGGTACTTTTGACATCCATCTGATAGAGAGTGAATTCCATGTAAGCAGCAAAGGCTATTAGGAGTCTAATTGCTTCCAATATTGCAATTGGAGAAAAAGTCTCATCGTAGTCTATGCTCCCCTCTTGACTATATCCTTGAACCACTAATCTTGACTTGTTCCTTAAAAATTTTCCTTCTTCATCAAGTTTATTCCTGAAGACCCATTTAGTGCCAATCATTATTATGTCCTTGGGTCTTGGTATCGGATGCCAAACGTAACTTCGCTCAAATTGGTTAAGTTCATTTTGCATTGTATTCACCCAATCTGCATCCAGCAAAGCATCATAAAAAATTTTAGGTTCAATAAAAGACAAGAAAACATCAAAAGCACAGATATTCTTTGAAGAAGATCTGGCTTTTATTCCAGAGATTGGATCGGTTATTATGTTCCCAATGGGATGAGAACTTTGATACTTGTAAGGTTTCACAACCAACTAGTTTTCTCTAGATGCTCCTTCATTGTTTTGTTGCTGAGTAACAAGTTCATGGATAGGTTCCCTCGAGGTTTGAGGATCAATTCCTCTCTGGTCAGTTCCCTCTGTCAGGTTGCCCTGGGTAGAAGGATTTGGTCCATCACTTGTTCCTTCTTGTGATACAGCTTCAGGGTGGAATGTGGCTTCATCATTTGAATGTCTTATCTGTCCAATCGCTTCATCATCTTGTTCCTGCCTTTCAGGAAAAATGTTAGTTTCATCAAAAGCAACATGTGTAGTTTCTTCTACACACATAGTTCTTTTATTGTATATCTTATATGCTTTACAATGTGAAAAATATTCCAAGAATACTCCCTCATCACTTCTGAGATCAACTTTCCTACAGAGTCTTTTTCATTATTATGAACAAAGCACTTGCATCCAAATGCAAGTAACTCATAGGGAGTTTTCTCCATAAGAGGTCTAGTCATGCACCTCTTTATGATGTAGCACGCAATGTTCACAACTTCTGCCTAGAATCTATGAGGCAACTTACTAGCAAGTAACATGGTCCTAGCCATTTTCTCTAAAGTCCTATTCTTTCTTTCATATTTCATTTTGTTGTGGAGTTCTAGGAGCAGAAAAATTATGATATGTGCTATTCTCATCACAAAATTCAGAAAACTTAGCATTCTCAAACTCAGTACCATGATCATACCTAATTGATGCAAGTTTATTACCTAGTTATTTTTGAGTTTTTCTAACAAATAAAGTGAATATGTCAAATGCTTCATCTTTAAATATTATAAATAGTGTCCAAGTAAATCTAGAATAATCATAAACAAGCACCATAACATATTTCTTAACATCTCTGCTCAAAGTCATCATTGGTCCACACAAATCATGGACATGTTCCATCGACCTGATAGTACTAGCATTTTCTTACTTGTGAAAGAAGATCTTACCTTACTTCCCCCTTCAATAAGCCTCACAAACTTTATCGTCCTTGAACTTACTGTTTGGCAACCCAACTTGGCAGCCTATTCTTCCCTGGAACAAAATGTTTGTTCCTTAAACTTGTTTTTTTTTTCTACACATTTACTTTTATAGTGTCCAGTGTTACCCCAGTCAGTGCAAATCTTGTTCAGGAAGTGTGAGGTACTTGCTTTCAGGATCCCATTTAGGTGCAAAGTTCCCAAAGCCAAATCTCTCTCTATTGCTACTATGTGTTCTTGTAGCAATGAAAGTGCATCAGAGGACCTGTTCCATTTACATGTTCTATCAAGCTCATGTTTAAACTTTGTAAAGTCCTCTTTCTAGACTCTTACCAGTTCATCCCTTTTGTGTAGCTCATCTTTTAACTTTCCTAATTCTTCTTCTAGTGTGAGTTGTGTGACACTAGTTATTTATTTATGTGTTCCTAACTTTAATTTCAGATTTTCAGATCTAAGTTCTAAGACAGTTGTATCAAGTGCATGAACCTGGTTCTTCAAAATGATATTTTCCTTTTCAGTTTCACCAGCCCTAATTTTCCCATTTTCGCACTCTGCTTTCAAAATGACACACTCATTTGATAGATGTTCCTTTTTAATACTTACATCTTCATACTCATCAATTAACTCCAGTAGCAATTCAGATAATCTTTCTTTATAAAGAAATTTGATTGTATCTTTTAATTGAAGGAAACTTACCTCAGCTTCTTCATCAGGTTCTTCTTCAAATTCTCCAATAGCCAGTAGAGCTCGTTCATCATCATCATCTTCATCAGAACCCTCATCTGAGCTATCTTCCTAAGTAGCGATCATTGCTTTGGTTGATCCTTTATTGTTGCTTTTTTGGGGTTAACCTTTTCCTTCTTCATGTTCATTTTTCCGCTCTTTTCTTTTTCCATTCAATCTCCCACAAAGGATAGTTCTTGATTATGTGATAAGCATTTCCACATTTGTAGCATCCATCAGTCATCTACTTTTCTGGAGCTTTGGCCTTGTTGTAGCTTCCCCTTCTTGAAGAACATTTTTCTCTCCTTAGGTACTTCTTGAAGTTTTTGGTGATCATTACTATCTTATCATCTTCTAAATCAGAACCTTCAGTGATTCTGAGTACCATACTCCTTTCCTTCTTAGGTACATCCATCTTCATGGTTTGCCTCTTGAGCTCATAAGCTTTGAGATTTTCAGTCAACTCATCCAAGAGAAGTGTAGCAATGTTCTTTGATTCCTGAATGGCAGGGATCTTGCTTTCTCAAGTGACTTGTAAAACTCTAGTTAGGATTTTTTCAACCCTTTCTTCTTTAGATGTAATCCTTCCATGAGACCTCAATTCATGTGTTAAGGTAGTGAACCTTGTATACATCTACTGAATGGTTTCTCCATCCTTCATAGCAAGATTTTCATATTGTGAAAACAACAATATTCCTCTTTGTGAGCACGTGATTTTTGCCCCATATGAATTACTCCCATAAATTCAAGAAAATATTTTTATTCTATTATTTGCAATTTCGTAGATTTTTTGTAGGATTTTTGTTAATTGTTTGCATTTTTCTATGCATGTTTGTTTTATTTAAATCATGAAAAATACAAAAAATATCATGCATGTGCATTTAGGTTTTATTTTTACATTTCTAGGTTAATTAGTAAATTATTTATTTTATTAAAAAATGAAATTACCAAAATGGTTTACTTTTGCATTTCTAGCCTTTTAATTTTAAATTAGTGGTTTCTTTTTTAATTTAGGAGTAATTAAATTTTATAAATATTATGGTGAATAATTAGCTTAATTGTGTAAGTTAATTTAGTTTAAGAGTTTAATTTAGGTTTTAATTAATTGAAAGGGAAAAGAAAACATTTATAAAAGGAAACAAAAAAGAGAAGAAAAATTGGGCATTTGATTTAAAGACCCAAAATTGGGCTAGGTCATTAAAAAACCCAAACCAACCCTTCTACCCGCCCAAGTCCACCACATACTTGGTCCAAGCCATTCAAGTATCAAGACAACTAAAACGACGTAATACGGGGGAATACTACGTCGTTTTGAGTTCAGGTGTTTAAAGAGATCCTGGCCCTTCAGCTTATTTCATCCAACGGCCAGGGAAGCCTCACCATTTTTGTTTAAAATTGTCTGAAGACCCCAGAACAACCTAGGACCACGATCAACTTCTCCTTCATCTCTCTCAAGCCAAGAACCCTACATCCGCTGCCCCCAAAAATCTCACCAGCCTAGCCGGTGGCGTAACCTCAATCTGACCCCAAATCTCTACCACACAACCACCACCTACCATCGATTCCTAGTCCACCACCTACCGTTAGGGGGGTCGGGTTCGAAGGAGACGATAATCTGGAAGAGGGGGGGCGTTGTTTGAGAGAAGATGTGCAGCTTTTCAGTCTTTTATTTCAGAGTCTTTTTTTTCTTTTTTTTCAGATTTTAAGCATTACCTTATATGTAGAGTCTAGGTTTAGGTGTATTTTTGTGTATTTTGCCAATTAGTCCCTAGGTCTTTTTGTGTTAAGTCCTTAGGGTCTTTTTTATTTGTTTTTGGTTCCATAGAAGAGTCTAGAAGGGTCACTAGGCTTAATGGATTAATTCGAATTGGGCCAAGAATTGGGCTCTAAAACTCTTAAAATTGTGATCCAACACCATAATTGACTCCTTTTTAAAATAAGATAAAAATACTACACAATGCAAAAGCTAACATGAAACTATTATATATTTTTTGTATTTTCAAGATTATGTAAAGAAAAAAATAAGGTACTATTTTTGTATATTTTTATTTAAATTTATGAAAGATACGTAAGCTAAAATATTTTTTATAATTTTTCATTTTTATGACGAAAATAAAGTAAAGAAGTCAAAAATAGTTGAAATAGCTATATTAGGCCTAAATTAAATATTTACATGCTAAAATATAAAAAATCTTGGGGAGGGTCAAAAATCACATGTCTACAGCTGCCCTCTTTGACTGGAAACGCGAAGCGTTTTCGGACAAAGAACGACTAGACAGTTATTTTGACCCGACCCTTATTTAAAGAGACCAAAACTAAGAAAAAAGAGGAATGTGACCGAGCCCTGGTATCTGAGCTACCTACATATCCTTGGATATAAAGGAATCAGGCCACGTGTAGTTCAGAAGTGAGTGCGCTGATGGAGTATATTGAGGTGGAGAACCGATTGAGGTGTCATCAAGGTTCTGGTCTGCGGTCCTGTTATTACATCAAAAATCAAAAAAAATAAGAAAGACTAGCAAGGCTGTCAACTGTGAGTTACAAGATTCCTATCTATAAGTCTTCTGAAGCTTGATCTCGAGTCTTGAATGGTTCTTCATGCAGACTTTGGATTTGAACCCTGATGCTTGCTAGTTGCAGGTGCTAGTTCATTCTTCCTTAGCTTTTCGGACCAAACCCGGACACCACACCATGCTTGTGACTTCAGTCATGTCTTAAGCAGCTCACATCTTCCATCAACTTCTGCATTTGGATTAACTTTTTGCCCTTGTCCTTTTTCATTATTAACTAACTTCTGTTGATCACCTCGGACTGTTGACTCGCATTATTGCCGTGAGCTTCTTTTGTTGCTGACTTGAATTACATTCTGAAGTGAATTCTCTTATTCTCCAGGTGGACGCCTGATTACCGACACTTAAATTGTTTCCCTTCCTTAAAACTGGTGTTGTTCTCCCTTGCTCTCCAGGTGGGCGCCTGATTGCCAAAACTTTAACTATATTCCCTTGATTTCCAGGTGGGCACCTAATTACCACATCCTTAGTTGTACTCCCTTGCTCTCCAGGTGGGCGCCTGAATACAATATTTGAACTATACTCCCTTGCTTTCCAGGTGGGCTCCTAATTACCAAAACCTTAGCTTTACTCCCTTGCTCTCTAGGTGGGCGCCTGATTACAATGCTTGAACTGTATTCCCTTGCTTTCCAGGTGGGCGCCTGATTGCTGAAACTTGAAATGTACTCCCTTGCTCTCCAGGTGGGCGCCTGATTGCCAAAACTTGAACTATATTCCCTTGCTCTCCAGGTGGGCGCCTGATTGCCAAAACATTAACTATATTCCCTTGCTCTCCAAGTGGGTGCCTGATTGCCAAAACTTTAATTGTATTCCCTTGCTCTCCAGGTGGGCGCCTGATTGCCAAAACTTTAACTGTATTCCCTTGCTCTCCAGGTGGGCGCCTAATTTCCAAAACTTGAACTGTATTCCCTTCCTCTCCAGGTGGGCACCTGATTGCCGAAACTTCAACTGCATTCCCTTGCTCTCCAGGTGGGTGCCTGATTGCCAAAACTTTAATTGTATTCCCTTGCTCTCCAAGTAGGCGCCAGATTGCCAAAACTTGAGCTGTATTCCCTTGCTCTCCAGGTGTGCGCCTGATTACCAAAACTTGAATTGTATTCCCTTACTCTCCATGTGGGCGCCTGATTGCCGAAACTTGAATTGTATTCCCTTACTCTCCAGGTGGGCGCCTGATTGCTGAACTTTAACTATATTCCCGTGCTCTCCAGGTGGGCGCCTGATTACCAAACTTGAACTGTATTCCCGTGCTCTCCAGGTATGCGCCTAATTACCAAACATGAACTGCATTCCCGTGCTCTCCAGGTGGGCGCCTGATTGCCAAAACTTTAACTGTATTCCCGTGCTCTCCAGGTGGACGCTTGATTGCCAAAACTTTAACTGTATTCCCGTGCTCTCCAGGTGGGCACCTGATTGCCAAAACTTTAACTGTATTCCCTTGCTCTCCAGGTGGCCACCTGATTGCTGAACTTCAACTGTATTCCCGTGCTCTCCAGGTAGGCGCCTGATTGCCAAAACTTGAACTGTATTCCCGTGCTCTCCAGGTGGGTGCCTAATTGCCAATACTTTAACTGTATTCTCTTGCTCTCCAAGTGAGCGCCCGATTGCCAAAACATTAACTGTATTCCCTTGCTCTCCAGGTGGGCGCCTGATTGCCAAAACTTCAACTGTTCATCTGAAACTGCTGCCTTTGAACCTGATTACAACAAAATAAAAGAAATTTTCCTGCCCCAGTTTGGTGATGGGCGCATCTATGAGTGTTAATTGAATCATGTCACCAAATATCTTTATGAATTTGAAAGCTAAATCCCATTATCCAGGAGGGTCCTGAGAACTCCTAGTTAAATGATAGTTTTAAATCTAAATTATATCTTCTAAAGGTGTGACTTCCACTAAATCTTATTATCTAAGAGGATCTTAAAACTACATCACATTATCCAGGAGGGTCCTGAAAATCAACAATCAGATCTTATGTTAAAAGTGATAATTTTTACGGCTGAATTATAATACCCTTCAACAAAACTTACGCTAAATCTTGTTATCTAATGGAAATCTTCAAGCTAAGTCCCATTATTCAGGAGGGTCCTGACAATTTCGAATTGTTTCCTATCCTAAGAATGAAAACTTCAAAGCCGACTTATATTTCTTTGGGGTAAGACTTATGCTAGATCTTGTACTCATGATTGTTTTGAATTTTAAACTAGGTCCCATTTTCCAGGAGGGTCCTGATAATTTACGGTCAAACCTGTCTGGTACTTGCTTTTCCTTACGGAGGGTTTCTTCGAAACAAACGAAATTTTCTGCCCCTATTTCCAATCAAGAAAAATCTTGTCAGTTTTAAAATATGGTGGTTGGTTTGTGGCCTTGACTTTGAGGACGTTTGCTCTTTCGCTTCCCACGATAACTTTGATTTCCACTCGAAAACCTTGCTTGTTTATTTACCAACCACTTTCTTTGTCACCCGTATCACAGAAAATACCTTTTCTCCGTTCATACACAATACCTTCTATCTGTTGTATTGCTCATGAACTGACATTTACCAAACCTTTGTGTCTCACATGAATCCCAAAGCACGTCTATTACCACCGACTCAGTGCGTATGCTATTCCTTCTTGACTTAAACCACTGGCCTTGGCCTTGAGGTCTATTGCTCCATCACTTGCCATAATAACTTTGATTTCTGCTTGGAAGACCTTGCTTGTCACTGGTTAACCACTTTCTTTTGTCAATTTTATCACAGAAAATACCTTTGATATGTTCCAAGCCAACACCCTCTATCTGTTGCATTGTTCATGAATTGACATATACCGATCCTTTGTATTTCACATGAATCTCAAAGCACGTTGATTGTTACCAAGTCAGTGCGTTTGCTGCTCTTTTCCTGACTTATGCCACTTTGATATGCTAGCCAGATCCCATTTTGTGCAATTGGAAAGATAGTGGCAAATTTTGAAGTCATTTCTCACTTGTTTTTCCCAAACAGACTCAGGAAGAGGAAGTAAACAAGACAAAAGGAACAGAATAAAGGACAATGGAACGAGACGATTCCTAACAAGAAAACTACAAAGTAGAAACTTATCAGATGTGGATACCAACTCTAATGACCATGACATGCACCTTTGGAGTAAGTGGCCTAATCTGTCAAGCAAGTCTGATGTTCAGCTCTTGTTATACCCCTAAACCGTGAAATTGGGCTTCAATGCTCCGATTATCCAATTTGATTGACAATCCTTATTCGACTTGTAGTGCCCGAAAGGTTTTCACTATCAAGCCTCTCTCATTTTGTTATTTCTCTCGACTCACCGTCGCCTTATGGTGGTCGTGAAGGTTTTCACCGATAAGACTCTCTCATTTTTGTTTTCTTTGTGTAGCATAGAGTGCTGCCCCTGGTGCGAATCATACCTCAATCTCGCTTGACTTGGCATTCTCAAGTATTGGTCAGAATGTCTTTCTTTGGATCGTAATGTAGGCTTTTGGATAGGGTTAGAAAGAAATGATATCAAAAGGCTCAAAACCACTTGAATGGGTTCAAAATTACAACTCTTGGAATCAGATTTCTTACAACAATCACAACTTTCTGCCCCAGTTTCTTTGCTTGGGGAATTTTGAATTTTTATTTTGATGGGACCGAACCATGAGGCTGCCTACGTATCCTTAAAAGGAATCAGGTCGAACGTAGTTCATGACATAGGAATTGCTTCGTTTTTGTACTTTTCTCTCTCGCTCTTTTTCTCTTTTTCTCTTTTTCCCTTTCTTTTCTTTTCTTTACTCTTTTTCCATTTTTTCTTTCTCTTTTTCTCTTTTTTTTCTCTTTTTTCTCCCTTTTTCTGTATCATATTTCTAAACTCTACTTCTAATTCCAAAAGAGGGATATGAAAAAAAAATAAGGCTCAAAGGGGTGACAAAGGATAAAGTATTTAGATAGCAGAATAAAATGTCTTCACCATTCCAATCTTCAAATCATACCAAACACAAACATCACAATTAAATAAACCAAAGAGATCATACGTAATATCTTTTGACTGCATCAGAATTGATAGCCATATCCATATATGGGCCTTCTACATTTGTTAAATACAAAGCACCATTGGACAACACTCTCGTTACGATGAACGGACCCTGCCAATTTGGGGCGAACTTGCTTTTTGCTTCAGCCTGATGTGGACAGATATGTTTCAATAGTACTTCTTTTATCTACCCCATTTTCACACAATTCGGGCTTTGTGATCTCAAAATCCCTTCACTTATTTCCTCAAATGTCCATATCATCTCCCAAATTGCTTCACAATTAAACTAACTTTTTAAAACCAGGCTGAGAGTTACGCATGCATGTCATATCACTAGAGTCAATAGGAAAAGGACTATAAAAAGAAAAGAGAACTAAACAAAAACGACTAGAAATAATAGAAAACAGAAAATTGCATTGGACAGATGGTGAATGGGTTTGAACAACAAAACAAGCAAACTAAACTGGGGTTACAACCCTGGAACAAACCTAGACAACACTAAACGAGCTACTGCGACTAAACAAACTAGGAAAAATAAAAGGATAGAAGGGTTTGAGTCACAAGACAATATCTGGATTACAACCCTGAAAATTACCCGGACAACAGAAATGACAACAAAATAAACCGCCAAGACTCCACCCCAGCTAGCCAAAAGAGGAGCATCTTTCCAATTACCAAGCTCTGCATCTTAGCCACTGAGTTCAACATCAACATTGCTAGAACCTTCACAAGTCTTCCTCTCATTGTCTTTAGCAAATTGCTTTTGGGTCCCTTTGGCCGGCTCATTCTTATGCTCAACTTTTGGAACCAAGAGTGATAGCGCTGAAAGCTTTGCGGAAACTGGCCCTCTGAGGATCTTAGAATAGTTCTCATATTCGTTTTCCACATGAATCATGTCCTCCATATGCGTCTCAGGCAATGGACTTTGGATGGTATCTGCTGCATTTGGATTTTGCGCGGTAATGTCACCTGCGTCAATATGCTTCTAGACTGCTCCTTTCAGACGCCAACACCTTTCTATGTCGTGCCCCGGGGCATCTGAACAATATGCGCACCTTTGAGAAAAATCAAACTTCTTTAGAAGAGGGTTTAGCCTTTTTATCTGAATCGGCTTCAACATGTCCAATTGCCTCAACCTTTGGAATAGTCTGGCATACGATTCTCCAATAGGGGTGAAAGCATTTTCTTTTTTCAGTAGTCTTTTCATTTTATATTCTGGCCTCGGCTGGAACCTTTTGCGAGCAGGTGGTTGATATGCCTGAGGGGGCGGGTGAGACATTTGTGGAAGTGGTGCGGGCCATCGCGGGCCTCGGGGATGTGGAGCATATGGTAGTGTATTGTGGACGGGGTATCGGGGAAGTGATGTGCAATTTTGGGGGTTCTGTGGAGAGAAGTAGCAGTGGGGAGGATTACAAGGATATCTATGAGGTCGATATTGAGGTTGAAAGCATTTAGCAAGAACGACCACTGGATCTTGTCGTCGGCGGGGCTCAGCAACATCTTTTCTATCAATGGGAGGACTGTCCTGAACAACTTGTTCGTTCCATCTGAGCCAAAAATCATTAAAACTATCCTTGGGTTTCTTTTCCATCTGAGATAGGGAGGAGCGGTCTAGGACAATGTCTATATTGTACCAAAAACGTCGCATAAAATCTTGAGCTACGTCACCCAATATGTGCCACTTACCGACATCTTGACGATTATGCCATTCCAAAGCTGCCCCAGTCAAGCTCTCACTGAAATACGCCATCAACAAATCATCTTTCTCACCAACACTTCTCATTTCACTGCAATAATCCCTCAAATGGGCTACCAGATCTCCGTACCTATCATATAAGTTAAACTTTGGCATTTTAAACCCTGCAGGAAGGAAAACGTCCGGGAACATACACAACTCTTTGTAAGACATGTTAACCTGGTCTCCCATCCCTTACATGTTCTTTAAGGACTGTTCTATGCTTTTCAGTTTCCTGGATATCTCGTCTCACCCTTCTTTTCCCATGACTTTTTCATGTTCAACATGAAGCTCATCCCGAGGGCTCTTCTTGTATGAGTCAGGAACCTTGTGGGCAACCTTTGCGG
This sequence comes from Nicotiana sylvestris, assembly GCF_000393655.2. Lineage (NCBI taxonomy): Eukaryota > Viridiplantae > Streptophyta > Magnoliopsida > Solanales > Solanaceae > Nicotiana > Nicotiana sylvestris. The sequence goes on from NC_091063.1 coordinate 112,192,824, forward strand.
GGTAGTATTGGGCATCATGAGCTTTGAGTGGATATTCATTGTTGGGAATAATGGATATGACAGGAGGGCAATTTTGGGGAGAGGTAATTGGAGGATGAGTGATAGAGCTACTAGGACGGTTGGGAAAGCTGTGATAAACGGGTGGATCTGGAGAGTATGGGAGATCATCCGGCACTATGACCGGAGTTTGGGTAAATGAAGCATCTAAGAGGCTAGGAGGTGGCGAGGGTGGTGCCTTCCTAGTCATCCAGGCTTGATACATGTCCATCATGTGTTGTCTTAACATCCTTACCTCATCAGCCAAACCATGGTTCTATTCAACCAACTGCTTTCGGGTACCGGTATCAACCAACCCAATTTTGTTGTTGTCTACCATTGCCTTTTGACCTTATGTTGTGGAGAGGATTTACTACTTCGAGAACCACAAACCAACCACCTTTCTGCTATGAAGATATCAAAAGGAACAAAATGGGGTCATCCCGTTAACGTTAGGGCGTTTAACAGATAGACAACCGCACATTGGGGATGCAAGGCACCTAAGCAGTTAACCATTTTTATTATGCATTTGATCGGTTGCTTGCGTCATCCCGGCTTTTCCTAATTTCCATTTGCAACTTCTTCCTCTCTTTTTTTTTCACTCATGCCTTTCTTTGCTTGATTTCTCGTTGCTCTTTATTCTCTTATTTCTCCCTCTTGCTTTGTCATTGTTTCCTTCCTACAGTTTCTTGCTTTCTCTCTCTCTTTTTCTTTTCTTTTCTCTCTTGTTTTTCCCCTTTTTCTCTCTTTTTTTTTCTTTTTTTTCTTCTCTTTTGTTCTTTTGGTTATGATCGAATCCTATGGAGATTGCCTACGTATCATGACCCTGCATGAATCATATCTTTGCGTAGTTCTGGGGGGATAAGTGTAAAAATAAGTAATAAAATATTTTGGAGATTTTCATAAAAAGAAAATGCTTTGATTACAACGACTTGAAAACTAACAGACTCAAAAAGACACTAACAGACTTTGATGAAAAGATGAAAATACAAACTCAAAACAAACTAACAGACTCCAATAGAAAATGAAAATACAGACTCGAAAACAGACTAACAAACTCCAATGAAAATCACGAATACATCAACACCTCAACTGCTCTTGGGGCCCGCGAGACATCATTCGGTCTCGCCACGGGCCTACGCGCTAAATCCCCTTGGAGGTGGTAGAGATCTCCCATTATCTGGCGGACAAAGGTCACCAAAGTGGCAAAGAACATGGATCTAGTCATACCCTCACAACTACTGCACTTCATCGCGTTGTAGTCGGCGATCCTTCTAACTCTCTCTCTCTCTTATGACACCCTTTCCTTGCAACAAACGCCCAATCTGCTGGGCCCTGACTTTCAAAGTTTGTTTGGCTACATGATTCTGTACCGCACTGTTTCCCGACTTTTTATCGGGAACCCAGTTCATCAGGCACACGGTTGGTACGTCCCATACGCCGGGAGACACGAGGCCCTGGTATATTTTCTGTTATTATTAGTTATATAGCTGTAGTTTAGTGCCAAATATATAGTTTATATTTTTTACTTTGTGCAGGCGATTGGATTTCATACCATCTATCATATGGGGCAGCAGATGCAGAGTTATGTCCACGATCCTATGGCCATGCAGGAGTATAATCGTCGATTCATGGATTTGCTAGCATTTCTTCATAAGCTTCATCTATCTCCGTTTGTGATTCTGCAAGTCCATAATTTCTTCTTTCCAAACAGATCCAATCTCTGAAGAGTACTGATTTTTTCAAGCTCTCCCTCCTAGACGCTCTATGATCACCGATTTGAAGTCTCGCTTGACTGAATGCGCTCTCTGATGCCACTGTTGAAGCTTGAACACTTAAAATATCTCGATCCATCCTTGAAAGAACCGGATAGTGTTTTTGTTTGTCCTTCCACCATTCCAAAACATCGAAGGAGCCGTCAGGATTCTCTGATTCACATCCCTGCGACAAATAAACTTGAAGCTCATTTAGTTGTGAACTATCACCAAAATTATCACTTTCAGAACCCCTGAACTCCGTCCAAGAACTAAGGACTTTTAGGCCCGCAGTTCTTTTAGATGCTTGCGAACTAGACGAAGGAGGAGTTGGAACATTTGGTCAAGTTTGATCTAAGGCAAGTTGATAAGCATTATAAATAGTTTGAGCATTTATTTTAATTGAGGCTTGTACATCTCCAAGTGTAGCAAATTCCTCAGCTGAAAGTGATAAAGCGTTATAAATTTTTGAATACCAAAAGTCTACAAGCATTTTAACATTACTCCAATCTTGATTTGTAAGGTGCTCATCATAATCATCATCACCATCAACTACACGAGCATTATACGTTGCGCTTATTGGGTTCCTATATTCATATGCAACAACTAAACTTTCATACATGTAATTCCATCTAGTCGGACAAGGTTTAGGAACCTTTCTTTCTCTAAGGCCAAATTCATAACATTTTTTAAAATAGTCTCTAAGTCTTTCTAACTGCGCCATTGCTGTATAACAGTGTTCTCTTTCAGCCTTAAATTCTTTCGCCTGCTTGATCATTTTGTTCTCAATGGTGATGACCCTTTCCTTCAACCCCGCAACCTCATTGTCGTATTTCTCTTTTAATTGTTTAACCAGACGCGCTCATTCTTTCATATTCTTAGCCAATTTTGTTCGAGCCCTGGCTAGTTCACCATCTGCTTTGTTCAAATCAAAACCATGCTCATCCACCTTCTTCCTAAGGTTCTTTATAAGCTTTTCATCCTTTGCACTTCTGGCGGGATTTTCAGTTGCTGTTTTCATTTCTCGAATCTGGGCTTGAAGGGCCTCATTTTATTTGGCAAGCTTTTACCTTTCACCCTCATCCGCCGCAGCTTGCAAACCGTTCTTGAATTGGAGATCCCTGACTTGCTTTTCCGGCCTTCCTATTATGGCCTTGTACTCATTCTCCTTGGCCAACCAAGCTCACTGTTCTTGCGACGCCTCAACGAATTCTTGAATGTGAGGCTTTTTGGCTGGTCTTTCCGGTTCGGCCCTTGCAGTTTTCTTCTTTCTATATTAGGCAAGGTAGGCGGGTGAGACCTTACCTCTAGATAGGTCATGCACTCAAGTGTTCGCTGTCAAATACTGACCCTCGTTCCAAATAGAACGAACTATTTCTTCATGAAATTGGCCATCGGAGCTAACCTCGACCGCATAAACACTAAGATTTTCATCTAGGTGCATCACCTGGCACCTTCCCAACTGTCTCATCGTCTGGTATGCAGTGTAAGGCTGAATGCCTCGAAGACCCATTAGGAGGAAGTAAGGACCGGTGGCGGGCATATACACAATTTCTTCAATAGGAAGCCAACCCAGTGTCCATTCTATTTGCCCCGCAATGATGGAGCAAAGGCGGGATACCCAATCTCCAAATCCTTCTGGTGACTTGAACCCTGAAATACTTGTGTTGAACTCTTCAATGCAACTTTTCTCTACGGACCTATAACTCATATACTGAGGGCGGTGACACAGGTGTTCGATCATCCACATTTGTAGTAGCAAATTGCATCCCTCGAAGAAATCTGCCCCAGCTTTACAAGCTGTGAGAGCTCGGTATATCTCAGACACTATCATAGGGGCAAGGATGCTCTTAGCGTTGGTAATCAAGAATTTGACGACTCCAGCCACCCACAGATCGATATTCCCATCTTTCCGCGGGAACACCACGAGGCCTAAGAAAGCTACCATGAAGGCGAAACGCCTATGCTCATCCCATTTTGCTCGGTTCCCTTTGCCACAAACCCCGCTTTCCGAGTTGTCGAATCTTCCTACATACCCGTACCTCTGGTATATGAAACGTAGAGTGGAAAAACCGTCCACCAACTCAGAGTACAGGATTCCCTTGCTTATTTTTAGCAAATCCATGAATTTGTGAGAGTGAACGGCTCTTGGAGCTATCAGATACTTTTGCCTCAGACCTTCAATACTTCCCATATAACCTGCTATCTCTTCTAAGGTGGGTGTGAGTTTAAAATCCGAGAACTGCAAGACATTGTGAGCTGGTTCCCAAAACGTAACCAACGCCTTTATGATGTCTCCTCTATGCATGATCTTCAACAACCCGGTGAGACTTCCCAAGTGTAGATTGACCTTATCTTGCTCTGATTTACCCAGATTTTCCCACCACATATGCAACTCCAAAGGGATCTTGTTCATGACTATTATTGGCAAACTTTGACTCGTGCTCATTCTGCATATTTATTAGGGTGATTAAGCAAAATCAAGACTCATTTGGCTCAAAAACAAAGTTAACACTATTTTTCTCTCTCTTTTTTTCAAATTTTTATTTCAAAATAAAACTCGGCTTTGCAAATACGGCCTTTCAGCACTACCGGGGAGAAGATTTTAAGGTTGTGCTTGTTAACCGGCCAAAATGCCAAAACAGAGACCAAAGGTGGTTGTTCTTGCAAAAACAGCCTTCCGGCGCCCTTTGGGGACATTCGGCTATTCTCGACAAGAATGGCTTCACCTTACTTATTTCCAACAAAGTAATAAAATTTGGTGCCTTTTGGGCTATTTTTGCAAAAAGGAAGTTGGATCCGATGGGGGTTGCCTACGTATCCCACATCCGGTAAGAATCAAACTGGCGTAGTTCGGGCAATTTTGACAAAACAAAAACCAACTTTTTCTTTTTTTTCAAAACAAAACAAAAATTTCTCTTTTTTTTTTTCTTTCAAAATTTCAGCAGAGTTTCAGTATATTTTGGAACATCGGTTTTTCAAAAACAAACAATTATCTCTCTTAGCCCTCACATTGACTTTCCTTCTCTCAACCTTTCCCCTATAAGCCGGTCAACATGAAAATCCGAAGCAAATGAATGCACAAGTAGCAAGTAGGATGCATCAGGATGGTCTTTTTCATTTCGGGTACACCTCTCCTAGACAGACACAACCCCTGTGTTGAGTCTCCAAAGTCAAATGCACATGATGCAGATAAGCGTTCCTACTAGGGATCCGGCATGAGGCTTTGTTATACTAGGTATAAAACCTAGGTTTATTGTTCTAGACCTGGCTTACCCGAGCGGACAACTCGAGCCGGGGGGAGGGGCAACGTACTGGGAATACAGAAGCTTCACCGGCTTTGTAACTTGTCTGAACCTCGTTCTAAAATGGGATAAGACTCTAGACAGAAAAGAAGTCACACGAAGTGCACCCTTCTCCATGATTTAGAAGACTCAGAAGGAAGAAGGGTTTCGTAGCAGTTTATACACAGTTCACAGAATATCAAAGCGGTAAAAGCAACACTTAGCACATTAGGCCCAAACATGTAATAAAATCAGATAATAAATAAAGTCAACTATAACAATTCATCTAAGCTCGAATTCTGAACGTTGAACCAGAGATTCTAGGTTCGTCATCCCCAGCAGAGTCGCCAGAGCTGTCACACCTCCTTTTTACCTACACCCCCGGAAAGGGAGTATAAGGGAGTTTTTTCCAACTTAAAGTGACAATCGAAATGGGATTTATTCATTTAATGATTCAGAACCGCTTGGGATAATTTTATGGTGTCCCAAGTCACCGGTTCAAAAATCCCGAATCGAGGAAAAGATTGACTCTGTATTACAGTCCGCGAATACAAAAAGCTGGGTAAGGAATTCTGTTAACCCGGGAGAAGGTATTAGGCATTCCCGAGTTCCGTAGTTCTAGCACGGTCGCTCAACTGTTATTATTGGCCTATTATCTGATTTTAAAACACTTTTGAACCTATGTGCATTTTAACTTTAAACCGCTTTTAATTATTTTAACGAAGATTTCAACGTCATCCAAAACACATCTTTGGACCACGCCACATGAAATGCACTCGCATTCCGAGACACATTTTATTTAACGCTGTTAAGATTTGGATTTGGGTCGTAAACAAGCATATATGCAAAGAAGAAGAAAAATATCGCATTCAACTCAATAAATACCAAGTGCAAAGGATTTTTAAGAGAGCAAGGTGCGAAAAGGACCTCTAACGAGTAAACATTCCCTGCAACGTTAGAATCAACATCTGACCCTTAAGATCGGAAACTCGAACAGCGACCTCGACAACAGTCCGAATCAACCCGAGATAGCTCTAAGATTCAAACAGACTCCATTGTTTTCGAAGCAAAATTCAAAACAAAAGAAAAAAACTATTTTTGTGTGAATCTGTCCGTGCTCCTTTCTCTTCCCTGTTTCGAATTTGCAGAGTTGTTTGTCAAGCAGTGGTGAAATCTGGCGATAGCGGCGGTGGCCAAAAATGGAGCTTAAAGGGTGGTCGTTGTGGCTGGTTTGGTGGTTTTGAGATGGGGTTGTTTGGGTTAGGGTGACTGAAGGACACGAGGTTTCAGGGGGGGTCTTGTATGTGTTCAGTGGCGGATGCTAAAGTCTTAAGCTCCTAGGGGTCTTTCATGGTTGAAGCTCAAGGTCAAATGGTTATTGGCGTCTGGAGAACATGAAATCAGGGGGGTCGGGTTCGAATGAGACAAAAATATGGAAGGGGGGGTCGTTTGTGAGAAGCTGCGCAGCTTTTCAGTCTTTTTTTTTCTTTTTTCAGATTTTAAGCATTACCTTATATGTAGAGTCTAGGTTTAGGTGTGTTTTTGTGTATTTTGCTAATTAGTCCCTAGGTCTTTTTGTGTTTAGTCCTTAGGGTCTTTTTTATTTGTTTTTGGTTCCATAAAAGAGTCTAGAAGGGTCCCTAGGCTTAATGGATTAATCCGAATTAGGCCAAGAATTTGGCTCTAAAACTCTTAAAATTATGATCCAACACCGTAATTGACTCCTTTTTAAAATAAGATAAAAATACTACACAATGCAAAAGCTAACATGAAACTATTATATATTTTTTGTATTTTCAAGATTATGTAAAGATAAAAATAAGGTACTATTTTTGTATATTTTTTATTTAAATTAATAAAGATACGTAAGCTAAAATATTTTTTGTAATTTTCCATTTTTATGATGAAAATAAAGTAAAGAAGTCAAAAATAGTTGAAATAGCTATATTAGGCCTAAATTAAATATTTACATGTTAAAATATAAAAAATCTTTGGGAGGGTCTAAAATCACATGTCTACACATCATACCCCGCCAACCCTGCTTTCATTCCGCCGTTGGCTCAATCCCAAGAACAACCCACTGTTGATTCATCTCCAGGCTTCCCCATTTACCACCACTACCAGGGCACCACTTCCCAAACCCTACAAGCACCACCACCCAAACCAGTCCCATACCCTCCTCCACCAGCCACCCCTGTCTTCGTAGCACCCCCACCCGCTACACTCCATCGATCTTCCAGTGAGCCCTTATTCCAAACCCAGGATATCCAATACTACCCCCAGAGCCTACCTTCAAGGCCATAGAGCATTACTCCTATACTCCTCATTTTGACCTCCCTGTCGAGACTGAGAAACCACCTAAAAACCCAGAGCATGAGAAGATGTTCAGGAAAGTTAGAAGCCTGGAACAGTCATTCAGAAATATGTAGGGATTGGGAGGCTAGGTGAGCGTAGCTTACAAGGATTTGTGTCTATTTCCCGATGGTCAGTTGCCGGTGGGATATAAGATGCCAAAGTTTGATTTGTATGACGGGCACAGAGACCCGGTGGCCCATTTGAGGGGATTCTGTAGTAAAATGAAAAGAACCGGTGGAAAAGATGAGCTATTGATGGCGTACTTTAGCCAGAGTCTGAGTGGCTCGGCATTGGAGTGGTACACTTGTCAGGATCATGGCAGATGGTATACCTGGGATGATTTGGCCCAAGCATTCGCTCGTCATTTCCAGTACAACATCGAGATTGTTCCAGATCATCTGTCTTTGACTAAAATTGAGAAAAAGTCTAGTGAAAGTTTCAGAGTATGGTTTTCGAGGAGAGAACAAGCGGCAAGAGTTAACCCCCCGATTGAGGAAAGTGAAATGGTGGAGTACTTTCTACACGCTCTGGAGCCCACCTACTTTGGCCACCTGATATCGGTCATAGGCAAGTCTTTCAACGAGGTAGTAAAGATGGGTGGCATGATGGAAGAAGGGCTTAAATCAAGCAAAATTATGAGTTACTCGGCTATCAAGGCAACTACCCAAGCTATTCAGAAAAGTACTGGAGGAGTGATTGGAAAGAAGAATAAAGAAGATGTGGCAACAATTGATTCAGGACCACGGTTTGGACCCAGGGGCCCGTCACACCAATATACCCAGCCTCGACCCCATCATTGAACCTGCACCCAAACCCCATATAATTCACCCCAACACTACTTCTCGTCACCAGACCCTCATATTTTTGTCCACCACACCCAGATATATACTCAACCTCCTGCCTATGCACAATGGCGCACCCCAACCCCACAAAACACCTACCCAGCTCCACAAAATGCTTACCCACCCCCACGAGCCTACCGAAACCTTGTCGGCCCAGGTTTTTGGCCCAATCGAACATTCAAAAATGAGAGGTTGTAGCGGAAGAAAACCTTCACCCCATTAGGGGAGTCCTATACTAGTTTATTTCATAGATTGAGGTAGTTGGATATGCTGAGGCCAATTGAGTCGAAATTGCCAAACCCTCCTCCAAAGAATCTTGATTACTCCATGAGCTGTGAATATTGTTCTGGTACTCCGGGGCATGATACGGAGAAGTGTTGGCACCTGAAAAATGCCATCCAGGAGCTCATTGACATAAACCGGATTGAAGTCCAAACTCCAGAGGCACCCAACATCAACCAGAACCCTTTGCCAACCCATCAGGAAACAAACATGATCGAGATAGTACATAAGGGAGGAGAGCCCAAGAAGCCTTCACAGACCGCCATAATGATTTGGTCCAGTGAGGTCAAGCCAGTTAAAAAATCAGCAGTTGAAGGATCAGTGAACAAGTTGAGCAGGGCAAACGGCAAACCATCTGTGGTAGTCAACGGAGGATCCCCAAGTGATGTTGTGGCGAAGCAAGAAAAGTCAAAATTGGTTGTGCCAGGAGTGGAGAACAAGCCTATAATAATTGTAGAGGGTGCCCGTATGGATCCTATCATCATTAAGCCTGTAACCTGGTTGCCGGTAATCAGCACCAAGGCCATCCCATGGAACTATGAACGGGTGATAGTGACCTATAAGGGAAAGGAAGTGAAAGAAGAAGTCAATGAGGCCCAGGGATTAACTCGTTCGGTGAGATGCTTTGCCCCAGAAGAATTAAGGAAAGCTAAAACACCCAGAGATAATCCAACCCTAGTAAAGAAAGCAGTGACTGAAGAAGAGGCGGAGGAGTTTCTGAGAAAAATGAAGATACAAGATTATTCCATCCGGAGCAGTTGAGAAAGATGCCTGCTCAGATATCCTTGCTATCAATGTTGATCCACTCAGACAAGCATCGTCGGGACCTGATGAAAATTCTGAACGAGGCTCACGTCCCCGACAAAATTTCAGTGAACCATCTGGAAAAGATCGCCAACAAAATATTTGAGGTGAACAAGGTCACCTTCTCTGATGACGAGTTGCCTGTGGAAGGTACTGAACACAACAAAGCTCTCTATCTTACATTAAAATGTGAAGATTCTATGGTCACCAAGGTATTTGTTGACAATGGTTCCAGTGCAAACATCTGCCCTCTCTCTATTCTGAACAAGTTGAAAGTTGATGATGAGAGGATTCACAAAAACAGCATATGCGTCCGAGGTTTTGATGGCAGAGAAAAAGACTCGGTTGGTGATATAGTGCTTGAGTTGACAATAGGACCAGTGGAATTCACCATGGAGTTCCAGGTGTTGGACGTAGTCGTCTCTTACAATTTGTAGTTAGGTTGACCTTGGATTCATGCCGCCAAAGCAGTCCTGTCCATTTTGCATCAGATGGTCAAGTTCGAATGGGATAGACAGGAGATCGTCGTGCATGGTGAAGACAATTTGTGTGCTCACATTGATGCCTCTATCTCGTTCATTGAGTTTGAAGATGACAAAGGGCCTTGGGTCTATCAAGTTTCTGAAGCAGTGACAGTCGAGAAGGTTCTAGAGGGGAAATGTGTTCCAACTACAAAAATAACCTCCGCATCAGTCATGGTGGCCTTTGAAATGCTGAAAAATGGCTTTGTGCCCGGTAAGGTCTGGTGCATCTCTACAGAATATCATACAGCCAGTATCCCTCCCTGAAAATTTGGGTATGTTCGGTCTTGAATTCAAACCTACAGCGGTAAATGTGAAAAGGGCTAAAAGGTTGAAACAGAAGGTGTGGGCACTTCCAAAGCCCATTCCGCGTCTCTCCAGGTCTTTTGTCAAGCCGGGTGCCAGGAAACGCCCAGTGACGACTGTCCCAAGTTCTATGGTTAACATTGATGAGGAGTTAATTGAAAGATTCCATAGGTTGTTTGATGATGTGAACATGGTAGAAGGTGGAGAAGGTTCTAGCAAAGCGGACGTGCAGTTCGTCGGGCTGAATGTAAAGCTTAACAATTGTAAGGCTACTCCTCTCCTTACCCGGAAGGAGTCTTGGTAGTTTGTTTTGTTTCCTTTCTATATGGGTCATTCTAGGGTTATGACCCAGACTTTTATTTTCCGCTTGTTGATGTACAAACCATGTTATCCTTTATTTTAGGGAAATGCAATTTCCCTTTCCATCACTCCTGATAGTTTTATTTTTGTTTTCTTTTCTTCTCTATAAAGTTCCTTTTATACTGGTTTCAATGACATGATATGCGTGAGGAATCTTCGGCCCAGTCTTAAAAGTCAGTCTAATTCTAAAATAATAATCCAAGAAATAGAGTGTGATGACGAATCAAAATATGATGAGGATGAGGCATTTGAAGAGATTAGTACGGAACTAAGTCATTTTGAAGAAAAACCCAAGCCTAACCTGAATGATACAGAAGCAATCAATTTAGGGGACCCAGATAATGTTAGAGAAACTAAGATTAGTGTCCATCTTGAACCACAAATCAGGGAAGAGATAATTAAAGCATTGTTTGAGTATAAAGATATTTTTGCATGGTTGTATGATGATATGCCTGGCTTGAGTACCGATTTAGTGGTCCATAAATTGCCAATTGATCCAGCATTTCCTCCCATTAAGCAGAAGTTGAGTACAAAACTGATATGAGTGTGAAGATTAAAGAAGAGGTCACAAAGCAGCTTGATGCAAAGGTGATTCGAGTCACGCGGTATCCCATGTGGTTAGCCAATGTTGTGCATGTGCCAAAGAGAGATGGTAAGACCAAAGTGTGTGTTGATTACTGTGATCTCAACATGGCAAGTCCAAAGGACAATTTCCCACTTCCAAATATCCACATTTTGATTGATAATTGTGCCAAGCATGAGATTGGGTCTTTTGTGGATTGTTATACGAGGTATCATCAGATTTTAATAGATGAGGAAGACGCGGAAAAGACTGCATTCATCACGCCATGGGGAACATACTGCTATCGGGTCATGCCTTTTGGTTTGAAAAACATTGGGGCAACTTACATGAGGGCAATGACGACCATATTCCATGACATTATACACAAGGAGATTGAGGTTTATATGGATGATGTGATCATAAAGTCCAGGAAGCAGTCTGACCACGTCAGGGATTTGAGAAAGTTTTTCCAAAGGCTCTGCAAGTATAATCTTAAGCTTAATCCGGCAAAGTGCACGTTTGGTGTTCCATCGGGGAAATTGTTGGGATTTATAGTCAGTCGGCGGGGCATTGAATTGGATCCGTCAAAGATCAAAGCTATCCAGGAATTGCCACCGCCAAGAACAAGACCGAGGTGATGAGTCTGTTAGGGAGGCTAAACGACATCAGTAGATTTATTGCTCAGCTCACAACAACTTGTGAGCCCATCTTTAAGTTGCTAAAGAAGGATGTTGTGGTCAAATAGACTGATGAGTACTAGCAAGCATTTGATAAGATAAAGGGGTACTTGTCAAATCCACCTGTGTTGGTCCCGCCGGAACCTAGAAGACCTTTGATTCTTTATTTGACAGCCTTGGATAATTCATTTGGTTATGTGTTGGGTCAGCATGACACCACTGGCCGGAAAGAGCAAGACATCTACTATCTCAGCAAGAAGTTCACATCTTATGAGGTTAAGTATATTCCCCTTGAAAGGACATGTTGTGCCCTGACTTGGGTATCACAAAAGTTGAAGCATTATTTGTCATCCTACACTACTTACCTCATCTCTCGTCTGGATCCTTTGAAGTATATCTTTCAGAAGCCCATGCCCACAGGAAGGCTCGCAAAATGGCAGATCTTGCTCACAGAGTTTGACATCGTATATGTGACTCGGACGGCGATGAAAGCCCAAGCTTTGACCAATCACTTGGCTGAGAACCCAGTGGACGAATAATATGAACCTTTGAAGACTTATTTTCCTGATAAAGAGGTAATGGACATTGACGAGGTCGAGAAGGAGGAAAAGTCCAGTTGGAAACTCTTCTTTGATGGGGTTGTTAACATGAAAGGCGTTGGGATAGGAGTTGTACTCATTTCTAAAACAGGGAATCACTACCCTATTATGGCTCAGCTTTATTTCTATTATACCACAACATGGATGAGTACAAGGCATGCATTTTGGGTTTAAGGCTAGCTGTAAATATAGGAATCCAGGAAGTCTTGGTCTTGGGAGACTCGGACCTTCTGGTGCACCAGATTCAAGGAGGATGGGAGACATGGGATTTAAAGCTTATACTGTATTGACAATGTCTGTATGATCTCTGTCAACGGTTTCGATCAATAGAATTCAAGCACATTCCAAGGATCCATAATGAGGTTGTCGATGCTTTGGCTACCTTGGCATCGATGTTGCACCATCCGGACAAAGCTTATGTTAACCCTCTGCATATTAAAGTTTGTGATCAGCATGCCTACTGTAATGTGGTTGAATAAGAACTTGATGGTGAACCATGGTTTCATGATATCAGGGAGTATACCAGGATGGTGGTGTATCCAGTACAAGCCACAGTAGATCAAAAGAGAACAATTCGTCGTTTGGCAGGTGGATTTTTCTTCAATGGAAGAGTTTTGTACAAAAGAACTCCAGATCTTGGATTGTTAAGATGCATAGACGTTAGACAGGCCACAGCTATCATGACCAAAGTACACTTCGGAGTCCGCAGACCGCATATAAGTGGGTATGTTCTGGCAAAGAAGATTCTTCGAGCAGGTTATTATTGGCTCACCATGGAGCGAGATTGTATTACTTTTGTGCGCAAGTGTCATCAATGTCAAGTACACGGAGATTTGATTCATTCGCTGCTATTTGAATTGCACACAATGTCCGCACCATGGCCATTTGTTGCTTGGAGTATGGATCTCATCGAACCAATTGAGCTAGCAGCATCCAATGGACATAGGTCCATTCTGGTGACCATTGACTATTTCACTAAGCAGGTTGAAGCTAAAACTTTCAAGTCTGTGACCAAGAAGGCAGTGGTCGATTTTGTTCATTCAAATATCAATTGTCGGTTCGGAATCCCAAAGGTGATCATCACAGATAATGGTGCTAATCTTAACAGTCATTTGATGAAAGAAGTGTGTCAACAATTTAAGATTACCTATCACAATTCCACCTTGTACCGCCCCAAGGTAAATTGAGCGGTGGAGGCAGCCAACAAGAACATAAAGAAGATACTTCGGAAAATGGTGCAGGGTTCCAGGCAATGGCATGAATAGTTGCCATTTACATTGTTGGGTTATTGCATTACTGTTTGCACTTCAGTAGGTGCAACTCCTTATTTGTTGGTATATGGCACTAAGGCAGTGAAACCCGTGGAAGTTGAAATTATATCCCTTCGGATTGCCGAAATTGATGATGATGATGAGTGGGTCAAAACCCATCTGGAGCAATTGAGTTTGATTGATGAAAAAAGATTGGCAGCAGTGTATCATAGCCAGTTGTATCAAAATAGAATGGCAAGAGCATATAACAAGAAGGTGCGTCCACGGAAATTTGAAGTGGTTCAGCAAGTATTGAAACGCATCCTTCCACATCAGGCTGAAGCGAAAGGCAAGTTCACCCCAAATTGGCAAGGGTCGTTCATCGTAACGAGAGTGTTGTCCCATGGTGCTTTATATTTAACAGATATAGAAGGCAAATGTGTAGACATGGCTATCAATTCTGATACAGTCAAAAGATATTATGTATGATTTCTTTGGTAAGTTGTGTTTGTTTGTACTTGGCATGTTTTGAAGATTGGAATGACAAGGGCATTTTGTTATGCTATCTAAATACTTTATCCATTGTTACCCCTTTGAGCCTTATTTATTTCTTTTCATACCCCTCTTTAGGAATCAGTAGCGAACTTCAGAAACACGAACACAAAAAGTAAGTAAAGAAGAAAAAGAGAAAAGAAAAGAGAAAGAAAAGAATGGAAAAGAGTGGGAAAAAAAAGAAAAGAAAAGAGAAAAACCACAACAAACAAAGTAATTCCTATGTCATGAATTACGTTTGACCTGATTCCTTTTAAGGATACGTAGGCAGCCTCACGGTTCGATCCCATAAAAATAAAAATTCAAAAGTCCCCAAGCAAAGAAACTGGGGCAGAAAGTTTGGTTGTTGTAAGAGATCTGATTCAAAAAGTTGTAATTTTGAACCCATTCAAGTTGTTTTGAGCCTTTGTGATATGCTTTCTTTCGAACCCTATCCAAAGCCCACATTACGGTCCAAAGAAAGACCTTCCGATCAGTCTTCGAGAGATGCCAAGTCGAGCAAGTATGAGTGTGATTCATATCAGGGGCAACACTCTAGTCTAAGCAGGAAAAATGAAAAATGAGAGAGTTGTATTGGTGAAAACCCTCACGGGTGCCGTAAGGCAATGGAAAACTGAGAGAAATTAAAAATGAGAGAGTCTTATTGGTAAAAACCTTCGCAGGCACCGTAAGGCGACAATGAGTTGAGAGATGAACAAATGAGAGAGGTTTGTTGGTAAAAACCCTTCAGGGCACCGCAGGCCGAACAAGGTCAGTGATTGGGCAAAGAAATTGGGTTACGGAGATCCTGGGGCATAAAGTATGACAACTGAAAGGTGATTGGTTGAACGGGTCGGGCTGATTAATCCAAAATGCATGTCATGATCATTTGTGCCAGCTGCCCCACTCAGATAAGTTCCTTTTCATTTTTCTCCCTTAAATAGTCATCCTATTTCGGTTTCTATTCTTTATTTCTTTACCCTCGAAATCATTGCATTTCATTTCTTTTGGGTTTATTTCTCTAAGGTTTTTCCAATGTCATCTTTGTTTAAGCAAGTAAGAAAGGATTTCAAAGCGTACTACCAACTTCCAAATTGCACAAATCAAAGTGCGGCCAAAGCATCCCAGAGATAGCATGATGTAAAGTGGGAAATAAGGTGTCAGTGAAAGTTCCATTGGTCGAATGGTTTAGTAATCTTGTGGGAGATACAGAGGTTCAGGTAGAAGGGTCAGAAATGTAAAACAACGGTTTGGGTGTAGAGCACTCGGATCATCCAAGGTCATGCGGTTGAGAGTCAGTCAAAAACTCAAACGGTTCTTGGCCAGTTCAAGGCAACCAATCAAAGCAAAGCACGGCAGCGGAGAGACCACCTTCAGCAAGAATGCCACAAACTAACCACCACATTTTAAACTGGCAAGATTTTTCTTTGATCTGAAACAGAGGAAGAAAATTTCATTTGTTTCGGAGAAACCCTCCTTAAGGAAAGCAAGTACTAGACAGGTTCGACCGTAAATTCTCAGAACCCTCCTGGACAATGGGACTTAGTTGAAATTCAACATTCATGAGTAACAAGATCTAGCATAAGATTTACTTTGAGAAAATATAAGTTGCTTTTGAAGTTTTCATTCTTAGGACGAGACTCAATTGGAAATTTTTAGGACCCTCCTGGATAATGGAATTTAGTTTTAAGACCTTCATATATAACAAGATTTAGTGGAAGTCATACCTTTAGAAAATATAATTTTTCTTTAAAACTGCCATTTTACTAGGAGTTTTCAAGACCCTCCTGGATAATGGGATCTAGCTTTCAAATTCTTAGGGATATTTGGTAACATGGTTCAATTAACACTCAACGACGTGCCCATCTACCAAACTGGGGCAAGAAATTTTCTTTGTTTTGTCTGTTTTGTTGAAATTAGGCACCCACCTGGAGAGAAAGGGAGAACAACACGAGTTTCAAGAATAGAAAGCAGTTCAGGGTCAAGCAATCAGGCACCCACTTGGAGAAACAAGGGAGGATAGTTCAAAGGAAAAACAGTTTCAAGAAAAGGACAATGCAAGTTTCAGCAATCAGGCACCCACCTGGAGAACAAAGGGAAAGCAGCAATTTCAGAGGAATCAGTTCGAGTTGGAAATCAGGCACCCACCTGGAGAACAAAGGGAAGATAGTTCAAGTGTTGGTAATCAGGCGCCCACCTAGAAAACAAAGGGAAATCAGCAATGTTCAAATGAAGACAGCAATTAGGAGTCCACCTGGAGAACAAAGGGAAACAGTTCGAGTCTCAAGGAAAAATAGCGCAAGTGTTGGTAATCAGGATTCCACCTGGAGAACAAAGGGAAAGCAAGCCAAGTGTTGGTAATCAGGAGCCCACCTAGAGAACAAAGGAAAAGCAATGCAAGTGTTGGTAATCAGGAGCCCACCTGGAGAACAAAGGGAAAGTAATTCGAGTATTGTTAATCAGGAGCCCACCTAGAGAACAAAGGGAAAGCAGCAATGTTCAAAGGAAGACTGTGCAAGTTCGGCAATCAGGCGCCCACTTGGAAAACAAAGGGAAAACAAGTCAAGTGTCTGTGGAAAGAACAATAATTAAAATGTTGGTAATCAGGCGCCCACCTGGAGAACAAAGGGAAAGCAGCAATGTCCAAAGGAGGACGGTTCAAGTTCAGCAATCAGGCGCCCACCTGAAGATCAAAGGGAAGGCACCTCAGAATACAATTCAAGTCAACAACACAGGAATTTCACCTGGAGAGTACAAGTCAACAAAGCAACAGAAACTGCAAGATCAAGTTTGAAGATATAGATAGGATTCTTGTAATTCATAGATCATAGTTTAGTCTAGCTTCTTTTATTCTGTCTTGGTGTAATAAGGGGTTCAGCAAGCAGTAGCAGCAGCAACAACAACAGTGAAATCACAGCTTCCTGGTAGTCCCATCTACCAAAACTTCTCGAACTACACTGACCTGATTCCTTTATAGCCAAGGATATGTAGGCAACCTCGGAAGCAGGGTGCGGTCAAATCTTTTCAAAATGCTTCCCACAGGGTATTCAAACGGGCAAAAATCACTCGTATCCACTCACTTTATCTTTGCACGAAAACTTTTCGTGTTTCCGAGCAAAGAGGGGCAGCTGTGAGCACGTGATTTTTGCCCTATATGAATTACTCCCATAAATTCAAGAAAAAAAATTCCATTATTTGTAATTTTGTAGATTTTTTGTAGGATTTTTGTTAATTGTTTGCATTTTTCTATGCATGTTTGTTTTATTTAAATCATGAAAATACAAAAAATACCATGCATGTGCATTTAGGGTTTATTTTTACATTTCTAGGTTAATTAGTAAATTATTTGTTTTATTAAAAAAATAAAAATCACCAAAATGGTTTACTTTGCATTTCCAACCTTTTAATTTTAAATTAGTGGTTTCTTTTTTAATTTAGGAGTTATTAATTTTTATAAATATTATGGTGGATAATTAGCTTAATTGTGTAAGTTAATTTAGTTTAAGAGTTTAATTTAGGTTTTAATTAATTGAAAGGGAAAAGAAAACATTTATAAAAGGAAACAAAAAAGAGAAGGAAAATTAGGCATTTCATTTAAAGACCCGAAATTGGGCCAGGTCATTAAAAACACCCAAACCAACCCTTCTACCCGGTCCAATCCATTCAAGTATCAAGACAACTAAACCGACGTAGTACGGGGGGAATACTACGTTGCTTTGAGTTCAGGTGTTTAAAGAGATCCTGGCCCTTCAGCTTATTTCATCCAACGGCCAGGGAAGCCTCACCATTTTTGTTTAAAATTTTCTGAAGACCCCAGAACAACCTAGGACCCCGTTCAACTTCTCCTTCATCTCTCTCAAGCCAAGAACCCTAGATCCGCCGCCCCTAGAATCTCACCAGCCTAGCCGGCGGCGCAACCTCAATCTGACCCCAAATCCCTACCACACAACCACCACCCACCCTCGATTCCTAATAGACTGATACATCTCCCCAAATCCTCACCAAATCTGACCAGCGTTGGATCTAAAAACAAAGAAAAGAAAAAATTTCCAAGTCTTCAAGCTTCCAAGAACGATTAAGGCTGAAAATTGTATTGTTCGTTTGTTCTCAATGAGAACATGCGATTAATATCAATTTCGGCTCAGAACACCGAAGATCTATTCAAGCCAAAGTCTGTCTACTTATTTTAGGTACCGTTGTTCGCTTATTCTCCTGTCTTTGTTTTCTTCTCTCCCCCGTTCTTTCTATTTTTTGTTTGCTTTTCTTTTGACCGGTTAAAATTTGGATAGCATTAGTTTGTGAGTAATTCTGGACAATTTTGTCAAACGGCTTAGAATTAATTTTGTTTGTTTGTCTTTATTTTCTAGATTTTGAGTTAGTATTCAAAGATAATCGAGCTTTTTTTATATGCTATCGATTAGGTTTTAGTCTGGTTGGGTCAAAATGTGAGCTTCAAATGCTCATGTGGTTGGGTTAAGTTCAGCTTTGGGCCTTTGCGTCATTTCTGACCCGTTCTAAAGAAGCCCGGTCATTTTGGTTTTGGGATTTGCGCTAGCTTGACCCATATTTACTTCCCTGAAAGTAATTAGTAAGTCTTTAAGGGGTAGTTTAGGGAAATTGGACAGGGAAATCTTTCCTAACTGCTTGAGGAAGGTTCCAGGAAGGTGGGGTTTGGGTAGTTTAGTAAATGGGTTTAAAATTCAGGGTGTTATTTGAACAAAAGGGGATTTGAAGAATGGGTAATCTGGAATGAATAGAATCAGATTTTGTTGCCCTAAGAGCTGGCTATAAAAAGCTCATTTTCTTTCATTTAGAGGCAGATATGACAATACTAAAAAACTTAAAACGGCTGAGAGGGATACTTTAAGAAATACAAAAGTTTTTCTGCATCATTTTGAATTAAATTGTTGAGAATTGCTCTCTAGGTTATTATTAGTAGTAGTTTAGAACTTTCAAAGAATTACTGGTTCAGTTTGGGTCCAAAAATGGTTTAGAAGAACTGAGTACTGCTATTGTTTATGTGCTGAGCTATTGTTACTGCTGAAATCCTCACTTTTCTATTTCATCTTTATCTCCAGGTACCCTTTCGGATTTTACTCATATGTTGAAGTTTAAACTTGAAGCATGTAATCTGAGTTGGAAGCTTTGAGGATGAACCCCAATTTTTGTTGAATGTTAATCTATGATCTTTAGAGTTTCTTCCTTATCCATGAGTTAATTTCATTTTTTTCATGTGTCGTACATTCAATCATGTTAATCTTCTTATATTTCATCTTCAAAGTATGTTTTAGGCTTTTAGCTTAGTATGTTGTTTCTGTGATTAAGCTGAAGGTCTTTGTTTTTGGACATTCAAAGGATCTGAATGTTTTGTAATGCAGGCCTAAGCCCATTAGGAAATATTATGTCCGTTTGGTCTAAATTTGCTTAAGTTGATCATTGATGCTTGAATTTTAGTTCTGAATCAATACATGGCATGAATACATTGCTTTAGGCCCTTTAGGATTTGATCTTAAGTTTGCATAGTTTTTGAGGATTATAATTCAAGCAAGGGATTACATGTTTAATAATCATTGCAAAATTAAACTGGTTAGGTACTGAGTAGGATATGGAATAATTAATTCGTAATTTCGGATTCCAGGTGTCTATTATCAGTAGATTATTTTAGACAGATCTGCAGCATATTATTGGGATGTTGTAGTTTTAGAATCTTGCATTTTATCTTATCATATGTTGATTAATGTCATTAAGGCTTTACTCAAGCTTGGCTGATTTGTTAGTGCCAAGTTTGAGGCAGGGGCTTGACCCAAATAAGGTCGTTTGGGCTTGACAGGCCGCAGCCATTCCCCTTCTCCCATTGGGCTCAATCTCAGGCCCAACCCTCTTGTCTTTTAGTAAAATGGCCATCTGATTTTAATGGCCATAGAATTTGTACGCGGGCTCGCTCCTTTGAAATGACCCATTGTGCGATTTGTTCACGCATAATAATCCCTTTTAAGTTGAAACCATTGCAAATGCAAGTGTCTTTGGGCCTAATTAAAAAGAATGACGCTTAAAGAATAGGATGAGGTGTGCCATTTAACTGTGTCACCTATGACCCTCGTAAGACTAGAAATCACTAGAGAAAATAGATTTGAGGCGTGCCATAATCAAATTAAATCGTCTATGGCCCTCACACATGTTATAATTTAGATATTAAAAATGAACTTTGTAGTTTGCTTTAGGCGCGTTAATTATATAATTATTATGGCTATTACCAAAATCCGGGGGTACATTTCATGTGTCCCAGTTCTAATTTTCAACAAGGTCAAATAGAATGTGTCGAGAATCACGGGTGCATTTCATGTAGCGTGGTTTGCGATGTGTTTTAAATAACCTTGAAACAATCCCTTGAACAAATAAAAGCGTTTAGAAAGTTAAAAATGCACATAGGTTTAAAAGTATTTTAAAATCAGATAAATAGGCCAATAATAATAGTTGAGTGACCGTGCTAGAACCACAGAACTCGGGAATGCCTAATACCTTCTCCCGGGTTAACAGAATTCCTTACCCGGATTTCTGTGTTCGCGGACTATAAAATAGAGTCAATCTTTTCTCGATTCGGGATTTGAAACGGTGACTTGGGACACCATAAATTATCCCAAGTGGCGACTCTGAATTTTAAATAAAACAATCCCGTTTTGATTGTCACTTAAATTGGAAAAAACTCCATTATACCCTTTCCGGGTAGTAAAAAGGAGGTGTGACACTCTTAATCTTTTCACTTGAGTTGTTCCTTCATGGGCCATTTGCAGTGTGTCCCATATTTGTTTAGCAGTAGAGCGATCACAGATTATGTTCTACCAATCAGGACCAAGTCCAATGACAAGCCTTTTTTGGCTTTAGCATTTTTTCAGCACTTCTTCAAATCCTTATAGTGCAGTCCGCTCTTGTTTTTGGAACATCCTCACCTTCAGCATTCTTCCTGACTGTTGACAGCGCGCCATCCGTGATTATATCTCATAACTCATAATCTTCTGCCTGCAAATGATCTCTCATCCTTAGTTTTCACCATGAGTAGTACTGGCTATTAAAGAGTGGTGGTCTAGCAATGGATTGCCCTTCCCAAATTTCAAGTGGTGCACTCGTCTTGATCTTTTTCTAAGGTATAGCCTCTTCAAGGATAACCCGCTCTAATACCAATTGATGTTTTATACTTCAATACCATATAACAAGGGGTGATTTATGTGGTATTCAATTTTCGTCTGCACTGCCTTACAGAAGGACTTGGTTCTTCAAAGAGTTCCTTAAACTACAGTTGCAGAATAAGTAATGCAAAAGATAAAGAACACAAGTATTTTTACGTGGAAAAACCCAAGATCTACTTCCCAGTAGGATTTTTTCCAAATACTTCACTACAACTCAGAGCCAAAAATAAAGTTTATAACCTCTTGCGAACCTAAGGATTAACTCTAACCCTTGTAGCAATATGCCATAGGCTGTTGCGACTATTTCAAATTAACTCTAACTTGAATGATACAACTTAAGTACCTATCACAACTTGCTTCTAAAGAAAGCTGAAAGGTACAATTTAAAAGATCCTACTACAATTGAACTAGATTTAAAGACATACACATGTAACTGGTTTTTCAAAAAGGTTCATGTAGCTTCAGGTTCGCCCTCTTGAAACTCACAGGAATTGCTCACAAAATGCCTTGTTATTTTGCTCTCAATTCTTGCGTAACTTCAGTATGAGTGCAATACCTATAAAAGAGAACAAACTGATATATATAGAGTTAGTAGAATTAGGATTAACTAGAAGTGTGATGCTTTACTCTTCCTTGGTGGAAGAGTTCTAGTTATCTTCAACTTTTAACTCTTTCTTTATCTTGGATAGAGTTCTCTTCAAGTAAGGAGTCTTGCTCCCTATCAAATATGCAATCTTTTCATTCAGGGATTATCAGAAATAACCGCTTATACTTATCCTTGCACGTGTATGCCTTTTGCTTGATTTTGACTGTAACCTGTGTACAGTGTCAATAAATTTGGTTCATGCATGTGTTCCTTTGTCAATCATCAAAACCTATACCGCTCAGGTCAACAGTATCCTTAGCTAGTTTACAAATAAGTGCTCTTGATGTTGCCGGTCTAACCCTGAACCTATGTGCCAATGACTTTATTTCTGGAAAAAATTGCAAAATGTGAAGATCTTGAATTTGATACTTTCTGCACTAAAAGTTAGCAATATCTTAGATAGTAAACATGCCAAAAAAAATGGGGAGGGGTGTGTCACAGTTAAAAGGTGAGGTATGAGAAGGACCTACCACGTTAGGGGGGAACATGGGCAGTTCCAGATTTGCTGCCTCTTTCTTTTTTTTTTTTTGGTCGTCTGCTGCTTCTCTTTCAGTCATTCATCCTTTTCAATCATCACCCAAAAATGATCAAATCTTATAACAAGATGATAATAATAATAATAATAATAATAATAATAATAATAATAATAATAATAATAATAATAATAATAATAATAATAATAATAATAATAATGCTGAAATTAAGATTTCACATATGTCAAAAAATTGACTCGTTTGTAGAACCGCATAAACTTGAATAGTTTAACGTGCTTTTACTTTCATGTCACCATATACTTACAAACCATTCAAACACTTCTCTACAAAAATCTTGAATTTAGTTATTTGGGGTGATATGATTTTTTGTCAGATGTCAACAGAATATACCATAATAACCTACTATATTTTTAGTAGATACACTACCGTAGTTGTTTTCCATGAATATTGATCGACAGTACAAGTATATTCGATACGGCAATAAAATATAACGTTTCTGCTCTATCCGGATTAATATTTTTGGAGGCTTTTTCTTTTTCCTGTATGGTGAGTTGGTGACGTTCTTTTATTCTTTTACTTACGCTATGAGCTTTTATATTTTTAATTCAATTAGGAATTACTTACAATGAAGCAACAAAATGCAATAAGTTGTCTGCCTTTGGTTGTAATTGAACTTTATTAAACAAATTATACAAATAAATCGGTTGCTAATTCTCAGGAAAACAAATACTACATGTTTCAAGTGTTAATGATTCTTCTACATGATGAATCTATTTTTCTCGACATGTCACCTTTTACGAACATATGCCTTGCTATGATACTACCCTTTTTAATTCAGGTATGGTAAAACAAAAGAAAGATTGATGAAACATGGCCAAGAACAGCACTATTTGACCCAAAAGATATTGAAACATTTTTGATTAAATCAAGTAATGAAGATGAAGCGGTAAATCTCAGCTAAGTGTAATAAAATCCAAATTTAATAATGTAAGAGAATGACAAGGTGAACGATGTTTCCTAGTGTGTTGGAACCAAATAATTATTCATAAATGCGAGAATTTCAAATATAAAAGAATATAGCAATGAATGCAATTAGTCAAAACCAAGAATGATGTAAGGATTTTTGATTTGTAATAAGCAAAAGCCCCCCTTTTACAGAGTGTTCTCCTTTCTTTTTATAGGGGACAATCCCCCTTTTTATCCTAAAAAAGGTACAACATAAGGAATATTCGAAAGGCATATTCTCATTGTTCCCTATCATGCTAACACTACTACAGACGCCGTGCATTCTCTAGCCACTGTTAGTTGTCACCCTTCATAACAATCGAAGGATGTTGCATCGTAAGGACCTCGTTCTTTGCTACGCTCGGTAACGTTTGTGGTCATCCAAATTTTGACCTATACAGTAAGTCCCTCCGCTTGCCGAGGTCGCAGCCTGGGCGTCCTTGATAAGCGGACGTCGCCCATACTTACGAAGAAATTTGATCTGCGAACCATAACGATTTTGGCCGATGACGAAAGAACGGTGCACTTCGCTATACCCTGGGCGGTGTGTTCTATTTGGGAAGTGACGTCACTTCCACGTGCGTCATCATTGCGCATCTTCCTGAGGCAGAGATTGATGGCCTGTCTCTTTGGTTTTGCTGCCACGGGAAGCCTTTCGCTTCGATTCTGGCGCCACCAAATCCTATAAATAGGGGAAGGGTTTGTTTTTTCAAAAACTCTTGGCCATTTCTCTTCTGATCATTCCCTTTCGTATCTTTAGCTTTGCTTCTACGATTTTCTTCATTTCCTCTTTCCTGTTCATTGTTCTAGGTCTTTTTCATTTCATTAACACATCTTCCTCCATAGACATTCCTAGAACACACCGATCACGTGAGGGAATTTTTGACGCCACTCTGTTATCCGTGGTGCTTCCTACTAGTGGTGAGGACGCGAAGGCTGGGGAAGGGGATAGTTTTCCCACCGTAGATGAGTTGTTACCAAGACACTCCATGTCTTGAAGTGACTTTCTTAAGGACCCTGCTGCTACTCCAACCCCGGTAATATCTAAAACAGAGCAGGCCCATATAAATGCCTTACGTACCAAGTATAGCATTCCCCCTCACATCGAGATGGTTCTGGAGGGTAGGGACCTCGTGGAGGTCCATAGATCGGGGTATTGTGCTTTTATGAATACCCTTTTGTAATCGGTCATTCCTTCCCCCTTCTTCCATTAGTGGAAGAATTCTGTCGGTTTTATCGAGTTTGCCCAGCGCAACTCTCTCCGTACACATATAAAATACTTTTGGTGTTGACAGAATATGCAGAGTTGGCGGGGTGCGAAGTCGATATTCACCATCTCTTGCACTTGTTTTCCCCCAGTTTTCACAGGGGTACTATGGTACACTTGAGGCACCGTGGAACCAAAGGGCTGGTGGTCGAAATTGACGACCGGGCGAGCCATAAGTTTTGGCATAAGTATTTCTTTGTCAGAACTGAACATATTGTGTCGGACCCCGTTGGATTCCTAGAGCGGTGGAATAATAATCGTAGGTGTCGTAACTTTATTACTCTTTCTTTTTTGTTTTTTATTCGACTTAGTAATTATCCACGACCTTCTTTTGTAGTTGTTGGTCGTACACCCCATCCCATTGCTAGTATAAGGGACTGGGTATCACGTTTACTGGATCACGCAGTGGAGACTCGGGACTGGCCCACTTTTATGAAACGTTTTGGGCCGAAGGTCTCATCTGGTAAGTATTTTCCTCTACACCACTTTTCGGTTGTTTGTCATTATCTACTGATACAACTTTTTGTGACGACAGGTCATGGAGCTTCTAGGCGGAGGGCCCCAGTTCCTGCATTTCACCAAGATATCGACTCAGCGGGATGCAATTTAGTTTGGATGAGTCCGTCCGAGAGGGTTGTGTTCCACCGGTACAGGTGAGAGATTCCTCTCAGGATATGGTCTTGAGGGAGGATATTTCTTCTTTACCGGCCTATCACCTCTTGGACGAGTCCTCTAACGGGGACGAACCTTCGCTGGGAAAAAAAAAGAGGGTAGAGCTAGGGAAAGACGTGGACGTTGAGACTAATAAGAGTAGGACGGGTGCGTCGGGGATGGAACCTGTACCCACTTTTATGGCGGATGCTATCTTGGCAGGAAGGTCTCCCCGGATGGAAGGAGTTTACCAAGGAGGGGATCGGTGCGCTCTGTTGAGGGTGGCGCATCATCTACTGTTAGAGGGGGCTTACATGTCGAGAACAACGGATCGGGTTTGGACGTCGACCCAGAGGATGCTTGGGAGTTTTTGGAGCTCCATACTCGCGTAGAGATTAGAACGGAGGGTTCTGATCGACACATAGTCGTCCCCGGGGACTACGACTTGTTGTCGAACTATGATCAGGTGGCATCCATTTTCGCCCCTTTGTGTGCTGCCCCTGAGAGCGAGGCACTTAAAGCGATGAGTGATGCAGAGTTGTCACAGAGCATTTCTGGCATGGCTCTATGGGTAAATGTATTTCTTTTCTTTTTGTCGTTGGATCTGTTTTACTATTTTTGGCCCATCTTTTTGTTTTAACTTTGCTTTTTGTGTTAGATCCTCATCATGGAGATCGAGCGTAAGCGTCAGGAAAGGAGGAGGAGGACCGTCTATGGAAAGATTTCTTCTAAGTATCAAGAATATCGCACCAAGCATCGTGCGATTGCCGACATCTACAATCAGGATCACGACTTCCAGTTGTTCCGCAAAAGGCTCAAGCAGAGGGAGGATCAATTGGCGTGTAAGGTCGAGGAGTTGAAGGAATAGGACGAGGACCTCATGAAGGTCGTTGCCCGTTGTAGTAAGCTCGAGGCATCCCTTAAGGTCAAGGAAGATGAGCTTGAGCTAAGTAGGGAATAGTGGCCGAAAATGCCGACCTCCAAGCAAAGGTGGCCAATTTAACTGCTGAACTGGATATAAAGACGACGGAGGTCGTTGAGATTAAGGGTGAATTGAGAGTGAATGCAGATAGATTGGCCCACGTTGAGAGGGAGAGGGCGATTACCATCTTTGAGGCAGCGTTTTTAGAAGATGCCCTCCGTGTTTGTAGGTTGGAGCGGGCCAAGGAGATGGAGGCATGTGCGCTTAAGATAGCAGGACTTGACGGGCGTATTCAAGTGTTGGAGGCGGAACTGCCTGCGTTAAATGATCAAGTGGCTTCTTTGAGAATGGAGGACATACGATGACGGTCATAGCTTTCTACATCTCATGTTCCGGCTGATCCCTTTGTGCCTCGACATTTGTATGAGTTGTGGGTTCACGCTGAAGCCCAGCGCGATGTGTATAAGGCTCTTCGTGTTGATGGGATGGAATCCGAAGTAGAGCTTCGGTATGTACGTGCCAAGGCTCGTGCATCTCGTGAGGCATGCGGGTACGATCCTCTCACGCCTGACGGGGATGATATTAATTTTGATGATGCGAACAGACTTACCTCCGACTCTTGGTACGAAGATGTGTATGCCACCAAAAATGATGTTTAGTATTTGGTTTGCATTTACTTTTGTTTTGCAATTTTTGTAAGGGCGTCTTTGAGCCCATTGTAAAGACAGGTACTTGTAGTATATTTGCTATAATGAAAAATCATTTTGTCGATTCGGTGGTAACCTTTGTTGCATTCACATTATTCCGAACCTTTGTCGAAATATTTAAACTCGTTGTGTTTCAAGTGAATTCGAACTAAATTCTTTGACGATGGCCTTAGCCATCGGGATGTTACTTTCGAGCTGGTGTCGAAGTAGTATCTCGTCGTGGTTCAAATGATGTCGAACTCATTTTTTTATGATGGCCTTAGCCATTGGGATATTACTTTCGAGCTGGATCCATAGTATCCCGTCGTGGTTCGAACTACGTCGAACTCACATCTTTAATGATGGCCTTAGCCATTGGGATGTTACTTTCGAGCTGGTGTCGAAGTAGTACCCTGTCGTGGTTCGAACTATGCCGAACTCATATCTTTGATGATGGCCTTAGCCATTGGGATGTTACTTTCGAGGTGGTGCCGAAGTAGTATCCCGTCGTGGTTTGAATTATGTCAAACTCATTTTTTTGACGATGACCTTAGCCATTGGGATGTTACTTTCGAGCTAGAGTCGAAGTAGTATCCCGTCATGGTTCGAACTACGTCGAACTCATATCTTTGATGATGGCCTTAGCCATTGGGATGTTACTTTCGAGTTGGTGCCAAAGTAGTATCCCGTCCTGGTTCGAACTACGTCGAACTCATATCTTTTTATGATGGCTTTAGCCATTGGGATGTTACTTTCGAGCTGGTGCCGAAGTAGTATCCCGTCGTGGTTCGAACTACGTCGAACTCATATCTTTGATGATAGCCTTAGCCATTGGGATGTTACTTTCGAGCTGGTGCGGAAGTAGTATCCCGTTGTGGTTCAAACTATGTTGAACTCATATCCCGTCATGAGGATGGAGTTCTATTGTATTGGCTGGAGTGTCGCATATGCCGATTTTATTCATGCATTGGAGACACGTATTCATTTCATATACATGATGGAGTGATGAAATTCCTGTTGAAAATATATGATGACTTCATGCGTACAATGGAGGTTCTTTATATCTACGATGGCGGTACATGTCGACTTCGTACATACAATGGAGATTCTTTATACCTAGTCCCTTCATTGCTCGGCCTGGAGATGATATCAGCAGGCGGGGCAATGAACAATAGTTTGGACCTCGAGACATTTCCCTCATCTCCTCATTAAAAACCTCCCCAAGAAAACCCGATTAGGACAAAACCCGGGTGAGGGAAAAAGAGTACGACTTAGGCGGCGTCTCTTTTTAGAAGTGGAAGTATTTGAGGTGGGCGACATTCCAGGTATTTTGTACTAGTTTTCCTTCCATTATCTCTAATTGGAATGCTCCTTTGTTTGCTGCTGCTGTGATTTTATATGGCCCGTCCTGGTTTGTTCCTAGTTTCCCTTCATTCAGGCCTTTCGCTGCTTGTGTTTTGTCTTTAAAAATATAGTCCCCGACTCTGAATGGTCGTACTTTGGCCTTCTTGTTATAGTACCTTTCTGCTTATTGTTTTTGGGCTAACATTCTTATGTGAGCCATATCCCTTCCCTCTTCGACTTCATCCATGTCTTGTAATCTGCTTTCATCGTTTCTTGGTCCACTCTCATTGGAGTATCTCAGGCTAGGTTCTCTGACCTTGATGGATATAACTGCGTCAGTCCCATAGACTAACGAATACGGCATCTCGTCTGTGATAGTTTTTGGCGTGGTACGGTATGCCCATAGTACCTCTGGTAGCAGTTCTGGCCATAGCCCCTTGGCTTCCTCGAGCTTCTTCTTCAATACATTTAATATTGTTTGGTTAGAGGATTCAGCTTGAACGTTACCGGCGGGATGGTGTGGTGTGGAGAGTATCCGTTTAATGCGCCATTTTTCAAAAAACTCGGTCGCTTTCTTCCCGATGAACTGAGGTCCATTATCACAACTGATTTCTTTGGGAATGTCGAAGCGGCATATTATATTTTTCCATATGAATGCGATGACTTCTTGCTCGCATATTTTGGTGTACGCACCTGCTTCCACACATTTGGAAAAATAATCAGTTAAACCAAAAGGAAATGTACCTTACCTCGGCCTGTTGGGAGGGGTCCGACGATATCCATTCCCCACTTTATGAATGGCCATGGCGAAGTGATGGAATGCAGGAGTTCTCCTGCTTGGTGTACCATAGGGGCATATTTTTGGCATTTCTCACATTTCTTGACGTAATCCATGGCTTCTTTTTTCATGGTAGGCCAATAGTATCTTACGCGGATGAGGCATCTGACAAGGGCTCGGTTTCCTTTATAGGCACCGCAGTGACCCTCGTGTACATCTTCTAGCACCCGCCTTGTTTGATTTGGCCCACGGCATTTGGCCAGTGGACCGCCAAACATCCTTTTGTAAAGGTCATGGTTTACGAGGCTATACCTGGCTGCATGTATTCGAAGCTTTTTGTCTTCTTTATTATCCTGCGAGAGCGTCCCCTCCTGCAAATATATTATGATACGGTTGCGCCAGTCCCAAGTTAAATTTATAGAATGTACCTCGACCTGGTCTATTGAGGAATGGAGGAGGGTGACCATATTTTCTTTGCTGATATTTTTGGTAGATGCCGCTAGTTTGGCGAGATCGTCTACTTTGATGTTTTGCGCCTGGGGTATCTGGTCGAGGCGGCATTCGTCGAATTCTGGTAGTAGTTTGTGAATTTCTATCTAGTACTTCTTTAGTCTCTGTTCCTTGATTTGGAAAGTCCTAGTGACTTTATTTACCACGAGTTGGGAGTCACAGTGAAGGACAAGTCGTCGAGGGCCATACTTGAGGACAAGTCGTTGAGGGCCATACTTGAGGGCCACTCATAACAAGGATGATAACCGGGGATCTCTCAGTATCCCGAGGATCTCTTAGTACCCTCAATATATACCAGGGATCTCTTGGTATCCCGAGGATCTCTCGGTATCCTCGATGTATGTTAGGGATCTCTTGGTATCCCGAGGATCTCTTGGTATCCTCAAAGTATGATAGGGATCTCTTGGTATCCCGAGGATCTCTCGGTATCCTCAATATACTCTAGGGATCACTTGGTATCTTGAGGATCTCTTGGTATCCTCAATGTATGATAGGGATCTCTTGTTATCCCGAGGATCTCTCGGTATCCTCAATAGATGCTAGGGATCTCTTGTTATCCTCAATGTATGATAGGGATCTCATGGTATCCCTCACCTCAATTCAGATCATAAATACGTACAGGGGATCTCTCGGGATGTCGTCCCGTAGTCCCAAGGTAAAAACACACAGCAGCAACACAAGAATACCCAATTAAGCTAAATTTCATACCAAGTAAACTGTTAATTCTAGCCTAACATGCTTCACGTAATGCAATTAAGGCAGTTTAAGCAAATAGGCAATTAAATCAACGAAACATGCTTTTCTAAACTAACAACATGCTAAATTCACAAGTAGAATAAAACAGGAAAAAGAACTCAATTGAAATACTTAAAGAAAAAACGGATTTTCAACAATTAGCTCAAGTACGCGCTCGTCACCTTACGTACAAGGCATTTCAATTATCAAATATATCAATATCCTAAGGGGAAGGTCCCTCACACAAGGTTAGACAAACCACTTACCTCGAACCAGCTCAAAATCAACCTGAAACCACGCTTTTGCCACAAGTATCCGACTCCGAATGACCCAAATCTATTTAAATTCAATTGCATATTGTAAATAACACTTCAAGTACTACTTCTACAATTAAAGTCTAAGCTAACACGCAAAATTATGTAAAATGACCAAAACGCCCCTTGGGCCCACATCTCGGAATCGGGTGAAATTTATGTTTTCAGAAATCTCGTACTCTCACGAGTCTATACATAACAAGAACACTGAAATCGGAGTCCAAATGTCCCCTCAAATCCTCATTTAAAGGCCTCTTAAACTCAAGCCCTAATTACCCATTTTTCCTAAATTTCTTATCACTAATTAGGTCTTCAATCACGTAAAACGAGTTATGAAGTCAAGGACGTTACCTCCAAGTAATTCCCCTTTGTTTTCCTCAAACATCTCCCTAAAAAACTTTAAACACAGATGAAAAAGGTGAAAGAATGGCTCAATTTCGCAAAGGCAACTATTTATATGTTCTGCCCAGCGATTCCCGCCTTTGCGGCCCTAGGACCGCATCTACGGTCCCGCTTCTGCGGAACAAGTGTCGCATCTACGACTTTCACTTAAGGACCCAGCTTTCGCATCTGCAGAACTCTAACCGCAGGAGTGGTTCCGCTTCTGCGGACATTCCACCGCATCTGCGGTTCCTGAGGAAAATCTCAAATTTCACTTTTGCGGCTCCGCATCTGCGGTTCCCAAACCGCAGATGCGAAAATACCAGAAGAACAGCTGTTGCACAACTTCAACTCCAAAATTTCCTCCGTCAACCATCTGAATTCATTCTGAGGCCCTCGGGACCTCAACCAAAGGCATCAATATATCCTAAAACCTTACTCAAACTTGTACCAATCTTCAAAACACTTCAAACAACATCAAGACAACCAAAACACATCAGATTCAAGCCTAAGTTTCAAAAATCTTCCGAATTCCGCTTTTGATCAAAAACCCAACCTAACCATGTCCGAATCACTTGAAATTTCGCACACACATCCCGAATGACACAACGGAACTACTGAAACTCTCGAAATTCCATTCTGACCCTCGGATAAAAATCTCACTATCGGACCGGAAACTTCAAAAAATTCAACTTTCGGCATTTCAATCCTAAATTAGCTATGGACCTCCAAAACACAATCTGAAATGCTCCTAATCCCAAAATCACCCAACGGAGTTAACGGAACCATCGGATTTCTATTCCAAGGCTGTCTTCATACTGTTCTGGCTATGGTCAACTTTCCAACACTTAAGCTCTCATTTAGGCACTAAGTGTCCCAAAACTCTCCGAAATTCAAAACCGAACATCCCGTCAAATCACATTTGTAGAAATAAACTTGGGGAAAGCAATTAATAAGGGATCGGGGCGTTAATTATTAAGATGACCGATCGGATCGTCACATCCTCCTACACTTAAACATTCGTTCATCCTCGAACGAGCATAGAGACATACCTAAATTAGTGAAAAGATAAGGGTAACGGCTGTGCATATCCTGCTCGGTCTCCCAGGTCGCCTCCTCGACCGGCTAACCCCGCCACTGAACCTTTACCGATGCAATGTTTTTCGACCTCAGCTTTCTAACCTGCCTGTCCAATATTGCCATTAGCTCCTCAACATAAGATAGATCCTTGTCTAACTGGACGGAACTGAAATCCAACACGTGCGATGGATCACCTTGATACCTCTGGAGCATCGAAACATGAAATACCGGATAAACTCCGGCCAAGATGGGAGGTAAGACAAGCTCATAAGCAACCTCCCCAACACGCCTCAATATCTCAAAAGGGCCAATAAATCTCAGACTTAACTTCCCTTTCTTCCCAAATCTCATAACGCCCTTCATAGGCGAAACCCGAAGTAGAACCCGCTCTCCAACCATATAGGAAACATCACGAACCTTCCGGTCCTCGTAACTCTTCTGTCTGGACTGGGCTGTACGGAGTCTATCCTGAATCACCTTAACCTTCTCAAAAGCATCCTGAACCAAGTTTGTGCCCAATAATCTAGCCTCTCCCAGCTCAAACCAACCCACCGGAGACCTACACCTCCTACCATATAAAGCCTCATACGGCGCCATCTAAATGTTGGGCTGATAACTGTTGTAAGCAAACTCTGCCAGTGGAAGGAACTGATCCCAAGACCCTCCAAACTCAATCACACACGCACGAAGCATATCCTCAAGAATCTGAATAGTGCGGTCGGACTGTCCGTCCGTCTGGGGGTGAAATATTGTACTCAACTCTACCCGAGTACGCAACTCACGCTAAACAGCCCTCCAAAACCGTGGTGTGAACTGAGAACCTCTATCTGAAATAATGGAAACTAGAATACCATGCAGATGAACAATCTCCCGGATATAAATCTCTGCCAACCGCTCCGAAGAATGGGTAGTACACACAGGAATGAAATAAGCGGACTTGGTCAGCTGATCCACAATCACCCAAATAGCATCAAACTTCTTCAAAGTCCGTGGGAGTCCAACTACAAAGTCCATGGTGATCTGCTCCCACTTCCACTCCGAAATCTCTATCTGCTGAAGCAACCCACCCGGCCTCTAGTGTTCATACTTCACTTGCTGACAGTTGAGGCACCGAGCTACAAATCCAACTATATCTTTCTTCATCCGCCTCCACCAATAGTGTTGCCTCAAATCCTGATACATCTTCGCAGCACCCGGATGGATGGAATATCGCGAACTATGGGCCTCCTCTAGAATCAACTCTCGAAGCCCATCAACATTGGGTACACAAATCCGACCATGCATCCTCAATACCTCATCCTCACCAATAGTCACATCTTTGGCATCACCGTGCTGAACCTTGTCCTTGAGGACAAGCAAATGAGGGTCATCATACTGTCGCTCCCTGATACTATCAAATAAGAAAGACCGAGAAACCATGCAAGCTAGAACCCGACTGTGCTCCGAAAGATCCAATCTCACAAAGTGGCTGGCTAAGGACTGAATATCCATCGCCATAGGCCTCTCCGATGCTGGTAAATAAGCCAAACTCCTCAAACTCTCCGCCCGACGACTCAAAGTATCAGCCACCATATTGGCCTTGCCCGGGTGATACAAAATAGTGATGTCATAGTCCTTCAGAAACTCTAACCACCTCCTCTGGCGCAAATTTAGATCCTTTTGCTTTAACAGGTTCTTCAAGCTCCGATGGTCAGTATAAATCTCACAAGGCACACCGTATAAGTAATGGCACCAAATCTTCAGGGCGTGAACAATGGCAGCTAACTCAAGGTCGTGATTAGGGTAGTTCTTCTCATGTATCTTCAATTGCCTAGACCCGTAGGCAATCACCCTACCGTCCTACATCAACACCGCTCCAAGGCCAACCCTCGAGGCATCACAATAGATCGTATAAGACCCTGAACCTATAGGTAATATCAAAATTGGGGTTGTGGTCAAAGCTGTCTTGAGCTTCTAAAAGCTCGTCTCACACTCCTCTATCCACTAGAACGGAGAACCCTTCTGGGTCAACCTGGTCATAGGGGATGCAATCGATGGAAACCCCTCCACAAGATGATGGTAGTAACCTTCCAAACCAAGGAAACTGTGAATCTGTGTAGCAGAGGATGGTCTGGGCCAACTCTGCACGGCCTATATCTTCTTCGGATCCACCTGAATACCCTCACTCGATACCACGTGGCCTAAGAATGCCATTGAATCCAACTAAAACTCACATTTCGAGAACTTAGCATATAACTTCTCTCTCAAAGTCTAAAGCACAGTCCTCAGGTGCTGCTCATGATCTTCCCGACTCCGGGAATACACCAGGATATCATCAATAAAGACAATGATGAACGAGTTAAGATACGGCCGGAACACACTGTGCATCAAATGCATAAAGGCTACTAGGGCATTGGTCAGCCCAAATGACATAATGAGGAACTCGTAATGACCATACCGAGTCCTGAAAGCAGTCTTCGGGATATCTGACTCACGAATCTTCAACTGATGGTAACCTGAGCGCAAGTCAATCTTAGAAAATACGCATGGGCCCTGAAGCTAGTCAAACAGATCATCAATACGATACGGTTCTTCACTGTCACTTTGTTCAACTGGCAATAATCAATACACATACGCATAGAACCATCCTTTTTCTTCACAAACAAGATAGGAGCACCCCAAGGTGAAACACTGGGCCGAATAAAACCCTTATCAAGCAATTCCTGTAACTGATCCTTCAACTCATTCAACTCAGAAGGAGCCATACAGTACGAAGGGATAGAAATGTGCTGAGTTCCCGACAATAGATCAATGCCAAAATCAATATCTCTATCAGGCGGCATGCTTGGAAGATCAGCTGGAAACACATCGGGAAAATCTCGTACTACCGGGACTGAATCAATTGAAGGGGTATCGATACTAAGATCTCTCACATAAGCTAAATACGCGTCACACCCCTTCTCAACCATACGCTGAGCCTTAAGGAAAGAAATAACTCTACTGGGAGTGTGATCTAAAGTACCCCTCCACTCAACACGCGGTACACCTGGCATAGCTAGCATCACGGTTTTGGCGTGACAATCAAGAATAGCATAATGGGGCGACAACCAGTTGTTACATCTCACATTTTCGTACGTTACAATTTCGTTTTTAGTTAACCGACGTAGACGCGGGGATGAGATCATCTTGACGTACTTAAGCTATTTATAACAAGCGGAAAAAATAAGTTCCATGAAGGATAAAGGATGCACGAATTAGGGAAAAGGAGTTTCGTTGAAAGTGGCCAATTTGGGATAAAATACGGGTTAAGCGATAATACCCGATAATTATAAACTAGTACCATGCAAGGTACCATATGACCATGGTAGTATAATATATAAAGTATATACGAAGTATTTGAAAAAAATAATAATAATAAAATAAATAGAATTTTAAATAATTGTGATAATTCTTAAATTATGCGAGTAATAGATTAATTACCGGATAACAAAATATTACCCGGTTAACTAATAAGTGGATAAATTAATAAGATTACACCCAAAAAGAACGTGGCAGCCAATCCTTTTCCAAACAATAACTCATGGTCATGTTGGAATAGGTGGCTACCTAAGGGATTGATTGAATTTAATACGTAGCTTCTTGGTCTTAAAAATGTTAGGCCCCACGTAGTCAATTCAAGCTTTAAACAAAGCAAATTTTTCATTTCTCCTAAACAACCACCAACAGAACGACAAGTTCCCACAAGAAAACATTTTCCAACCAAAAAAAACAAAATCCAACGAAGATTATTGGAAGTTTAATAACGTACACATTTTGGGATTCTAAAGGAATACGGTGCAATATTCTCCGAGAATATTATACGGAGTTTTCCGTACTCTAGGTATGTTAAGGCTAAGACCTTATTTCATTTTGCATGATCTTGTCATTACACGATTTTGTTAATGAGCCATAAAGAAAAATTCACATCCCGAAATTTACGTATATTTTGCTAGTCTTGCAAGTTACGTATATTTTTCTAGTTTTGTAAGTTACGACGGTCGATTTGGACCAAATAATGTGTCGGTTTGGTTCATATTCAAAAACGAATTTTGCATTTAATGGGAAGCTGTTTCATGCTATGACCATGTAAAAAGCCGAAATATTTCGGGTTCAACAAGCTACTGTATTCTCTTTCTTGTCAACGACATTGAAATGGCTGAGCTTTGGAACACTAAATATGAATTTAGTCAAAAATAATAAAAAGGTTTTAAAATCAGAAGGAGATATTACTTCCCAAAAGTATAAACAAGAGACTCTGTAATGGGTAATGGAAGGCCAAGAATGATGACTCACTAAGTTAAACGTAATTTTTATTTTCTGTCATTAATTCAATATGCCTCTTAATCTTGTCTCTTATACCTTCAATAGTTAAGTTCATTTTAATTGTTGTAGGATCATTCTTCTGTTTCTCATAGGATGCATATAAATCATATTCAATTGAGTATTTCTTTCTTCCAATCAAGAGAGCAGAGAGTCTATATATATAGTATTAAAAGTATTTTCATTACCATCGAGCTATAATCGATGGGCATGCCCCTATTGGGCAACCTCTAATCAGATGGTAAGTTATATGACGATCCTACTGTGGCCGAGCGCATATGGGCGAGCCCAGTTGGTCGAGATACAGAGCCTAGTATGGCCGAGCGCTTATGAGCGAGCCTACTACGGCAGAGCAGATATATATGTATACCGAGTCTTATAGGGACGGACAGCTATTTTACTTACTATATTGAGAGAATTGAGTCAGTATTATCAGATGAGCATATCCTCGAGTTTTCTTTGACTCCCAGTTGTTCTCAGTTGTTATATTATCGGTTCAGTTTCAGTTTCAGTATATTGCCTTACATACTCGATACATTATTTCGTACTGACGTCCCTTTCTGGGGATGCTGCATTTTATGCATGCAGGGTCAGACAGACAGACGGGTAGACCACCTCAGTAGGTGTTGCCCGAGATCAGCTGTATCGGTAAGCTCCCCTTCTTTCGGAGTTACCGGGGCTAGCAGTGTGGTGTGTATCTTGTGTATATATGTAGATAGGTTATGGGTAGGTCGGGGCCCTGTTCCGATCATAGTACATCTATTATTAGAGGCTTGTAGATATGTCCTGTCAGTTAACACGGTATGTTGGACTGGTAGGTCCTGTACATATATTTTGTTGGCTTGTTAGTTGTAGTAAATATGACGGCCTTGCCGGCCCAGCCTTATGTTGATGGTTAGTCAGCGTTAGTCTCTATTCAGTTTTATACTTTACATCGTACATTTTCTTGCAGCCCATGGCCAAAAATATGACATTACATGTTCAAAGTCTCTGAGTCACAGGTGATACGCAAGGATAGTTGAGGCACTGAGTGCCAGTCTTGCCCCTAAGCTTGTGTCGTGACAAAAAGTGGTATCAGAGCAGTTTGTCCTAGGGAGTCTACAAGCCGTGTCTAGTAGGGTCTTGTTTATAAATGTGTGGTACACCAAATTATATAAACAAGGGACTATAGGGCATCTAGGAGTTGGTTACCCTTCTTTTAAATCTAAATCGTGTTGTAGCACAGAGTTATAGAAAATTTAAGTTAAACTTACGTGTTGACGTTTGCATGCACAGATGGCGATAACTAGGAAGACTACAGCTAGTCAAAGGAGAGAACCAGCAGTAGGTGAGGGGACTAGCAGGGTACCCCCAATAGATGGGGCCCAATCGGAGTCGCATGGAGAGACCCCTACTCAGCGATTACCGGCTCCTCCGCCACCTGAAGAGATTCCTAGGGAGACCACGCATCTAGTTCTCCCTCCGCTTCCATCAGATCAGGACTTGAGGGGTGTGGTGCATTTGTTGGCACAGTTGGTAGCTACCCAGCAACAGGCTAGGGCATCCTCTAGTTCAGGACCTTCTGAGGGATCTGGGAGTTCAAGGGTCCGAGAGTTTATTGCTTTGAATCCCCCAGAGTTCACGGGGACAGATTAGAGGGAGGACCCGCAGGATTTCATAGATCAGCTTCATAGGATTTTTTGGGTTATGCATACCACGGAGAAAGAGGCAGTTGAGTTAGCAGCTTTTCGACTCCGAGATATAGCCATCCTTTGGTATGAGGGATGGGAAAGGTCCAGGGGACGTAATGCCCCTCCTACTATTTGGGAGGATTTTTCAAATGCCTTCCTCGACCAGTATTTACCACGAGAAATCCGACAGGCCCAACTCGATCAGTTTCTAGCACTCAAGCAGGGCAATATGAGTGTTTGAGAATATAGTCTTCATTTTGACTCCTTGGCCAGATATGCACCATCCATAGTTGCTACTATGCGGGATAGAATCCACAGGTTTATAGCGGGGTTGGCCCTAGAGTTGACCGAGGCGTGTGCCACCGCTGCATTACAGTAGTATGGATATCTCGCGAATTCAGGCATTTTCCCAAAATATAGAAAGGGGTAGGCGTCGGCAGCAGAGTGTGGAGAGGACTGAGTCAGGGCAACGTAAAAGGATGAGATTTGTCAGGTCGCAGGAGCAGTATCAGGGGAGCTACCGGCCCCAGTACTTCAAACGACCACCTAGACCTCCGCCACCTCAGCTACAGGGGTACAGGAATGACCGCTATACTCAGTTAGGACCAGGTGAGAGCCCTCAGGCGTCAGGGTTGCAGCAACAACGAGGTTTGAGACAGACAGGGCCATTTCAGCCTCGATGTGCCATCTGCGGTCGAGGACACTTGGGCCAATGTCGAGCCGGTTCTGATGCTTGTTATACATGTGGACGTCCAGGGCATATGATGCGAGATTGCCCAAATAAGGATTCTGGAGATATGGCGCAACCAGTGAATCAGCAACAGGATCAGCTATGTCTGTGCATCCTTCAGGGCACGAGTCTCGGTCTTTGGCTGGTAGAGGTCGAGGTAGAGGTAGAGGGTTCAGTTCAGGTAGTAACCAGAATCGTATCTATGCGCTATCAGGTCGACAGGACCAAGAGTCTTCACCAGACGTTGTGACAGGTATGTTGACTATTTGTGCTCACGATGTTTATGCCTTGATAGACCCAGGATCTACCTTATCATGTATTACCCCATTTATCGCGCGAAAATTTGGTATAGTGCCTGAAATACTAAGTGATCCTTTTATGGTATCTACACCGTTCGGAGAATCGATTATCGCTAGACGTGTTTACCGAGGTTGTACGATAACAGTTTGTGGTCATCAAACCTCAGCCGACCTAGTTGAACTAGAGATGTTGGATTTCGATGCTATCATGGGCATGGACTGGTTGGCAGCTTGTTATGCCACGGTTGATTGTCGAGCGAAGACAGCTAGATTTCATTTTCCGGGTAAGCCAGTCCTCGAATGGGTAGGTAATACAGCGAAACCCAGAGGCAGGTTTATTTCCTATTTGAAGGCAAGAAAAATGATCGCAAAAGGGTGCATCTATCATATTGTGCGAGTTAAAGATGTCGATGCTGAGAAATCTATACTTCAGTCTATTCCAGTAGTAAAGGAGTATGAGGATGTATTTCCAGATGAACTTCCAGGTATTCCTCCAGAGTGAGAGATTGATTTTTCAATCGATTTGCTTCCGGGAACACAACCAATATCCATCCCTCCATATAGAATGGCACCTGCCGAATTAAAGGAGTTGAAGGAGCAATTAAAAGATTTACTGGAAAAAGATTTTACTAGGCCTAGTACCTCACCTTGGGGTGCACCGGTATTGTTTGTACGAAAAAAGGACGGATCTCTAAGGATGTGTATCGACTA
Source organism: Nicotiana sylvestris (assembly GCF_000393655.2). Classification (NCBI taxonomy): domain Eukaryota; kingdom Viridiplantae; phylum Streptophyta; class Magnoliopsida; order Solanales; family Solanaceae; genus Nicotiana; species Nicotiana sylvestris. The sequence continues at coordinate 112,232,732 of NC_091063.1, forward strand.
TAGGCAACTGAACAAGGTAACTATTAAGAATAAGTACCCCCTTCCAAGGATAGATGACTTGTTTGATCAGTTGCAGGGAGCTAGATGCTTTTCAAAGATAGATTTGAGGTCGGGGTACCACCAAGTTAGAGTTCGGTAGAAAGATATCCCCAAGACCGCCTTCAGGACCCGATATGGCCACTTTGAGTTTCTTGTTATGTCCTTTAGGTTGACGAATGCACCTGCCATATTTATGGACTTGATGAATAGCCTATTCCGGCCATATTTGGATCTGTTTGTGATAGTCTTTATTGATGATATTCTGGTTTATTCACTTTCAGAGGATGAGCATGTAGATCACCTACGAGCAGTACTCCAAACCCTCCGCGATAATAAATTGTATGCTAAGTTTTCTAAGTGTGAATTCTGGCTAAAGTCCGTAGCATTCTTGGGGCACATTGTATCCGACGGAGGTATAAAGGTAGACACTCAGAAGATTGAGGCTGTGAAATCCTGGCCTAGACCTACCACTCCGACAGAGATTCGTAGCTTTCTAGGCTTAGCAGGATATTATCGGAGGTTCGTAGAGGGGTTTTCTTCTCTTTCAGCACCATTAACAAAGCTGACACAGAAAGCGACTAAGTTTCAGTAGACAGAGGCCTGTGAGTAGAGTTTCCAAGAGCTTAAGAACAGATTGACCTCAGCGCCAGTTCTGGCACTTCCAGATGGTCCAGATGGTTATGCCATGTATTGTGATGCCTCAGGTGTCGGGTTAGGATGTGTCCTGATGCAACATGGAAAAGTAATTGCATATGCTTCAAGGCAGTTAAGGAAGCATGAGCGGAATTATCCGACCCACGACCTCGAGTTAGCTGCGATTTTCCATGCACTTAAGATATGGCGACATTATTTATATGGTGTGCATGTTGATATATTCACAGATCATAAGAGCCTGCAATATATCCTCAAGCAAAAAGAGTTGAATTTGCGACAAAGACGATGGCTTGAATTATTGAAAGACTACGATGTTAACATTCTCTACCATCCCGGGAAAGCTAATATTGTAGCAGATGCTTTAAGTCGCCGATCTATGGGTAGCTTAACACATGTAGAGGCCGAGAAAAGACAATTGACAAGGGAGATTCATCAATTGGCTTGTTTGGGGGTTCGATTAGTGGACTCTGGCAATGGAGGAGTTGTACTCCAAAATACTACAAAATCATCTCTCATAACTGAAGTAAAGGAGAGGCAATACGAGGATCCAGAGTTAGTCAAGTTGAGAGAGCGGGTTCCACAACAAAAGAAGCCGTTGTTAGAACTCAAAGGAGATGGGGTTCTCAGATACAAGGGTCGTTTGTGTGTTCCAGAGGTAGCAGGGCTACGAGATAGGATTATGTCAGAAGCACATTATTCATGGTATTCTATTCACCCTGGGTCGACAAAGATGTATCATGACATTAAGGATGTGTATTGGTGGAACGATATGAAAAAGAACATTGCCGAGTATGTCGCTCAATGCCCTAGTTGCCAGCAGGTGAAAATAGAGCACTAGAAGCCCGGAGGGCTAATGCAGACTATAGAGATCCCGACATGGAAATGGGAGGCGATTAACATGGACTTTATCACAGGTTTACCTCGTTCCCATCATAAGCTTGATTCTATTTGGGTGATAGTCGATAGGCTCACGAAATCAGCTCATTTCCTACCGGTCAGATCTACCTATACAGCAGAGGATTACGCAAAATTATATATTAAGGAGATAGTGCGACTACACGGAGTACCCGTATCTATTATATCTTACTGTGGGGCCCAGTTTACAGCACATTTTTGGAGGTCATTTCAGAAAGGTCTAGGAACTCAGGTGAATCTCAGCACAACTTTTCATCCACAAACAGATGGACAAGCCGAGCGCACGATTCAGACGCTCGAGGATATGTTGCGAGCATGTGTGCTGGATTTTAATAGAAGTTGGGATGAACATCTACCTCTTATCGAGTTTTCATATAATAACAGTTACCACTCCAGTATCCAGATGGCTCCGTACGAGGCTTTATATGGGCGCAAGTGCAGATCTCCCATAGGGTGGTTCGATGTTGGAGAATTTGGGTTATAAGGGCCAGACCTGGTTCAACAGGCCATAGAAAAAGTAAAGCTTATCCGGGAACGACTGTTGACAGCTCAGAGTCGACAGAAGTCATATTCTGACGTGCGGCGACGAGATTTAGAGTACGAGGTTAATGACTGGGTATTCTTAAAGGTGTCACCTATGAAAAGTGTAATGAGATTTGGAAAGAGAGGCAAGCTTAGCCCACGGTATATTGGGCCTTATAGGATCATTTGGAGAGTGGACCAAGTAGCTTACGAGTTAGAATTGCCCTCGGAATTGGAGTCTGTTCATCCGGTTTTTCACGTATCTATGTTACGGAAGTGCATTGGCGATCCTACCTGAGTAGTACCCACGGATGATGTACAGATTACAGAGAACTTATCATACGAGGAAGTTTCGATTGCCATCCTAGACTGACAAATCCGTAAGTTGCGGAATAAGGAGGTAGCCTCCGTGAAAGTACTTTGGAGAAACAATAATGTGGAAGAAATGACTTGGGAGGCCGAGGAAAGCATGAAGTCTAAATATCCCTACTTATTTCCTCCTCCAGAAAAGGATTCGACTGAGACATCATAATCATAAGGTATGTGTATAAATTCTTACGTTGGTCATGAGAGGCTGTCATCGTTATTCATAATTATGGTCCTGAATGTCGTTAGATTATTAAGCTCCTACGGGGAGAGTTGATAGTGGTGTTGTTACAGAGATGACCTTGCAAAAGTTATATAGATCACGAGGAGTTGAACATTCGAGGACGAATGTTTCTAAGGGGGGAAAGATGTTACATATCGCATTTTCGTACGTTACAATTTCGTTTTTAGTTAACCGACGTAGACGCGGGGATGAGATCATCTTGACGTACTTAAGCTATTTATAACAAGCGGAAAAAATAAGTTCCATGAAGGATAAAGGATGCACGAATTAGGGAAAAGGAGTTTCGTTGAAAGTGGCCAATTTGGGATAAAATACAGGTTAAGCGATAATACCCGATAATTATAAACTAGTACCATGCAAGGTACCATATGACCATGGTAGTATAATATATAAAGTATATATGAAGTATTTTAAAAAAAAAATAATAAAATAAATAGAATTTTAAGTAATTATGATAATTCTTAAATTATGCGGGTAATAGTTTAATTACCGGATAACGAAATATTACCCGGTTAACTAATAAGTGGATAAATTATTAAGATTACACCCAAAAAGAACGTGGCAGCCAATCCTTTTCCAAACAATGACTCATGGTCATGTTGGAATAGGTGGCTACCTAAGGGATTGATTGAATTTAATACGTAGCTTCTTGATCTTAAAAATGTTAGGCCCCACGTAGTCAATTCAAGCTTTAAACAAAGCAAATTTTCCATTTCTCATGAACAACCACCAGCAGAACGACAAGCTCCCACAAGAAAACGTTTTCCAACCAAAAAAACAAAATCCAACGAAGATTATTGGAAATTTAATAACGTACATTTTGGGATTCTAAAGGAATACGGTGCAATATTCTCCGAGAATATTATACGGAGTTTTTCCTACTATAGGTATGTTAAGGCTAAGCCCTTATTTCATTTTGCATGATCTTGTCATTACACGATTTTGTTAATGAGCCATAAAGAAAAATTCACATCCCGAAATTTACGTATATTTTGCTAGTCTTGCAAGTTACGTATATTTTTCTAGTTTTCTAAGTTACGACGGTCGGTTTGGACCAAATAATGTGTCGGTTTGGGTCATATTCAAAAACGAATTTTGCATTTAATGGGAAGCTGTTTCAAGGTATGACCATGTAAAAAGCCGAAATATTGCGGGTTCAACAAGCTATTGTATTCTCTTTCTTGTCAACGACATTGAAATGGCTGAGCTTTGGAACACTAAATACGAATTTAGTCAAAAATAAGAAAAAGGTTTTAAAATCAGAAGGAGATGTTACTTCCCAAAAGTAGAAACAAGAGACTCTGTAATGGGTAATGGAAGGCCAAGAATGATGACTCACTAAGTTAAACGTAATTTTTATTTTCTGTCATTAATTCAATATGCCTCTTAATCTTGTCGCTTATACCTTCAATAGTTAAGTTCATTTTAATTGTTGTAGGATCATTCTTCTATTTCTCATAGGATGAATATAAATCATATTCAATTGAGTATTTCTTTCTTCCAGTCAAGAGAGAGCAGAGAGTCTATATATATAGTATTAAAAGTATTTTCATTACCATCGAGCTATAATCGATGGGCATGCCCCTATTGGGCAATCTCTGATCAGATGGTAAGTTATATGATGATCCTACTGTGGCCGAGCGCATATGGGCGAGCCTAGTTGGTCGAGATACAGAGCCTAGTATGGCCGAGCACTTATGAGCGAGCCTACTACGGTAGAGCAGATATATATGTATACCGAGCCTTATAGAGACGGACAGCTATTTTACTTACTATATTGAGAGAATTGAGACAGTATTATCAGATGAGCATATCCTCGAGTTTTCTTTGACTCCCAGTTGTTCTCAGTTGTTATATTATCGGTTCAGTTTCAGTTTCAGTATATTGCCTTACATACTCGGTACATTATTTCGTACTGACGTCCCTTTCTGAGGACGCTGCATTTTATGCATGCAGGGTCAGACAGACAGACGGGTAGACCTCCTCACTAGGTGTTGCCCGAGATCAGCTTTATCGGTAAGCTCCCCTTCTTTCGGAGTTACCGGGGCTAGCAGTGTGGTGTGTATCTTGTGTATATATGTAGATAGGTTATGGGTAGGTCGGGGCCCTGTTCCGATCATAGTACATTTATTATTAGAGGCTTGTAGATATGTCCTGTCAGTTAACACAGTATGTTGGACTGGTAGGTCCTGTACGTATATTTTGTTGGCTTGTCAGGTCTAGTAAATATGACGGCCTTGCCGGCCCAGCCTTATGTTGATGGTTAGTCAGTGTTAGTCTCTATTCAGTTTTATACTTTACATCGTACATTTTCTTGCAGCCCATGGCCAAAAATATGACATTACATGTTCAAAGTCTCTGAGTCACAGGTGATACGCAAGGATAGTTGAGGCACTGAGTGCCAGTCTTGCCCCTAAGCTTGGGTCGTGACACCAGTCCATGCCCAAGATAATATCAAAATCAACCATGCTGAGTAACAATAGATCGGCTCTGGTCTCAAAACCACTAAGATCAACCAAACACGACCGATAAACGCGGTCCACAACAAGGGAATCTTTCATAGGAGTAAAAACATAAACTGGGGAACTCAAGGAATCTCGGGGTACACCCAAATGCGGAGCAAAATAAGAAGACACATAAGAGTAACTGGAGCCTGGATCGAATAGAACCGATGCATCTTTGTGATAAACCAGTATAATACCTATGATGACAGAATCGGAGGCAGCAGCCTCGGTACGGGCAGGAAGGGCATAGTATCTGGCCTGGCCTCCCCCTCGAGGGCGACCTCTACCTCCCCGACCTCTACCTCTAGCTGGCTGAGCAGGTGGGGTAGCAACTGGAGTTGTAATCATAGCCTGAGAACTCTGTTGGGCATGTTGTGGCTGAGAAGTCTGTGGAGGTGCACTCCTCCCAAGTCTAGGGCAATCCCTCACCATGTGGCATATGTCACCACACTCAAAACAAGCTCTGGGAGGACGTGGTAGTGGGAAATGTGCGGTATGGGTACCCCAAGACCCCTGAACACCTGAAACACTGTGTGAAATCTGAGATGCAAACTGAGTTAGTTGACCCACAAAACCTCTACCATGTCGTACTCTTCCTCCAAAATAAGGACCAGTGGGTCTCTCCAGTCCACGAGGCCTCCTCACTTCCCTATATTATCTCTCCTGACCTCGTCTGTCCTCCCTCTCCTGGACCCACCTGTCTTCTACTCGGTGAGAGGTCCTCACCACCCACTAAACTGGGACCACAGGCTGTGTCGCTATGACGCCCGGAACCCGACCAATGAGAACTCGCTGCTCTGGAGTGGGGGTGGTGGAAGTCTGGGTCCCTTCCCTGATCTGTGAAGTAGTTGGTACAACCTGAATCAACCCCGCCTGAACTAACGTACCAAACATGCTTGCAACTGTGCAAATGTTTCCTGAAAGGTTGGAGCAGTAGTAGCAGTATGTGCATTCGGTGCCTGGGCTCTGGCTGGAACTGTTGGTGGCTCCTCGATGGCAGCTCGCGCGGGTGCTTTTGCTTCATCGCATGCACGTGCACATCCTCGGCCTCTACCCCGGCCCCGACTTCTGGCGAATCTCGCAGGGGCGCGGTGCCTGATCATTTCAGGTAGCGTGTGTCCTCACCATCGGTGAGAGAATAGAAGATAGAAGTTCAAAATTTGTGATGTCAAAAATCTCGCACGACAGGGAAATCAAATGAAGTGGAATTTTCCTAACAGTTACATAACCTCTCGTAGATAAGTACAGACGTCTCCGTACCGATCAGCGAGACTCCAATAAACCGGCTTGTGATCCATGACTCCTATAAACCTAGTGCTCTGATACCAACTTGTCACGACCCCGGTTCGCCCTCCGTGAACCATCATGATGGCACCTAGTCTCTATGACTAGGTAAGCCTAATTTGAGGAAGAAAAACCAAAATTTGCGAAAGTAAACAATTTAAAACAGAAATAAATTAGTAACAGTGTTTAAATGTGCCGCTCGGCTTACACCATGTTTAACTTTCAATACCAATACATAAATCCAAGACCCGGAAACCCACAAATCGCAAGCTAAGAAAAACATTACATAGCTCTAACTCTAGAATGTCTAATAAGAACAGAAAAATACAGAAGGGCTAAATACTAAAAATAGGAATAGAAAGGGACTTTTTGGTCTGCGGACGCGACAGATGTACCTCAAAGTCTCTAGAGCAGTCGCCTCCTCAAGGATGGTAGACCTGAGTAGCGATACCTGGATCTGCACATGAAAAACATGCGTAGAAGAGGCATGAGTACACCACAGTGGTACTCAGTAAGTGCCAAGCCTAACCTAGGTTGGGTAGTGATGAGGAAGGTCAGGGCCCTACTGAGATAAAATAAAGAATATGAGACATGACAGTATAAGATAAGCAGTACAGTTGAAAATCTACAGTAAGAATCTACACAGGATAATAAGGAGTACAATAATGGAAACAGAAATAATAGCAAACACCAGGAAGTACCACTCATAACAAGGATGATAACTGGGGATCTCTCAGTATCCTGAGGATCTCTTAGTACCCTTAATATATACCAGGGATCTCTTAGTATCCCGAGGATCTCTCGGTATCCTCAATGTATGTTAGGGATCTCTTGGTATCCCGAGGATCTCTTGGTATCCTCAAAGTATGATAGGGATCTCTTGGTATCCCGAGGATATCTCGGTATCCTCAATATATTCTAGGGATCACTTGGTATCCTGAGGATCTCTTGGTATCCTCAATGTATGATAGGGATCTCTTGGTATCCTGAGGATCTCTCGGTATCCTCAATAGATGCTAGGGATCTCTTGGTATCCTCAATGTATGATAGGGATCTCTTGGTATCCCGCACCTCAGTTCAGATCATAAATACATACAGGGGATCTCCCGGGATGTCGTCCCGTAGTCCCAAGGTAAAAACACACAGCAGCAACACAAGAATACCCAATTAAGCTAAATTTTGTACCAAGTAAACTGTTAATTCTAGCCTAATATGCTTCACGTAATGCAATTAAGCCAGTTTAAGAAAATAGACAATTAAGTCAACTAAACATGCTTTTCTGAACTAGCAACAGGCTAAATTCACAAGTAGAATAAAATAGGAAAAAGAACTCAATTGAAATACTTAAGGAAAAAAATCGAATTTTCAACAATTAGCTCAAGTACGAGCTTGTCACCTCACGTACAAGGCATTTCAATTATCAAATATATCATATCCTAAGGGGAAGGTCCCCCACACAAGGTTAGACAAGTCACTTACCTCAAACCAGCTCAAAATCAACCCGAAACCACAATTTTGCCACGAGTATCCAACTGCGAATGGCCCAAATCTATTTAAATTCAATTGCATATTGTAAATAACACTTCAAGTACTGATTCTACAATTAAAGTCTAAGATAATACGCAAAATTATGTAAAATGACCAAAATACCCCTCGGTCGCACATCTTGGAATCATGTGAAATTTACAATCAGAAACCTCGTACTCTCACTAGTCTATACATAACAAGAACACTGAAATCGAAGTCCAAATGACCCCTCAAATCCTCATTTAAAGGCCTCTTAAACTCAAGCCCTAATTACCCATTTTTCCCAAATTTCTCATCACTAATTAGGTCTGCAATCACATAAAACGAGTTATGAAGTCAAGGACGTTACCTCCAAGTAATTCCTCTTTGTTTTCCTCAAAAATCTCCCTCAAAAACTTCAAACCCGGATAAAAATGGTGAAAGAATGGCTAAATTTCGCAAAGGCAACTATTTATATGTTCTGCCAAGCGATTCCCGCATTTGCGGCCCTGGGACTGCATCTGCAGTCCCGCTTCTGTGGAACAAGTGTCGCATCTGTAACTTTCACTTAAGGACCCAACTTTCACATCTGCGGAACTCTAACAGCAGGAGCGGTTCCGCTTCTGCGGGCATTCAACCGCATCTACGGTTCTTGAGGAAAATCCCAAATTTTGCTTTTATGGCCCTTTACGCCGCTTCTACGGCTCCGCATCTGCGGTTCCCAAACCGCAGATGCGAAAATACCAGAAGAACAACTGCTGCACAACTTCAACTCCAAAATTTCCTCCGTCAAACATCCGAATTCATTCTGAGGCCCCCGGGACCTCAACCAAAGGCATCAATATATCCTAAAACCTTACTCAAACTTGTACCAATCTTCAAAACACTTCAAACAATATCAAAACAACCAAAATACATCGGATTCAAGCCTAAGTTTCAAAAATCTTTTGAATTCCGCTTTCGATCAAAAACCTAACCAAATCACGTCCGAATGACCTGAAATTTTGCGCACACATCCTGAATGACACAACGGAACTATTGAAACTCTCAGAATTGCATTCCAACCCTCGGATAAAAATTTCACTATCGGACCGGAAACTTCAAAAAATTCAACTTTCGGCATTTCAAGCCTAAATTAGCTACGGACCTCCAAAACACAATCCGAACACGCTCCTAATCCCAAAATCATCCAACGGTTCCATTCCGAGGCCTTCTTCATACTGTTCCGACTATAGTCAATTTTCCAATACTTAAGCTCTCATTTAGGGACTAAGTGTCCCAAAACTCTCCGAAATTCAAAACCGAACATTTCGGGGCGTGAATTCTTAAGATGACCGGACGGGTCGTCACATCCTCGTTGTTAGTCATTTCGGGACCCCGTATGGATTGGCAAATCACTTCGCCCGTAGGGACTTCGAGGATGAGTCCTAATCCCGATCCTTACGCATGAGATGCGACATCAGTGTAGAGAACCCAGAGGTCGGATCGTGCAGAAGTGCGAAGCGCTTCTTGCTCAACCTTGGGCAGTATTTTTGCACTGAAATCAGCGACGAAATCGGCGAGCACTTGCGACTTTATTGCAGTTCGCAGTTGATATGTTATTTTGTGCTCGCTAATTCTATGGCCCATTTGGCCAACCTACCCGATAGCTCGGGTTTGTGTAGGATGCTCCTGAGGGGGAAGGTTATTGCCACCTTTATGGGTGGCATTGAAAATATGGTCTAAGCTTTCGTGAAGCTACGACTAATGCCAGAGCCAATTTTTCAAGGTGGGGGTATCTCGTTTCGGCATCAATTAAGGTTTTGCTAATATAGTAAATGGGAGATTGCATACCTTTGTTTTTGCGGACTAAAACTGCACTTACCACGACTTTGGAGACCGCTAGGTATACCAGGAGGCACTCGCCCAGATCTGTTTTGCCAAGTAATGGCGATGAGGACAGGTACGCTTTCAAATTTCTTAGGGCATCGACGCATTCTGAATTCCACTGAAGTCTGTGATCTTTCCTTAATACATTAAAAAAATTATGGCATCTATCTGATGATCGTGAAATGAACCTTGACAGGGCGGCTATTCATCCTGTCAATTTTTGTACCTGCTTTTTGCTGGTTTATGTTTCTGGTATTCCTTCGATGGCCTTGATCTGATTTGGGTTGACCTCGATGCCTCTTTGCGACACCAAAAAGCCGAGGAACTTACCCGAGGTTACGCCGAAGGTGCATTTTTCAGGATTTAATTTCATGACGTATTGCCTCAGTATGTCGAAGGCTTCCTTCAGATGATCGATGTGATCTTCTTTCCTTTTTGACTTCACTAGCATGTCGTCGATGTAGACCTCCATGGTCTTACCGAGTTGATCTTTGAACATTTTGGTGACTAACTTTTGGTATGTCGCCCCCGTGTTCTTGAGTCCGAACGGCATGACTCTGTAGCAGTACGTTCATCGGTGAGTGATAAAAGAAGTTTTTACTTGGTCTTCTTCTACCATTAGAATTTGGTTGTAACCAGAATAGGCATCTAAGAAGCTTAGCAACTCATGCCCGTTGTTGCATCGATGAGTTGGTCGATGTGTGGTAACGAAAAGGAATCTTTTGGGCATGCTTTGTTTAGGTCGGTAAAGTCGACACACATTCGCCACTTTCCATTTTTCTGTTTCACCATGACCACATTGGCAACCCACTGAGGATACTTTGATTCTCAGACGGAGCCATTATCGAGTAGCTTATCGACTTCTTCGCTAACTGCGTCGTTGATTGCAGCGTTGAACTTTCTCCTCATTTGCCGCACAGGCGGGTAGAGGGGGTCAACATTCATTTTGTGTGTGGCGATGTCTCTTGGGATACCCGACATATCTGAATGGGAGAAGGCAAACAAATCGGCATTGTTAGTTAAGAATTTATGGAACTTAACTGGTTCTGAGAGGTTGTGCCCGATATAAGCTTTTTTGTGTTGTCATTATTGTCCAGATGGACGGGATCGAGGTCCTCTACAGTTGTCTCGCATGCTTCTACAACATCCGGGTCTTTGATAGCCTCTATTTATACGTCGGGTTTGGTTCCCGATATGGCTGATTGTTATGCTTCTGCACTTGCTCCTTTTAGTTGTTGGGTATTGTAGACATGTAATATTTGACCCTCCCCAAGATTTTACACATTTTAGCATAAATATTTAATTTAGGTGTAGTATCGCTATTCTAAATAGTGTTGACTCTTTTACTGTATTTTTATCACAAAAAAGTCAAAAATTACAAAAAAAAAAATATTTTTCATCTTTAGGTTAAAGTCAATTAGTATATTTATATTTATAGTATTATAACATTTGAAAATACAAAAAAATTAGTTCTATGCGTAGTATTTAGTTTTATATTAGTTTATTTTAATTTAGAGTGATTTTTATATTTTTATAGATACATTGTATTATTTGGTCTTTTTAGCCAAAGTTCAAACCCAAAAGACATGGTCCAACCCAATTACTCTTAGCTCATTCTTCCCAACCCATTAGCCCACTTAAGTGCAAGATTTAATCATAACCATCTATTTTCTTCTAATCCAATGGCCATCATTCTTTCTCACATCCATATAAAATACTCAATTATACAAATACCCTAAGTTTTCAATTCCTAGACCTTATAAAAAAAATACCTACAACCTAGAAGGACTCCCTAAAAAATCGGCCGCAGCTGAAACTTGGAGATTGGACATTGATCTTCGAACAATGAGCCTCCCGCTTAGGATCCATATTAGAATTTCCATGCCTCTTTGTCTGGAACCTATAGTGAAAGAGTAAAAAATGTTAAGCTAAATTCTATTACCACTCTTTGTGGTTTCGATTGGATCTGAAAGGGATCAGAAAACAATGCAAAGAAATTGCAATAATATCGAATTCAATCAGCAGCTCAAATGGTGAGAGTTTATTCTTCTTCTTTGCATATTCCGCCAACTACTGGAGCACCTACTCATTTCGCTCTCTCTTTTTGGAAAATCACATCGCTGTTAACTCCAACTTCTCGCCAATTATCAGCATTTACCCGTTTAGCGTTACTTCACTCGAGAACGTTGTTACCCAGTTCGCGTAATATCCAGTTTCCCATCTTTAAAAGGGTATCAACTATGTTGGGTCAAGGTCATACTTGTTCTAAAGTTATTACAGTTGTCAGATATTTGAGGTTTTAGTTTATTGTTTGACTGAGGTCGATTTGGGTTTCGAGCTTTCAGGTGTCAATTCAAGGTTCCGGTTCGCAATTTCGGCGTTTCAGTCTAAAGATTGTTGCTTTGTTTAGCCCAATTGATTTGTAATTTTCAACTTTGTTCATCAATAGAAGGCCCATTTCTCAATTTTCATTCTCATTCTATTGTGTTATGATAGTTTGGTGCGCGTGTTGGTTGATTTGTGATTCTACGTTGTTTGAGTAGCATGTCCTAGTTTTTATTTAAATTGTTTTAATTAGTTTTTTATTTCGATTGTGATGCATGTAATCTTAGGTTCTTGAATAAATCTTTTAATCAGGTAAATGAAAAAATTGGAGTTATTTCTTTCTTGGCAAGGAATAAGAATGGGCCATAGATCGGTTTTGAACCATAAGGAATCTGGCCAAGTAATAAATCATGTTAGCTAGCCTATTTGCTTCCCAATAATATCTTGTCCATAAATTTGGCATCAATAATCTCAAAAGATTAGGAAATAATTGAATGCGCTAGTTGCTTTAGGCGCGTTATAATAAAATTATCATAGCTACGGGTACGGTTCCCGTGACGTAGTTGTGATACATAATTTCCAAATCCGGGGGTACATTTATGTGACCTGGACACAACAACTAATAATGTTAATAATTTAGACATGTTGTGAATCGTGGGTACAGTTCCCGTGACGCGATTCATAATATGTACCAAACAAACAAGTGTACGATAATCGTAACTTGTTCCAGAATAATTTCATAAATAATTAAAAGCGGTCAAAAATTAAAAATGCACAATAGGTTTAAAACATGTAATAAATCAGATAATGAGTCCAATTATTAATAGTTGAGCGACCGTACTAAAACCACGAAACCCGGGAATGCCTAACACCTTCTTTCGGGTTAGCAGAATTCCTTACCCGGATTTCTGTGTTCGCAGACCATATATAAGAGTCAAACTTCCTCGATTCGGAATTTTAAACCGGTGACTTGGGACACCATAAATTATCCTAAGTGGCAACTCTAAATTTGAATAAATAATTCCGTTTCGGTTATTGCCACTTTAATTGGAAAAACTCCCTTATATCCCTTTTCGAGGGTGTAAAAAGGAGGTGTGACAGCTCTGGCGACTCTGCTGGGGAGAAGAACCCAGAACTTCTAGTTCAGGGTTTAGAATTCGAGCTTAGAATAACTGTTATAGTTGGATTTTATTTATTATCTGATTTTTACGTGTTTGAGCTTAATGTGCTAAATGTCGCTTTTTACCGCTTTGATATTGCTTGGACTGTATATAAACTGTTACGAAACCCTCTTCTCTCTGAGTCTTTTAAATCATCTGGGAAGCTTGCACTTCGTGTGGTTTATTTTCTGTTAGAGTCATATCCCAATATTAGAATGAGGTTCGGATAAGTTGCAAAGCCTGTGAAGCTTCTGTATTCCCGGTACGCTGCCCCCCCTCGGCTCGAGTTGTCCGCTCGGGTAAGTCAGGTCTAGAACACTACACCCAGATTTTAAACCTAGAATAACATAGCCTCATGCCGGATCCCTAGTAGGTACGTTTGTTTGCATCATGTGCATTTGACTTTGGGGACTCAACACAGGGGTTGGATATGTCTAGGACAGGGGTACCCAAAAATAAAAAGATCATCCTGATGCATTTACGTGCTACTTGTACATTTATTTGTTTTGGCTTGCATGTTGACTGGCTTCTAGAATATGGAAAGAAAATTTTAAAAAAAATAGAAGAAAAAAAGGAAAAAGAGAAAAAAAAAACAAGAGTGAGAGGTAGATATTTGAAAATTTTCGAAACTCTGCCAAAATTTTGAAAAAAAAAAGAAAGAAAATAAGCCAATGTTTTCAAAAATCATGTTTCCCTGTTCCATAAAAAAAGCGAACTACATGGGTTTGATTATCATCGGATGTGAGATACGTAGGCAAACCTCATCAGTTCCGGTCCACCATTTTCAAAAAATCTAAAATTATTTTCCTTTACTTCCTTCTTTAGAAAGTTTTTCTTTTAGACCCCAATTTTTAAAAAACAGAAAATTATTTTATTTTAATATCTCTAAAAATCCAAAAATATTTTCATTCTTCTTTCGAAAATTCAAAAGAAAATTTAAGATTCAAAAAATATTTTCTCCTTTCTTTCGAAGTATTCAAAGCGAAAGTCCAAAAATTCAAAAATATTTCCTTTTTTCTTTAGAAATTTTTCTGTTGAAATTCCAAAAAAAAAAAAAAAAAAAATCCAAAAAAAAAATTAGTTTATTTCCTTTATTCCTAATCTTCCCGAACTACACAAGATTTGATTCATGTTCCCACATGATACGTAGGCGACCCACATCAGGTTCGATCAAATGATTTTGAAAAAAAAAAAGAAAAAAAAGAATAAATGATAATAATAAGGACTGACTGAGTCCATTCTAACATGTCTTGTTTTGAATTGTAAAGAAAGTTGAGGTGGCCAGTTTGTAGTAAGCGGACAACACAAGATCCAAGGAAATATGATAACTGACATCGAAGTTGTTACAAGTTCTCAAAAGACTCAGGGTCAGAGGGTTCGACAAGAGTCTACTGTGTTTGAGGAAAATAGAATACTGAAACAGTAAATGGTCAAAATGTGTCAAGCATGGGCCAATGGCCAAGGACAGCCTTGTCATGAGTAACAATTTGCTACCCAGCAAGAGCAGTACCACTCTCCGGAGTATCACTCGTACTTGTTTGATCTTTCTGCAAACATTGAGAAGCATGTCCGAAAGATGGCACGGGAAGAAATGACCCAAAGAGTGAAAAACTTAGAACAACGGTTGAAAAATATGCAAGGGTTGGCAGGTCAGAAAAGTATTGCCTTCAAGGATCTATGTATGTTCCCCGATGTCCACTTGCCGCCTGGTTTCAAGACTCCCAAATTTGAAAAGTATGATGGACATGGAGACCACATAGCCTACCTGAAAAGGTATTGCAATCAACTAAGGGATGCGGGAAGAAATGAAGAATTGCTAATAGCTTATTTTGGGGAAAGCCTTATGGGAGTAGCATCCGAATGGTTTATGGATCAAGACACGTATCGCTGGTATGTCTAGGATGACATGGCACAGGACTTTGTCAAACAGTTCCAATACAACATCGACAACGCCCCAGACTGTAATTCCCTTTCAAACCTGAAGAAGAAACCAACTGAAAGTTTCAGGGAATATGCCATTAATTGGAGAGAGCACGCAGCTAGAGTTAAGCCACCTATGGATGATCACGAGCTAATCACTGTCTTTCTTCAGGCTCAAGAGCCAGATTATTTTCAAAACATGATGTCCGCAGTGGGTAAATCCTTCTCGGAAGCAATCAAAATGGGGGGAAATGGTTGAGAATGGTCTTAAGACAGGCAGAATTATAAGTCAAGCAGTTATCAAAGCTGCAACTCAGGTTGTCAGGTTGAATCTAATAATTTTAGTGACACGAATGAGAAGGACGAAGAAATCATAATGACATCAGGGTCGAGAAGAGGTCCTAGGAAAGCATCTCGAAGCTATGAGTAGCCTCATCAGGTTTCCCATGACTCCCTGGAGCACTACTATCCACCTCAGAACTCACAATACTCTGTTGCTCCACCTCAGAATGTCATCCAGCCACCAAATCACCCGAGAAGGCGAGCACGAGCACCGCAAAATCTCCACCAGCCTCCACAAAATTTTTAAATGCCCTATAATCCACATCCAAGCCAGGGGTATAGAAGGGAACAAAGGTTAAAAGATAATTTTACACTAATAGGAGAGTCATATGCAAGCTTATTTGAGAAGTTAAAGCATTATGACATGATTGCACCTATTCCTCCAAATCATGTGGACCCATGTGCAAGAAGCTTTGACCCTTCTAAAAGGTATGAATACCATTCCAATGCCCAGTGGCACAATGTTGAAAGCTGTCGAGATTTGAAAAGAGAAATAGAAAGGATGATCCAGAAAAAACTGATTGTGATCCAAGACAGTGACACCTAGAATATCGTGCAGAATCATTTACCTGCACATGATGATGCACACTTTGTGGGGATGATGCCCGGTGGCATGAAGTATGATAATCCTCTCGGGAACTTGTTGGCCGAAATTGGAGAAGGTCATGGTGATTCTGATGAGCAAATTTGTGGCTAAATGTCAAGCTTAGCAATTGAAAAGTCATTCTCTCCTCACTAGGAAGGAATCTTGGTAGTTTGTTTTGATTTTTTTCTATTATCTGGTTTATTTCAGGGTTGTGATCCATATTCTATTTGTTTTATTGAGTCAAACACTTCTATCCCTCTATTCTATTCGTGTGAGTTTTGTCTGCATGTTTTGTTGCTATTTTCATTCGTCAAGTTGTTTGTCTGTAACTCGGATTTTAGGTTGATTGTCTTGTTGTCAAATCCGTTCATCCTTTACTCAATGAAATACAGTTTGTCCTTTTGTGTCATTCTGTTCTTAGTTTCTTTCTCTCTAGTTCTAATGACATGACATGCATGCGGAAATTTTGGCCAGATCTTAGAAACTGATTTAATCTGGAATTGGATAATTGAAAAAAAAACACTTTTGAGGATGAATAAAGAGTTGAAATACTTTGGAATTAAGGTCGAGTAAAATTCACCTTCAAATCATTGTGAAGATCGGGCTTGAGGATATTGAATCAATTGAAGCTTGGTCGAAAGTTTGACATTAATGGAAGGAAAATGTCTTTCGACCACGACACACCAAGAAGACAGACATGTTCGTCAATGTTGTGATCGCGAAAAGATACTATGTTTGGCGTTTTCGAGATTGGGAGGCTCTTTTTCTGCTACCCAAACACTTTATACCCTTTGTCACCCCTTTGACCTTGTATTATTTTCTTTGACCACCCTCTTTTGGAATCAAGTTTAGAGTCAAAAGTCAAAGAAAATGATGAAAAAATGAAATAACAATAAAAGTCCATGCCCCAAGAGTACAAATCGGGGCATCTTTTAGAAAGTTCTAAGTGGAAAAAAAAAGAATTGTCAAAGGTCCATGCCCTCAAATAATAGAAGCTGGGGCAGTTTGTTTTGAAAACAAAAAGAAACAAAAAAAAGATAGAAAAAAAAAGAGAAAAGAAAAAAAAGATACAGAAAGGAAGAAAAAAAATAGTTGGGTCAGATGTTTGAACTACGTTCGACCTGATTCCTTAAAAAGGATACGAAGGCAGCCTCACGGTTCGGTCCAACCAAATAAGAATTCGAAAAAAAAATTCCAAAAAATCCCAATAGCTGAAACTGGGGCAAAGATTTTATTTCACTTTTGAAAGAATCGATTCCAAGAGTTGTAAGTCTACAACCTCCTTTACTTTGAGTCTACTTTGAGCCTTCATATCATCCCTTCTTTCCAACCTTATCTAAAAACCTTCCAAATAAAAACCTCCCGATATGGCTCCAAGAATACCAAGAGAAGCATGCAATAAGCAACGGTTGTCATGCGACATAGAACACTGTCAAGTTGCTCACAAAAGAAAAAGAAAAAGAAAAATGAGAGAGTCTTGCTAGTGAAAACCTTCACGGGCACTGTAAGGCGATGGTAAGCAGAGAAAATAAATAAGAGAGACTTGTTGGTCAAAACCCCTCGGGGTACCACTAGTCGAAAATGAGTCGTGAAGCTGATACGAAGGATTGACACGAACAAGCCCGACTTCAAAATCATAACAATAGTAAAAGGGAAGATTGGATTAGTTTGATAGATCAGGCCGTTAAGTCCAAAATGCATGTCATGATCATTAAGGCTAGTTATTGAAAAAAAACTCTTCCTTTTAACCTTCCGACAGGGGCATTTCTTGTTAATACTTGTTTCTTTGTATCATTGTGTCCTTCACTCTGAATCAGTCCTTGTCAAAACAAGTAAGAAAAGATTTCAAAATCTGCTACCAGCTTTTCAGTTGCATAAAGTACATTTTGCCAGCACACTCAGTTGTTACTTTCAACATGCCTTGAGGATTCATGCAAAGATCCCCCCAAAAGACTCTTGTCAATCAACTTGGCACAAACAAAGATAACTTGTGATTCTCTCTGAAAGACAAATTGCTCAAAAGTAGGAAGTCATTCAAGATATCAGAAAAGGTCACCTAAGCAAAGATCTCCAGTTGGGATAAGGCTGATTGAGCCACAAATACAAATGGTACTGGGTGTGAAACAATCAGAGTTGGTACAGAACAAAGACTCAAGCTGATAAGCAAAAGCCAAGCTTCTCAAGACTCAAGGCCACAAACCGACCACTACTTTTAAAACTGAAAAAAAATTCTTTATTTTAATAGGAACAAAGCAGTGCAAGGAAAGTGGTTTCAAAAAAAGAAAAAAAAAGATAAGAAAAAGAAAAAAAGAGAAGAGTTGATAAAGGGAAGTTTCTCAAATCTTTGCTTTATTTGCCTTGCTATTATGCATAAAATCTTTCCATTGGTCTT
The DNA here is from genome assembly GCF_000393655.2 of Nicotiana sylvestris. Taxonomy (NCBI): domain Eukaryota; kingdom Viridiplantae; phylum Streptophyta; class Magnoliopsida; order Solanales; family Solanaceae; genus Nicotiana; species Nicotiana sylvestris. The sequence goes on from NC_091063.1 coordinate 112,251,360, forward strand.
CACATTTTTTCCTCCTAGGATAAAAAGTCCTAGTCTGATAGATTCTCCCAATAAAATCTTAGTCTGATAAATTTTCTCCTAGGATTGAAAGCTTAGTCTGATAAATCTTTCTCCTAAGATAGAAGACCAAGTCTGATGAACTTTCTCCTAGGATAAGCATCTTAGTCTGATGAATCTTTCTCCTAAGATAACAAAAAAAAACCTAGTCTGATGAATCTTTCTCCTAGGACAAGAAATCTTAGTCTGATGAAACTTTCTCCTAAGATACCAAAAAAAGAAAAAAAAGACCTAGTCTGATGAACTTTCTCCTAGGATCAAAATATTAATCTGATGAATTTTTCTTCTAAGATAGAAGACCTAGTCTGATGAACTTTCTCCTAAGATGCTAAACCCTAGTCTGATGAACTTTCTCCTAGGATCAAAATCATAGTCTGATGAATCTTTCTCCTATGATAGAAAACCTAGCCCGATGAATTTTCTCCTAGGATAAACGACTTAGTCTGATGAATCTTTCTCCTAATACACCAAAAAAAAAGGACTTGGTCTGATGAACTTTCTCTTAGGAATCTTAGTCTGATAAATCTTTCTCCTAAGATAGAAGACCTAATCTAATGAACTTTCTCCTAGGATAGAAATCTTAGTCTGATGAATCTTTCTCCTAAGATAGAAAACCTAGTCTGAAGAATTTTCTCCTAGGATAAATATCTTAGTCGGATGAATCTTTCTCCTAAGATACCAAAAAAAAGGACCTAGTCTGATGAATTTTCTCCTAGGATAAACGTCTTAGTCTGATGAATCTTTCTCCTAAGATAGAAAACCTAGTCTGATGAATTTTCTCTTAGGATAATTTGAAAAAAAAAGGAAGTCTGGATTTTTCTAAAAAAAAAGGTCAATTTTTAGTTTTCTTAAGTTATCAATCTTTAGTTTTATCGAAATCAGGGGTCCCGCCTGGAGAATAGGGTCAGTTTTAACTTTAGTCAAGCGTAGTTTATAGTTTTCCGCAAGTTCAATCTTAAATCTAGGAGATGCACTTCCTAGTTTGGGTCATTTAGGTTTTTTTAGTAGACGTATTTGCTAGTTGAAATTTTCTTGGTTTTACTCACAGGAGACACACATCCTAGTCGAGTCCTCAATTTTACTCTCATCAAATAGCAAGATGATTTATAGTTCTGCTAACAACTCACAAATCTTCCTAGTATAAACTGGAGCAGAAAAGTTTATTTTGTTTTGTCTGTTTTATTGTAGTAGCAGGTGCCCACCTGGAGAATAAGGGAACTCATTTCAGAATTCATTTCAGAGTCATTCGAAGCTTCAAGTCAGTAGCAGGCTAAGGGAATAAGGGAATTAATTTCAAGTTGCAGTCAGAAACAACAGGATCCCTCCTGAAGAATAAGGGCAACCTCCAGTCCTATTTAAGTTAGAAGTAGCAGAAGCTCGACTCAAGAATGTGGGTCGACAGGGGTCCGAGATAACCAAAAGAAGTCTCAATTAAGATTAAAAGAAAAAGAAAAAGAGAATCCAAAGTGTAGAAGCAGAGAAAATATGTGGACTGTTCAAGACATAATTGATGTCACAAGCTCCGCATGTCCCATCGTGATCTGAAAAAGCTAAAGAAGATTGAACCAACACCTGCAGCTAACAAGTATCGAGATTCAGATCAGAGTCCGCATAAAGAACCATTCAAGACTCAAGATCAAGCTTCAGAAGACTCATAGATAGGAATCTTGTAACTCATAGCTGATAGGCTTAGTTAGTCTTTTCAATTTTGATTTTTGATGTAATAACGGGACCGCGGACTGGAACCTCGACGGCACCTCAATCGGTTCTCCACCTCGGTATAATCCATCACCTCATTCACTTCTGAACTACACGTGGCATGATTCCTTTCTAGCCAAGGATATGTAGGTAGCTCAGATACCAGGGCTCGGTCGCATTCTCCTTTCTCTTAATTTTTGGTCTCTCTAAATAAGGGTCGGGTCAAAAAACCTGTCTCTTCGTTCTTTGTCTAAAAACTCTTCGCGTTTCCAGTCAAAGAGGGGCAGCTGTTGACATGTAATTTTTGACCCTCCCCAAGATTTTATACATTTTAGCGTCAATATTTAATTAGGTGTAGTATCGCAACTCTAAATAGTGTTGATTCTTTTACTTTATTTTTATCACAAAAAAGTAAAAAATTTCAACAAAAAAAATATTTTTCATCTCTAGGTTAAAGTTAATTAGTATATTTATATTTATAGTATTATAACATTTGAAAATACAAAAAAAAAATTAGTTTCACGTGTAGTATTTAGTTTTATATTAGTTTATTTTAATTTAGAGTGATTTTTATATTTTTATAGATACATTGTTTTATTTGGTCTTTTTAGCCTAAGTTCAAATCCAAAGGACATGGTCCAACCCAATTACCTTTAGCTCATTCTTCCCAACTCATTAGCCCTCTTAAGTGCAAGATTTAATCTTAACCATCTATTTCCTTCTAATCCAATGGTCATCATCCCTTCTCACCTCCATATAAAATACCTAATTATAGAAACTCTACCCTAAGTTTTCAATTCCTAGACCTTGCAAAAACAAAAATACCTACAACCTAGGACTCCCTATAAAATCTGTCGCAGCTAAAACTTGGAGATTGGACATTGATCTTCGAACAATGAGCCTCCCGCTTAGGATCCATATTAGAATTCCCATGCCTCTTTGTCTGGAACCTATAGTGAAAGAATAAAAAAATAAGCTAAATGCTATTACCACTCTTTGTGGTTTCGATTGGATCTGAAAGGGATCAGAAAACAATGCAAAGAAATTGCAGTAATATCAAATTCAATCAGCAGCTCAAATGTTGAGAGTTTCTTCTTCTTCTTTGCATATTCCGCCAATTACTGGAGCACCTGCTCATTTCGCTCTCTCTTTCTGGTAAATCACATCGTCGTTAACTCCAACTTCTCGCCAATTATCAGCATTTATCCGTTTAGCGTTACTTCGCTCGAGAACGTTGTTACCCAATTCGCGTAATATCAAGTTTCCCAGCTTTAAAAGGGTGTCAACTATGTTGGGTCAAGGTCATACTTGTTCTAAAGTTATTGCAGTTGTCAGATATTTGAGGTTTTAGTTTATTGTTTGACTGAGGTCGATTTGGGTTTCGAGCTTTCCGGTGTCGATTCGAGGTTTCGGGTCGCAATTTCGGTGTTTCAGTTCAAGGATTGTTGCTTTATTTAGCCCGATTGATTTGCAATTTTCAGCTTTGTTCATCAATAAAAGGTCTATTTCTCAATTTTTATTCTCATTCTATTGTGTTGTCATAGCTTGGTGCGCGTATTGGTTGATTTGTGATTCTACGTTGTTTGAGTAGCATGTCTTAGTTTTCATTTAAATTGTTTTAATTAGTTTTTATTTCGATTATGATGCATGTAATCTTGGGTTCTTGAATAAATTCTTTTAATCGGGTAGATGGAAAAATTGGAGTTGTTTCTTTCTTTGCAAGGAATAAAAATGGGCCATAGATCGGTCTTGAACCATAAGAAATCTGGCCAAGTAATAAATCATGTTAGCTAGCCTATTTGCTTCCCAATAATTTCTTGTCCATAAATTTGGCATCAATAATCTCAAAAGATTAGGAAATAATTAAATGCGCTAGTTGCTTTAGGCGCATTATAATAAAATTATCATAGCTACGGGTTCTGTTCCCGTGACGTAGTTGTGATATATAATTTCCAAATCCGGGGGTACATTTATGTGACCCGACCACAACAACTAATAATGTTAATAATTTAAACATGTTGTAAATCGTGGATATGGTTCCCGTGACGCGATTCACAATGTATACCAAACAAACAAGTGTACGACAATCGTAACTTATTCCAGAATAATTTCATAAATAATTAAAAGCGGTCAGAAATTAAAAATGCTTAATAGGTTTAAAACATGTAATAAATCAGATAATGAGGCCAATTATTAATAGTTGAGAGACCGAGCTAAAACCACGGAATCCGGGAATGCCTAACACCTTCTCCTGGATTAACAGAATTCCTTACTCGGATTTCTGTGTTCGCAGACCATAAATAAGAGTCAAACTTCCTCAATTCGGTATTTTAAATCGGTGACTTGCGACGCCATATATTATCCTAAGTGGAGACTCTGAATTTGAATAAATAATCTCGTTTCGGTTATTGTCACTTTAATCGGAAAAAGTCCCGTATATCCCCTTTCGGGGGTGTAAAAAGGAGGTGTGACCAGGTATGTGCACAATCCTGGGCAATTCGGTAGCATTCTTGGGCGGTGCGTTGCTCGCCCCAGATGCTGAATATTCCCCACGGAATAGGAAATTTGATTACTTGATAGAAACTTGATAGGACGGCCCGCATGGTGTGTATCCATGGGCGCCCTATGATGGCGTTGTAGGTTGTTTATTGGTTCATGACGTGAAACGTTGTTTCTAGAGTGACTCCTCCGGCCAGAACGGGCAGCACTATCTCTTCGGAGGTTCGTTCAACTACATTATTAAAACTCGTTAGTGTTATGCAACGCGGTATTATTTTATCTTCGAGTCTCATTTGTACGAGGACTCGAGGATGGACAATACATGTGCCACTTCCGTCATCCACCATTATTCTTTTTACATCAGTATCCGCGACACGTAAAGTTATAACAAGTGCATCATAGTGAGGGAAAGACAAACCGTCGGCATCTGACTTATCGAAGATGATACTATATTCGAGGTCATCATACCGTTCGTGAGCGATTGACCGTTTGAGTTTGTGTGTAGTGGTGAAATTTACGTGGTTGATTGTCGTATCATCGCGGCCACCGATGATCATCTGTATAGTACGAGTGGGTGAAGGTGGTTTTGGGGGTCCCTAAGGTTGATCACGCCCTCGAGCGAAGTTAGCCCGTCCTTGATCGCTCAGTAGTTCTTTCAAGTGTCCCTGGCTTAGCATTCTTACTACTTCCTGTCGCAGGCCTATGCAGTTTTGGGTCTTATGCCCCTTTTCCTGATGGAATTCGCACAGAACATTCGATTTATGGGTGCTCAAATTTCATCTTTTGCAGCCATTGCACCTTTGTGCCGAGCTTCTCTAGTGCATACACTATTTCTGAAGGAGAAACACAAAAGTTATGAGCAGATAATAGTGGAGGCATACCTCTTTCGTTTCGATGTGGCACGACATGTCGAGGAGTGATGTCTACGTGTCATGGAGGAAGTATGATGGATGTCCAGATGTAAGACTGATGCCTCTCTCGACTGAGACGAGGTAGTTGATCACTTCGGCCAGCGTTGTGGCGATCTTTCCTTGTTTTAGTTTGGACTGATGTCAGCCATTAGATCGGACCATTGAGATCGTCCTCGTCTGCCCTTACTTAGACATAATAGGCGTTGTGGATTTCTTCCCAAGTGGTGGGAGGGTATTTCATGAGCCTATTTAACAGCTTTTTTGTCACTTTCGACCCATTCCTGCTTAACCCATTTTGGAAGGCTGCAACTGGCATCCCCTCTGATACGTTTGGTAGGCTCATTCTCACCCTGTTGAATCTGGCTAGGAAGTCCCTAAGTCCTTCGCCCGTCATCTGTCTAATGGCGAAGATGTTGTTTACCTTGGCTTCTGCCTTTTTCGCTCCTGCATGAGCGGTGACGAATTTGTCTGCCATTCTTCGAACGTTGATATTGATTGTGCTGGAAATTGTGAGCACCAAGTCAGCACTCCCCCCTGTCAAGGTTTTGCCGAACTTTTTCAGCAGCACCGATGACACTTGTTCTTTCGACAGATCGTTGCCTTTACCGGCTGTGAGGTAGTGGATTATGTGATCTTCCGGGTCCGAAGTACCATCATATATTTTCAAGTATGGTGGCATTTTGAAGGTTTTTGGAATGGCGTGGGGGGCTGCCTCTTCATTGTATGGTTGCTCGACGAATCGACCGACGTCCCATTTTGGTAGTAACTTCGGAGCGCCCGGTATTTTATCAACCCTTTCTTGATGCTCCATCATCTGATCATAGAGCGCCTTGTTCTCATTTTCCATTTCCTCCATTTTCTTTAGGATGGCTGCGAGTGCGTCGTTACCTGTATCAACAATAATATGAGTGTTACCTGTGCGTGGAGTTTCTAGTTCGCCGGCGACTATTACGGCGTCTGCATGCATTGTGCCTCCGATATCCCTTTGAACGGGTTTATCAAGTATGTTTCTCAAAGTGTTTGTCAGCCACTCTTCCAATAGCCTTTTCACAACTGGTGGTGCTTTTCCTATTGCGGATGTGGAGGCTTCCTTCTCGCGTGAAGCGGTTACGCTTTCATGTGGGGGAGGTGAAGCTTCTCCTCTAGGTGTGGCATTTGTTGTTCCGTTTTCATTCTCCTCCCTACTCTATTCGTCGATGGTGTTTAGGAGGTTGGTTGAGACACCTACTATTGCTTTCAGCCTTGTATCTCCTTTACCTACAATTGTTAACTTGTACAAAGCTAGGAAGAGGCGATTATCTCTTTCAAGGGTTAGTTTATGCAAAGCTAGATGGAACTAAAATCTTAGCTAAAGAAATCCCCACAGACGGCGCCAAATTGTTTGACCCAAAATATATTGAAACCTTTTTTATTAAATCAATTAATGAAGGTGAAGAGGTAAATCTAAGCTAAGTATAATAAAATCTAGATTGAATGATGTAAGAGAAAGACAAGGTGAACGATGGTTCCTAGTGTGTTGGAACCAAATAATTATTCATAAATGCGAGAATTTCAGATGTAAGAGAATATAGCAATAAATGCAATTAGTCAAGACCAAGGATGATGTAAGGATTTTTTATTTGTAATAAGCAAAAGCCCCCCTTTTACAGAGTGTTCTCCTTTGTTTTTATAGGGGACAATCCCCCTTTTTACCCTAAAAAGGTACAACACAAGGAATATTTGAAAGGCATATTTCCTTCCCTATCATGCTAACACTACTACATACGCCGTGTATTTTCTAGCCATTGTTAGTTGTCACCCTTCATAACGATCGAAGGACGCTACATCGTAAGAACCTCGTTCTTATCCCTCCTGAAGAATAAGGGCAACCTCCAGTCCTATTTAAGTTAGAAGTAGCAGAAGCTCGACTCAAGAATGTGGGTCGACAGGGGTCCGAGATAACCAAAAGAAGTCTCAATTAAGATTAAAAGAAAAAGAAAAAGAGAATCCAAAGTGTAGAAGCAGAGAAAATATGTGGACTGTTCAAGACATAATTGATGTCACAAGCTCCGCATGTCCCATCGTGATCTGAAAAAGCTAAAGAAGATTGAACCAACACCTGCAGCTAACAAGTATCGAGATTCAGATCAGAGTCCGCATAAAGAACCATTCAAGACTCAAGATCAAGCTTCAGAAGACTCATAGATAGGAATCTTGTAACTCATAGCTGATAGGCTTAGTTAGTCTTTTCAATTTTGATTTTTGATGTAATAACGGGACCGCGAACTGGAACCTCGACGGCACCTCAATCGGTTCTCCACCTCGGTATAATCCATCACCTCATTCACTTCTGAACTACACGTGGCATGATTCCTTTCTAGCCAAGGATATGTAGGTAGCTCAGATACCAGGGCTCGGTCGCATTCTCCTTTCTCTTAATTTTTGGTCTCTCTAAATAAGGGTCGGGTCAAAAAACCTGTCTCTTCGTTCTTTGTCTAAAAACTCTTCGCGTTTCCAGTCAAAGAGGGGCAGCTGTTGACATGTAATTTTTGACCCTCCCCAAGATTTTATACATTTTAGCGTCAATATTTAATTAGGTGTAGTATCGCAACTCTAAATAGTGTTGATTCTTTTACTTTATTTTTATCACAAAAAAGTAAAAAATTTCAACAAAAAAAATATTTTTCATCTCTAGGTTAAAGTTAATTAGTATATTTATATTTATAGTATTATAACATTTGAAAATACAAAAAAAAAATTAGTTTCACGTGTAGTATTTAGTTTTATATTAGTTTATTTTAATTTAGAGTGATTTTTATATTTTTATAGATACATTGTTTTATTTGGTCTTTTTAGCCTAAGTTCAAATCCAAAGGACATGGTCCAACCCAATTACCTTTAGCTCATTCTTCCCAACTCATTAGCCCTCTTAAGTGCAAGATTTAATCTTAACCATCTATTTCCTTCTAATCCAATGGTCATCATCCCTTCTCACCTCCATATAAAATACCTAATTATAGAAACTCTACCCTAAGTTTTCAATTCCTAGACCTTGCAAAAACAAAAATACCTACAACCTAGGACTCCCTATAAAATCTGTCGCAGCTAAAACTTGGAGATTGGACATTGATCTTCGAACAATGAGCCTCCCGCTTAGGATCCATATTAGAATTCCCATGCCTCTTTGTCTGGAACCTATAGTGAAAGAATAAAAAAATAAGCTAAATGCTATTACCACTCTTTGTGGTTTCGATTGGATCTGAAAGGGATCAGAAAACAATGCAAAGAAATTGCAGTAATATCAAATTCAATCAGCAGCTCAAATGTTGAGAGTTTCTTCTTCTTCTTTGCATATTCCGCCAATTACTGGAGCACCTGCTCATTTCGCTCTCTCTTTCTGGTAAATCACATCGTCGTTAACTCCAACTTCTCGCCAATTATCAGCATTTATCCGTTTAGCGTTACTTCGCTCGAGAACGTTGTTACCCAATTCGCGTAATATCAAGTTTCCCAGCTTTAAAAGGGTGTCAACTATGTTGGGTCAAGGTCATACTTGTTCTAAAGTTATTGCAGTTGTCAGATATTTGAGGTTTTAGTTTATTGTTTGACTGAGGTCGATTTGGGTTTCGAGCTTTCCGGTGTCGATTCGAGGTTTCGGGTCGCAATTTCGGTGTTTCAGTTCAAGGATTGTTGCTTTATTTAGCCCGATTGATTTGCAATTTTCAGCTTTGTTCATCAATAAAAGGTCTATTTCTCAATTTTTATTCTCATTCTATTGTGTTGTCATAGCTTGGTGCGCGTATTGGTTGATTTGTGATTCTACGTTGTTTGAGTAGCATGTCTTAGTTTTCATTTAAATTGTTTTAATTAGTTTTTATTTCGATTGTGATGCATGTAATCTTGGGTTCTTGAATAAATTCTTTTAATCGGGTAGATGGAAAAATTGGAGTTGTTTCTTTCTTTGCAAGGAATAAAAATGGGCCATAGATCGGTCTTGAACCATAAGAAATCTGGCCAAGTAATAAATCATGTTAGCTAGCCTATTTGCTTCCCAATAATTTCTTGTCCATAAATTTGGCATCAATAATCTCAAAAGATTAGGAAATAATTAAATGCGCTAGTTGCTTTAGGCGCATTATAATAAAATTATCATAGCTACGGGTTCTGTTCCCGTGACGTAGTTGTGATATATAATTTCCAAATCCGGGGGTACATTTATGTGACCCGACCACAACAACTAATAATGTTAATAATTTAAACATGTTGTAAATCGTGGATATGGTTCCCGTGACGCGATTCACAATGTATACCAAACAAACAAGTGTACGACAATCGTAACTTATTCCAGAATAATTTCATAAATAATTAAAAGCGGTCAGAAATTAAAAATGCTTAATAGGTTTAAAACATGTAATAAATCAGATAATGAGGCCAATTATTAATAGTTGAGAGACCGAGCTAAAACCACGGAATCCGGGAATGCCTAACACCTTCTCCTGGATTAACAGAATTCCTTACTCGGATTTCTGTGTTCGCAGACCATAAATAAGAGTCAAACTTCCTCAATTCGGTATTTTAAATCGGTGACTTGCGACGCCATATATTATCCTAAGTGGAGACTCTGAATTTGAATAAATAATCTCGTTTCGGTTATTGTCACTTTAATCGGAAAAAGTCCCGTATATCCCCTTTCGGGGGTGTAAAAAGGAGGTGTGACCAGGTATGTGCACAATCCTGGGCAATTCGGTAGCATTCTTGGGCGGTGCGTTGCTCGCCCCAGATGCTGAATATTCCCCACGGAATAGGAAATTTGATTACTTGATAGAAACTTGATAGGACGGCCCGCATGGTGTGTATCCATGGGCGCCCTATGATGGCGTTGTAGGTTGTTTATTGGTTCATGACGTGAAACGTTGTTTCTAGAGTGACTCCTCCGGCCAGAACGGGCAGCACTATCTCTCCGGAGGTTCGTTCAACTACATTATTAAAACTCGTTAGTGTTATGCAACGCGGTATTATTTTATCTTCGAGTCTCATTTGTACGAGGACTCGAGGATGGACAATATATGTGCCACTTCCGTCATCCACCATTATTCTTTTTACATCAGTATCCGCGACACGTAAAGTTATAACAAGTGCATCATAGTGAGGGAAAGACAAACCGTCGGCATCTGACTTATCGAAGATGATACTATATTCGAGGTCATCATACCGTTCGTGAGCGATTGACCGTTTGAGTTTGTGTGTAGTGGTGAAATTTACGTGGTTGATTGTCGTATCATCGCGGCCACCGATGATCATCTGTATAGTACGAGTGGGTGAAGGTGGTTTTGGGGGTCCCTAAGGTTGATCGCGCCCTCGAGCGAAGTTAGCCCGTCCTTGATCGCTCAGTAGTTCTTTCAAGTGTCCCTGGCTTAGCATTCTTACTACTTCCTGTCGCAGGCCTATGCAGTTTTGGGTCTTATGCCCCTTTTCCTGATGGAATTCGCACAGAACATTCGATTTATGGGTGCTCAAATTTCATCTTTTGCAGCCATTGCACCTTTGTGCCGAGCTTCTCTAGTGCATACACTATTTCTGAAGGAGAAACACAAAAGTTATGAGCAGATAATAGTGGAGGCATACCTCTTTCGTTTCGATGTGGCACGGCATGTCGAGGAGTGATGTCTACGTGTCATGGAGGAAGTAGGATGGATGTCCAGATGTAAGACTGATGCCTCTCTCGACTGAGACGAGGTAGTTGATCACTTCGGCCAGCGTTGTGGCGATCTTTCCTTGTTTTAGTTTGGACTGATGTCAGCCATTAGATCGGACCATTGAGATCGTCCTCGTCTGCCCTTACTTAGACATAATAGGCGTTGTGGATTTCTTCCCAAGTGGTGGGAGGGTATTTCATGAGCCTATTTAACAGCTTTTTTGTCACTTTCGACCCATTCCTGCTTAACCCATTTTGGAAGGCTGCAACTGGCATCCCCTCTGATACGTTTGGTAGGCTCATTCTCACCCTGTTGAATCTGGCTAGGAAGTCCCTAAGTCCTTCGCCCGTCATCTGTCTAATGGCGAAGATGTTGTTTACCTTGGCTTCTGCCTTTTTCGCTCCTGCATGAGCGGTGACGAATTTGTCTGCCATTCTTCGAACATTGATATTGATTGTGCTGGAAATTGTGAGCACCAAGTCAGCACTCCCCCCTGTCAAGGTTTCGCCGAACTTTTTCAGCAGCACCGATGACACTTGTTCTTTCGACAGATCGTTGCCTTTTACGGCTGTGAGGTAGTGGATTATGTGATCTTCCGGGTCCGAAGTACCATCATATATTTTCAAGTATGGTGGCATTTTGAAGGTTTTTGGAATGGCGTGGGGGGCTGCCTCTTCATTGTATGGTTGCTCGACGAATCGACCGACGTCCCATTTTGGTAGTAACTTCGGAGCGCCCGGTATTTTATCAACCCTTTCTTGATGCTCCATCATCTGATCATAGAGCGCCTTGTTCTCATTTTCCATTTCCTCCATTTTCTTTAGGATGGCTGCGAGTGCGTCGTTACCTGTATCAACAATAATATGAGTGTTACCTGTGCGTGGAGTTTCTAGTTCGCCGGCGACTATTACGGCGTCTGCATGCATTGTGCCTCCGATATCCCTTTGAACGGGTTTATCAAGTATGTTTCTCAAAGTATTTGTCAGCCACTCTTCCAATAGCCTTTTCACAACTGGTGGTGCTTTTCCTATTGCGGATGTGGAGGCTTCCTTCTCGCGTGAAGCGGTTACGCTTTCATGTGGGGGAGGTGAAGCTTCTCCTCTAGGTGTGGCATTTGTTGTTCCGTTTTCATTCTCCTCCCTACTGTATTCGTCGATGGTGTTTAGGAGGTTGGTTGAGACACCTACTATTGCTTTCAGCCTTGTATCTCCTTTACCTGCAATTGTTAACTTGTACAAAGCTAGGAAGAGGCGATTATCTCTTTCAAGGGTTAGTTTATGCAAAGCTAGATGGAACTAAAATCTTAGCTAAAGAAATCCCCACAGACGGCGCCAAATTGTTTGACCCAAAATATATTGAAACCTTTTTTATTAAATCAATTAATGAAGGTGAAGAGGTAAATCTAAGCTAAGTATAATAAAATCTAGATTGAATGATGTAAGAGAAAGACAAGGTGAACGATGGTTCCTAGTGTGTTGGAACCAAATAATTATTCATAAATGCGAGAATTTCAGATGTAAGAGAATATAGCAATAAATGCAATTAGTCAAGACCAAGGATGATGTAAGGATTTTTTATTTGTAATAAGCAAAAGCCCCCCTTTTACAGAGTGTTCTCCTTTGTTTTTATAGGGGACAATCCCCCTTTTTACCCTAAAAAGGTACAACACAAGGAATATTTGAAAGGCATATTTCCTTCCCTATCATGCTAACACTACTACATACGCCGTGTATTTTCTAGCCATTGTTAGTTGTCACCCTTCATAACGATCGAAGGACGCTACATCGTAAGAACCTCGTTCTTTGCTACGCTCGGTAACGGTCACGGTCGTCCAAATTTTAACCTATACAAGCACCTCTGCTCAAATGAGTATATCAAATCAAATGAAAGATTCATGTAACATGGCCCTCAACTGTAGTGGTAGGTATATCATCGATCCTTTTTAGCTTGTATGTCAAATCTCCTAAGGTCATTGTGAATCTGTCTTTAGAGTGTAGCTCCGCGTCTTACCCATTGTGTAATGACAGTGTGCATTTACCCCATGATCTTAGTGCTCCGATTGCGCCTTCTGTATTTGTAACTGTAAGTGCATATGTATACACTAATTTATATGTGGGTTCCGCTTCGGGGAAGATGAGTTGATAGTGAGTAGCAAAGAAGGGTAGGGTTTAAAGTTTAGGGTTTTCACTTCCACGTCCCAGCTCGTCGAAGCTACCGCGTATCGATTGAAATTTCCCTCCTCAGCCGGAGGCGGAACCGGCTCCCCCTGAACCATCCTCGGAAGAGTAAGAAAGGAGAAGGGAAGGGGAGTTTCTCGCCTCCAAAGAGTATAAAGAAGCGGAGTGTCACCCCAACAAACTAGACGCACGCATCAAGGCGTTCTGCCAAATTATAAAGGACTATGTTCAACTATTTCTCGCGACCCCAAACAAAAGTTGGAAATACAGGTATCTCAGACTTTGACTGTTTAATATAACACAGCAAACTTTGTTTTTATATCGTGTAAGACCACCACGTCGTCACACAATTTGTCCCAACCAGAAGCCGTATGGATTTTATCCACCTTCTGTTCTGCTAATTAAATACTGACAGGGGAGGCAGGGTCCTGTTTATTAAAAAGACATCTGCTGTAGTGTCAAACTGACATGAAATCGACAGATTTGGATGCTTTGTTTGGGCAAATAACAGGCAAACAGAATAGGACTTTGTGATACATAGCCACATGATGATGATAAGCCCACCATGTGCACTTTCTGTTCATACACTTGGTTGCTAAAGCAGCTAGAAATTGCCCAACACAGCATTCAATTAGGTTATAGATGAATTATAGTTGATGTTTTCTCCTGTCCAACAACATCAGCCTCTAACCATCCTAAAACTAGTGACAGGTTACCAGAAAACAAGTTCATGAATGCAATTAGAGGTGGCAAAATAGTAAAAGAAAATAGTTATCCACCCATATTATCCATCAAAAAATGGGTTGGATAATGAATCATTTAAAAACAAATCGAATATGGATAAAGAACCATATTATCCACTTAGAAAATGGTTAACCAAATGGATAACCAATGGATAACTAATGTGTTTAACTTTTATATTTGTAAAGCCTCAAATTGGAGTTCCACAAGTTTGAAAGCCTCAAATTGGAGTTCCTCAAATTTGAAGACTAGGAATTTTCTCATAAATGATCATATTTAAGAAGCCATGGATAATATGGATATCCATATTATCCGCCGGATAAACCCATTTTTTATCCGTCTCAAATATGGGTCGGGTCAGATAATTTATCCATTTTTAAATTACCGATTTTGACCCGCTCATATCCGACCCGACCCGCCCGTTTGGCCCCCCTAAATGCAATATGTAATCTACTTGCGGAATTCCGACATTTCACATCTTCTTACGGCATCACAATATCAGTAAGAAAAAGCTCACGATATGGACTGTGATTTGGAAAGATATCCTTGGATAGAACACGTCTAGGAAAAACAAAGCTGGAAAGATTTTCCTGGATTCTAACATGTCTAAAAACAAAAGATGTTTTCCGTTGATCCTAAGATGTCTACAAAATATAGGTTTCAACAATAGATGTAGCCTTTTCTCAATACTTACTAGTATCATGGGCACCTACTAGAAAAATCCCACATCTGGTGATCCAGAAATACTAACTAATTATTAGCCATTAAAATGCAGAAACTAACTAGCCATGCACAACACAAACTACAAAGTACCAAGCAATTGTAACAGTAGCATTGTTAATTCGATGAATACTACTGTCCCACTTCATAAATAACTCAACAGTGTTACTGAACTCAGCAAAATGAGTGACACAAACACCTATGTGAGAATAATAATGTGATTAGCAGTTACAAACCCTCAGCAGGACATCGAGCATGAACACGGCAAATTTGTATGTTCATATTTCCTCAAGTTTGGGAAAAGGTTCCGAAGTTTCAGATAAATACCTAACCTACAACAGCGGCCACAAAGACGCGAGGGGCACAACTGAAGATGCTAAAGAACACACGCTCAAAAGAGAGTAGGTGCAGGAATCTCCACACTTCAATTACAGCTTATCTTGAATACGAAAACCCAATGGAAAACAAGTTTCCATATGGAATCTGAAGAACTTACAATATGCACTATAAATTTCTACCCCTATCGATCAATGAACGCAGTGGTTTATTGAAAGTTTTGTCAAATAATGAGTCTTCCAGATATTCTATGATCAAGACCTGAGTAGTTTTCCGCACATTCAAACAATAAACAAAGACCTCAAGACGACAATTAACTAGCCAAAACTAATGATACAGGAAGTTCATAGGAATTTATAGCTCTCAACATAGGCTTGGATAAAACTTGGCTGACTTCTTGAAGGCAGTAAGGTCTTTGATGGCCTGCACAGATGCTACAGGTGAATCCGCATCTTTCCAGTCAGCGTTGCAACCCCACACCCGAACAGAGAGTCTCCGGCACTTGGGGGATGGTCGTCTTAAATAAGTATGGTACCACTCAACTAAATCACTTTTTTGGATGCTCCGCAGCTCCTCTGCTTCCTTCTCAGACATGTCAAACATGTACCTGAAATCAGTGAAACAGAGATGAGGTCCATTCTAAAATTGAAGCTATTTCTTTTTCTATTTTCATTTGACAAAGCAAAAGGCTAGCTACTTGGAGTTGAATTAGCCTGATTCCGATCCAGTTTGTGGTAACATATATGAGGGCATACTACGTTATAATACTTCATGTGAATACATACATACATACATATTGTCAGCAAATCAACCTCCGCCCAAATACAGTTTAGCAAAGTACAATCACCTCTTTGATAAATTACCATATTAATTATAAACTGTGCTAGCATATTACCATTAACAAAAATATAATAAGCTTCTACGTTATTATTACAACTTACAGTGTACTGCCATGTTCATAACATAATAAGCTACATTAAGAATTGAAAAGCTTTTTTTTTAAAAGTAATATATATATATATGTATATATATATACATATGTATATATATATATATATATATGTATATATATATACATATGTATATATATATACATACATACACAAATATAGACTGCATTAAGGGGAAAACAGTCACCCAAATATACAAAAAGTGGGATAGGAAGATCCAGATTCCCTACTGTAGTATAAGGTTCCTAAAACTTCAACAATGGATTCTGGATATTCCAGATAGTCTTGTTTACACCAAAAGTGGATAAGGACTAAACGTTGCATTTTCAATTTCTTGCTAGTGCTTCTTCTGTCTTCAAAACATCTTTGGTTTCTCTCTAACCAAACTGTTCACCAAATGCAGGGTGGGACAAACTTCCATCTCTCTTTCTAGTTGGGGGAAGTACCATGCTTGCTCCAGCCAGGGGCGAAGCTATGTACGGGGAAGGGTGGTCAACTGAACACCCTTCGCCGAAAAATTATACTGTATAAGGTAAACTATTACTTGTTTTTTATTAAAAATAGACTTTGAACACCCTTGCATAGCTCATTGGCAAAGGGTGTTAAAAATTTGAACACCCTTATTGAATTTCCTGGCTTCGCCACTGGCTCCAGCATCTTAGAACATCCAGTATACCCCGAGGCATTACCCACATGATCCCTTTCAGATTAATGAAAATCCTCCATATTTGCTCTGTAATCCTACAGTGCAAAAAAAAAATGGTTGATTGTCTCAGTTTCTTCACCACATAGGTAGCATCGGGAGCATAGTTGAAAGCCTCTCAGAAAGAAAATCTGCTTGACGTTGCTGGAGAAAACCCTTGGAAGGTGGTGTAGCTAGATGGAAAAGTTAGGAGATCTTAACCTTGGGAAAGGTGACTGGGAGCATCCTGCAAACTTGATTTCGCCGT
This sequence comes from Nicotiana sylvestris, assembly GCF_000393655.2. NCBI lineage: Eukaryota > Viridiplantae > Streptophyta > Magnoliopsida > Solanales > Solanaceae > Nicotiana > Nicotiana sylvestris. The sequence continues at coordinate 112,268,074 of NC_091063.1, forward strand.
ACTAAAAAGATAATAAAGAAATATCGGTGCCAACATTTTTTGAATTGAAAAAACTTTTACATGATTCTAGATGTTTACATTAACTATATTATGATTAAAATATTAGGATATACTGCAAAAAATAATGCACCATCACATTCCAAAACTCTTTGTTATTAATAGGTGACATCTAGATGCCCAGCATTGTGCAACATGGCATAGACCAAATACCTTTTATCAGTAATCTGACCCCAAAGGCGATTTGTTTCATATGCGAGCGATGGATCTTTCTCCAAAAGTTTTGCTATCAACCCACTTCTGTAGCTCTCAAAAGATTTATCATCGAGGTCGTCCTGTCAATTGAAAAATGTTCAATAATGTGCCTGAAATTAAACATCGCCAAATTGCAGCCGTGCAAACATCAGAAACACTTTCCTATTCATCCCATCCCAGTACCCAATGAATAACGTAAATTAAGATTCAAGTATATAACCTTGGGACATATCCTAGTCATGAATAGCATTAGGCATATGCAAAGTCTCTGATCAACAACTAAACAATTCAATCCTACCTAGGAAGTTTCAGATCCTATATAACTTAGTTCATCTTAGCCATAATCCTTATTGTGCACACATGAATTCCTAATTCCAAAACATCCTCAAACAGCAGCACTTGCTACTAATATCCTACTCCATGCAACATATATCTCAACACAATGTACAATTTGGTATTTCAAAACATGTGTTATGAACCATCTTCTGCTTTTCGAAAAGGTATTATGACAAAACCCAAAGCAGCAGAAGAGGCAAGTAGTTAAATAAAGCATAGAGCTACTCACGAAACTCAAACCAAAACTAAAGTTTAAGCTTACCAACAACTCTTTCACACCATCTATGAAGTTGTCAATCCTCCCTTGTAAGTAGACAGGATCATAGTCAGATGACTGAACACGGAAACAGAACCCCATTATGCGATATGTTACACGTGCACTACAGTCAACAACATAACCAAGCTGCTCCTTTGTCCTATTTCAGAGTAGAAAAGGTAGATTCAATCAAGTGACAGTCCTTAAGGTAGAAGTCCATAACTGCAAACAGATTATGGACATGTTTGCTGGTTCACACATAACCAGGATAAAAGCACACATAAAAAATGTTCTCAAAGATACAGGAAGCGACTGAAAATAAAAAAGATAACCTAAAATTAATATAACATAAGAACACTTGAAGATGAGTCACTCAGAGTGTATAAGAGGTAATGAAATATGATGAACACGTCCAGAAAAGGTCCAATTGGAAAATATCAAAGATGCATGGAAGGAAAATACTTGACCACCAGAGAGGCATAAGGTGGGTCAGGATTCAAAGGAACTATAGATAATTCCAGGCAAAGCATGTATAACGGATTCAAAGGAACTATAGAAAATTCCAGGTAAAGCATGTATAACAATATGGCTTCCACATAAAGCATGTCAGACTCACAGAATATGAGTTGAAACACTTATCACAAGAAAGTTGTATTTAATTTACTCTCTCACTATTAAGGACGGTTTGGAGCTTGAGAAGAATCAAACGATACACCTGCAATATCAGTACGTATTGAAGCCTCAACAGGTGGTCATACAAGAGAGAACAGTCTCATTATACCTTAGCTGATTAAAAAGTGGCTCCTCCACAAATTCATCAAAGAGATCTGTTACTGCTTTTAATTTTATCAAGGAAGTGTCTTCTTCAGGTTCAATCTGAAAATACAGCTGCAGACAAAAAAAGCATAGATCACATGATTCATCGGATTTATGGAGGAACCAAAAAGACTGAAAAGAAAAGAGAGAAAGAGAATTAAAAGAAGAGAAGGATGCATAAAAAATCATGTTTAATTACCTCAACCACAGAGTTTGTTTCCAGTTTATTTTTTACTCTGATATCTCTGACTAGGTCGGCTGCGGCTGGAAGACACATGACATACTCTTTATGCCTCATCTCAGATGGTAGCGGTTGTGCAGAGAAATTACTTCTAAAAATGTTTGATATGTTTAGTGCTTCTTCCTCCAGCAAATTGCCATGACAAAGGCCCTCAATATACAGCTGCAAAAATAGAGAGGTTAGTGACAAATGATTTGCCCTCTAGACTCTTCATTTTTATGACATCTGTCACAAGGCACGAAATGAGTGATCGTGTGAAGTGCAACCTGTGTACAACCCCGCATCAGCCAATAAACAGTCAAACTAAAAGGTGGATTATCATTTTCTGCCAGACTCAAAGTAAGTATTCGTAATATTTCTCTTCCATTTGCTGGACATCCTTATCGATTCTAGCAAACATGCAGCTACCGTAGTTAATGTCATACCCCAGCCTTAGCAGAGGGCCTTCTTTAGATTTACCATTCTGCTTGTGATTTTTATTTTTCTCATAAACTCCATAGACCTCTCATCTTCATAGATGAAAGAACACCAAAAGACCAAATGATTTCATTTCCAGCTTGTGGATCCTCCAGTTACCAGATATGTCCCTTGTAAATATCAATAACCTAGAAATACATAACTTGTAATGTTCCTTGCCAACAGAATTTTTCAGTAACAAAGAGCTAAAGGTGTAGCATGCAACAACAGGGAACTAATCAAAGTGTCGATCAGTAGTTGCATGGTAAAATGCTAAAAACTGTTGCGTCGATGTAACTGGCTAAATCCATTGGTCTTTATTAGAATTTGCAATAAATAGTACATTCAGTCATATCTTTTGGTAAGTAACCTTGAGTATTATTTCTCAGCTCATTTATCCATTGTGAGTCATTTCGAGGCAACAATTAGCCAAGAAACATGATACCGAAACCTTTATCCTATCTTTTGCAGTTTTGCTTAATCTAAGAACATACAACGTGCCTTCGCCTTCAACTATTGCATATATACACAACCATTCACTAATAACATCATTAAAAAAAAATAAGGCTCTTAAAAAGGTCAAGGCCTTCACATATAACTGTCAATTACAATTTACAGATCACTTAAAGATATTAAACTTTAACTGGCATACCTGGGAAAGAAGCTCTGGAATGAAAGCTTTCAGCTCAGCGAGAGTCAGGTCATTTAACAAGAGCAACTTCTCTTCCACGTTCCAGAAGCTCTGACACAAGACTTGCAATCGCAGGTATGATGAATGATTCAATGGTTTCATGTTAGTGTTCTTCAAAGTTCTTTCCATATCTTCCTTGATAACCTGTCAAACTTCACCCTTATTGCAAGAAGCCAAGAAATAAAACACCTAAATCTCATTTAGAGCAAAATCATTATCACAGACAGCGAATGTATGCTCAAGCATGCAACACATTTAGCTTATGCTAAAGATACTAAACAGTTACTGTTGCAAAGAAGCCAGAAAGGTCTTCAGCAACAAAGACAGGCTTTAAACATAGAAGCCCATTCAACATGCGCCTGACTGTCCACAATGCTCCATTTAAGCACATCTTCGTCCAATATTATATAAATAATTTGAAATTAAAAATATAAGGTACTACATTTCTCAATATTTTTTACCGGCATATAAATCTCTAACAACACTAAAAGATTCCTAAAAATATTGAACCAAAAACATACTAACATGACTAAAACTTATTCCCAACTAATTGGTATCGCCTATAAAGATCTTTTTTGTTTCATTGAGCCCTATTTTTTGCTAAGTTTGCATGGATCAGGAGAAAAGCCTTTCTAGGAACTCCCCAAAGACACCCCTTCATTAGAAAAGTTAGGGAAAACATAACAACAATCTGGACACAGTTTCCAAACGCTACCTTTACACACACATTCAAAAATTGAAACATTCACTAAGAGGAGAGTGAACGAGCAAGTTAAAATGAAAGAGCCAAGGATCATCAAAGAGCCATCCTTTCACTACTCAAGAATAGAGTATAGAAGAAATGGAAACCTTTCCACATTTTCTTCCTTCAACTATACCCACACAAAAAAAAAACATCATTTCGTTTTGTTTCTGATGGGTAAACAGCGACGCAAAAATTCAGTAATTGAAGTGAATTTCAGGAAAACTCTTTTGCCACATCCCTTTATATTTCTGTCCCCCATATTCTCAAAGAACAGCAACAATAAATGACGAGAAACATAAGATCCAAGCAAAAGAACAAGCAAAATTGAAGAAAACATAAATCAAAAGAAGCATGTTCAAAGCATTCACATATACCATGAAGCGATCATCCCTGGGCAAAAATGATTTTGTCATTGCCAAAACCTTCGATAAAAGAACCGGAAGCTTATCACTGAAGCCATAGACCTTAAGTTCCAACTTGTCACCATATAGAGAAACAGAAGTTTCCAATTTAGCCACACTAGCCTGCATTTAGATGCAACAACAGCCAAATACCACGAAGGAATATTAATAATTCAACAACTAAAAATACCACTATTAAGAGAAATTTGATGGTATTACATCTGTTCTTAGTAGTTCTTATGTAATTGAGCAATTTAGAAGTTGTTCATATTTGTAGAAGGGAACAATCAAGTAAATAACCTGATATATAATCTCATTCAGCTCGTCTTTTAGAAGGTGAATAAATAATTCAGTCAGCAAGGCATTCTTCAAATTACCGTAACCCCCTCTTAGTGTGATACGGAAATATGTATTGGCACGAGGAAGCTTAAATGTCTTATCTAGCTTGTACCAGATCTTCATCAGAGGCTCCTCAAGTATGCATCGTGGTTTAGCGTTTTTCGAATCACAGTTAGCCTTCTCAGCACGTATTGAAAAATCAGATGGAATAAACTCATTCTTCGCAGGCAAATGTAAGCAGACACTAATTTCGTCAGGGTCCTTCCACAATTCAAACAGAGAAGATGGAATATCTTCCTCCACATATCGTGATCCAAACCATGGTTCCTGCTGAACATCTGAGAGAGAAAGGAGGACATTAAGAACCACAAAGAAAAGGGGCAAACCCAGAAAGAATAAAAGAGACAATTCAGTGTATAAGTTATGGCTTTCTTTTTTTCAAAATGGGGAGGGGGAAGGAATGGAAAGGAGAACGGGTATAAACATGAAGCTGTGTCCCAGAAACAAAATGGAGTGCAAGCTGAGGTGCCTCTGGAGTTCTGCTCATTCGACTAAAAATTAAATGTGTCCAATGCATGCATCAGCAGTACAGGATAGATATATATTATCAGATACAAAACACAATAAGAGAACAAGTGCTTTCACCAAAGATCACATTGTTGCACATGAAGTGAAGTTTTACTTGCAAACTTTATCTGAATACGATATGTAGGGCGGGGAAGTGGATCAGTTATCTGCAAAAGCCCAACTTATTGCATCTTCTTTATCAAATCCAGTAATGCAAATTTCATATCTTGGAGCAAGTCTAATGATACATTTTCTTGGAAACATATTTGGAAAAGTAGTACAGCTCTGAGGTTCAAATTCTGATACGGACAGCATATACTGGGATAATTTGATTTTGGTATAATCTTCAATTCGGAGGATTCAGATTAGCAAACTGATTCTTACTTATCAAAAATAAAACAAAATAAAAAACTGAATCTTTGTAAGAAAGAGGAGGATCAGCTAATCATCTTTTGAATGTTCTACCATCTTTTATGGCATAGAACCTAACATCATAAGCCTTGAAGAGCAGAGCTTTGAAGACAGTTTGATTTGCCTGACTGGGGTCTACCGAATAAAAGATATAGAGGATTTTTCGAAAAAAGAATCTTTACCATTTACAGCATGATATCCATTTAGATTATCCTCTTGGGTTAAGAAACCTTCTGATCAAGGAGCTGATGAGCTTTCCAATTTCATTTGAACTCTTCTTTATTATTCCCCCCACCTCTTTTGAATGCTTTACATGCACTATTTTAGTTGCAGTTTTTCATATCAATGCATATCCCGCATTATCATGACATAAAATAAACTAATGGAAATTACACAAAAGAGCTCAAATCACAACAAATTCCAGGCAAATCCTTCTTCCAGTCAATTGAATCAATACTCTAAGCTATAACCTGAAGAAAGTATCACCAGACACCTTTTTAAACCCTATGTCTACACTTTTTCTTGATAACAGAATTCGGTACCAAAGCTATCTTTTACAGGACAAACATGCTACTTTAAACTTGAAGTACTAAGAAAAATGAGTTGTGGAAGTTACCATCTGACTTCTGAAAAGACTTCGTTACAATGTCAACTCTCATGTTCTCGGGCCTGAAGAAATCTAAAACATACTTTATAAACTCTGGATCCCAAAGATCATATGCATAGTCACCATAAATGACATGCTTGGGAGGATAAACAAGCAAACCCTCTGCAACAAAGAAACTATATTAGCAGATACGAGAAATATGATTGAGATACAGAAGACTTCCGATGTTACACATCAGACCCTACTATATAAAGAAGGAAAAGGATGAAAGAGATTCTGAACAACTTCCCACAGATAAAATAAAAAGTTTGTTGCAGACAACCAACTACTCTGCAACCCCCATCAAAAGGGTGAGCATACTCTCTTTTTTTTCCCTGAGATAACTATCGTGTTTGGCCTTGCTTGCTCGAACCTTGATTATTCCATCCTCCTGCTAGTAGCATGCACTCATACTTCTGTCTCTTTTAGTCAAGGTAGAATTCTAAAGGAAAGAGTTCAAAGCTAATCTCCATTTCTTCTTGAACCCTATGGGCTATGGGAAACGAAGGAGACTTCTCCTTGTCATAAATGAAATATTCAAAGTAAAGTTTTCGGCTAACCAATTGTGCTTAAACGGTTGCTCCAAACCCCTCACCTTCAACTGCTTACCTCATGTTATCCTAAAATTTCTTGAGATTTGTACACCCTATGTCGATGCACGTGTTAATACATTCTTCATTTCATTCAACATTACCCGATATAACCCACTTTGTATACAATTTGTAAAAGAACAGATTGATTTTTCTATGTCCTCTTTTCCCCTCTCTAACCGCCACACAAATCTGGAAAATTCTAGACAAGCAGCGAATTCATCCGTGTTTTTGCATTCGGATTAGGAGGGGAAGTCTTGGAATCTCCATTGTTAAAATCTTTTAGTTCATATCTTCAAAGTTGAATCTGAAAATTGTGAGTCCTATTGATTGTTAGTTGAAAAACTTGATTTGTTCTTGTGTTTGGAGCTCAAATCATGGTTAGAGTATTGATCTTGTAAGATTTGGGAAGTGAAAATCAGATTGAAAAGTAACCAACCGTTGTTGAACAAGCTTGAAGAAGTGGGATTGAATTTCAAAACCGATTTTTGTGTGAAATTTCAAGCAGGTGTTGTTTAGACTTGTTGAAAATAGTCTAACGAGGTTGTCTACAAAATTTCAAGTCCTTTCATGAAGATTTAGACTGATTTTGAAGAGGGGGAGCCTTGGCATAATTGGTAAAGTTGTTGCCATGTGACCACGAGGCCACGAGTTCAAGCCGTGGAAACAGCCTCTTGCAGAAATGCAGGTAAGGTTGCGTACAATAGACCATTGTGGTCCGGCCCTTCTCCGGACCCTGCGCATAGCAGAAGCTTAGTGCACCGGACCGCCTTTTTTTTTATTAGACTGATTTTGAACAAGAATTGCCACTGAACTCGAAGAAGTTCATCTATACAGCTAGCAACGTGTTATACACTTTTATACAATTTCATGCATTTTATACAATGTTGTTTTTATTGGTTACACTTTTATACAAGGTAGATACATTATTTAAATATGTGTAAATACATTATAATAATGTATAAGGGTGTATAAACACTGTTGCAAAAAAATGTTGGTTATGCTTATGTAAACGAAAATATGCTATGTTGCAAACTCTCCAAAATTAATGTCTCACCCGTGTCGGATCCTCCAAAAATACACTATTTTTAGAGGATCCAACCGCACCCGGCAATATTTTTGAAGAGTCCGAGCAACAAAGAAATATGCAGCGACATGGGTGCAAAGTGTTGTTTTGAGCTGTATATTTTTAAAAATCTCCTAAATATCTTTGCTAATGTCTTTTTATAAGTAAAATTTCTTTACTGATGTTTCCTTTCCAGAAGTAAGATATTCTAGGAAACATTTCTCTTGTGCTATTTAATGGATACTTTGAGTTGGTGAGAACACTATATGAGAGTGCTTACTGCTTAGAACACATATGTAGAAGGAAAAAAAATTATTTAAAAGAAAAAAAGAATAGATTTAGCAACATGCAACAGTTTGAATTAACCAACTGTCAATTTCAATATTATAGAGAGCAGAAAGAGACTCAGAAAATACACAAGGAAAGGTAGATAACCTGCAAGTTCTGCAGCATAATCATCTTGAGGTTGCTCCTCCGCGTATCTAAATTCCACATTTGCAGTATCTTGGAGTTCCTTGAATATCCACTCTTGAGGAGAATTTTGACGTAGGAGCTTGAGGTATTGATAGACAAAGCCAATGATCTCAAAGATCTGTATAAAAGAAATATTTACATATTAATATTAATGCCACCAATCAAGACAAATATAGATGATTATGCACTCCTAAAGATATAGTTGTAGGTTACTAAAATTAGTGGAGATGATGAGAAAGCTACAGTTTCAGGCATCTGAAAGAGTATCGATTCAATCTCATTTAACTTGGGAAGGTTTATAGTTTAGTGGTACCTGTGAGAATTTCCTTCATAATAAGTGTGGGTTCAATTCTTACTGTCCCCTTTCTGCTTGCCCCTTCCTCTATCCCCTTGTGTAATAGAATAAAATAGTTATAAGAGAGCCAATGGTTTTTTGTTTTTGTTTTTTTTTTTATTTTATTTTATTTTTTTGATGAAAAGGTATAAGTTTCGTTGAAGAGCGAATGTTAAGCCCATAAGGTCTAACGTATCCACACACTAAAGGTGTGTCGCAAGAATGCAAATGTTAAGATGGATGTGCGGTCAGACAAGCTTACACAAGATTAGAAATGATCACATAGTGGACGGTACAAGAGCACACATGGGATAAAATGATAAACTATCTAAAGTGGAAAATTTGTCGTCGTTTATTTTGATAATATACTTATTTATAGCAAGGATGAATATTAAGATGTGTATTAAGAACTAAATATTAAATGATTAAGACTGTTTTTCAACATCTGAATGTATAAAATTTATCTTTATTTAAAATTAATAAACATAAAATACTAATTAATGTAATATTCTGTCAATAATATATATATACACACACATATACATATATATTCCTTGAGCCGAGTGTCTATCGGAAACCACCTCTCTATCTCTATAAGGTAGGGGTAAGGTCTACGTACACACTACTCTCCCCAGACCCCATTTATGGAATTACACTGGATTTGTTGTTGTATCTAAAGTGGGAATAAAGGCCCTAAAACTAGGATCCAAATCCTAGCAGGAAAAAAAACACTAAATGATTTTTTATCATCTGCCTAATCTTTGGTGGGAGATGTGCATTGTACTTGTGCTGGTAGCAGGTACCAAGTGGATTAGTTGAGGTGTGCGCAAAATAATCTGGATACCACCATTATCCCCAAAAGAAAAGTAAGAGAGAAGGTAGATTGAGATCGTACGGTCATATTCTACATCGATCTCCAATAGCACCGGCCTGTGAGTTTGAAACCGTGGTAATTGAAGGTATTAAAAGGAGAAGAGGTAAACATAAAATTACATGAAAAGAATAGTCTCAAAAGACCTACATTCCATTGGAGTCCACGAAGAACAAGCGTAAAATAGCGTGATATCAACTAGTTCTGATTAAGGTTTAGTTCGTCAAGAGTCTTTTAGTCATGTTGAGATTTGTAAGCCAAAAGAAAATGTAATGAATTTCTAATGCTAGAGAACCCAAATCTTCAAACATTAGATTGTTAGGGGTCTCAATGAAGCCATGTTTAGCGCGGACTTATATTGCTGACTCCAACTAGCTTAGGATTGAGATATTGGCATTGTTGTTAATCAAAAAGCTATAATTTCCCTCTTAAGGATTTTATGGATCCGGTACCTAAATGTTCGTTTTCTCGTATAAGCATGATTTGAGCCACTGTGAGAAAGCACAGAAGAAAAATTATTATTGATATTCTATTAAGTGTTTTACAGTAGCCCTATTTCATGTGGGACTAGGGTTATTATTGATATATATTCTACTTCTATTTCATGTGGGACTAGGGTTATTTACATAACTATCTAACACTCCCCCTCAAGCCGGTGCATACAAATCACATATACCGAGCTTACTACATATGTAACTAATACGAGGACCAGTGAGGGACTTGGTGAAAATATCTGCAAGCTGGTCATTCAACTTCACAAACAATGTAGTAATATCTCCCGAGAGTATATTTTCTCTAACGAAGTGACAGTCAATCTCAATGTGTTTAGTCCTCTGATGGAAGTATGGAACACCGGATTTGATGCAATATGAAGGGTAGCTTGATTATCACACACAAGTTCCAGCTTGCTGATCTCACCAAATTTCAACTCCTTGAACAAATGTTTGATCCAAACTAGCTCATATGTTGTTTCATTGCTCGATATTCTGCTTCTGCACTAGACCGAGCAACCACATTCTATTTCTTACTCTTCCAAGACACCAAATTACCTCCTACTAAAACACAATATCCAGACGTAGAATGTCTGTCATAAGGTAATTCTGCCCAATCAACATCTGAGTATCTAACAATTGCTTATGGCCTCGATCTTCAAACAATAATCCTTTGCCCAGAGCTAATTTTCTAAACCAAAGCATGTGGACAATTGCACCCCAATGACTATCACAAGGAGAATCCACAAACTGACTCACAACACTCACAAGAAAGAAAATGTCAGGTCTAGTACAGTGAGGTAATTTAATTTACCAGCCAGACGCTTATATCTTGTAGGATCACTAAGCGGCTCCCCCTATCCTGACAGAAGTTTAGAATTCAGATCCATAGGAGTGTCAACGGGTCTACAGCCTAGCATTCTTGTCTCCTCAGTAATGTCTCGGGCATACATTCGTTGTGAGATCCCAGTGTTGTGAAGAGCGTGAAGCGAGGAAAAGCGACAACCCCCATTTCACGAAAAGCGAGAAGCGAGAAGCGAAGTGCTCGCTTTTTTTAAGTGAAGCGGAATTTAGAAAAAAAAGTTTTAAATAAATAATGCATAGACAACACATGTAATTGTAAGCAAATGTTCAGTACTTTAATTAAAAAACTAAAGAGTAGCATCAATTAAAACACAAAATGAGCATCCTATTCTTCTACAAGATTGTCAAATTCTTGTATTCCACTATCATTATTATATTGCTCGTCATCTTCTTCAACTTCTTCCTCATCAACTAGGGACAAAGTAGCTGCCTCGTTTCCCTTCCTCTGAATAAAGGATATAAAAATTGGGCAATAAGAACTAAGAATTGGGCAGAAATGGGGCAGAAACTGGAAAAATTGGGCAGAAATTTTCTGAGAAAGAACCGAAGGTAAAAAAAAATTGCCAGCATTTCGCTACTTTTTGGATGTATAGAAAGAAAAAGAAAAAGAAGAAGAAGAAGACTGAAAATCAAAAGTAGAAGAAGAAGACAGAACATACCTGTACTGTTGAAGTCTTGAAGAAGAAGAAAAACAAACCTTGATGCTTTGAGATAATTTCAGAAATCCGAAGTTGATGAAGAAGAGAAGAAGAAATCGCTGCTCTTGTTGAAGAAAAGCCCTAGTCTCGCTGCTGTTGAAGACTCCAGACAGCGTTTATAGTTTACAAACTCGTTTTTTAATAAAATAGGGCTTGGGTTAATTTTAAATACAGAAGCGTATGCTTCTCTCGCTTCTTCTCGCTTCACCGCTTCTCACTTTTTACAGAGAAGCGGTCGCTTTTTCGTACCAGAGTAGCTTCAAAGAGCAGAAGCGCTTCCCTTCCCGCCTAGCTTCGCTTCTCGCTTAAAGCGATGAAGTGAGCGCCTTTTTAATCATTGTAAGATCCTAATGCCTGAGCTAGACTGAGCGATCTCAATACCTAGAAAATACTTTAATCTACCCAGATCCTCAGTCTGAAAGTGATATTGTTTCAACTTACTTTATCGTCAACATAAGCCAACAGATAAATACAGAGATTTGAAGCAGAATGCCTATAAAACACAGAGTGATCAGATTCACTACGAGTCATGTCAAACTCCTGAATAACTGTGTTGAACTTACCACACCAGGCTCGAGGAGACTGTTTTAGACCAAAGAAGGACCAGCTCAACCAACATACAAGGCCACTAGACTCCCCCTGAGCAAAAAAACATAAGGTTGCTCCTTAGAAACCTCATCTTCAAGGTCATCGTAAAGAAAGCATTCTTAATGTCCAACTGATAGAGAGGCCAATGGCGAACAGCAACCATGGATAGAAAAAAGCGGAATGATGCTATTTTAGCCACAGCAGAGAAAGTATCACTGTAATCAAGCCCAAATATCTGAGTATACCCTTTGGCAACAAGACGAGCCTTAAGTCAATCAATCTGGCCTTAACTGCATACACTCAATGACAACCAACAGTAGATTTACCTGAAGGAAGAAAAACAAGCTCTCAAGTACCACCCATATGTAAAGTAGACATCTTGTCAATCATAGCATGTCGTCATCCTAGATGAGACAGTGTTTTACCTGTAGACTTAGGGATGGGAAAGAGGACAAAGATGATACAAACGCATAATGGGGTGATGACAGACGATAATAACTTAAACCAACATAATGGGAATTAGGATTAAGCATGGACCATATACCTTTCCGAAGTGCAATCGGTGGACTAGGAGGAGACAAGTCTGCAGTAGGAGCAGGGTCAGGTAGAGGATGTGAATCAGCTGGGCCCGATGCCGGGCGTGGACGACGATGATAAGTCAGGAGTGGTGGAGTTATAGAAGGTTGAACTGGACTAGGTGATGAAACTGGAGCTATAGGTGGTGAAGTTGTACGTGGTGGAGCTGGAGTTAAAAAAGAAGATGAATGGGAAACTTTTCTTTACTCTTAGTTAGATGGAGTTGGAAAGGGAAAGACGACCTTGGAAACCAAGTTCTTAACTAGAAATAGTGGAAATCAGTAACTCCTGCGGGAAAACTGAAGAAATATCTGGGAAAATATTGTTCTCGCCGGAAAACACTGTAGCTCGCTGGAAAATTCCAAAGTTGCTGGAATATGTACGAAATAGTACTGGTGGACTCATTATCACTACGAGTAAACTATCCTGAAGGAATTTTGTTAGAAACTAGTTGGAAGAGGTCTTATGCACCGGCGCGTGCACAGATCTCGCCGAAAATTTTCATGTTTGTCCGGCGCGTGAGAGCACATGGGTAGGATTTTTGCAATGGGGTTTTATGGGGTTTGGTCGCAGGACTACGGCAGACCTTGTTGTGGTGTTAGTTTGTGTACAACACTAATAAATAGTAATTTTGACGCAAACAGTCACTTATGCCACTGGAAAATTGCGAGGTGACTGAGTTATTTCTTCCCGGATGTCGCTGGAATGACACACAATGATTTTTTCTCACCTATGCTCTGATACCATGTGGGAAAACACGGGAGAAAAATATATTGTTGATATTCTATTAAGTGTTTTACAATAGCCCTATTTATAACTATACACAATACATATGCTATTCCTATTCCATGTGATACTAGGGTTATTTACATATCTATCTAACAACTACTAAGGATCTAATATAATGAACTGAAGATACTTCTCCTGTCTATCAACAACATTAACATCCATCACCAGAAAATTGTGTCATTCCACATAATTTATCCTAAAATCTCTGTAAGCATCAGTGATTATGAGAAGTATGCCAATTGACTACACTGTTCAATATAGAGTAATGATTAGAAAAATAGGTGAAACAAAGTAAACAACCTTTTCCAAGCCAGAATCAGTTAGATGTATTGACATGCCAAATATGTATGCGAACGAGGAGCAATGCATTCCTTCATCACCAACACCAGCAGAAATTGATGTTACCAAGCCTCTAGCTTTTAGGGAGAAGAGCAAGGAACCTTTTCCTTCTGAAATATTATATTTTTCTCAATGGTCAGATCTCAATAAAATGTGATACCACTTTGACTAAGTTAAAGCACACTTGTACAAGTACATAATTTGAATTTCCCAGCCACAAAATCATCAAGCGAAATATGTGCTAGTGAATCCAAGTGTGATAACAATAATACAGTACAAATATCTTAGTGACTTTAAGGTCACAGCCAAAAAGAACTCAAACGATGAATATGACATAAATTTTATTGAGAAAGGTAACAGTATATCATCAGCACCATGGTGGTGCTGGTATCAATATTTACAATTACAAATATAATGAACGTGACATAAATAAACATACCAAACAGAAAATAAAGAGGTAGAGACAGTAAAGCTGATCTTCAGATCTAAATCAGCTTCATGGAGCGTTATATTTATATGATAGTGTTCTCTTAGCCCAGCATGATGTCTTACTAATGTATCATTTATCAAATTATGATGCTGGTTGACCGCACTTGAGCACATGACAGTCAGTCAACCAACTGCAAGCAAAAAGCTAACAGAATTTGCAGCCTGAAAACAATAAAATAAAGAGGAGAGAAGCAAGCCAATATACAATAATTATGCATAACAAGGTGCAGTGCAGTATATCCTTATTATGAAGCCAAAAGAACAACTGATAACACCTCTGATAAAACTTACCATGGCCAAGGAGATGAGCCAGATAATCTTCAGCTTTTTTCAAGTACCCTTTCCGGAGAGAACGCAACGTCCATGATAAATCAAGGATATGAACATCTTTAACTGCCTCTAACCAATAAAGTTTGCCAACTCTCCAAATCGGAAGTTCAGTTCTTCCATCTGGATTTACCAGAGGACCTTTCTTGACACTGCTAAATAATTCAAGAACCCAACTTTCAAGGATATCTAAGGACTCTGCAATATTCAGAAATATTAAAATTAGCACGCAACAACTTGCACTGAAAAGTTATGTAGCTACTCCATAACTATATGTGGGACAAGCTAAAATAAAGCATATCAGAAACATATTAATGGAAGATTTTAAAATAGAATTTAACAGCATCCAGAGTGGAGATTATCCACACTAATGTGGCCAGTATGTGTATTGAGACCAGTTTTGTACAGGGATTAATACTCTCTGACTCAAACTCGTCATCTAACAACAAAATCCTTGTGGAAGCGGGTTTTAGCCTTAAAACATAGTATATCATAACTTATTGAATTTACTATTCTGAATCGCAAAAAATTACCTCCCCCTATAATAACCAGTTTCATGGATCCACCATGATAGTTGTCATGGTATAGTTTTAGAATTTGTTCCCTCAAATTGACTCCTCTCTCCACCGCATCAGCAAGGCTCTTTTTATTCCCTTCACAAAGTCATGCGAAGATCATGAAAAGATAATCAATATTACATCCAAAGGGAAAAGAAATAAAGCGATGGTTTTGATGTCGTAAACTTACCCCAAAAGAACCGGTTAAAGGGATGGCCAGGCGTAGATGTATGGCACTGTAGTTGTTGCAGGCGGCAGGAATCATTTTGTAAGACCTGATTAAATTCTGTATCCCAAGTGTCAAATAACAGCATTTAAGTTGGTAAGACGTGTCCGTTGATGAGATTAACAAAATTATAGTATTGCACACCTGAGTCCACAGCTTGTACCTCCCGCTCCATGGCTTCAGCTTTAACCAAAGGTGAAACGAAAAACTGGGAAAACCTGAGAAGGAAACATAGTGAGAGGATGAATAACCACCTTTCACGTTGCTTCGTTCTGTTTGAGGGGGTGGGGGTGATAAGCACCTTCAAAGATAAAGTTAAGAGAGGACGAAGAAAAAGCTACTTAATGTACTCCATCCATTCAAGATTTAAGTTTAAATTAAACATACTTGACCAATCAGAAACAAAAGATTATATCAGGGTTATGTGGAAAGTACTGAAACAACAACTTCTTCTGTGAAAAAGTAGAGTAGTTATTTAAATGGCAAATCAAGGTCAAAGTTTTCCTATTAAGAATAACTCCCAAGTATTTCCACAAGGGACGAATCGGAGAAAGTCGAACTTTTGGGACACAGTATTGGTCAAGTTCCAAATGTCCACATTGCACCAGTACGATCCAAAGAAGTTAACAGCAAAAAACGACCATGTAGAAGAAAACCATACCATGATAGAATAACTTCACTTGTCTGTGTTTGAACTATTATCAGGGGATTAAGAAAGATCATGTGCTGGAAATGTATAATCTTTACAGACATTATAATTCCAGCTTAAGCTTCAATGAAAAATCATATTTTGACTCGTATCAGGCATCTGCTGCTTTTTTGTGCACCCTGTAGCATCTTTCCTTGTACTGCGCCAGACACACAGGACACAGCCATATGCAAATAGCATCAACTTTCTGGGGTGTGGTAAGAATGATGCACCGCACATGACTGTCAGATGCCATTATGTCAGGACATAATAGGGCCTATTGTTCAAAAGGACATGGAAAAAAAAAAAGGAACTTCTCTAAGTTTTGGGTTTAGCAGTAATTTTTACATCAACATATAGGAAGTTGCAAAGACAAAAAGAAAAAAGATGCTCCAGACGAGACTAGTTTCATTAGATAACTCACATAAGTAACTAATGTTAGAGGCTCTTAAACTTAAAATGAGATATAAAACACGCATTTTACCTTCTCAGGGCACCCTTAAGGCAATCCCTCTTAACTTCAAAATGGTAGCAGGTGTGTTCTGTTTCTGTGTATGCATTTGAACACCCTCCACGCTTGGACAAGTAACTGTCATACTAGCAAAGAAAAGAGTCAAACAGAGATCCACATTCTCAAACTGACTTGAGAATTGGCACTTCATTACTTTGCACCATGGAGTCATATTTCTTGATGCTTTAAAATTAGCATGAGATGTGAGAAATTGCAAAGAAAACGTAAATGGGAAGAAAGGATGACAATTTCAGTGAGGTTGAGCAATAACCCAGTAAAGGATACCACAAACATATCCAGAAGCAAGAATAGAACAACATACCTCATTTTCATCTGGAAATTCAGTGCTTCCCATGAATAGCATGTGTTCTGAATGCATAAGAAATATGAAGAATTACTTGAGGGTCAAGATGCATTATATCAATATATAAATTGCCAAAGTCAGTTGT
Source organism: Nicotiana sylvestris (assembly GCF_000393655.2). NCBI lineage: Eukaryota > Viridiplantae > Streptophyta > Magnoliopsida > Solanales > Solanaceae > Nicotiana > Nicotiana sylvestris. Next base: position 112,285,158 of record NC_091063.1, read on the forward strand.
GCGATATGGTCTCCAGCATTATTGACACTGGTGAATGAGAAAGTTGAATTTTAATATTAATTGGTTTGGATAGGAGGAAAAGAAGATAAAAGAAGGAAATTGCAGATAAAAATAAGAATATTTGTTTACTAATGTGGTTTAAGAAGAAGAAAAAACAAAAAAAGAAGGTAGGGAAGAAAGGAAAACCTGTATCGCCTCACATTCAATTAGTAATTGCTAGGGGAAAAGGGTGGACTATAGAGGACAGGCCAATTATCGGCTGAATTTCTAACTGTGAGTGTGCTGGCCCTCGGAGATTTCACGATTACAAAAAATAGAAGTGTTCTATTTTATTTATTTTTCTTCCAAATGAAACAGTGAGAAGGAAATCCTTTGACATTCCATCCTTTTCCTTCTCTCCTATCCACCAAACAGAAAATGCTACTCTAATTTTCATCAACACAATCATACTTTGGCTTAAGTGCCTCATGAGCTCAATCATCATGATCATAAATCAAACTTCCATTTGATGATTAAACAATATGTTAAAAGTTCATCCATGAATTGGACATCTTGCAACAATTTTTTTGGAAATGGAAAGAGGTATCCTTTAAGAAATAAGCCAAGTAGTAGTATTCACGGCTTCAACCCCAGCAGCTTTTCAGATCTTTGCAATTATGGTGCCTAGTGTTTTATCACATTAGCCATAGAAAACTATCTGATTGATATGATTATAAAGCATCATTCGAGATGCACGATTCTCCCAAAAAAGAAAAAAGGAGATCAATCTGCCCAAGTAAGGAAGTCCCTTCGGGACTTGGTACAAGTCACTTCACTCAAAAACGAACAAATTAAGGGCAATCAATACTTTAAATTATCAATAATTTATTTGATTTTTTATATGGACACATTTATTCAAATCAATGTGAACTAAACCTCTTTTAGGTCCTAAACCAAGTGGCATGTGATATATAATTCTAACAATGCAGCTTCAATATGGTTATGCTCCAAAGCCAGTAGTGGATGTCTGGCATTAAAGAAGTTGCAAGTGTAAAAACGCCAAGCCAAGAAAATGAGGAGTTCAAACTTTGATTTCCAGACAAGGTTCATTAATATGCAAGCTGTGCTTGATTTCCAGACAAGGTTCAGTAATATCAAGCTGACCTATATAATTCAAAAAAAAGGCAATGGTAAAGGAGCATAAGACGAGTTTGAAAGATAGGAGGGGCATCAAACTGTGCAGCAGAGGTCTTTTGCGCGAATCTAACAGCAAATCCCCTGCACACCTACTTTTGCATTGTTCATATTCATGGGAAGTATGGACCTTGTTCCTAAATGTATTTGGGGTGTAATGGGTGGCTCCAGCATAACCGAAATCAGCAGTACAGAGCAGGCGGTCGCAGAAGATAAGGAAACAACTACTGTAATACATATGGAACACTGTCCATTTCAGCATTTTTTGGTCATTGTGGCAGGAAAGAAGCAACAGAGTTTTTTTAAAACAGGCATAGAAAAATTGTAATGAAATATAGGGTCTTGCAATTGCTATATTATTGGCCCTTGGGTGTAACACGCAGTACAACCAAAACGTGAAATATTTTATAAACTTTTTGAACTCCCTACATGTTTAAGGGAAGAGATAGTCCTTTTCTACTGTACAGATTGGCACCTTCTTGGTGCAATCAATGAAAGTATCGGACCGGAAATTGCATACATATGAAATGAAAAAAGAGAAACACTAAAAAATACAACATACCCAATACAATCCCACAAGTGGGGTCGGGAGATGGTAGTGTGTACACAGACCTTACACCTACCTTGTGGAGGTAGAGAGGCTGTTTCGGAAGACCCTCGGCAAAAAGAACACTAAAAAGGGAACACTAACAATTGGTTTATTGGGTGCATATGAGCCGAGATCACAGTAATATGCACGAGTCTAGTGTGATTAGAGCATAAAGAACTCGATAGGAGATTGGACCCTTGAGTTGATTCTTGACCAATTATGAACTAACCTTGCTTTAGTTCTTTGCAATTCTAACAAGGGCTAACATCCCTACAGAAGTTGCTATTGTTCATAAATCTCGATATGGAACCATATTGCAAATCATCATAAAAGTTATGCATGTCAGCTAAAGCTTATCTTCTCGAGGGAATAACATCTCAATTTTCAAAAACAATCAATTGAATAAAATCTCGTCAATCTGCGTTAGCGTGCAAATCACAAATGACATCAAAGAACTCTCAATCTGCTATTTCTCTTTCTTTACTTCTCCTCCAATCTCCCATTACTATTCTCACTGCATAATAGGTAGCCAAGCAGCTCTCGGTTCATTATTTAGGTTCCTGAAATCTCTCCTTTACTTTGCCATTCTCAGTACATAAAAATTAGACTCTCTCCACCTTTTGAATATTCAATAAACCAATATACGCTACTTGACCCCTTTTCACTTACCCACTCTGCAAGGTCTCCACATGCTTCTCCAACAAGAAGTAGGCCTGCCATTTCCACTATTTCCACAAGTCATAACAACAAATAAAACAAACTAATACGAGAGAACTATTACACCTGGTTTGTTCACTATGCCTCAATCATCTTTACCCACGAGACCACGATAGTAAATAGCATTCAGTTTTCCCTTTTCACTTCCTTTGACAGTTAAAACACTTGTCGTGCTTGCTAATCCATTCAACACTCCACTCCTCTCCAATAAATGATTAGAGAAACCCTTAGCTTAGTCAAGTACTATTGAAAAACCATCCTAATTTATGATCAACTAAGTAGATGTCCAAGCTTCTTTTTAAATTTATGACAATGGTGTCCGAGCCAGCTTGCATGCACTTTGACTATGCAACAAGATACCTGCTACCTCCCAGCACAGGTACCCGGTAATTGCAGCTTAGGTAGATGGAAAGAAATCGCCTAGTATTTTTTAGGTAACGTTCAAGCAAGAGTCAACAACTTGTACTCTTGATGAACAATATAATCAATTAGCTTCTCTAGGGGTTTTCAATCAATGATGATTTGCATTACGACCACACAAACTATGAACACAAAGTAATTTAATAATATAATAATAATATGCAAAACTAACCAAGAAAATGTGCGAGACCCTGAGCATCATAAGGATCAACAAAACTGCCCATTCTCACACACATTGCAGCTGCTGCCTGCAAAATGCCACCAAATAAACTGAGAATTTAAAAAAATAAAATAAGAAATTGAATAGCAACATATACCTAATCAATAGTCGATTAGAATTAAAAGAAACAGACCTTTTTCTGCGAAGCACCTTTACTCCCTTTGTCCTTAACTTCACTATCTTCTTCATCAGCGCCGTCACTTTCTTCTTCGTCAAAATCGCTATCTTCTGTTTCTTCTTCATCTTCGTCTTCACTTCCTTCGTCTTCTTCGGATTCGTTGTTTTCGTTTTCGGAATGTTCTGGAAGTCCATCGGGGTAAATATCAGGATCGTGAACTAGAAGAGCACAGAGGCCATTAGGGAGTTGCATGTATCTGTAGAGACGCTTATCGTGCGGCGACTTTTCTACTAAGTCATCAGCTGTCAAAGTACGGCCGCCGCCTACCGCCATTGTTTTCAATAAGATTTTCTGTGTGAGAGAGAAAAGAGATAGTAGTGCATTAGGCACTATGCTTTCTACTCTCTCAGCACAGAAAGTGTTGCTTGACGTCTGTTGTCTAGGGTCGCGTCGGTCGGTGTTAAAGCAATCCTTCCGCTGACCCGCTTTCTAGGGTCTATTCCAGCTCCAAGTTTCTCATTTGCACATCACGAACCTAAACCCTCCAATAAGATTTTCTTTTTTCAAGTCCCAATAGATAATAGTATAATTTTTTCCAAAACAAATTCCAATCTATCCGCGGATCCAGAATTTACAGGTTTTTGGTGCCAAAAATTTTGAAAGTAGTCATATTACGATTTACATTATCTAAATAAGGTATAAATTTAATCGGTTTGGTTTATTTGGATTTTGGTTCGGGTTATTCGTCTTTGAAGTTAACATAAACAAATTGATCGAGCAAAAAGATTACGTAATAATTATGATAACTTGAAAAAAAAGCATAAAAATTCAACTAAAGCATACATTTTGTACAAGAAAAAAGGCTCGTTATCACTTTATATTTAAATACTTAAGACAAAAACTTATACTAATAAGCACTCTAAATATTAAGTAAGTTTACGGATATTTTTTAATTTATATTTTTTATGAAAATTAACTCACTCAATATTATATACAATTGTCCTACTTCAGAGCAATCTGACAACAAAATAAACTTTCATCATTGATTAAAACAATAGTAACTTATTATGGAGATTTCTTTGAATAAATTTGTGAAAGATTTTTGTTATATATTTTTTGTTAAATGTTTAAAGAAATAAAAACAAGAAAAGAAATTTCAAAATAAACTAATAAGCCTCTTGATTTCGAACTTGTAAGATTATAATTCATAAAAAGACACTAAGAGCCCCTTATAATACTTATATGACTGCAATGCTCACTTCTTTAAAATATACTAACATAATATGCTCCTTTTAAAAAATTATTACCGGATACCTTCTCCCTTCTCTGCCCAAGTTTCACCTAAGGCCCTTCCCTTCTTTATTTCTTTTCCATGCTTTATTTTCACTTTTTTATTGTTTTTTCACTTTTTTTATTTTTTCTATTTTATTGTTAGTTTCTCATTGTCTTTTTCTTTCTAAATTCGTACTCTTCTGCATTTTTTATGTTTTTCTTATTTTTTTATATTTTTTATTTTTATTTATTCTTTTTTGTTCTTTCTAATAATAATCTCTTATTCTTTTTTGCTTTATTTTTATCTTAATTTTTTTTTGTGTATTTGCATATTATTTTTTAAATTTTATTTTTTTAGTAAAATCTCTTCATCAAAATTATTTGTCACTCTTTTTATTTTTTTCTCATTTTATTGTTGGTTTTTACTTTGTTTCTCTTTCTAATAAAATTTTGCGCTCTTTTATTTTTGTAGTTATTTTTTTATTTCTTTCTTATTTTATTCTTTGTACTAATAATTCTTTACTCTTTTTTACTATATTTTTTCCTTGTCTAAATCTTTTTGTTGTATTAATTTATTTTTCTTAGTTTTGTTCTTTTCAATAAAATCTCTTCATTGAAATACTTCTCACTCTTTTTTACTTTTTTTGTTTATTTTTATTTTATGTTTTAAGTAAATTTTCATTGTCCATACTTTTCTCATTTTTTTTACATTTATTTATTTTTGTTCTTTCTAGTTAAATAGATGAATTCTAAAAAACATTATTGAGTCACTGTCCACATAATTATTTATCGATCAAGATTATCAAGAATTACCTTGTCACTCTTTTACTGTATTTTTGAAACTTTTAATTCTTTATTTATATTGTAGATAATTTTATTTTATAATTTTTAGGATAATTTAGATAAATTTGTCTCATATTTTCTTAATATATATCATTAAATATACTAGTAGTATATTGTGAATATTGTTTCAATTCTAGTAACCATAATTATTTAATATTTTTTTTATTTTATTTGTTAATCAAACGACTATCGCTGCAAACCCTCTTCTCCCACTTCACTCCTTGCCGGAAAGAATGCATCACAAGTAAGATCTCTCCCCCTCTTCATCTCTCCTTCTCTTTCTTGATCTTTCTCCTTCTCCTTCTCTCTCTCTCCCTCTTTCCTTTTCTTCTTCTTCTTCTTTTCTTCTTTTCTTTGCTGGTCGGAGGCCGGCGATTGTGTCGATCGTCTCCTCCCTCTTGATTCTCCCTCTCTCTAGCACTCTCCATCGCTCTCTCTCTCTCTCTCTCTCTGTGTGTGTGTGTGTGTGTGTGTTTCCTTCTGCGGATAGAATCAGGGTCAGCCAACCCTCAATCACACCACAATATTATAGAAGTTGTATTCTCTTCTTGAATCAATTTTTGTGTCCAAGTTGGTGGGTAAACACTTGTATTTCTCCTTGAAACTCTAATATATATGATGGAGGTACTGATTCTTACCTTAATCAACAAGAACAATACGGAATCTGAGGTTACATCACTTTGAAAGATCCTCTAAAATAGCCACAAGATGAAGAACTACGATCTAGGAAGCACCACAGGATTTCTAGCATTGGATTCATGTTTTTATCTTTGGTTTTCAATCTAGAATTATAAAGACTGCTTTGAGAGTGTTTTGGGAGAGTATAGGGTCTAGTTGGGTCGAATAATGACCCCAAATAAGCTTTACCCCGATCTTTAAATCTAGAAGAATCACCCACCGCCTAAGTGGGTCCCATGGGAGCTCCTTAGTCTCGTGAAAATGTGGATATCTCTCTACTCCGATATTGTATCGACGAACGGTTTAATGAGTTGGAAGCTAGTCTCGTAAACCTTTAATTTTGGTATGTGGATCGTCCCTTAATTCCAAGTATATTGGTAGAAATGCTCATCTACATTTGACCTAATTTTCAACACATTATGAATGTAACTTGTGATGACCTTTGCCAACTTTTGTTCCACAACTTGCTCGACTTCAAAACGCAACACACAACTATCATATGACTAAAATAACTCATAACATAACCTTCTTATCATGTTAAGCACCCTAGTCTCACCCCAAAAGTACATGTTATAACATTCCAAACTTGTCGACTTTCTATGAAACTTATTTTCTTCAATTCGTTTAGATTCTAAACTTTTAAATGCTCTTGGTACTTGTTATACATGATCTTAAATATTTGTAACCTCAAAGGTAACATGATTAACTTACTTTATGTACTTTCAAATATAATCTCATTTTTGAGCTTACATCAATTAACTTACGACGTACTCTCACGTATGAAAATATGGGGTTAACATCATTCTCCCATTTGGAACATTCGTCTTCGAATGTTAACTGATGCACTTATCAGTCTCATAACCTATAGCTCTTACAAATTCTTTCATATTGTCCTTGCCATCTAGGAAACTGTTTTATGAATAAATCCAAAGGCTAGAGCATTTCCCCCTTTCTCACACCACAACTTGTGGGCGGAATTCTTTCATACTCGTAACTATTGCTACCTTTTGTCATGCAACTTATACGACTTTTTCCTTGTGTGTGCGCCTATGCGACTCTTCTCTCCTTTTTCCTCCAACTTTTAGCCAATCTCTATGCCTCACTTGTGAACATATACAAAACTATGACAAGTTTTCCCTCTAGGCATCTATAGGTGTACTGAAGTCCTTCGCTTGGTACTTTGTCGAACGTACAATTATTGTTATATCTTGTTGCATAGCATTGGTTATCTATGCTTATGGCTTTACTACATCTAGGTAGGTTATACTATACCATAATACTTACTTTGGTTTATTATTATTGAGGTCTTCTACCCAACTCCAAGTTACTATCTTGATGTTTATCCTATATATATAAATCTAAGTCATTTAATGCTTCCTCATTACTATTCATCTTAAGAATGATGGCCTATTCTCGTCTCATACTTTGTAACTTTTATCCATACATTATTGATTCACCTTAATATTGATCCATAATCTACCACTGATAACTTGAAACCTCTTACGTAATACATTGTCACTAGGGCTCGTGTCGCATCGGGGAACATTTGAAGTGATTTGCCTGATCCACCTAGGGACGATACTATACTTCAATAACCGTATTTCATAACATCCCAACGTGATTCATCTTATGGGGGTATTCTAATCCCGTGTAATTGATGAAATTCCTTTTCTTTAAATCATTACTCAATCAAAAGCCTAAATATAATCCCCTTATTCTACTACCAGGGAAGCATTCTATCTCTTTTAAATGATCCTAGTCTTAGACTTATTTGAGTTCATTCAGGCTATACTGAGCTTTTTATAACTTACGAAAACCATCAGCTCTCTTGTTTTGATGGGCTTAATTCCGAGGTCTTACCTATTCTTGTCGCCTTCTCAACCACATTTTCTTATCCTTACTCCTATATACCTAAACCTTGTCGCTCTACTATACTTTAGCTTGGGACCTACACATATCTAGTTATACTACTCGCAACCTTCCACTAACTTGCTAGCACCATAGATTTCCTTTCGTGCCTTCTCAGTTGTCTTTAAACATAAGCAATTATTTTTCCTATTTGTTCTGCCACTTGTTGTATGCATACTTGGCTTATCTTAGTGCCCATACATATTGGAATTCCATGCAACCCATATGATCTCGAATATTACTTTTAATTTTATTTTTTGTTCATTAACCACGATAGGTGCCACTTTCTTGTGGAGTGTATCCAATGTTGTAGTGAGACTGTTGTTACAAGACCATTTTTTCTTTAGGTCACGATGCTTAGGTTGAAGCCTTCTTCCTTATTTCCTTAGCTAGTCTTTCGTAGTAGTACTTAGGGAAGACCCTCTGACTCCTGTAAAGCTGTGAGCTTATTACATCGTATACCCGAAGAAATTTTTGATGTTCTTACTCGCCTATAATTATCCTTAGTTACTACTCGTAGGGTTGCTTCTGAACTGAAATTTTGACTCTCTCCCTAGTAGCACTATCTTTTATTTCCGTAAAACTTATACGATACCTTTAACTACCCAAACTCCTATCTGAATATTTCTCTAGGATCATGATGTCATCATATCTGCGAGACTGAATTCCCTATGTTAGGTTTCACTATGTTTATCTTGCACGATCGACTAATTTATTTGTATCTTCTTGTCTAGCCATAAATAGACTCTCCTGAATCAACTACTAACTACTTGTTGGCCCATTATCATATCTTAAATTACCTCTCTGTTTACCCTCAAAATCGGATAACAATTGAATTTATACGCGATTTTAAGGATACGTGATCTAACTTGATGCATATTGAGAAATCAGATTAATATTGAAACTAATGATAGAAAAGTGAATGCAAACCACACAATTTGAACAATCTTGGGCTTGAAGGTTGGTCACCCTCGAGTAAAAAATGCCTTAATCCATGTCGGAACAGAATGATGCGATAATGAGAACTAGTAATAACAATATATTGCTTTCGGATGCATCTTACAATGTGTCTAATGAATTATCAAACCTCTCCCCCTTTATATAGTAGAGGAGTCCTATTCTAGGTACATTTCTATAAAAGGTAAAAATCTCTATATTTGCTAATTGCCAATTCCTTGTCGATATGCCCCGAGATTCCTACCGTAATATCCGCTCGGTCGTAGATATTTTGGTCTCCCATTTGTTATTTTTGATCTCGCTTGAGGCTAAGGTTGATATCGGACTCATCGTTCCTCGAAGGCAGATCTTCCGATCTTAGGTTCTAGCTCGGTGAGAGTCGAGGTCAATCTCTAGTCCGTGGTTGCCACATTCTAAGCCAAATCCACCAAGTTGTATCGAGATCGACTTCGACTGTATACAGATAGTAGCCTATTTTTTGGAGAGTAGACTATGAGAAACGACATGAACTTTCGATCTTGATCTCGATATTTTGTGACAGAAACGACAAAACAATCAAAACATCTTGCCAGCCAAGTGCCTGTCAGTTGCCGGTCGTCCACTCTCAGTTATGAAAAGTCGCCGAGAAACTATAAATACCCCCTCATTATCTCATTCAAACTTTACTTTAAAAACTTCTTCCCCCGTACCTTAGAAATTTCAATATTCCCAAACATCAATTTTTTGATTACTCTGAAATCGCATTATAAGAACTTTTGTTCTTTACCCCAAATTATCAAGCATATCCTTTCAACTTCCTTTTTTCCCTTAACTTTCCAAAAAAATGGCGAAGGCCTCAAAGTCTTTTCCCTAAACAAAAACTCCCTGCCTCACGACCGGCTAAAGAGGAAAATGTTTCATCTACCGCTACTGAGGGAACGACATCGGAGTCCCCCTTGAAGATGTCCGTTCCTGTGTCGACATCGGAGCCTCCCTTGAAGATGTTTGTTCCTGCGGGGTGCACGACTAATGCTGATTTCAAGGTCGAGAAAACCTCCTCGGTGTCGGGTTAGTGCGAGCTGGTCTCGAGATATATATGCTCGATCATCGATAGTCTCCTTTACAAGGTTAGAAAGGATTGCAACTGGGTTGATAAGCACATGGTGGTGCCTATGCTCGAAGAAGCATTACTACCCAAGTGTAGGGTTTTTAAGTGTTTATGCTTATTCTTTCACGTTGGGCCTCTTGGACCCAGTTATTATCACCTTCTGTAAGAGATACGAGGTGACCCTTGGTCTAATTCATCCCTCTTTCTAGAGGATAGTAATTCTCTTCCGCTTCTTTATAAACAAAATCGAGGGGTGTCCCTTCACTATCGATCACCTCATGCAACTGTATAGTCCCCGATTCTATCGAGGGGGATTAATAAAACTTGTCCGTCGGACTGGTAAGGCCCCATTCTCAAGCATAAACGAGGATTAGGACCAAGGCTGGTTGGGTCGATTCGTTCGAGTAAAAACCTCGAATTTAATCCCGACGGAGGACATGCCATTTCCCAAGAAATGGAACATGAAACATAAGTATAACCTTGCATTTAAGATTTTGTTTATTGCTTTTTTTTCCTCCCTTCTTATCGATGTTTTGTGGTGCAGTTGTTGTTCGGATGCCAGATGCAGTTCCTCGACTCAAGTAGTGGGTTGAGGGCATCATGTCACAGAAGCCCTATTCCGAGCTCGCGTGGTGCGAAATTTAGAAGGGCTGGTGGGAGGCCCGTTCCCATGGCGAGATTGCTTTGTTGAATACATAACACTTAGTTTTCTTGCCGCACTCCTTCTCACTTTTTTCTTCCTTTGCAGGTCTTTCCCAAAGATATTGAAATGAGGCCTCCATATGGTAATGAAGACATCCTCCCCAAACCATCTGCTCCGAGGCAGGATAAAGAGAAGAAAGGAAAAAGGGCTCAGAGTTCCTCGAAATCGGAGAAGAAAAAATCGAAAAGGAGGATGGTGCGCAAATCCAAGGAAAGTACCAACGGCCAGGAGGTCCTATTGGACTTACTGAATCGACTAAGGGATAAGTCCGAAGATGAAGAATAAGAAGCTTCCGAGCTAATTACCCACGTGAGAAGCGGTATCGAACTACCTCAAATTAGGGTGGCTGATGAGGAGGTAGTGGCCGAAGCCTCTGGACCAGGGAGGGATGAAGACATTTTGCCTCGAGCTGGGGAAGTTGACAAGGAGACTATGGTCGTTACTCCTCAAGCAGAGGAAAGTGCCTCGAATGATGCACTTGGGGTGATAGATCACTCCGGGTCGCCTTAGCTCACAAGGAATAACCACAATATAGAATACTAAGCGTAATAAGAACAGCTCAACAAGGGAGAAAATAATATGAAACAACGATCCCACAATATGTAATCAACAACAAGGAAGCTAACACGAATCAAATAATTCCAAATAAGGAAATGTCAACTAAATATAGTATATCTAAACTTCTTTTAAGGTTGGGCAATTTACGGAGAATATACAACAATTTCAATTAAGGATGAGCAGCGGGAAGATAATCATAACCTCAATTAAGTCTAAACAATTACAGGGGAGATAATAATGATTTCCAATAATGAAGAGCAGTTATGAAAGATAGCATGACAATAAAAGAGGTAAAAATCTTCAGTTAAGCAAAATAAGAGTCAAATAGGCAATAAGAATGAATCATAAGCAATTAATTCCAATTAGAGCATGTAGCGGTAAAACTACTAAGTGGAAAACTCAAGCATATCAAGTAAACATTCATACACAGTGAATATAAGGACCTAGGAACACTAAAAGGCTAATTTTTCCACAAATAAGTCCGAGCACACACTCGTCACCTCGAGTACACGAACTACAATCAACATAGCAGACTCAAATCTTAAGGAGAAGCCCCCACACAAGGTTAGGCAAGATACTTACCTCGAAGACGACAAACCGATATTCTAAAATGCACTTTTGGGGTGAAAAGACCTTCGGACGGCTCAAATCTAACCAAATTAACTTCAAACCAAAAATAAAACACATAAGAAACTATTCCGGGTCATAAAGTCTCAATCTTTAGCAAAATGGTCCAAAAGTCGACCCCCCAGGCCCGCACCTCAAAACCCAATATATTTTACAAAAACCGAATATCCATTCCGATACAAGTTCAACCATACAAAATTTATCAAATTCCAATACCATTTAGTCCCTCAAATCATGATTTTTTATTTTAGGAATTTTCTTCAAAAACCAACATTTTTCCAAATCCAAAACACAAATTACATGATGAAAATGAAGATAATCATGGAATATGTTAGATTCTAGATGAAGAACACTTACCCAATCTATTTGTGTGAAAAACCCTCAAAAAATATGAATAAAATGGTCTAACCCTCAATTTAGGAATATATTCTGCCTGCCCAGTGGTTGTTCTTCGCGTTCGCGATGAGTAAATTTCGTCACTGATTTCCAAACTCATTCCAGACTGCCTTTAGTATAATGGCCATAGTGTTTTGCACATAAATCCAAATGACAAATGGTTTGATATTATGAAAAATAGATACCAAGGGCTATAGTTTCATAGGTTGCTCATTTCCTTAGTCATTATATATTGCGAGATATAAGCTTCCAAAGTCAACCCTGTGCAACAGAGATTTTCGAACTCTCCGCGGACAGCCTGTAGTGTAACTACTGTAACTTTTGTACACAAATCTAAATGCCAGTTAATTTACATTTCTGAAATCTAGACACAAAGGAATACAACTTTCATTTTTGGATCATCTCAATATTCCTTCTAGATTGTGAGATATGAGAAGTCAGACCTGTGCAACCGAGATTTCCTTCTCCGCAAATGCGAGTCTCTTCCCGAACACAAAGAACACACTTCCAGAAGCCAAATTCTTCTTTGCGAACGTGAGAGGCTCCTCGCGAACGCGAAGAACAACACCAGATATCAGATAATCAACATCCAAAGTAGCCCAAAATAATTCAAAACACACCCGAAACACACTCGAGTCCTCCGAGACCCCATCTAAACACTAAAACAAGTCATATAACCTAACACGGACTCACTCGTGGGCTCAAATCATATCAAACAATGCCGAAACAATGAATCACACCATGAATCAAACTATGAACTTCCAAATCTTCCAACTTCAAAAACTTGTGCCGAAACCTATCAAATCAACTCGGAATGACGCCAAATTTTGCAGACATGTCCAAAATGACATAACAGAGCTGTTCCAACTCTTTGAATCGCATTCCGACGAGCTGGTGGTGTCGGACAACGTGGTCGTGGGCGGAGAGGAGGTGATCCCCAGCAAGGGGGTGTTGAGGCTCTTATTGATGATGTTGCTACTGATATGGCAGGTGGCATGCATGAGACGGACATGTCGTCTTACAGCCTTGGAATTTAGCGCACTCTAGTGCCATCGCAGGTGACCCCATCGGGTCAATTATTGATCACGAGCTCGGATATTCAAGGAGTGGATTGGGGTAGATACTTCCCAGGCCCGTATACCACTGTTGAGGATCGACCGACCCGAGATTTTTATAGTGGGTGCCGACTGGGTTATGGCTCCACATCACATGCGCAAGTATGAGTTTATTAGTATTGAATTTGAATTTGTTTTAACTGTAACTTATTTATTTTCTTTAACTTTATTAATTTCCTTTTTAAGGCTTCATGCGATACAGCGATAGATGACTACATTCAAGATCTAGAGACGATTATGGTAAGACAATATAAATTGTTGTGAATTGTTATGTAGTTATCTATACTAAGTTTCATATTATTGTGTAGGACATTTACGACGGTTGTGTCCTGTTTGCGAGCATATATCACATTTGCGCGCATAAACGGTGTCACTAACATCCATTTGGTTTCATATACTTGTTCTCTTCTGCACCTATCTTTTACGCAAATAGGACTTGTTACGCACCATTTTAAATGGTTCCGGAGGCCAATAATGCTCAACACCTACTGACTGCAACTGACCACTATATGTGTTTAGGTACTTGGAAACACTATATTGTTGATCAACATAGTTGGTCTCCACATAACCAACACGTTGAAAACACTTGATGGCATGTGAGCAAGGCATATGGTAGATAGACCATTTCCCACAGGAGCATAACCTTACAGATTCATTTACAGTATGTACATTATTACCCTGATTATTATGGATATCGGTGCGAACTTCAAAAACACCTCTTTCGTTATCATACTGCAAAAATGAATGCCAATGTGCTCGCCGTATGTATTTCTCAAATCTCTTCATAGGCACTGGCATAAATTCAACACCCTTCTCCATCAATTTCGTTGCAGTTGCAGACTGTTCAACAAACCTCTCCGCCATCTGCTTAAACGACATCCGCACCATGGCTATGACAAGAAATCCTCTTGCCGACTTTAATAACCCGTTGAAGGACTCTGACACGTTTGTAGTAAGAATTCCCCATCGTCTGCCACCATCCGCATGCAACATCCACTTTTCAGGGTCATGTCACATTAACCAACGATAGGCTACCTCGTCTTCTTGCTTGATAGAATCCATATGCCTCCGTAATTTATGATGTTGGTGGTCTGTTGCTGCCATCCACATCAAATCATGTAGATCGTTGTTGGATTGTGCCTTCTGGAAATTGGCCTTAAAGTGCCTCACACAAATAAGAGAATCACCTTTCGGCTCAACAGATACCACCATGAAGCGTAATGCTATGAACCCATCTAACAAAGGAGAAATAAAACACACTAAATAAGCACAAAGGATTATATCCCAATATAACCCCACTACAATGTGTGAGTCGATCCAAACACCAGTCCACACAGAATACCTCGAGGCATGAGTCTTACAAACAATAACCATATGCTTAATATTCAACAAACACGTGTGGCGCATGACCATAACCGTGGAAAAATGGATATAACTATATATATATATATATATATATATATATATATATATATATATATATATATATACCACAAAAGAGAAGACCATCACCAAGGCACAATCTACCATTCAATACCCTAGGAGCTATTTCGCTCGAATTCTGCCACAAAGCCCAAACAATATTGAATCATGTGTGCAAATAGTCAACAGTCTCATAACTCACTGTAGCATAGGAGATTAATACACGGAACATATTAGAACACGAATAATATCAACTCTAATTGATGACACTACCATTAACATCAGCTGTGCAGGGCAAACAAATTCTGTCATGCCTCAAACCTTAAGAGGCATGACCGGCACCTGGTGCCCTACTCGGCCCGAGCGTACCACTCTATAGCTGTGAACTCTGGAGGGCTAACCCTCAACTTAGGCCGATGAGGCCATATTCTAAATTGTCTGAAAATAACATCTCTCTCATCTGTGGGGTAAACATACCCAAAATCTGATATATATATAATTGTGTAGGCCAACGAAGCCGCCATGAACATCTATTGATATACAAAATATACATGACTCGTCTACAAGCCTCTAAAGATAATAGAACTGTACCATGGTCGGGACAAGACCTCGATCTACCCATCAAACCTATATATATAAAATGGCTCCAAGGTTTAGACTTGGTAACTCCAAGGAAGTGGAGACTACCAACCAAGATGATGTTTGGCTTTGTCTGTTGGGACGGTTTGTCCAACTGTCAATCAGGACATGCATGGATGAAATGCAACATCACCGGCAAAAGGGACGTCAGTACGAAATAATGTACCGAGTATGTAAGACAACTAAAAGCTGAAACTGAACTGATAATACAATAACTGAAAGTAAATATGAGTCAAATATAATCTGAAGATATGCTTACCTGCTGATACTGACTCAACTCTCTCAATATAGTAAGTAAAATAGTTGTCCGGCCTTATAAGGCTCGGTATGTGTAACTGCTCTACCGTAGTAGGCTTGCTCATAGGCGCTTGGCCATACTAGGCTCTGTATCTCGACCATTTGGGCTCACTCATAGGGGCTCGGCCATAATAGACTCAGTATATAACTTACTATCTGATCTGAGGTTGCCTAATAGGGGCCTGCCCATCGATTATAGCTCGATAGTAGTAAAAATACTGGAATACGATATATATATATATATATATATATACTCTCTGCTCTCTTAGCTGGAAGAAAACAATACTAAATGAATATGAAGTCCCGATAAGGGAGAATATGATAACTTATGAGACTAGGATAATGTACATAAATTCAGGAATATGAACTTCTCTTTATGTCTACTTATCAAACACATGTAGTTACAAGATCATGCCAAAATGAAGGAAAGGTTTACCCTTAACATTCCTTAACTCTGTTAAGTCCTTAATACCTTCCAAGAAATTTTTCAAACAACTCAACTCAATTTACCACAACATAAGGAGATTCAAAATCAGTACTGATTAAAGACTAAGTTCGCAACTTAAACTAGTATCGTTTACTGTTACGCGACGCCTTCCTGAGATTCCTTGGAAGGGCGACGTAAGGCTAAGCAACTGATGTCAGTGCAGTTGCTGTCCGCCAACTGAGGTCCCCTCCGTACGCTAGACTAGATTGTCAGTGTCGTACGGGAAAACCAATGTCAAGAGAAATTGAGAGAACAGGAATGAGAATTGAGAATGAAAGAAAGCTTGATTGCATTAATGAAAGCTATTACAGAAAGGAAATGCGGTGTCGAGGGGGAGAGACACCAGTACAGAGAATTGTTTGCTTGCTAGAAAGTTTTGATTGTTTGGTCCCCCTTAATAATGCTTAAAAAAAATAATCCAATACAATATACCAACAACACCAAGAACAGAACAATAACAATATGTATTAATCATTTTCCAACCTTATTTCCATCACTATATATCACAAAACAGTCCACACACCCTAATCACTTCATACATAAAAAGACAACAAAAGTAGTGTCAAACAACCTAAAAATATAATGACGAATGACTAGCCCACCATTTTGTCATTATGTAGTGTTTCTCCAAACCTTTTATCCTCCAAGACTCCATAAAACATTAGCAAAATAGACAGCCCAAAAGCAATACAAAACAGCCCACAAAACAATTCATTACAAGTCGAATAACTCGAACTCACGGCTTCCGATCACCGTCCCATGAGTTATAACTATTAGGAAATGAATTTATCAACCTTCCTTGATATTTAAAGCTTAAATAAAGAAATTAGACATTTTCTTAAATATGAAGTACCTTCCAAAACTCAAACTACAAAGAAAAATAGAGGTGATATCGCAATACCTACATCGTAGGATCGTTCTAGTGTTATCGCTTCTTGATTTCATACTCAGGATGTTAATATTCTTGGAAACCCTTGTGGAGAGTTTCAGGATAAGTTTAGTGGTTTTATTATAGTTGTGGTATGTGGAAAAGTGAAGAAAAAGATGACATAAGGCCTATATATATCCATTTTTGAAAAGTCAAAGAGGTACTAGCTTGGCACCCTATTATTAGCTCTTCTTCAGACGCTTATATCATTTTATCCGGACGTCGTATGAACAAACGGTTAAGGGAGTTAGAAACTAAATTCCAAGAACTTCAATTTGGTATATAATATGTCCCAAAAAGACCTCATATAACACACGAAATGTATTGCTCAAAAGGCATTTGTGACACACCTACTTGTCACCTATGCAGTCTGCGCAGTCTCGCAAAACTGCAAATATCTCTCTACTCCTATGTCGTATCGATGATCGGTTTAATGAGTTAAAAAATAGACTTGTATATCTTCAATTATCAGGTGTATCATCCCCTAATTCAAAGTATATTTTGCGAAAATCTTAGCTACATTTGACCTAAATTTAGTATCTTTATTTATGTATCTTGTGATGATCTTTACCAACTTTTGTTCCATAACTCACTTGACTTCAAAACATAACACACAACTATCATAAGACAAAAATACATCATAACATAACCTCTTTATTATTTTGAGCACCCTAGTCTCACACCAAAAGTACATGTTATAACATTCCCAACTTGTCAGCTTTCGACGAAACTTATTTTCTTCAATTGGTTTAGCTTCTAAGCCTTCCAACCCTCTTGGTACTTGTAGTCCATGATCTTAAATATTTATAACCTCCAAGTTAACATGATTAACTTACTTTATGTACCTTCAAAAATGATCTCATTTCAGAGCTTACATCAATTGACTCACGACGTACTCTCACATATGAAAATATGGGGAGTAACAAATTCGACCCGATATAGAATAAATATACTCATTAGGCTTACTAGTGGCCTCCAAATCAATTCTGATTCTTCCAAAATAGGTATATAGCCTCCATAAATCCCATAATAACATATCTATAGCATATCCCATCACTCGCCAACCTCTTAGCATTCCTTCACCGTCTGCAACCATGGAATAAGTTGCCTTTAAGAATCTTCTTAGTCTTTAGATCCTTAGAATACCATAATCTCCACATCTGATCCCTACTACACTACTCAAATGACTCACACATTCATCATACATGACCAGTCCATGAGAAATGCTTCGGTAATTCCTTCATGCCACATAGCAAAATCTAAACATCAGTAGTTGATCAACCAGACGATTACCATAATACTAGTCATGTATCTGCAACTTGAAACATAGTGCACCTTATGATGTGTTCACCCTCCTTAGGTGGTACCAAATAATGCTAGAATGCTTCTAAGCTGTATACGATAAAATCGGAGGGTCGAATTTTCGATCATTATGACGCTTCATAAGCACGTTTCCATAGGCTTGATATTATGGTCGAGATTAACACCTGAGGGATTATTGACATCCAGCCTCGGGCAGTGCAGGTCGATAGTTATGGTGAAAAAATGGGAGGCTCCCAAGGCATGTGACTAAAGTTGACCTAGTCTATTTGGCTAGTTCAAGTCCGTATCGTGGCATTAAATAGCTATACTAACCATGTATCTTGGTAACAAAGGCATTTGTACTATGTAGGGATTCCCCCTTTATATATAAAGGGGATCCTTGTCATTTTGTAAGACATCTTATACTCAATATTAAATATACAAGAACATTCTCTCTACTCTCTAACATATTTTCTTGATCTCATTACTTACATTTATTGCTTATATTCATTGTGTTCTATTTATTGTTCTTCATTTATTGACCATTATTGATCATAAAGAGCTGCCATAGCAGCTATCATAACGGTTAATCACCCCTCGATTGCCCCTAACCGAGCATCCAACATGACCTCAAAGCCCATATACATCAGCTTGAGGCCCCGATTTCCAGCCATTCGGTTTGGTCATTATACTATCTACAAGCTCTTATCTCATTTTCCAATCTCTTACTTAGCATCCATTGCCTAACAACTAGCATAAAAATAGACAACGTATTTTTAGAACAACAAAATCAAATCTAATTGTAATTACCATATTCAAGGTAAACAGTTTGGCGCCCGCCGTGGGGCTAAAAATAATAGTGATTATTTTCTTGGTGGTTTGCTACATATTGCAAGTTACCTTTCACACTTTTTCTTGTCCAAGATCTTTGATTTCTGGTTAAAATGTTTTACTCAGGAAACCCACGTGAAAACAACAATCTTGAAGACCATGGAGAAAACGGTGTGGATGTTCCAGGGGTTGGTGCACCACTGCGAAATCCTGAGAATGCACCAATTCCCATGGACGTGGTCTCGCGCAATGCTCAACACGTCGAAATAAACTCCCACACCAACAAGAGCATACACCAAGAAGATCAACAAGAAGCTTAAAAAACCCCAGCTCAGGAAGAACAAGGGGTTATCCTTCACATCATCTTCGAAATGTTAAAAGCACATTAGCTAGCGATTTCTCAGCTGCAAAGCCACCAAAAGACTCCTAGCACGGCAGCACCGGAAACGGCTCCCTGAGCCAAACAGGTACTAGAAAGATCAAGCAACAACGAGTCGGCAACTAACCCGGCCATCATAAAGATGCTCGAGCATCTCAGAAAGAGGATCGAGTCGGGCGAAAAGAACATAGAAGCCAACGACAAGAAGGTAGAGACCTATAATTCTAGGGTCGATCAAATTTTGGGTGCACTCTCGATGCTTAAAGGTGTAGATTCAAAGAAGTTTATACAAAAGCCGTTCTCCCAGGAAGCGGCCCCAAAACCCATTCCAAAGAAGTTCAGAATGCCCGACCTTCCGAAGTACAACGGAACCTCGGACCCCAACGAGTACGTCACTGCTTACACTTGTGCAGTGAAGGGCAACGACCAAAAGGACGATGTCACGACCCCGGTTCGCCCTCCGTGAACCATCGTGACAGCACCTAGTCTCTACGACTAGGTAAGCCTAAATTGTGGATGATAAACCAAAATTTATGGAAATTAAACGATTTAAAACAAAATTTGAGTAATAAAACAGTGTTTAAAAGTGCCGCTCGACATACACAATATTTAACTCTCGAACCGATACATACTTTCAAGACCCGAAAAACCCATGAATCACAAGCTAAGGATATTACATAGTGCTCTAACTCCAGAATAGTCTAAAATAAGTAAATACAGAAGGGATGTAGCTACAAGAGAGAATAAAGAGAGACTCCTCGGTCTACGGACGCGACATATATACCTTGAAGTCTCCGATGGGTCGCCTCGCCTCAAGGATGGTAAGTCTGAGTCAAGGTACCTGGATCTGCACATGAAAATTATGTGCAGAAAGGACATGAGTACACCACAACGGTACTCAGTAAGTGCCAAGCCTATCCTTGATCGGGTAGTGACGAGAAAGGTCAGGGCCCTATTGAGGTTAAATAAAATATAAGGTCTAATAGTGTAGAATAAGACATTATAATTAAGTGAAACCATAAGAATAACATAGAATAAAAAGAACAACAGCAACTAGAGCAGAGACAAAATAATCACAGAAAGGAAATACAACTCAACACAGAGATAACAACTGGGGTACCATCCAGGATACCGTCCTATAGTCCCAATTACATCTATCTAGAGGATCTCCCGGGATACCATCCCGTAGTACATCATATATATCCGAAGGATCTCCTAGGATCCCGTCCCGTAGTCCAACTATCAGTGCGCAGAGATCTACGAGAATCTCGATCCGTAGTCCAAAATATAAATATCCAGTACTGGGGGAATCTACCAGGTGCAGTCCCATAGTTCCATATAGCTGTGCAGGGGGATCTACCGGAATCCCACATCCATAGTCCCAAATAAACAGACAAGGGGGAGCTACCGGAATCCCACATCCGTAGTCCCAAATGTAAATACATAGCAACATCAGGAAAATATTCAGAAATGTCAATTTCATATCAAGGCAAACAAGTAGTTCTAGCCTAGCATACTGCATAGAATTCAGGTAAAGCAGTTCGAGCAAATAAGGCAAATAAAACACTTAGACATGATTTTCCTAGGCTAACAACAGGCTTTCAATGCCGGTAATATAAACAGGAAAAGAAACATACAAGTAATTACTTAATGAAAACCGGATTTTCAACAATTAGCACAAGTACGCACTCGTCACCTCACGTGCAAGGCATTTCAATTACCAAATATACCAAATCCTAAGGGGAAAGTCCCCCACCCAATGTTAGACAAGCCGCTTACCTCGAACCAGCTCAAAATCAATTCGAAACCACGTTGTTGCCACGAGTATTCGACTTCAAATGGCCCAAATCTATTCAATTCAATTGCATAATATAAATAACACTTCAAGTAACCGATTCTACAATTAAATTCTAAGCTAATACGCGAAATTAGGTAAAATGACCAAAATGCCCCTCGGGCCCACATCTCAGAATCGGGTAAAATTTATATTTTTAGAATCCTCATACTCTCACGAGTTCATGCATACCAAAATTATCCAAATCTAAGGTCAAATTCCCAATCAAAAGTCGAATTCTAGGCCTAAGAACTTTTTTCCAACTTTTCCCCAATTTTCATCTCCAATCCGAAATTAAATGAAGAATTCATGTTTAGATTAATAGGTTACAAGATAAAAGGAGTAAGGAATCGTTACCCAATTGATATCTCTAAAAATCCCTCAAAACCTCGCTCAAATCCGAGCTCCCAAGCTCTAATTTTCACAAAAATGGCTAAACCCTTGATTTTGAACTTAAATATTCTGCCCAACTAATTCCTTCTTCGCGAACGCGGAAGGCTCCTCGCATTCGCGAAGCATAATTACACTTGGGCCCAGATTTCTTCATTGCGAAAGCGATGCACGGGATGCGAACGCGATTCAAAACTTCCTCCTCCTACGCGAACGCGGGAAAGCCATCGCAAACACGTAGGTCTAGAACTCCCAACTTCGCGAACACGGGAGACACTTCGCGAATGCGAAGCACAAATTCCTTGCCAGCCCCAGCTTCTCTTAGTGGATACGAGACCCCACTCGCGAAAGCGAAGAAGGAAACTAGAACTGACTGCTGCAACATTTTCTACAATTTTCTAAGTTCCAAAAATGACCCATTGGGCATCCGGACCACACCCGAGGCCCCTGGGACCTCAACCAAACCTACCAACATATCCCATAGCTTCATTCAAACTTGCTCCAACCTTCGGAACGCTCAAAACAACATCAAAACACCTTTGTTTCATCGGATTCAAGCCTAAGAATTCAAACTCTAAAAATACGCTTTCGATCAAAAGGTCTCTCAAACCTCGTCCGAATGACCTGAAATTTTGCACACACGTCACATCAAACACTAAGGAGCTACTCTAACTTCCGGAATTCCATTCTGACCCTCGGATCAAAACCTCACTATCGAACCGGAAACTTCAAAAATTCAACTTTCGGCATTTCCAGCCTAAATTAGCTATGGACCTCCAAAACACAATCCGAACACGCCCCTAAGCCCGAAATCACCCAATGGAGCTAACTGAACATTCGGTTTTTGCATTCCAAGGCAGTCTTCACACTGTTCCGACTATGGTCAACTTTCCAACACTTAAGCTCTCATTTAGGGACTAAATGTCCCAAAACTCTCCGAAACTCACAACCGAACATCTCAGAAATTCAAAATAGCAGAAATAAACACGGGGAAAGTAGTTAATAGGGGATCAGATCGTAAATTCTTAAGACGATCGGCCAGGTCGTCACATCCTCCTACACTTAAACATTCGTTCGTCCTCGAACGAGCATAAAGATATACCTGATGTAGTGAAAAGATGAGGGTATTGGCTGCGCATATCCTGCTCGGTCTCCCAGGTCGCCTCCTCAACCGGCTTAGCCCGCCACTGAACCTTTACTGATGCAACGTTCTTTGACCTCAACTTTCTAACCTACCTGTCCAATATTGCCACTGGCTCTTCAATATAAGATAGATCCTCATCCAACTCGACCGAACTGAAATCCAATACGTGCGACGGATCACCGTGATACCTCCGTAGCATCGAGACATGAAATACCGGATGAACTCCTGCCAAGCTAGGAGGTAAGGGAAGCTCATAAACAACCTCCCCAACACGCCTCAGTATCTCAAAAGGCCCAATATACCTCGAACTCAACTTTCCCTTCTTCCCAAATCTCATAATGCCCTTCATAGGCGAAACCTAAAGCAGAACCCGCTCTCCAACCATATAGGAAACATCACGAACCTTCTGGTCCGCGTAACTCTTCTGTCTGGATTGGGCTGTACGGAGTCTATCCTGAATCACCTTGACCTTCTGCAAAGCATCCTGAACCAAGTCTGTGCCCAATAATCTGGCCTCGCCCGTCTCAAACCAACCCACCGGGGATCTAACCCATCTACCATATAAAGCCTCATATGGTGCAATGTGAATGTTGAACTGATAGCTGTTGTTGTAAGAAAACTTCGCCGATGGTAAGAATTGATCCCAAGACCCTCCAAACTCAATCACACATACAGAGCATATCCTCAAGAATCTGAATAGTG
The DNA here is from genome assembly GCF_000393655.2 of Nicotiana sylvestris. Taxonomy (NCBI): domain Eukaryota; kingdom Viridiplantae; phylum Streptophyta; class Magnoliopsida; order Solanales; family Solanaceae; genus Nicotiana; species Nicotiana sylvestris. Next base: position 112,308,894 of record NC_091063.1, read on the forward strand.
CGCTCGGATTGTCCGTTCCGTCTGAGGGAGAAATGTTGTACTCAACTCCACCCGAGTACCCAACTCATGCTGAATGGCTCTCCAAAATTGTGATGTGAACTGAGTACCTCTATCTAAAATTACGGAAACTAGAATACCATGCAGACGAACAATCTCCCGGATATAGATCTCCGCCAACCACTCCGAAGAATAAGTAGTACACACAGGGATAAAGTGAGCAGACTTGGTCAGCCGATCCACAATCACCCAAATAGCATCGAACTTTCTCAAAGTCCGTGGGAGCCCAACTACAAAGTCCATGGTGATCTACTCCCACTACCACTCCGGAATCTCTATCTGCTAAAGCAACCCACTCGGTCTCTGGTGCTCATACTTCACCAGTTGACAGTTGAGGCACCGAGCTACAAATCCAACTATATCTTTCTTCATCCGCATCCACCAGTAGTGCTGCCTCAGATCCTGATATATCTTTGCAGCACCCGAATGAATGGAATACCGCGAACTATGGGCCTCCTCCAGAATCATCTCCCGAAGCCCATCAACATTGGGTACACAAATCAGACCCTACATCCTTAATACACCATCGTCACCAATAGTCATATCTCTGGCATCACCGTGCTGAACCTTGTCCTTAAGGACAAGCAAATAAGGGTCATTATACTGACGCTCCCTGATACAATCAAATAAGGAAGACCGAGAAACCACGCAAGCTAGAACCCAACTGGGCTCCGAAAGATCCAATCTCACAAATTGGCTGGCTAAGGCCTGAACATCCATCGCCATAGCCTCTCTGATGCTGGTAAATAAGCCAAACTCCCTATACTCTCTGCCCGGCGACTCAAGGAATCAGCCACCATGAATCAGTCATACTGACGCTCGACATACACAATATTGAACTCTCACACCGATACATACTTCCAAGACCCAGAAACCCATGAATCACAAGCTAATGATATTACATAGTGCTCTAACTCCAGAATAGTCTAAAACAAGTAAATACAGAAGGGATGTATCTACAAGAGAGAATATATAGAGACTCCTTGGTCTGCGGACGTGGCAGATATACCTCGAAGTCTCCGATGGGTCGCCTCGCCTTAAGGATGGTACGTCTGAGTCAAGGTACCTGGATCTACACATGAAAAATATGCGCAGAAAGGGCATGAGTACACCACAGCGGTACTCATGAAAAATATGCGCAGAAAGGGCATGAGTACACCACAGCGGTACTCGGTCGGGTAGTGACGAGGAAGGTCAGGGCCCTACTGAGGTTAAATAAAATATAAGGTCTAACAGTGTAGAATAAGATAGTATAATTAATGCAACGGTAAGAAATAACATAGAATAGAAAGAACAACAACAACTAGAACAGAGACAAAATAATCACGGAAAGGAAATACAACTCAACACAGAGATAATAACCAGGGTACCTTCCAGGATACCGTCCTGTAGTCCCAATTACATCTATCCAGTGGATCTGCAGGGATACCGTCCCGTAGTCCATCATATATATTCGAAGGATCTCCCAGATTCTTTCCTGTACTCCAACTATCAGTGCGCAGGGATCTACCAGAATCCCGATCCGTAGTCCCAAATATAAATACCTAATACTGGAGGAATCTACCAGGTGCAGTCCCGTAGTTCCATATAACTATGTAGGAGGATGTACCGGAATCCCACATCCGTAATCCCAAATAAACAGACAAAAGGAGCTACCGGAATCCCACATCCGTAGTCCCAAATGTAATTACACAGCAACATCAGGAAAATATTCATATATGTCAATTTCATATCAAGGCAAACAAGTAATTCAAGCCTAGCATGCTGCACGGAATTCAGGTAAAGTAGTTCGAGCAAATAAGGCAATTAAAACACTTAGACATGGTCTTTCTAGGCTAGCAACAAGCGTTCAATGCAGGTAATATAAACAGGAAAAGAAACATACTAGTAATTACTTAATGAAAATCGAATTTTCAACAATTAGCACAAGTATGAACTCGTCACCTCACGTACAAGTCATTTCAATTACCAAATATACCAAATCCTAAGGGTAAGGTCCCCCACACAAGGTTAGACAAGCCACTTACCTCGAACCAGCTCAAAATTAATTCGAAATCACGTTCTTGCCACGAGTATTCGACTCCAAATGGCCCAAATCTATTCAATTCAATTGCATAATGTAAATAACATTTCAAGTAACCGATTCTACAATTAAATTCTAAGCTAATACGCAAAATTAGGTAAAATGACCAAAATGCCCCTCGGGACCACGTATTGGAATCGGGTAAAATTTATATTTTCAGAATCTTCATACTCTCACGAGTTCATGCATACCAAAATTATCAAAATCTAAGGTCAAATTCCTAATCAAAAGTCAAATTATAGGCCTAAAAACTTTCTTCCAACTTTTCCCCAATTTTCATCTCCAATCCGAAATTAAATGAAGAATTCATGTTTAGATTAATGGGTTACAAGAAAAAAGGAGTAAGGAATCGTTACCCAATTGATATCTCTGAAAATCCCTCAAAACCTCGCTCAAATCCGAGCTCCCAAGCTCTAGTTTTCACAAAAATGGTTAAACCCTTGATTTTGAACTTAAACATTCTGCCCAGCTATTTCTTTCTTCGCGAACATGGAAGGGCCCTCGCGTTCGCGAAGCACAAGTACACTTGGTCCCATATTTCTTCATCGCAAAAGCGATGCATGGGACGCGAATGCGATTCAAAACTTCATCCTCCTACGGGAATGCGGGAAAGCCATCGCGAACGCGTAGGTATAGAACTCCCAGCTTCGCGAACGCGGGAGACACTTCGCGAACGCGAAATACAAATACCTTGCCAGCCCCAGCTCCTCTTCGCGAACGTGAGACCCCACTCGCGAACGCGAAGAAGGAAACCAGAACTGACTGCTGCAACATTTTTCTGCAATTTTCTATTTTCCAAAAATGACCTGCTGGGAATCCGAAACACACCCGAGGCCCCCGGGACCTCAACCAAACCTACCAAAATATCCCATAACTTCATTCAAACTTGATCCAACCTTTGGAGCGCTTAAAACAACATCAAAACACCTATGTTTCATCGAATTCAAGCCTAAGAATACTATAACCCATCTTCGACGACTGGGCGATATAGGCCTTCACTCAAGGTTTGAACGAGCGAAGCTCGGTAGCTTCGAAGCAACTGAAGCAGAACTTCGTCGAGTATCCCATCGTGACTTGGTCGGACATCCATAACCGATACCAGTCAATGATCAGGGTCGAAGACGACCAGCTAGGAGCCCCTTCAGGCTCGGTATATCCTAGCAAGCTTCTAGCAGAGGAGCCAAAGCTAAATAAGGAAAGATACCAACCATACACGGAAGATAGAAGAAACGCCCCAAGGTGCGACATACCCCGCAATGACCGAAGGATGGATCAAGTCCAGAATCCTCAGGGACTTGTCAGTAGAGCTGGGTTTGATAGGTACACAGGGCCGACGCAGGCACCCCGCATGTCAGAATACAACTTCAACGTCGATGTTTCAGACATCGTATTCGCCATCAGTAAAATTAGAGACACCAGGTGGCCAAGGCCTGTACAATCATATCCTTCACAAAAGAACCATAACTTAGTGTGTGAATTTCACAACACGCACGGTCACAGGACCGAAGATTGCCGGCAACTCCGGGAAGAAGTAGCCCGACTACTCAGCAAAGGTCACCTCCGAGAATTTTTCAGCGACCGGGCCAAAAAATCAGTTTCAGGAAAGAGGCGACCAAGAAAAATGAAACAAATGAGCCACAACATGTCATACACATGATCTTAAGAGGCATCGATGCTCCACAAGAACCCATGATCAGAAGAACAAAAATATCCATCACCAGAGAAAAAAAAACTCAAGGTTACATACCCGAGGACGCTCTCACATTCAGTGATGAGGACATCAATACCTTGTCTCAGCCTCACAATGACCAACTGGTAATCTCTTTTCTTGTAAATACATTTCAAATTAAACGTGTACTTGTGGATCCATGTAGCCTGGCCAATATTATCAGGTCGAGGGTGATAGGGTAGCTCGGACTGCTCGACCAAATCATGCCCGCCTCTCGAGTCCTCAACGGGTTCAACATGGCGAGCAAAACAACGAAAGGAGAAATCACCCTCCCATTCAACGTGGCCGGCACAACCTAAAATTCCAAATTCCATGTCATCGAAGGAGACATGAGATACAACGCCCTATTAGGGAGGCTGTGGATACATTGCATGAGAGCAATACCATTCACCCTCCATCAAATGATGAAATTTCTGACAAATGATGGGATAAAAACCGTTTATGGGGAATAGTATGCAGCAAAAGAATGTTCATAGTGCACGATGTGGCACGAACACCAACACCTCAACCATCGAAGGAGCCGAAGGATAAGCAAATGGTAAGATAGCGATAACAAGATACATTCTCGCTATGACCGACTAAACAAAACGATGGACCGTACCGAGTCCTCATAACAAATGATTGAGTCACATCAAGGTCCGAAGCGCCGTCAACACAAGGTATGGTCATCCCTTTTTTTCAGTTACATTTTATACTAACCAGAGTGCAGGTATTCGATCGAAACGGCCGAAGCGCTTTCGAACTCGAAGGCCTTAGGTTCCAAAAGCATACATTGCACTCTTTTTCCTTGATCGGGTTTTTTATCCCAAGAAAGGTTTTACCGGTAAGGTTTTTAACAAGGCAACATCTATATGCTACCTAAGGAAGGCTTACCAAGTATTCAAGGCTTCCTTTTCAATCAACCTTGAATACTGGGGGGCATCCCTCCGAAAGGTCACCTCCTCGGAGAAGCCAAGACATGCTAAACAGGGTCTCGATAGGAATATAATATGCCGAGCCAAACGGTCGAACGAACCGTGTCCGTATAGAGTAACCAAGCCGTTAACAGCAAAAACATGTATACATGTACCAAGTAATCGAAGAATACTTTCCCCTGTATCAAAGCATTTTCGTTTCAAAGAAGCTCGGTATTTTTTGCAAAAACGGCTCCAGAGCAAAAAATGTCCCGAACACTCGGGGACTGGCGTCAACAACTCAAAATCGTATGACCTCCGAGTCGGAGCTTCAAACTCGTAAGCCCACAATGAGGCAACATCAAAGTTAACAAAATGGCTCTAGAGCCAAAAACGTCCCGAACACTCGGGGACTGGCATCGAAAACTCAAGGTCACATGACTTCTGGGTCGGTAACTCCAAACTCGTAAGCCCTCAATGAGGCAATACCAAGTTTACATAAAATGTTTCCCAAGCCAAGAAACTTCAGATGACTTAGGGACTGCCGCCAATTGCCACCCCCATCGACTTATCAAAAACCTGAGGCCATAAGACCCCTTATGGGCAGCCTGGGTCTCGTAAGACCTATATAAGGCAACAACAAAACTGTAAGACCTCAAGAAAGGCATGAACTATACTTGTACTAAGTAAGTAAAACTGTAAGACCTTAAGCAAGGCATAAACCATACTTGTACAAAGTAACCAAAACTCTAACACCTCAAAGGCATGTAAAAATTTATAAGACCTTACAAAAGCATAACCCCGATCTTAAAGTTAAGGCTATATATCAAACTTGTAAGACCCCTAAAAAGGCATACCATCGATATAGACGCTGAAACTACTTCACTCAGGAACTGAAAGGCTCCAGCCAAACACAATGACTATGGTTACAAAGTTGTACCAGCCAAACTAATGCAACTCAAGGACGCCCGACCGTCACTATAAAATCATAGGCCTTCAATTACTTCGAATGTACTTCGAAAAGAACTGGTTAAACAGGCTATCCTCGACATAGGTAAAATAGCTTTGACCAAGTCATCTCCAAACTACAGGCTTAGAGATACTCAGCCATCGAGTCAAACCTCCTGAGGTGCTCGATCATCGCCATATAACGACTGACAATCGAGGTTTTTATCAAAAAGTCGAAGAGGCAAACACAATTTCAAAAGTCCTTAACAAGGGAAAAATAACACCTACTAGAGGTTGTACCGACCCAATGCATAAGAGCCACTGCCGCCAGCCCATACTAGAGGTTGTACTGACCCAATACATAAGAGCCACTGCCGCTAGCCCATATAAAAGGTCATACCGACCAAATGCATAAGAGCCTAAGGGCTAGCTTTAAATTCAAAAACTTAAGGGTCAATGAGCTCGGGTCGAAACTCGACTCGGAGACTGAACCCGAAATAGTTAACTAAAAATTCCTAAGAGCAAAAGCATAAGAGCTCAAACGCCGGCTTATACTAAACGATCGTACCGACCAAAGCGCGTAAAAGCCTACGGGCCAGCCTAATGAGCCCCAGGTCCATACTATGAATCTGAGGATTCCTTTTAACTCGAAGACCAATTCATTTGGCTAATGACTGACAAATATCAAGGCAAAGGGAAATGCATGAAAAATAAAACTGCGAGGCTTCCTTTTATACATATATGTGAGAGAATACAAGCTTCATTTACAAACTTCTTTGAAAGCACTATACGTACAACAAGAAAGCAAGGGCCTAATCTATGTCCCCCTCGGGGACTATGGTCTGCCGGCCTCCTTCTCGCCATCTTCAGCATCAGACAGAAGGAGCTTGGCACCATATTCTTCTACCTCTGCCTGCTTTATCTCTTCCGAGAGGTCGAAGCCCCAAGCATGAATTTTCTCAAGGGTTTCCCTCCGAGATTTACACCTCACGTACTCTTTTTCCTACTCTCCTAGTTGAGAAACCCCCTTAGCCTAGCACGAGCCTCGGCAGCGTCCTTCAAATAGACTACCACCTTCTTTTCAGCCTTAGTTTGGATTACTTCGGTTTCAGCCCGAGCATCCACGACTTCGGCCTTCACCTTCAAGAGCTCAGATTCGAGCCTTGAAATCATGTCTATTCGGATCTAGCTATTCTTATGGGTGTTGTGAAGTTGCACTTCGAGGGTGGAAGCCTTGGCCAAATAATCTTTCTTAGTCGATATATGGGTGTCCACCCGAGACTTTAGCTCATCACGCTCACACTTAGCTTAACCAACTTCGCTCCTAATGCATTCCAGGTCCTTCGTCTTTTTGTGCAACTGAAATAAACTAGATATTAGCCTCAGAAGGTAGAAGAAGAAATACGTGCTCCCTCGAAACAAACATTACCTACTCCTCGAGGTAGATCTCGTAGTTCAAACTTCGACTCGCCTCATACCCCAAGTCTGCTAACTCGTCTTCCCTTTCATCGCAAAGAAGCCTGAGGGATTTCTCCGCATCCACGATTTCTCACAACCTGGTCTCATAACGAAGCAACTCAAACTTGAGCTTGTTAAAAGCCTATGAAAGAGAAACTCGATAAGAGAGTAAAAATTTAAAAACTATAAAACCAATACGAACTACCAAAACTCACCTCAGAGTAGAGCCGCTGAGCTTTATCGAAAGTTGAGCGCACATCTACTAGTCTGGCTCCATCTACCCCAGTAGAACCGCCCCTGGTTGAGATACGATCGCCCGATATATGCGTCCCCTAGCGTCGAACATCCCTCGAAGTGCCTTGGACAGGAGAAGAAGTCAGTGGCAGAAATCCCTCGTTCCTAGAAGTACCTTCGATGGTAAAAGAAGACGACAGCGGAGGAGGGATCATTTTTCTAGAACCAGAAATCTTGGGCGCTGGGGGTTCAGTTGATACACTCTCTTTGAGCCTTCGGGATGAGTTCGTCTTGCTATAATCACTGTCGCCTTGCGAAGGCCTTTTCTGCTTACTATTATTATTATTACCCCTCGACCTAAAGCCGACGATCCTTCTCCCTCTCCTATAGGGCACGATCTCGCCTCAAAGAACTCCCCAATGCCTACGATGACAGAGTTAGTACGCATAAAAAGAAAGTGCCTTTCAAAAAAGGAGCAAATCTCATAGCACGTACCGTGGTGTTTTGCCTCCCATCTACCCTTAGAGAAAGCTCACCACTTACGCTAATTATAAGTCGAGTGGGTCGCACGCTTTCGAGACCAATCCGTTAGGTCGGGGACCTTGCACGACATCCATGAAATTGCTGCAGAAGGGAAAGGAAAGTGCATTTACAGAGCCCGTATATGCCATAAGCAAAACTACAAAGGCACAAGTGTACCACTTACGCGTAAAATTCCATTCCCTGGGAAATGGCAGAAACTCCATAGGGAGAATATCGACAGTCCGTACTCGGACAAATCGGCTCATCCATCCCTGATCCACATCTTCTTCATAATTAACAACAAAAGGTGTGGTATATTGGCATTTTAGGGTTAGCAGACCTCAATGGTGAAAAGGCCGGTACACCCTGATGAGATGACTAAGAGTGAATTCAAGCCCTGCTTCTTCCGCAAAGAACCTAATCATCAATACTATCCTCCAAAATGATGGGTGAACCTGCGCCAAGGTAACCTGGTACTTTCGGCAAAAGTCGACCACAACCCTATCAGGGGGGCCCAGTGTAAAGGGGTATGTGTACATGTTCAAAAACCCCTCGGCATGATTCGAGATGCTCTCTTCCGGGGAAGGTGCCTGCAGTACTACCTTTCCCCCCCATCCACAATCTTTCCTCACTGACTCAAGGTGCCCCTCTCCTATTAAAGAAATAAACTTCGAGGCATACTCCCAATGAACCCGAAAATTTTGGTTTAAGAATCCTTCAATGGTGAAACTCTTCAAGGGAGAAACTCCCTTCTCCTTGCCGAGCGGACCCTGGTGTAGCAGCCATAACTGTGGTAAAACTAGGGAACTGGAGTAGGAATTTGAGCAAGGGCTTCAAAGTTGAAATGGTGAAGGACCTAATGCATGAAAGAAGAACTATATAAAGGAGGATAACTACTCGAAATAGCATAATCCTCAAAAGAGGGAAGATAATCCTATATATGGAGAAAGCAGTGACTATTTGCCTGCCTCAAAGGCCAATTAAAAATGCTGACTAAGCCATTTTTCGCTTTGGGAAGATGTACCAGCAGAATTGCCTTGGCCATTTCATAACCATGTCATGCAATTAACGTTGTCGTACGACGCTTTGGGGATCAAAGACCCCCGCATCAACAAGCCTCGAGATGGTACCCAATCTCGAGGACCTCTGTCAAGAAGAAGATAGGCTATAAGAATCCATTGACATCATTACAAGCCTCAAGATGGTACCCAATCTCGAGGACCTTTGTCAAGAAGAAGATAGGCTCTAAGAAGCCATTGACATCATTACAAACCTCGAGATGGTACCCAATCTCGAAGACCTCTGTCGAGAAGAAGATAGGCTATAAGAAGCCATTGGCATCATTACAAGTCTCGAGATGGTACCCAATCTCGAGGACCTTTGTTAAGAATAAGATAGGCTCTAAGGAGCCATTAATATCATTACAAGACTCGAGATAGTACTCGACCTCGAGGACTTCTGTCAAAAAGAAGATAAGCTCTAAATATCTACTCATACGGACCTGATTTTGAGGTGGTAACCTACCTCGAGGATTTCTACTATTGCAAATGCGAGTCATATACCCGATCCTCTAGCCCTCGAGCTACCTGAGCCCAAGCCAATTTGCACTCGAAAACTAGTAATAAAGCCTTAGGGCTAATTCTCGCTTTCGGATCAAGTTAAACGCCCTCTCGGTTATTTTAATCCAGGGATTATCCGAGTCCAAGCGTGCCCTCATTCAGGATTTATATATAACTCCTTAAGCTATCTTCGCTCTAAATTCAAAACAAGCTTTCAAGCCGCCCGAGATTGAGAGAACTCTCATTCGAGGACTGCCTTTGAAAGCCTAAAGGCCATATTTATTCCCAGGCGTTCCGAGCAAGCCCCCCTCTAGGACTATCGACGGGGTCTGAAAGGCTATTTTGTTATGAAAATTCGAATCCCTACTCTCATTCAACTCGAAGTCGGGGGTCCCGACGGTCTAAGCTCGTGTCAATTCAATCCGGGCTCAGCCTGAGGAACGACAAAAGGCTCCATAGGATATCATATTAACCAATCAAGGACCGGGAAAACACCTACACCCGGACTCGTTATTCAGATCAACTGGTAGAGTCATGCACTCAAATTCTTCATAAATGCAAGTAAAAGAAAATTTGGCATAAATTAGGTACAAAATTAAAGAAACACTTTTTCATTAATAAACGTTGATTACAAAAACCTACGAAGGATCCTAATACATGATTACAAAAGCCCACGAAGGGTCCTTACAAAGAAACAGAGAAGCCAAAGAAAAAATAAAAATGTATATAACAGCTACAAGCCTAATCTGCTTTCGGGGGTATATCCTCGAGGGTAGTGTCTTCAAGAACCGTTCCCTTCGGGCCTCCTCTTGATCTTTCAAATGGTATCTTTAAGATTAAATAAGAAGCAGAAAACGATGAGGAAGAATAAGAAAAAAATGAAGAAGAAACAGAAAGAGATGAGGAAGAAGCAATAAAAGATAAAGAAGTGGATGGGTGAAAAATCTGGCGAGTATGGGTCTCGTCAACACTATAATTGTGAAGCCACTTCTTGAGATGTTGCACCGGTGCGGGATGTAGCAGTTAGAGATGGAATCACCTCACTCCAATAAAAGCAAAAGGAGTGAGACGCTGCATCGGGTAATTAGGGGAGAACACTGCCATGTGACCTTAAGGCCACGGGCCTCAAACATGGAAAATAATAATGGATGAGGATGAAGAGAAGAAAGGGGTAAAAGGCCGTTGAAGAAAATTTGAGTGAAGTTTTGGTTCAAGAAGGCTTCCATTTATAGAAAGGGTGGTAGCGTAACCGACGGCACAATCAATGACTTCGAAAGACGTACCGACAGGCGCAATCAATGCGTCTTGGGAAATGGACCGGTGGCGATATTATCGCTTTGGAGAATATAAACCGGTGGTATATTGAATAATTCTGGAAAGATGAATCAATGGGATGCCTCAGTTATCATGAAGCCTTATGTCATGAGTATGATATCATCGCGGGAAGTTCGAAGAGATGGATATCGAAGTCGTTTCTTATCGTTTCACTCTAAGAAATGCGGGGACTATCTGTATACGGTAAAATCAGAGGGTCCAATTTTCGGGCATTATGATACTTCATAAGCACGTTTCCATAGGCTCGATATTATAGTCGAGATTAACACCTGAGAGATTATTGACATGCAGCCTCGGGGCAGTGCAGGTCGATAGTCATGGTGAAAAGGTGGGAGGCTCCCAAGGCATGTGACTAAAGCTGACCTAGTCTATTTGGTTAGTTCAAGTCCGTACCGTGGCATTAAATAGCTGTACTAACCATGTATCTTGGTAACAAAGGCATTTGTACTATGTTGGGATTCCCCCTTTATATATAGAGGGGATCCTTGTCATTTTGTAAGACATCTAATACTCAATATTAAATATACAAGAACATTCTCTCTACTCTCTAACATATTCTCTTGATCTCATTACTTATATTTATTGCTTATATTAATTGTGTTCTATTTATTGCCTATTATTGATCATAAAGAGCCACCATAACAACTCTCATACCTGTTAATCCCCCCTCAATTGCCCCTAGCCGAGCATCCGACTCGACCTCGAGGCCCGTATATGCTAGCTCGAGGCCCTGATTTCCAGCCATTCGGTTTGGTCATTATACTATCTACAAGCTCTACTTACTTATCATCCATTACCTAACAACTAGCATAAAAATAGATCACGTATTTTTAGAACCACAAAATCAAATCTAATTGTAATTACCATTTTCAAGGTAAACATAAGCATTTGAAAACATATATGTTATCTAGAACTCGTGCCCCTATACAGGAGAAAGGATCATAACACGCAACATGTTCCTTACAACAGCAGCAAACATCCGGCTCAAGCAGTGGCCGACACTATCAAGAAATATTCTAAACTCGTCCTCACATAATCAAGCCATCCGAACTGAATTTCCACAACTCAAACAAGTCACGTGAACCGTCCAACACAATAGACTACCACAAAACACCGATAATGCATCACCACATGAAAGGAACCAATTACCTTTATCACTATCTTGACCCAACATCATCAAGCTGACCCATTTCTTCAAATCTTCCTCGGCTTACCTTCAAGTTAATACTTCTCCTTGCTGTACAGTATAATCCTAAACCAAAGCTCACCACAAGAGATCTTAGCATGAACCATTGTCACGACCCAAACTCAACATGTCGTGATGGAGCCTATCACAGAACTACGCAAGCCGACAATCACAAATAACCGCACAATTTTAAATTTAAAACATGATGAAATAAGATTAATAGTGAAAAATCTCATATATAACCGGTAAAAAAATACCATCACTCAGTACTAAAATCTGCCAAAAGTTGGGTGTCACTGAGTCATAAGAAACTAAATGACAATATAGTCAAAACTTCAAAATAATTGTCTAAAGAGATAGAAAAGTTTATCTAACACGAAGAATATTACATCTCTATAGCTACATGTAAAATATGCATGTTACCTGTAATGCAACATAGTGATTAACTCATATACTCATGCCCACAGAGTAGTCAACCTCACTCCGCATGCTTAATCACTCAGCACTCGTACTCGGCACTCAACACTCAACGGTACATGCGCTCACTGTTGGTATGTTAGACTTGAAGGGGCGGATCCTGCCCAAGCGCTAATATAAGGCAACATGGCATGCTGCTGCGTGGAGCCCAATCCCATCATGAATCAATAAAACCTGTTGCGGCGGGCAGCCCAATCCTATAAATATCACTCACAATCAGGCTCTCCGCCTCACTGAGACATCAATCTCTCCAGCCTCTCGGGCTCACACATCTCATGACAATCATCCCAAACAATGACTATGATGTAACAATAAATGGCAACAAATATTGAGATATGATATGCAAATGATAGATGTGACTGAGCACATAACTGCAATTTAAGTAATAATTAAACAGTAGAAATGACCTATGTGGGTCCCCAACTGTACCATCATATAGCCTAAATATGATATCTAATATGGATCACAGCTCAATTCCTCTAACACATGGAGATTACATAAATAACAACAAGATTCGGTAACTACACAGTTCTACAAAATCAACCAAGTCACAATTACTACAGTGCACGCCCACGCGCCCGTCACCTAGTATGTGTGTCACCTCAACACCAACTACATAACACATAGTTCAAGGATTCATATCCTCAGTATCAAGTTTAAAAGTGTTACTTACCCAGACCACGCAAATTCCTACTCCAACAAGCCCTTGCCTCGCAAATCGACCTTCGAACCACTCGAATCTAGCCACAAATAACTTAATACAATCAATACAAGCTATAGGAATCAATTCCATCTGATAAAGCTAAGTTCTTTAACCAAAGTTAAAAAGTCAACCCCAGGCCCACGTCTCGAAATCTAACAAAATTAACAAAATCTGAACACCCATTCACTAACGAGTCCATCCATACCAAAATTACTCAATCTGACTCAACTCGACCTTCAAATCTATAAATTATTGTCTATGAAGTTTCACAAATTTTCCTCAATTTTTCCAACCCAAAACACTAATTAAATGGTAAAAAAATGATAGATTCATGTATAACAACCAAAACAAGTTAGAATTACTTACCCCAATTAACTCCTTGAAAATCGCTTTAAGAATCACCAAAATCCTAGGTCTCTAAATCAAAATATGAAAAATGGGTTCGAACCCTCGATTTGAAATTTTATAACTACTGCCTAGAGGTTCCTCTTCGCGATCACGGAAAATCCCTCGCGATCGCAAAAAATAAAAGAATGTTGCCTTCAAAATGACCTTCACTAACGCAGAACTCTATCTACGAACGCGATGCACAAGAACTCAAAGCTATACAATCGCTATCTTTCTCACACGATCGCGAATAACAAACGTGTGGCTTTAGGCCACCCCCTTCCTTCTTTGTGAACGCAGTACAACCCTTGCATTCACGTAGTACTAACGACCAACTCTTGCGAATGCATAGAACACTTTCACCAGTCACCCAAATATGCCTTCGCGATCGTGAACCTTCCCATGCGATCGCGAATAAGAAAACCAGACTTGAACATCAGCAATCCCACAAGGTCTAAAATGAAGCCGAACTTGATCCAAATCACACCCGAGGCCCCCGCGACCCCACCCAAACATACGAACAAGTTTTAAAACGTGATACAAACTTAGTTGAGGCCTCAATATCATCAAACAACATCAAAAACACTAATCACACCATAATTCAAGCCTAATGAACTAATGAATTTCAAACTTCTATAATCGATGCCGAAACCTATCAAACCAACTCTGATTGACCTTAAATTTTGCACACAAATCATAAATGAAACCACGGACCTATTCCAACTTCTAAAACCAAAATCCGAGCCCGATGACAACAAAGTCAACTCTCGCTCAAACTTCTCAACTCTCCAAACTTCTATGTTTCCAACTTTCGCCAATTCAAGCAAAAATCACCTACGGACCTCCAAATCAATATTCGGACACACTCCTAATTTCAAAATCACCATACGGAGCTATCAGAACCATCAAAACTCTATTCTAAAGTCATTTACAAATAAGTCAACATCTAGTTAACTTTTTAAACTTTTTTTTTTGGCAATCCGCTAGGCAAGCGCCTAGGGCTAGTTTTTTATTAATAAAAGAAAGGAAAAATAAAACAATTAGGAAAAGTACAAATAAGGGAAATACTAGCACCGGTTTTATTACACATATGTCTTGGCTATATAATCACTCCTCTGCGCCTCACATTGCCTCATGATTGCAGCCTCATGTAGAGGATTCATGGTGTAGCTGCGGGCAAAAGTCTCACGAGGGCATATAATCTCATAGCCGTGTGGATATTTTTCCAAAGGCATAGGTGCAAGGCAACACAAACCGGGCTAAACCTTACCTCACTAATCTTATTGAGGCAAAGAAAAAGCCTCTTCTTCTAGCAAGCATGTAAAAAATAGGAACTTGAAAGTACCAAGTACTCTATGATCGCCATAGAGTTTATAACACATTCTATGACGCTAATACAAATGATGATGCTTTGAAAATGATAAACTAAAACAACGTAAAAATTAGAGTCTTGCCCCTCATTTATCAAACTTGTGAGTTCTTCAATTTGAACTTCCTTAAAATCCTCTTTAATTGTATTCAAATAATCTTCAAAATTCTTCATTTCTTCTTATCTATTGGACCTCGTAGATGTGGAGGTGGCAACCCTCTTTTGCTTTGCAACTCTCATTGGTAGTTGCCTGAGTGTTATTTCTTGAGTCACCTTCTTTTTTTCACTATTATTTGGAGAGAAATCTCTGGTTGTAGCCGCCTCCTCCGGACAAGATTCAATCACTTCATCTTCTTTTGCTTCGTCGGAGCTGGCAACATGTAAGTTGGCCTCAAGTTTTTGATTAGCTTCATCTTGTATAACCATCCACAATGGTTCATGCCTCTTCAGTGTCTTTGCACTACATGGTTCATGTCTGTTTGTCACTGAAAATTTCTGCTTCAGTCCGGTTATTTTTGAGAATGATGAGTATGCACTTTTGTGTGGTTTTGGACTGCCCAAAGCATCCAGCAACTTTCTGTCCTCCAACGAAATAGCAGGTATATCAGTTACCATTACTACAACTCCAGTTATGTTTGCGTTATACTGCTGCTGCCCAGTCGTGTCTGCATTGGACTGCTTCTGCCCAGTCGTGTTTGCATTGAACTGCTGGTGCCCATGATTTGTGTTAACATCAGCTGCAGTTGTTGTATGTTTCTTCTGCCCAGATTGCATTGATGCTGCCTCACCAATCGACCTATCTTTGTTGTTATTTTTCCCTTTATGTTGTTGCTTAGTGTTGGGAATGAAATCAGGAGCTTTGGATTTGATGGCCATTTCCTTTACATTTGATCTTACAATTTCGTTGTTGTTTCCAGTGGATATCATGAGTTGCTCAGAAACTCCTCCATACTCACCATAAGACTCCATAGATTGTGTAGGAACTTCAAAAACTGATTTGTTCAAAGTCACTAGTGGTTGTTTAAACATGTTGGTTTGCATTCCCATAGCTGCCTGGGTCTCTTTAATTATCTGTTCCACTTGTGGATTGGAGAAGTGCAAGGTTGGAGTAGTTGCGCTATGTGCTTGGCCTGTATTCAATGAGGCATTTAGGCGGCAATCGAAATTGTCGACTAAAGTATTAGTTCCTTGACGATTTTTTCCACGGGTAGAGCATGGAACAAGTATCTTCCAACTTTGTGATTAAGTGTCTTAACTCATTCTAAAACATTCTTAGAACCAAACAAATGACCCCAATAAGTCACATAACAACAATAAAATATAGAATAAGCAATACATTGGGGAACGAGGCTATAACACTCAAAACGACTGGCCAAATCGTTACATTCTCTCTCTCTTAAACAAATGTATGTCCTCGAACGGGTCTAGAATCATACCTGGGGTCTCAAATAAGTGTGGATATCTGCTCAGCATCTCCCGCTCGGTCTCCCAAGTAGCATCCTTTACTGGCTGACCTCTCCATTTCACCTTTATAAAAGCTATATTCTTTGACCTGAACTTTCGAACCTACCGGCTCCACATCATATGTCAAATCCATGTCTAAATGAATCGAGCAGAAGTCAAAAACATGAGACTGATCGTCAAATAATTCCGGAGCATGGAATCATGAAACACTAGTTGAACACTCGATACACTAGGCGGTAATGCAAGCTTGTAAGGCACCTCTCCAATCCTCTGAAGCACCTCAAAAGGGCCAATATACCGAGGGCCCGGCTT
This sequence comes from Nicotiana sylvestris, assembly GCF_000393655.2. Classification (NCBI taxonomy): domain Eukaryota; kingdom Viridiplantae; phylum Streptophyta; class Magnoliopsida; order Solanales; family Solanaceae; genus Nicotiana; species Nicotiana sylvestris. The sequence continues at coordinate 112,325,610 of NC_091063.1, forward strand.
GCCCTTCTTCCCGAACCTCATAGCACGCTTTATGGGCTAAACTCGAAGCAATAACTTCTCTCATAGTATGTAGGCAACATCAAAAACCTTTCGATCGGTGTAACTCTTCTGCCTAGACCGCATCGTGCGAAGACAATCCTGAATAAACTTAACCTTTTCCAAATCATCCTTAACCAAGTTAATACCTAATAACCTAGCCTCACCCGGCTCAAACCAACCAACCAGAGCTTGACACTGCCTCCCATACAAGACCTCATACGCAACCATGTGAATACTCAATTGGTAGTTGTTGTCGTAGGCAAATTCTGCAAGCGGCAGAAACTGATCCCAAGAACCCCCAAAATCCATGACACAAGCGTGTAACATATCCTGCAATATCTGGAAGGTGTTCTCAGACTGTTCGTATGTCTAAGGGTGGAATCTTGTACTCTACTCAACCCGTGTGCCTAACGCTCGCTGCACTACTCTCCAAAACTATGATGTGAACTGTGTGCCCCGATCTGAAATGATGGCCCCTAGCATACCGTGAAGGCGAAAAATCTCGCGGATATAGATCTTAGACAACCGCTTTGAAGAATATGTAGTCCCAGTTGGAATGAAGTGCTCAGACTTAGTCAATCGGTCCATAATCATCCAAATAACATCAAACTTCTTCAATGTCCATTGGAACCCAACTATGAAGTCCATGGTGATACGCTCCTATTTCATCTCATGAATCTCAAGCCTCTGAAGCAAATCGTCCAGCCTCTGATGCTCATACTTCAACTGTTGACAATTCAAGCACCAAGCTACAAACTCCACTATGTCTTTCTTCATCCTCCTCCACCAATAGTGCTACTTCAAGTCATGTTACATCTTTGTGGAACCTAGATGAATGAAATACCGCGAACTGTAGGCTTCCTTATGAATCAACTCACGTAGCCCATCCATATTGGGCACACAAATTGGACCCTGCATCTCACCATCATCCCTAATAGAAACCTCCTTGGCATCACCATGCTAAACCGTGTCCTTAAGGACAAGCAAATAGGGGTCGTCATACTGATGCTCTCTGATGCTATCATATAAGAAAGACCGAGAAACCACGCAAGCTAGAACCCGACTAGGCTTCGAAATAGCTAACCTCACAAACTGATTGGCCAAGGCCTGAATATCTGATGCAAGCAGTCTCTCGCCAATAGGAATGTATGCAAGGATACCCATCCTTACCGCATTTCTACTCAAGACACCAACCATCATATTTGCCTTCTCGGGATAATACAAACTGGTAATATCATAGTCTTTTAGCAGCTCGAACCATCTCTGTTGCCTCAAATTTAGATCCTTTTGTTTGAACAACTGTTGAAGGCTCTGATGATCTATAAATACCTCAAGATACATGCCATAAAGATAATGCCTCCAAATCTTCAATGCATGGACAATGACTTCCAACTCTAAATCATGAATGTGGTAGTTCTTCTCATGAGGATTCTGTTGGCATGAAGCACAAGAAACCACTCTACCCTCCTACATCAAGATACACCTAATACCAATCCAAGAAGCATCACAATACACTATATAAGAACCCGATGCTGAAGGAAAACTAGAATTGGAGATATGGTCAAGGCAGTCTTGAGCTTCTGAAATCTCTCTTCACACTCATCCGACCACCTGAATGGAGCATAGGTCTACCCGGTCAAAGGTGTTGTAATGGACAAGAAACCCTCCACAAAGCGACGATAATATTCAGTCGAGCCGAGAAAGCTCTGAATCTCAGTAGCTGAAGACGATCTAGGCCAACTCTGAACTGCCTCAATCTTCTTCGGATCCACCCTAATTCCTTCACTGGACACCATGTGCCCCAGAAATACCACTGAACTAAGCCAAAACTCACACTTGAAGAACTTTACATAAAGCTTCTCCTCCCTCAACATCTGTAGTATTATCCTCAAATGCTATGCATGATCCTCCTGGCTACGTGAGTACACCAGTTTGTAGCTCAATAAATAATATGGACAAATCAAGATATGGCTGGAAACCAGGAACAAACTCTTCATCCGATGCATGAATGTTGTTGGGGGCATTGGTTAGACCAAAAGACAACACAAGGAACTCATAGTGACTATAGCGGTTCCTGAATGCCCTCTTCAGAATATCCGAGTCTTGAATCTTCAACTGGTGATGCCGAAACCTCAAATTAATCTTAGACAATACTCTAGATCCCTGAAATTTGTCACGACAAAGGATACTTGTTCTTTATTGTAACTTTGTTCAATTGTCTATATTCAATGCACATCCGCATAGTACCATCTTTCTTCTTCATAAACAACACTGGTGCACCCCAAGGTGACAGACTAGCCCTAATGAACCCCCTATCAAGAAGCTCAGGAAGCTGCTCTTTCAATTACTTCTACTCTGCTGGTGTCATACGATATAGAGGAATAGAAATGGGCTGAGTTCCCAGTACCAGGTCAATACAAAAATCAATGTCCCTATCGGGTGGCATGCCCTGCAGGTCTGGAGGAAACACATCCGGGAAGTCTCGCACTACCAGAACATAATAATGGTAGGAGTATCAGAATCAACATACCTCATAAAAGCCAAATATGACAAACATCCCTTCCCAATGATCCCTTGGGCCTTCAAATATGAGATCACCCTACTGGGAACATAGGTTAGAGAACCTCTCCATTCGATCCTAGGTAACCCTAGTATCGTTAATGTCACGGTTTTAGCATGAGAATCCAGAATAGCATGACATTGGACAACCAATTCATGTGCAGAATCATATCAAAATCAACCATACTAAACAATAATAGATCAACTCTCCAATCCCCAATAGTCACCATACATGACTGATACATACGGTCCACAAGAATAGAATCGCCCACTGGCGTAGATACATAAACAGACGAAACTAAGGTCTCACAAGGCACATCCAAGTAACGAGAAAAATATAATGATACGTACGAATAAGTGGAACCAGGGTCAAACAATATGGAAGAATCCAAGTGGCATACTGAGACAATATATGTAATCACTGCGTCTAAAGCAACAGCCTTTGGCCTGCCAGGAAAAGCATAAAATCAAGTCGGACCGCCACATGATCAGCCTCCCCATCTAGGGCGACCTCTAGCTTCCTGATCCCCACCCTGAACTAGCTGAGTGGGTAGTTAAGTAATTTGTGCGGAAGTCATAACCTGACCCCTATGTTGAACTGGACATCCAAAAGGACGGGAACATTGCCTCCGCACATGTCTAAACTCCCCGCACTCAAAGCAACTCCGATCTGCGGATGGTAGTGGAGACTGAATCGGACCTCGAGAAACAGAATAGAACCTAGAAGGACTTGGTACAGATGAACCCTGAATTGATGGAGCACGGGATGAACTCTGAGTTGGAATGTCACTGAAAGATGATTGGACTAGATGAGCACGATATGAACCATGGATAGCTGATGCACTATGATGAACTGGACGAGTCATCTAAGCGGGCATATAAGGACGACCCTTGCTGTGGTGGGACTGCCCTCCAGAAGAAACACCATTGAACCCACTCGAACCACGAGGCCTCTAGGCCTCCATCTCCTCACGCTCCTAACTATGGACTTGTTCTAGTTGCCTAGAAATATCAACCACCTCATTAAACCTAGCACCTGATGCAATCTCTAGAGTCTTGACAAAGCACAATCCATAGTTGGGTCCATCAATGAACCTCCAAATCCTCTCCCTCTCTATGGGAACTAACCAAATTGCGTGACGAGTCAACTCTAAAAATCTCATCTCATACTGGATCACAAACATACCCTCTTGGTGTAACTGCTCAAGCTGCCTACGCAGCTCCTCCCTGTGGGTTTGTGGAACAAACTTCTCCAAGAAGAAAATAGAGAACTCGTGCCACATAAGTAGTACAACACCGAATGACCTGATCAACTTGTAGGCCTCCCACCATCTGAAGGCTGCAACTGAAATGTAGTAAATGAGACTCCACTAGTCTCCAGAATACCTATCATGTGAAGAATTCGCTGGCACCTGTCTAAGAAGTCCCTGATATCCTCTTACATAGCCCCACTAAATGCTGGAGGCCTGAGCCTCCTAAACCGCTCTAGCCTCCTCTTACATAGCCCCACTAAATGCTGGAGGCCGGAGCCTCCTAAACCGCTCTAGCCTCTTCTGCTCCTCGTCACTCATAAGTGGACTCACCTGGGCCTGAACAACTACAACTGGTTGGGCTGGTGTGAACAACTAATTTTTTACCACACCCGAATTTTATACTATTTTAGCATCAATATTTTTCTAGGTCTAATCTTGATATTTAAAATTTTATCTTAGTTTTAATAGATTTTATTTGAGAAAAATTAAAAAATTACAAAAACTATATGATTTCTTTCAGTTAGCATTTGTATAAGCTATGGTATTATTTTTAGTGTCATTTAAAATATAAGTAAATATTTAAATTTCTTATAATTTTCTTAGTCTAAAGCTAGTTGGTTAATATTCTTGTCTTAATATTTTAATATAACTTCACTTCTAAAAGAATACAAAAAAATAGAAAGAAGAGGCAACTTCTTCACAAAGTGGTTAGCAAATTTATCTCACAAAAAGATTCCAAACATCCATAATCCCCATTTTCTCAAAATCCCTCACGTCCCCAACTCCCTCACGTACTCCACCCCTCACTTCCCACTTCCTCCACTCTTCTCACCACTTCTTCACATCAATATATAACGCGCGCGCACACATTTATATTGGAAGGATGAGGCACATCAGGGGAAGGAAAAAAGCATTTTTTTCAAAGTGAAAGATATTCTAGACAGTTTTATTATTTGAAAAAAATAAAGTTCTTTAGTGAAGTTTTCTTTGTTTCAGTTGGTTGTTGTTTGTTACTTCTGGACGCAGTTCTCCATTTTGTATTCTTCTGCGTGTTCTCTCAGAATTGAATTTGCACTTGCAGTGAAGTTCCATTTCAATTATATATTGAAAAAATCTTGTTTTCCCATGTTTACTTATCTGGTTGTTGCTACTATCTGTTTATTGCTTCATTTTCACTTCTTTTGAGTCGAAGGTCTTTCGGAAACAATCTCTCTATCTTCATTAGGTAGGGTAAGTTCTGCGTACACTTCACTTTCCCCGGACCCTACTTGTGGGATTTCACTAGGCTTGTGGTTGTTTTTGTTGTATTGAAAATATCTTGCTTATACAAGGTGTAGTACTATGGTTTCTCGTCTATTCTAATCTTTATAGTATTATGAACTAAAATTTTGTTGAAGAACTTGTATGAAATGTGTTAAATTTTATGTTTCAGATTCTTGCGTAATGAATTTTATATTACTAAATCCGAACTTGAATGATTTAAGTTATTATGTCGAATTACGTGTTTAATAGTAAATTCTTTTAGTTATACTAAAAAGCATGGGTAAAGATTTTCATTAGTTTCTTTCCTTCCGAAATTGTTTGAACTTAAATGGTTGATCTTCACTCTTTTGGCATGAGATATATTTGAAAAAAATCCCTAAAGCTGTCTTAGTCCTACTGTTGGAGGTGCTGAATTTTTTTAGTGCTTCCATGCTCTTATGTATTAAAAATGGTTGTAATTGTAAATTTCACGACAAGTTATTTACACAAAATAATGTGGTTGCTAATTACTTTATTTTTATTTTATTGTGTTCCAATGATTAATGTGTGCATCAGCCTTTCTGTAAATACAGATGGTGCGGCCACAAAAACACTAGCACACTGGATTGGGGGGAATAATTCATGATCATGAAGGTAAATGGGTATGGGGATTTGCTGGAAATAACCCCAGTGCAAATAGCATCCACATGGAATTACATGCCTTAGTAGTCGGCTTTAGAATAACATTACAACACCATTGTTATCCATTAGATATCAATATTGATGCAAAAGAGGTAATTACCATCATAAAACAACGTATTTCGCATTACTTAAATCTTGTTGGTACTACAGGTTCTTGCTCATGCAGCTGGGTGATCCTATCATCCAACATACCTATAGGGAGGCAAATATGGTAGCAGATGTTTTAGCTAAGTATGACTCTAAGTTGCCCAGTGGTCCTGCTTTGTGTATCATGGAACAAGCTCCTACTTTTGCCCTCAAAGAGTACACACATGACCTAACGGGCGTGGCTCGTAGAAGATCCATCCACACTTATTTTTTTGTAAACCAATACGACACCACTGCTGTAAATCCTCCGCACCTGCGAGCATAAGATAGCCACACCAATCAAGAATGTAGCTATATAGATACTGAAACCACTTCTTTTTATAATGATCCATCTACGGATAAAACTATAGATGTAAAATGTCTTTTTCCGTATGCTACCAGTGGTGCACCTGCACCTCCCTTCTTGTATGCTCATTCTGTTTTGAAGTAATGAGTACTTAATCTTATAGAGCAAAATAAAGTTTCTAGATTAATAATAATAATCTAATGTAAGGTAGGTCTTGTTTAAATAGAAGCACATCACTAGGAAAGCTTTTTCAATTAGGATTTATGTCACGACCCCAAATTCCCTCTATAGAATGTCATGACGGCACCTAATCTTTAAGACTAGGTAAGCCTAATAACATGAAAAAACATTAAATAAAACTTAAAATTTCAAAACTCTAGCAACTTGATAAATAGAAACTATAACTCAATGCGTACTACCCCCAAAACCTGGTGAGATATAAGCTACAAACTCTAGATACAGTGCTGGATAATCCTATACATCACTGTCTATTAAAGTGTAAAGAAATAAGGAACAACATGATAGAAGGGGACTCCGAGGCCTGCGGGCGGGGGAAGGTGTACCTTGAAGTCTCCAAAAGCAAGCTCCGCGCTAGTGGTGGGACTCATACGATGTATCTGGATCTGCACCAAAACATGTGCAGAAGCATAGTATGAGTACACCATAATATTACCCAGTAAGTATCAACCCTAATCTCAATAGAGTAGTGACGAGGTCAGGTAAAGGTCCTACTGGAGATAATAAGAAACAAGATAGAAGATGTAATGATATAATGATAATGACAAAAGAAGTGAAACAATAAAGAATTTATGGAAAGTTAACAACACGAAATCAAGGCAATTAACACAACACGAAAGGAAAACAAGGATTTTACTTGTTAAGGAAACAACAACCAAAAATATACAACAAATAGAGAGAGATCAACAGGGGGGCCCTACCGAGGTACCGCCTCGTAGTCCCTAATCATAAAAGTAACTCACAGTCTTTCCTTATATCATTGTGGAAGCCTTTACATTTAGTTTTGAAATTTATTTTTTCCGAAATAGCACCCTGCGTTTTAGCCCACCTTATCACACTGTTTGGCTTCTAGTAGTTTCCCTACTATCCAAGCATCTCAATCCCACCTTATCTCGACGGATGGGTTTCAACACCCTGAACTTATACCAGTTCATGCGTATTAATAATAACAACACGGCAGAGATCTCGTGCAAACAGCCAAACAATCCTCTCAATACTAACATGAATACCAAAACATAACAACTCAATAAAATTATATTTCACATCGTGCACTTTTCCTCAATAGAAATCACGGCCTTTGCAACTCAACCCCAAACTCAACAACACGATATTTCAAGGATAGAATTTTTTCAAGTAAAGAATCCCACAGTTAAATAATGAATACGGAATTAAAAAAGCAAGTAATTCAACTAAATATATAGTACAAGTTGCAAATAAGAGATTAGCCAAGTAGACATGTGAAATTAGACTAAACATGGTGACTATAACATGCTAAAGTAACTCAATTAAAGCATGAAAAGGAAACTACGTAGCTAAAATCGGAATCTCAATATTTAGCCTGTGTACGCACTAATAACCTTGCGTACATGGCCTCCACATATCACAATTGTTACAACTATACCAAATCCTAAGAGGAATTTCCCCACACAAGGTTAGACAAGTCACTTACCTCAAACCACGCTAAATCAATCAGCTAGAAGATCTTTCCCTCGATTTTCCAACTCCGAACAACTTGAATCTAGCCAAAACAATTTTATACTATACATATAACCATAGGAAACTAATCTAAATAATGAAATTATGATCTTAGAAAAGAATTAAAAAATCACCCCAAAAAGTCAACTCGGGCTTCCGTCTCGAAATCTGACAAATTTTTTAAAATTCGAATACCCATTCGATATCGAGTCCAACCATACAAGAATTATCCAAATCCGACCTCATTTAGCCTTTCAAAACCAAAAACTTAGTCTAAGAATTTTTACACTTTTTCCCCCATTTTTCCAACTCAAATCCTTAATCACATGATAATAATAATGATAGATTAGTATAATTTAACAAAATTCGAGGTAAGAATTCTTACCCCAACAATTTCTTTGAAAATCCCTTGAAATGTTGCCTCAAACCGAGCTCCCAAAATCCTAAAGTGAAGTATGAATCACCGAACAGAAAAACAAATGCTCAAAAGGACCGATTGGGTCGTTACATTTTTAGTCACCTTTCTATATTTAGCAAAAATATGATATTAAAATATTTCACTATGCTAATAAGATGATTTATAGCCACATAAATATTTATGACTTATTTTAGACAACAAGTTTTAAAACTCTTTTTTTTAAACTTTATGCCTAGTAAAACTACATCGCATAAATTGAGACGGAGAGAATAATAATCTTTATGTTAATTTTATTTCTAGAAGAAAAAAATCATGTTTGAAGTGATTCCTCACCGTGCCATCCTTCTTCTTCACAAATAGAATACGTGCACCCCACGGAGACACATTAGGCCGAATAAACCCCTTATCAAGGAGTTCCTGAAGCTGCTCCTTCAATTCTTTCAACTCCGCCGGTGCCATACGATATGGTGAAATAGAAATAGGCTGAGTGCCCGGCACCAAATCAATACCAAAGTCAATATCCCTGTCCGGTGGCATACCCGACATGTCTGCAGGAAACACATCGGGAAAATCCCTCACTACAGGAACATAATCAATACTAGGAGTCTCTGCACTAACATCCCTCAAAGGCTAAGTATGAAAGACAACCTTTCCCAACCATCCACTGGGCCCTCAAGAACGAAATCACCCTACTGGGAATAAAATCAGTCCAACCTCGCCACTCAATGTGTGGCACACCCGGCATAGCCAACGTTACTACTTAGCATGACAGTCAAACATAGCACGACACAGAGATAACCAATTCATGCCCAATATCACATTGAAGTCCACCATACAAAGCAACAAAAGGTCTACTCGGGTCTCCAGACCCCCAATAGTCACCACACACTGGAGAAGATACACGAACATATGACATAAGAGACTCACGAGGCGTATCTAAATAACGAGCAAAATATGATGATACATGTGAAAAAGTGGAACCATGATCAAATAATACAGAGGCATCTCTGTGGAAGACTGAGACAATACCTGTAATCACAACATCCGAAGCAATAACATCTGGTCTGGCTAGGAGTGCATAGAAACGGGCCCGACCGCCACCTGATCGATCTCCCCCTCTGGGGCGACCCCTAGCTAATTGACCTCCACCCCTAGCTACCTGAGTGGGTGGTGAAGTAACTGGAGCTGAAGCCGAGGGCTGACCCCTCTGCTGAGACGGACCCTCAAGAAGACGAGGACACTGCCTCCTCAAAAAGAATTACACATATATACAGCCGACTAACGTACACTGCAGTAGAATGGATCAGTCACAACTTTGTAAATATGTAGTCAAAAGATAATAGGTTCAGATCCGAAAAAGGAGCATTTTTCGTGTTTTTTATTCTGGAGATCTTGAATTGTGAAAATTGGGTGATTTTCTGTTCTTCTTCCCCAAGTTCATATACAATCCTATTCTATCTACAAAAAATGCAAATCCATGCACAATGCAATCCGAAAATCTTAAATTTTCTTCTCCCCCAAATTTTAAATAATAGAAATAAAAAATAAAATAAAAAATAATATTATTGCAAGTTTGCGATTTAGCAACTAAATCAACAAGGAAAGTAGATTTATATATAGATTATTCGAGAAAATGTAAGAAAAGATGCAAAATTTGAATTTCAGTTTTAACTGCACATGTGCAGTAAATGTATAATAATGTATAGTTTTGTATAAAATTGTATATGGAATATGTAATAATATATACCAAAAAATAAGAAGAAGAAAAAAAGTGTCAACCTTCCACGGAAGTCTATTATACATGTACAATATATACACCCCATTATAAACTGAAAAATATATAATTATATAGCTGTTTACCTTGAAAATGGTGACAACAATTAAATTTGTAAATGGGATTCTAAACATACGTGATCTATTCCCGAGCTAGTTGTTAGAGAAGTTGATGCTAATAATATGGAATCTAATGATGAAAAGTTAGCTAAAACGAGATAGTAATTAAACCGTAGGGCCTGCTACCCGGGTATAGGTCTGATCGATGAAGGACCTCGGGGTCGATGTCGGGGTCGAGCTCGAGCTATCGGGGATAGTCGGGGATGGGATAACAGTTGACGATATATTTAAACAAGGATTTTTATGGACGTACTAAGGCGTACGATGAAGAACGAGTAAGAACACGATGCATATCGAGGTGGCCTCGGGCCAGTGAGAACGAGCAAGTTAGAAAGAAAGAAAGAGAGAGATATTATTGCACTTGTGAAAAAATAGAGCAACATCAGTCCATTACAAGGTAGCGTGAGTCCCCTTTATATAGGAGGGGAACTCGGCCGCAAGTACATGGGCGTTAATTAAAAAGTATGGAGATGGGATGGCTTGACGTGACGCCTCAGCATATGTCGGCCCTATTAGACTTAGTCATGTGCCTTCGGAGCTTCCCTCTTTCTCCTGGTTTCGATCTCCATTTTTTCCTAAGTCGGGCCTTGACGAGCCCCGAGGTCGGGAACTCGGTCGTGGCCTCCCGCCCTCGGTGTCTCGAGGTGTTCTTCCGAAGTGACTTAACAGCAAGAAATCAAGTTCTCTGATTTTGCCACGTACAATAGCATTATCCGTAAATACACAATCATAAAATATCATAGAAGTGTGTATAAATACCAGGTATATAATATTTATACTAGAAAATACCTTCTTAATACCAATTATACAGATATACACTAGGGAATACCTTCTGTCCAGCATTACACCTCCATTTAACAACAAATCACTGAAAAAAAGAATATGAAGAAGAAGGAGATTCAATAAGCTCAAGACAGGTCCAAATGAACCCCCAAACTCCAGATTTTTGCCTCATCCAGTAGATAATGCAATTATTAATCAATGCCCATTCTGATTGAAGCATGAATTCGCAATGAAATTGTTTAGATCTGAAACCTTTAGCTTTGTCTATAGCATTTGATGACAAAAGCTGAAGAGCAATGAAAACTGTAGAAAAAGCTAAAGCATTTGATGACAAAAGAAGAAGGGATTTTGCTGTATAGTTGCTTGCTTTAGTCAAGGGGTTTGAAATTGTCATGACCCAAAATCTCACATTGAGGATCGTGACGACACTAATTTTCTAAGACTAGGTAAGCCTAGCACATAATAAGATCAGAAGAAAATACCAACTTAAACATTAAAGAAAGCCTGAAGAGTGCCATAATATAACCAATAGTGGAATGCCATAATCATAAATCCCAAAACACGATAATACTGAGTCCTAAGCTCTACAAGAAGTACATAATAAGTCTCAAGTGTATATCACTATTTGGAATACATAAACAATAATAAAAAACTAAAGAGGGTGACTCTGAGGCCTACGAGCGGGCAACAGGTATACCTTGAAGTCTCCACAGCAACTCGAATCAATCCACTAATGACCAGCATGCTCTAAGATACTTGGATAGGTTACACCATAATAGGTAGCCGGTATGTATGAAGACTAACCTCGGTGGAGTAGTGACGAGGTTCAAGTTAAGATACTCACTAGTCAAATAACATGTGCAGAATATCAATGTAAAACTAACAAGGGAAAGCAAAACAAAAAAATAACAACAAAGAATAGAGCAAGTGATAACACGACAAACTAATCAACAACTCGTAAAAATACTAAGCGAAATCATTTAAGGAAATCAATGATATGTTCAACTCACCAACCTAGTCCAACACAAAAATAACAATAACAATCACCCTGAAACACCACATAACATAATCACAAATCACCCTTATGACGCCGCTTGAGTTTCACATTTAAAAACATTTTCTCTAAATAGCTTCATGCGCATAAGCTCCCTTATAACGCCGTGTGTGCCTCAAAATGAAGTATATCCCCTAACTAGCAACATGCGTATAATCCCCCTTATCTTGCTACATGCGCATCAATATATACACCACCCTTATGTCGTCGTATGTGCATATCAACCACAACACAAAAATAACAATCACCCCGCGCAACACGTACATATGTTCCAGCACGACACCATATTAACAATACCATGGTCACAACACAATATAGCACATAGCTCAATAATAATGTATACAAGAACCATGATAATAATATAAGGGTGCGGGGAGTGAACAACAAGATAAAAGCATGTTCTATATAACAAACAACTCTAAATTGAGGCATATTAATATCCTAAGATCTAATCCTATCACAACCAACACATACGCCCATGTATACACTCATCACCTTATGTACACATCGTTTCACATAACACAAATACCAAATTAGAACAAATACTAAGGGAAAATTCCCTTATACCAAGTTAGGTAAGAAACTTATTTCAAATACGCTAAATCAATACTCTAAGAAGCCCTTCCCACGCAAATCATTTCCAGACGGTTCGAATCTAGTCGAAGCAACTTAATAATATCAATAAAAGCCATAGGAAACACGCACAAACTATAAAGCTACGATCTTGGTTCAATTATGCAACATCAACCTAAAAATTCAACCCTAGACCCATACCCTGTAACCCAACAAAACTTACAAACTTCGAACATCAATTCCAATACGGGTCCAAATATATATGTTTCATCCAAATCTGACATCAAATAATTAATTTATGTTTTATAAAAGTTTTTACTATCCCTAATTTTTTCATTTTGATTCATCAAAAAATCACTAAATTCAAGGTTGAAATCATGAAATATAAACAAAGTAAAGTAAAGAATACTTACCCTAATTCAAATCGTGAAAATCCCTTCCAAAATCGCACAATCTGAGCTCTATAACTCAAAATATGATAAATAAAATGAAAGCCCTCGTCCAAAATATTTTTTCCCAATCTTTTTGCTTCTACAGTCCCTCAATCACATCTATGACACCGCATTTGTGGAAAATTTATCGCAAATGCGGACTCCACTTATGTCCCAAAATTTTGCTTCTGCGAACCATAAGCTGCACCTGCTAACCAAAACTCGCATCTGCGGTCGCGCTTATGCGCACACATGGCCACACTGGTAGAAACCCTTGAGCTCGACCAAACATTACATATGAGGTCCCGTGTCTTCTTCTGCGAACTCTCACATACGGGCCAAATGCCACAGGTGAGAAAACACCAAAACTTATTGGCCAAAGCCACACCAAATGATCCAAAGCCTATTTGAATCTCACTCGAGGCCCTCGGAACACTGTCCTACCATACCAACCAGTCCCGAAACATAACACAAACCTACTCGAGGCCTCAAATCACCCCAAACAGCACCATTACTATGAATTACTCCTCATTTAAAGCATAACGAACTGATGAACTTTCAACTTCCAAAACGCATGTCAACCCATATTAAATCAACTCGGAATGACCTCAAATTTTGCATGAAAGTCCCACTTGACACAACGGGCCTATAGTAACTCAAGGAACCTCAATTTGAACCTGATATCAATAAATTCAACACTCGGTCAAACCTATCAATTTTCCAACTTTCGCCAATTCAATCAAAAACAACCTATCAACTTTCCAACTTTCGCCAATTCAATCAAAAACAACCTAGCAACTTCCAAATCCAAATTCGGATATACTCCTAAGTCCAAAATTACTATATGAAGCTAGTAAAACCATCAAAACACTATTACAGAGTCATCTACACTAAAGTCAAACTCTGGTCAACTCTTACAACTTAAGCCTCCAACCAAGGGACTAAGTGTCCCAAATCAATCCAAAACTCTTCTGAAACCAAACCAACTACCCCGGCAAGTCCCATAATCACAAATTTATATATGTAAAGCATCATATAGGGGAAATTGGGTAAAATACTCAAAATGACCGGCCATGTCGTTATATTCTCTCCCTTTTAAGCAAACATTCGTCCTCAAACAAGTATAGAGACATACCTGAAGTGCCAAAAAGGCGAGGGTATCATCTTTGCATATCATGCTTGGTCTCCCAAGTCACCTCCTCGTCCGGTTGACCTCTCCACTGAACCTTCACCGATGCAATGCTCTTCGACCTTAGCTTTCGGATCTTCTTATCTAGAATAGCCATCATCTTCTCAATATAGGTCAAATCCTTGTCCAATTGTATTGAGCTAAAATCTAACACATGCGACGGGTCACCATAACACTTTCAGAGCATGAAAATATGGAACACTCCCGATAAGTTGGGTAGCAATGCAAGTCTGTTAGCCACCTCACCCACTCTCTCAAGAATCTCAAAAGGACCAATATACTAAGGGATTAAATTTCCCTTCTTTCCGAACCTCATCACACCCTTCATAGGCGAAACTCTGAGTAGAACCTTCTCACCCACCATGAATGCCACATAACAAGCCCTCCTTTCAGCATAACTCTTCTTCCTAGACTGCGTTGTACAAAGTCGGTCCTGAATCAACTTCACCTTCTCAAAAATATCACAAACCAAATCAGTACCCAACAAGCTAGTCTCCCTAGGCTCAAACCATCCAACCGGAGAAAGACATCACCTCCTATATAAGGCCTCGTACGGAGCTATTTGGATGCTCTACTAATAGCTTTTGTCGTAGGCAAGCTCTGCTAGAGTAGAAACTGATCCCCTGAACCCTCAAAATCAATAACATAGGCACGTAAAATGTCTTTCAAAATTTGAATAGTGCACTCTGACTAGCCGTTTGTCTTTGGATGAAATTTCGTACTCAGTTTGACCTATGTGCTTAACTCATGATGCATGCCTTTCCAAAAATGCGATGTGAACTACGTGTTGTGATCTGAGATAATAGACACTAGCACACCATAAAGGCGAACAATCTCACCAAGATAAATCCTATCTTTCTTCATTCTTATCTACCAGTAGTGCTACTTCAAAATCATGGTACATCTTCACGACGCCCGGCTAAATGGAATACCATGAACTATGAGCCTTCTCAAGAATCAACTCACACAAACCATCCATATTCGGAACACAGATCCGACCCTGCAACTTCAATACCCTATCATCCCCAATCGTCACCTCCTTAGCATCACCCTGATGTACCATGTCTTTAAGGACAACAAGTAGGGATCATCATACTGAAACACCTTGATGCACGCAAACAAAAAGACCGTGAAATCACGCAAACAAGAACTAAACTAAGCTCCGAAACATCCAACCTCACAAACCTATTGGCTAAAGCTCGAACATCCAAAGCTAACAGTATCTCTCAAACTGGAGTAAAATCAAGACTACCCATGCCCTTATCCTTTATACTCAAAGTGTTAGCCACCACATTAGCCATCTTGGGATGATAAAGAATTATGATATCATAGTAATTTAGTATCTCTAACCACATCTATCGCCTCAAGTTAGGTCCTTTTGTTTGAATAAGTGTTGTATACTCCTGTGATCCGTGAACACCAGATGTAAACTTAGAGTCCACAAAACTGTATAAAGAACATGGTTCTCTATAAGTTCCCATAGAACATAGCTGTAAGTAAATAACTACAACAATATTTACATGAAAAACTACCATCTCACGGGATTAATAATTACGACCTACACTCGTAAGATTTCAACTTCACTAACTGAGCAACTTTAGATTACAACCTATTGTAATCTAGGAATTAAGTACTTAATTCTTCACATACTTAAAATAACTATATTGAAAGCCTCTTTGTAATAATTTTATTACAAAGCTAACCAATTGACTAACTCTAGTCAACACAACCCCACAGTTTATGGTTTACAAAGTATCCTACAAGATGCTTTTGATTAAACTGAGTAGGAGTTACAAATGAATAACATAAACAAAGACACAACATTACTAAGGACACACAAAAGCTTTTGTTAGACCTCCAAGTGATGTAATAGATTTTGTGAATAGTGAAAGACTAGAAATTACTACTCATGAAAAACTACTATCTTTTGAAGCTTGCCAACTGTTAGCAAACTTAGAAAACCAATGTGTCCTTTGTGACACATCTTATGATAAACTTGTACTGAACCCTCTTTAGTTATTAATATATATATTTCCTGTTTGCTCAAAACAATGGACACACAATGTAATGAATGGTCAGATCTGGTCCATCCTTATGTTGATATTCTGTTCTTCAATGCATTTGGGAGAATAAAGGTGGCTACACACTTGAGAGTAAATGATATTTAGGTTCTGCAAGTGTGTATAATCCATTGCCTTATGTTGGTAATATATATGTAAGGTCATCAAAGATGATGCAAGGGAGTGTCCGATACATATCATGCTTCACCACTGTTGTTGTACTGTTGCGTGTGCAGTACAACACCTTTAACAACTGTAAGAGTTGACTTGTATTGTGATTGAAGGAACTGATATCTATTTGTTTCCTCTGCTATTCCCTTAACTTATTTCATTGAAACTTGTGCCAAACATTTGAATAGTTGTTCTGAACACGGAGATGCTAGTTGTATCAGGTTCCCTATCTGGTACTCATATGAAGTTTGTTAAATCATCAAAAAGAAGAAACATAAATTATCAATTTCCCCCTTTTTGATGATGACAATCGTAGAACTGAGATTCCCCCTAAGAACCATATCTCCATATTGTTCCCCCTGCTGAATAGCCATATTCCCCTTGTGAACCTGTTTCTCCCCATTAATTTTCCTCCCCTTTATAGTATCATAAAAAACAGACAAGTAAATGCAAAAAGAAGCCCAACAAAGTTAACTCATGCCACTTGTGTGCATACAACATAGCTAAAAATAGAACACAAGAGTATAACATGCATTAAAAAGGACTAAGATGCTCATTGGTTTAAGGGAAAAGAACCATTACAACAATACGATCATTACATAGACATAAACAAATTAAACATAACTAAAGTACCACAACCATAGGGGATAGATAACAGAATGGACATTGTGAGATTTGGTAGGGGATGACAAAAAGGACGGTGACAAAGGGACAATTTAGGGACACTGGATGAGGAAGGGAAGGACGAGGGAGCAAAAGCCTTGAAGATACCATCCACATGATAATTAGCAGCTTTCTGCTTATTGATCAGCTGCTATTTCAGGTTCTCCACATGTTCCTCAACTCTATATTCTTAGTCGTCAAGCGGGAAACTTCTCCACTCTGAGCACTGCTAGAACCAGGTTCCGTGCTGGCTTGATTAAGCTTACTCTCAAGAATGGCATTCTAGGCCTTCAACTGCCTGATTTCCTTATTACAGCACTCTGAGCATTAATAAGTTGAGAGATTGTAGAACTGCTGCTAATTCCCCTTTTTTGTCAACATACTCGCATTCCCCCAAGGTATTCATTGAGAACATTTTCTTATGAATTCCCATAGATTCTCTCCCCAAGGGGACCTCAAATCGTTCAAAGCCTTTTGTGAGCAGGAACCCATATGGCAACCCATGATTTCCATCATTGAAGTTGCCACCTTATTCATATGTTTAATCAAAATCCCAGGCATATTGATGGGAGTGTAGTCGTCTAGTACCTCCAAAAGAACAAGGTCCGCTATAGAGGCAATGGATCGCCTTTCAGCTCGTGGTTGAAAGACCTTGATCACCAACTCAAAATAGGAGTTGGTAATCTAGAAACAATGTCTTCTTGTGCACTCGTTCCCCTTATTGAACAACTTAAGGCTTGAGAATAAGCTTCATAAAACTTGGGGAACTGGTCCCTTCCACAGTTGAGAGCCCTTCACTAGGCACCCCAAGAATATCCCAGAGCATAGCCTCATCAATCACATAGCCTGCCCCCTTGACCTTCAAGCAGATGGTGTCACCTTCTACTATGAATAGATCAACATAGAAACTGCGAACTTCCTTCTCATAAACCTTTGGACTTTGAACAGTAAAGAGATGAGTCCACTTTTGGATGTCACAGATTTCAACCAACTGCCTCATTTAGACTTATCAAAAATATCAGTGTCAAAAATCTGCCCCACAAAACTTTTTGCTTTTTCATTTTTGCATTCCTTTCAAGCTCAGACACATCAACTCTAGCCTTCTTTGAGGAACCAGGTTCCTCACTACTGTTTGGCTTGAGACTTTTTTTCCCAACACTTTTCTCTTTCACAACAGACTTCTTCTTCTCACCAGACTTCTCTTTCTCAACACTTTCTTGTCACCAGTTTTAGCAACCTTTGCAGATGATACCTTCTTCTGTTTCACAGACACAACATTCTTAGATGTTTTACGGACAAAAGGAGCAAGTTCATGCAACTCCTCATCCTATACTTCCACAACACTTGTTGGAGGCACATACTCCTCATCAACCAGTCTACTTTTCACAAGTCTTCTTCTTTTCTTTTTCTCTTTATTCTCCTTTAGAGCATTGTCTAGAGCAACCTCTTTTAGCTACCTAGTTGTAGGTCATTTAGAAATAGAAATTTGTCTAACAGTTCCACCACTCCTAGTAGTGATAAATTGGGCTACAGACAAATTGCCATATTCTTCATCACTTTCATCTCCTTCTCCCTCTTACACTGACTTCATTGCAGGGTATAAATATCTAAAGTTGCATCAAGGTAAAGGAAAAATGCAGGGTCAGTAGTGTCTAGGGGCTATTTAGTAGATTGTGAAGTTTCATCCCACATAGGAGCAGAGAAATCCTTTTTGGCAGAGGGACTAGGTCCCTCTGTAAGCTCATCTGTAGTACTAACCGGTGTCTTGTCACCTCAAGCTCCTGGTCCTTATTTCCTAGTTCTCCCCTCTGAACCCTAGTACTCATACAACCAGACACAGAATCCCCAACTAGACTTCCCTCAGCAACAACAGTCAAAATATTTTCATCTTTCTCACCCTCATTATTCAACAATACAGTACCAGTAGAATAGGGTGGAGCATTACCCGATAATGACAAAATATTCAGATCAAACCCCCAGACAATTGGGGTTCCAAAGACACCAGGTACTGACTCATCACCACCCGGATCAGTGATGGCCATTTTGTCCACTAATTCTTCCTCAACCCGTTGACTAGAGACCTCTGCACCTTCATCTCTTTCTACTATTTCTTCTGTGGTTTGAAGAAAGGGGGGAGTGGACAAAAGTCCTTCTACTTCCATTTTCTACGTGGTAGCAGATGGTGAAGGAGAACCAACAAACTTTTTAGGAGTTTTATTTTTATGATTACAATGGGAACCAGAATTGGATGGAGTAGGACCAAATTGTAAGTGGTGGTTGGTTGGAAGTTGGGGTTTTAGAGGGTGTAGTTTGGTGCTATGATCCTGGTGGTTGTACATCATGAGACAAAGACACGACAGGGATTTCAGTGGTGGCTTCTGGAGACTCAGATTGTGGTGAAGACATGGTCGATTTTGGAGAGTGAATAGCACAAGAAGTGGGTATTCGGAGTGAAGGTGTGTTTAATGTAGATAATTATGAGAGAGACTAACCTTTTGGGGGTATTTAGAGGGAAAAGAGGGGCCTGTTACAAATGGATGCGATTTAATTAATAAGTAGATAGGTCGATTTGTAACGGGCGTGTCATTTGGTTTGGAAGGTATTAGAAAAGGCGAAAGCACTTAATGATGTGGCACACTAGCAGAACAAAAATTCTTTTAAGTGTAAGAGGAACTACCAACCTGAGTCATAGGAACCAGGTTTCCTGACTAATTTTGAAAAAATGGGCATCATCCTTCAAAGAAAAATTGCAATGTCATTAACTGCTTGTTTTTCCTATAGTTTCCATACGTGTTTACCTATAATGGTATAGAATTGTGTTAGAAGTTTGCAGAAAACATTTTTTAGAAATTCACCTTACCATCCTTTCATATCCAATCATCAAGGGACCAAAGTCCCTAGTTCAACTTGATCAAACCCATTCTAGTCGATTTTTTTTGGAATGCTCTCTACTCAGTGCTTTGCTGAAGATATCGGCTACCTAGTCTTCTATCTTGCAGAACTTCATACAGATGAGTCTTTTTCAATATTGTGCCTTAGGAAATGATGTCTCACATCAATGTGCTTTGTCCTCTTATGCTAAACCAGGCTCATTGCCATATTGAAGGTACTTATTTTATCACACAACAATGGCATATATTAGAAAATACACTAAAGTCTTACAATTATTGCTTTATCCACAGCAGTTAGGCACAACAGGAGGCAGCTGCTACATATTCAGCTTCTGTAGTAGAGAGGGCTATAGAATCTAGCACACAACCCAACACTAAACACAATGTTAGTAATGTTGGTTGTTTGGTACAAGAGATATGTAATGATACCCCGATACATAGTTTTATTTATAGGGGAACCAGGTTCGTCCATGTCTAGACGAATGGCAGTAGCAATGGGGGTATCAATGGTCTTTGAGCTTTCCATCTCAAACCTCTTTAGAATCTCCTTAATGTATTTCTGCTGACTTATCATCGTTCCTTTAGAGGTCTGCTTAACTTGTAGTCCTAGAAAAAAGTTCAATTCCCCCATCATACTCATCTCAAACTCGCGTTCCATAATCTTTTCAAACTCCCACATAGAAAATTATTTGTTTCACCAAAAATGATGTCATCAGCATAGACCTACACAATTAGCATATTCTTCCCTCTTTTCTTTAAAAAAAGAGTGTTGTCAATTTTTCCTCTAGGGGTGCCATTCTCCAGAAGGAACCTGGACAACCTTTCATACCATGCATGAGGGGCTTGCTTCAATCTATATAAGGCCTTGTCAAGCTTGAAGACATGTTCAGGATGTTGATCGCATTCAAAACTAGGTTATTGTTTGACAAAAACTTCTTCCTTGAAATATCCATTCAGAAATGTACTCTTAACATACATTTGGAATAGTTTGAATTCCATATGAGATGCAAAAGCAATGACAATTCTGATGGCTTCCATTCTTGCAACTAGATAAAAAATTTCATCATAATCAATTCGTTCTTCTTGATTATAGCCTTGGACCACCAGCCTGGCTTTATTTCTTATTGTGTTGCCAAACTCATCAAGCTTGTTTCTGAACACCCACCTAGTTCCAATGACTGTTCTATCTGAAGGTCGAGGAACCAGGTTCCACACGTTGTTCTTCTCAAATTGATTGAGCTCCTCTTGCATAGCAACAATCCAATCAGTATCTTTCAATGCTTCCTTGATATTTTTCAACTCAGTTTGAGACAGGAAAGCTATATTTCTTGTCTTTGATCTAGTCTGAATCCCTGAATCCAAAGGAGCGATTATGTTTTGCAGAGGATGTGAGCTTTTATGCTTCCAATTAGACACATGAGTCTCATGATGTGAGGGACCAGGTTCCGCCAAGTGAGACCCATCATTGACATCAATAGAAGTGTGAGTACCACTTTCTTGCTCTGCATCAGAAGTTCCTAGTACATCATCATCAACTTTATTTTCAACTTTAGTTGATGTGATAGAAGGACCAGGTTCCTCTGAATTGGCTTGACGTTCTACTGCATCTTCTCCACTAGACTCCTTGACTTGAGTCATTAGATCTTCCTTCCCATTAGCCATATCAATAATCTCTCTAATTCTCACAACATTATGGCTCATCTTCACATGAATCTGCTTTACAAAAGCAATAAAGACTGCAAAGGTTTCATCCTTGTTTCTAAGAAATAAGGTGTTACACCCTGCATTTGAGTGGAACCATTTTTGTGAAGAAAAAAATGGTTTGAAAAATATAATTTTATATAGCTATTAATATTACTACTTTATAATATGTTTTAAATTATACACATAATATGAGAAAAGTTTATGAGATTTTCTTTATTGCAAAGATATGAATTATTTTTTTTATTTTTTTCCACAAGAAAAGAAGGTTATCTTTTTACCACTTTAAGAATTAAATGTACAAAAATTTATACTCTTTATACGAGATTAGAAAAATTAGAGGTTGAAAAAATATATATAGATTTACATGGATGTTTTAATAAAATAATAGTGTATGTATTTTTTTATATAGTACCACATAACCATGATAGTAGTCTATAAAGTGTATTAAAAGTAAGTAGTATTTTAAGATAATTAAGATAATTCTTAATTATGTGGATAATTGGTTAACTATTGATTAATGAGGGATTAGCAAATTAATTAAGGAATTAATTATTACATTATTGGATAAGATTTACCATTCCAAAACGTCGCAGCAGTATAAGAGTCTTTAGGTGACTCTTAGATCATATTTCTAGATGTAACTTTGAAAGGAATTTTTGGCCAAGCCATACAAAAGCTCTAAATCCACTAAGTATATGAAAAAGGGTAAAATATTCAACAAAAAAACCCCAACACAAAGATTCCCCGTCAGTGAGCTGGGGAGTTTGTCCCATTATTGTATACTTCTTATTACCCACTAAGTTTATCCAACTTACTTAATTGGCACCCATAGTCAACCCTTGCTTATAGGTGTTACTTGTTCTACTCCTTAAGTAGTTATATGCCATACGTTCTAGTCGCCCTGTTATTGCAAATTATAAGTAACAGTTTAAGGAAAGAGAGAAATTCATATGAGTGTTACTTTGGAAGCCAGGGTGTGCTTGTGTACCTTCATAATGACTCTTCATTTTCTCATTAATTTGGTTTTTCAGCAGTAGCTTTTATTAGTAAGATATCGACATGCTTTTATGGCATGCTAGTTCCAGTGTATACATCATACGATGAGTTTGTATAAAAATAAATAAATGGGCATATGAGAGAATAAAAAATATTTTCTCCGAAAATAGTATCTCCAGGTATATTAAGGTCATCCTTTCTTTCTTTTTGGCATGATCTATACGACACAAGCAAAATGAGGAAATGCACAACTTTCATAAATTACTCTATTCGTAGAAATGCTAGAGATGTGTATATTCTTATTATCCCATATGTTATGTTATTCTATCATCTGTTCTTGGGTCTCAGAAAATACGTAAGTTAATAAAGTTTAACTCATGATATTACACGTTCTCTGAATAGATTTATCTTAAGCTTAATAGGTCCAAGAGAAAAAAATAAAATGCATGCATAATTGTCAGCAAAAAGGGAAAAAAAAGCCGTAATTACCGAGGTCCCGGAAAAGTATGTTACTAAATATCAGGGACATGAAGTAAATGACACTGGCTCGAGAATTGAAAACACATTTTAATAAGCACCATATGAAGTGAAACCAGCCTAAATTAATGTGGTAAGGAGAAAGAGAACATTGCAACTGATTGTGAAAAGGTTAATTAAGTAATGTAAGGGGGTACGAAGGACTGTTTTTTGTTTTTGTTTGGTCTTTTGGTCTGTTCAAATACCACTTAGGTGTTTGTGTACAAATTTTATGTGGGTTTTTTTATAAAGTAAGTGATTCAGTAGAAGGCATCAAGCAAACACAAGAAGGTTTTATGTGGATGTTTATTTGGGTTTACTCGAACACCATTTTTGGGTGTCTATATTACATGGGTATATACATGTATCATCACCTTAGACCAGGACCAGTATTATAATTTACCATATTCCACTTGTAGTAGGCAAGTAATTAATACTTAGCTTATTAGTAACTTACTTTAATTTCAATTCTCAAGTAGTTCGATAATGGTCTTAGGACATTCCAAAAGATTTTATTAACGTACTCCTCATGCATTGCATTCATTTACATGTACATTGTCCTATGACCAAATAATGTTATATGCGCGTATATATGTACTTATATATATATGGGATATGGGAAAATGTTACGACGTTATATATTCACCACCATCTGATCAACTGGTATACGATGATAATTTGCCCACAGTGGCTGATATGAAATGATGGGATGCTGTTGTGACCAAAAATACTCACGCAAGTGCACGTGATCGTCAAGTAATAGAGTAGTGAGTAGAGTATCGTTCCCACGAAGACTTATGATTAACTGTTGACAAATTCAAACTCAATTAATTTGTCTATCCAAGAGGTTTTTCACAAAATAGAGATGTAATTGTTTTACTACCTAACCTACCAAGCAATAATCTAACTAGAGCAATTAACCAAACAAATAACAATTTCGAGTAACAAATAACGGAAGAGGATATTCCAGGGTCATAGGCTAGTTAACAATCATGTTATGTTCTTAGATTAAAATGACTATTCGATTTACCTAGATTGTTGATTGACAGAGCGACCGCGCACCTGGACGCGCATTTGGCCGCGCTAATTGGATGAGATTCTGTCATGGACGCGCTAAAAGTAGCGCGGTCGTGCACCTGGGCGCGCATGTCCAGTTCTGTGTTTCATCACTTCTGTTCCTCGTCTTCAAGCGTACTCAGCTCTGAGGGGTCTTTCTTGCTCCAAAATGGTTCCAATCACAACTGTTTAAGGCATCACCTAGGCTCCTCATCCTGCAATATATACAATTCACAATTAAAGCCTATTTTTCATCAATTAACCATATTATGATATTGGAATATAATCAAGTGGGAGCATAAACAATCGCCAAATTACCTAGATTTAACCTATTATCAACACCCCACACTTACTTCATTGCTAGTCCTCGAGCAATCAAACTATACATTCTAAAGGTTCCTTCACTCAACTATTTCCCCTAAAGCCCTACACCCAGAACAATTTACATACATACGCCTAGCAGTGAACAATCCTAGCCTCAAAAGTCGACTCTTCAAGTGCCATGCAATATTCATACTTCCTCAACGTACTCTACACAGAAGTCAAGACTTGCTTTTCCGTCACGAATCATATGCCTTCACAATCACATCAACGAAAATTGAATTCAATCTACACATTTGCATCATATGCTCACATGTATCAAAGAAATCACTCACCCTCACAAAAGAAGTCACATGCATGCAATTGGTACCATAAGCTTGCCCTTAATGTAAATCTCTACTAATGTAGGCTTGCTCGACCCAAAATCAATTAGGACTTTTTCCTTGTTGTAATGTGGGCTAAGGGACGGGTAGGATATATTTCGGAATATGGACTAACCCTCCTAAGTACTTTAACACATCACATGAGCAACTTTAGTGCAAATTCTTCAACCCACTTCACTTCCATAAACAATATCACCCTAAAAATACTCCCTTCTTCTTTAAGCACTATATTAATTCATACCCACTAGTTGGAACAAGACACAATGTATTCCTTTCTCTTTTTTTTTTCTTTTCAGCTTATTCTTCTTTTAACTCAATTTTCACACTTAGTTCCTTCTTACTTCTTTTAGCGCTCATCTCACAATTAAAGTGCTTTAAGAGGTAAAAGGATAAAAATAATGTCAATTAAGAACAAAAAGGATATAGGCTCGTAATGCGGGTGCCAAACAAAAGTCCATAGGCTCAAAAGGGTTAACCAGGGAAAATTTTTATTTGTGACAAGCAATTAAGCTCAAAAAGATCAAAGAAAGCCTAAAATCATTTTTCAAACCGTAGCATCACCTAAAATTCCGCTTCAACTCACATACCGGGCAAGTTCTAGACACAAGTACAATATATGGACTACACAAAAACCTCACCATACATGGCATAAGACTCATTCCAGATCAGCTCATCAAGATGTTCCGTTACGAGCATTCAATTCAGCAACAAACATACAAATTAAGGCACTTTAGTAAGATTCAACAAATAAGACTAAGCGTTAGACTCTATGGTCTATTGTGTTCAGGCGTGTCAACGCTATGGGTTCTCTTCCCATTAACCTAATCTACAAAATAAAAAGAAAACTACCTATACCCGGTTCAAGTTAAACCCTTGGAAAAGAACCATGGCCTAAAGAAAAACCAAGGGGAGTTGCTACACTATCTAAGAAAAAAAAAAAAAAATCTTTTTGGTGTTTTCTCTAGACTAACTTCCCTCAAGAAAATTGTCTACAGGATCCGTCATCAGGAGGAGTCTACGTATTTGCCCCTTTTTTTTCAACTCAGTCCCTCAAGAACCCCGTCGACAGGGATCCATCGTCGGAACGAGCCATATAACTATTTTAAACTAACGATTCCTACTTAACAACATCAAAATTATCAAAGCAAAATGAAACAAAACAAAACCAACAGTCAATTGATACAATCACATACATACAATGAAAAAATCCCCACCCCACACTTAAAAATGAAGACATGTCCCCATGGCTTAAAATTTGAAAGAGCAGTGAGGTAAAGGAACTTCCCCGAAGGCTTACTCCTGGTCGGAGACGGTGTCTGGGTTGACGTGGCATGCACGACCCAGAGCTCGCAGCCAGCCCATGAATTTCTTTTCCGACTTCACTTGTCGGTCAGCTACCACGTCTACTCGAGTGCCCAAATCAGTCATGGAGGTTCTCAAACTAGCCATCTCCGCCTCCATCGCAATAAAATGGGACACCCGGGCAGCTCCTGAAGATGTTGCCGTCCCAGATGGTCTTGCTGCTGCCACATTTTGCTCCTGAGCCTGTAGTGTTGTCCCCATGTTCTCCTCAGCATCCTCTCCGTCATGAGAATCATCAGAGCTACTACTCGCAGACCGGTCACCTCTCGCCTCCTCCTCTACTACTCCCGGCTCCTTGCTCATGGTCACCTTATCAGCACGGAATTGGCCTTCCCTTTTCACCAACCCATCCACAGCTAGATTTTCGGGCACCTGAGCATCCATGCATAGTTGAGTAACTAAAGAAGGGTAAAAGAACACATAACTTTTGACTTGGCTGCGGACGAATATCTATTCATGCATCACTTTGGCCACGTCGAAGTCGTGACCATTTACAAAGCACCAAATCAACGCATCGCGGGGCCCATTGACCTCTGTAGTATTGTGAGATGGAATCAAGCGGTTGTTTATGAGGTACAGCCAGCACTTCCCTTCAAAGGTGAGTGCTGAGGAGTGAAACTTCTCCCCATAGTCCATCCAGAACACTTCTTTCCCGACTGCACAAATTGTCTCAAAGAATCGTGCCCATTTTTCGTTCGTTGGGTTGCGGCCATATTCATAGAAGTCATCATAACCAACTAGAGGTGGAGGCAGCTAGTAGGCCGTCTGTATCGCCTCAACAAAAGCATTCACTATCCTTCGGCGCACCGTGACTACTCCATTATCATGCTCCACCACATTCGCATAAAATTCCCGCACAACTATTGCATTGCCCTCACCGGGCTCATTGATGAATATGTGCAACCCCCGCCTTACAAACTCCTCGTACATGTGAGGGCAATGTCTCTGGAGCTGTCTGACGTTAATACCTCTCTCCGGAATTGGCATTTTACGAGCCTTTTTTGCAAATCGGGCCTGAGCATTGGCCGAACCAAATTTGGAACTATCAAAGGAGTGTGTAGGTGCAGCCCCTCGTGACCTAGATAAACCAGCCTGGCTGCTCGACGAGGCCCTTGTGGCGCATCGTTTCCTAGATGGAGTCATGATGCCTGCAAAATAGAGACACATTAGCACAGCCCAACAGAAATTTTGTAACTCAATGTGGTTACTCAGACTTCACACGCATAAGGGGTCACAAACTATATAATCACGATCATTGGGACCTTTCCACAAACACCTTGTGGGCATTAGGCCTTTACAACCCCTTTTTAAACTTTTTAGAACAAGAATCATCCACTGACACTCACCAACATCATATATCAAGTGGGATTCCACCCCACACTTATCATCCACCAACACAACACCATCTTGCACCAATTTCTTTACAAAATCTAAGTACAACTAATATAACATAGGCATAAGAATACAACCAAAAAATCTGAAAAAATAGAAAGAGAAATAAAAAAGAAGAAAGAAACTAGGGCTCATACCTGTGATGAAGGAGAATGGGGAAATGCTAGTGAAGTGAACTGGGGGGGTCGTGAGATGGGGGACGGGTGGGTTTGGGATTTGGGAGTGTTTGGAGGAAGGTTTTGTTTGTGTTTGAGTTGGAATGAGGGAGGGGTTTTCTTTTGTTGAATGGGGGGTTCAGGTACCGGGGGAGGGGGGGCATTTATTAGATGGGGGAAATGGGTAATTGAGTCTAAAGAATAAACAAAATAAAAAGAAACAAAAAACTGAAAATACACTTGAAAACGCCGGATTTATTTTTTACGGAACTAGCGCGCCCAGATGTGCGAGCGCGCTAGATTTAGTGCGTCCAATACATAACCCAAGAGCTACTAGCGTGTCCAGTAGCACGTCCGTGCTAGTAGCGCGTTCAACAGTGCGATCAGGTGCGCGGCCAAGGCAGAAACTTTGCAGTTTAGCGCGTCCAGTAGCGCGGGCGCGGACCTGGGCGATTTTTTTCTTCAATTTTTCACCTGTTCTTACCCCGTTCGATGGCCTTAGCACCTGCCCTTTGTCACCTGCATTGGTTAGCTCTTCCTAAAACACAAAATTAACACTACTACTATTGTTGGGTTGCCTCCCAACCAGCGTCTTATTTAACGTCGTGGCACGACTCAACACGTTCTCAAGCATCCGTCAAGTCCATCGAGGTCTTGTGACGTGCAAAGTCACCAGCCCAGTAATGTTTTATCCTTTGACCATTCACCAAGAAAGTACCAGTTGAACTCATATCCCGCAACTCCACATCTCCATGAGGCTTCACACTTACCACAACAAAAGGGCCTGACCAACGAGATTTAAGCTTTCCTGGGAAAAGCTTCAACCTTGAATTGAATAAAAGAACTTCTTGCCCTGGCTCAAACTCTCGATGTTGGATGTGCTTGTCATTCCACCTCTTAGTCTTCTCTTTATACAATTTGGCATTTTCATATGCGTGCAAACGAAACTCATCAAGCTCGTTGAGTTGCAGCAACCTCTTCTCGCCAGCCAAGTCCCCATCCATATTCAGCTTTTTAATTGCCCAATAGGCCTTGTGTTCAAGTTCGATGGGCAAGTGACATGCCTTCCCATAAACTAACTTATAAGGGGGAAGTACCTATGGGAGTTTTGTATGCAGTTTGATATGCCCACAATGCATCGTCTAACTTCCCTGCCCAGTCTTTTCTATTTGCAGTCACTGTTTTCTCAAGAATCCGCTTTACCTCTCTGTTTGACACTTCCACTTGACCGCTCGTATGGGGGTGATAGCCAGTGGAAACTTTGTGCTTGACTTTGTGCTTTGCAAGAACATTATTCAGCAGTTTGTTGCAAAAATGCGTTCCTCCATCACTGATCAACACTCTGGGAGTTCCAAAACGTGTGAAGATGTGCTTCTTAACAAAGCTTACCACCACCTTTGCATCATTAGTGGGAAGAGCAATGGCCTCCACCCACTTAGACACATAATCGACTGCCACCAAGATGTACCTATGACCATTGGAGTACGGAAACGGTCCCATGAAGTCAATTCCCCAAACATCAAAAAACTCCACTACCAGAATGTTTTGCAGCGACATCTCGTGCTTCTTTGTGATCGTTCCGGTTCTTTGGCACCTGTCACACATTTTAACAAAGGCGTGTGCATCCCTAAACAATTTTGGCCAATAGAAACCTGATTATAGCACTTTCTGGGCGGTCCTGTCTCCACCATGATGACCTCCGTATGACGAGGCATGACAGCTATGAAGTATGGCATTCATCTCCTCCTCAGGAACACATCTTCGCACCAACTGATCTGCACAGAGCCTGTATAAGAATGGATCATCCCACATGTAAAGCCTCACATTATACAGGAACCTTTTTCTATTATCAGGTGTCAATTCTGGTGGTGTCACCCCGCTTGCAATAAAGTTCACATAATCTGCATACCACGGGGCTGTGCTTGAGGTGATCGCCAATAACTGCTCATCAGGGAATGTTTCTTTGATTGCACCCCCTTCAGCTACATGGTTCCGATTTTCGAATCTGGACAAGTGATCAGCCACATGATTCTTTGTTCCTTTGCGATCTTGGATCTCTAGGTTAAACTCTTGCAAGAGGAGGACCCACCGAATCAGTCTCGGCTTGGCATTTTTCTTCTTAAATAGGTATCTGATAGCTGAATGATCTGTGTAGACGATGACTTTGGTCCCCGCTAGATATGACCTGAACTTGTCAAATGCCCACACCATGGAAAGCAACTCTTTTTCAGTGACTATGTAGTTCATCTGAGCTGGATTCAGAGTGTTGCTCGCATAGTAGATGGAGTGGAAGATTTTATTTCTCCTTTGCCCCAAAACAGCTCCAATATCCAAGTCACTCGCATCGGACATCAACTCAAATGGCTGCTCCCAATCCAGAGTAATTATGATTGGTGCAGTCACCTCACCTCCTCAAATGCCTTCAGACAGGCAGCATCAAATTTGAAGGCGACATCCTTCTCAAGCAACCTGCACAAGGGAGAGGAAATTTTCGAGAAATCTTTAATGAAACGACGATAAAAACCTGCATGGCCCAAGAATCTGCGAATGCCTTTGACAGATATCAGTGGGGGCAATTTTTCAATCGCTTCCACCTTTGCCTTGTCCACCTGCAAACCATCTTTGGATACCTTGTGCCCCAAAACTATACCTTCACGTACCATGAAATGACACTTTTCCCAGTTTAGCACCAAGTTAGTTTCTTCACACCTAGCAAGTACATTATCAAGGTTCATCAAGCAGTTATCAAAAGAACATCCAAACAAAGAAAAATCATCCATGAACACTTCCACAAACCTCTCAACCATGTCAGTAAAAATGGCTATCATACACCTTTGAAAAGTAGCAGGTGCATTACAAAGACCGAAGGGCATTCTGTTGAACCCATACGTGCCATAAGGACACGTAAATGTGGTCTTCTCTTGGTCCTATAGGGCAATAACAATCTGATTATACCCTGAGTAACCATCTAAGAAGTAGTAGTACTCCTGGCCAGCTAATCTATCAAGCATTTGGTCAATAAAGGGGAGGGGAAAGTGGTCCTACTGGGTGGCATTGTTCAAATTTCTATAATCAATGAAAATTCTCCACTCGGTGACAGTTCTTGTAGGGATTAAATCATTATTCTCATTAACTACTACAGTCATCCCCCCTTTCTTGGGTACATATTGAACTGGGCTTACCCATTTGCTATCTGAGATAGGAAATACAATACCTGCATCAAGCCACTTAATCACTTCTTTTTTTACCACCTCTTTTATGATTGGATTGAGTCGGCATTGTTGCTCTACACTGGGCTTGTGTCCGTCCCCCATGAGGATTTTGTGCATGCAAAAGTCTGGGATAATGACCTTAATGTCAGACATCGTCCACCCAAGTGCTCGCTTGTGCTCACGTAGCACTCTCAACAACTTTTCTTCTTGCAATTTAGACAAGTCAGAAGAAACAATAACGCGTAAAGTGTCAGAGTCACCCAAACAAGCATATTGCAGGTGAGGTGGAAGAGGTTTAAGCTCCAATTTTGGGGCTTCATCAATTGACGGCTTTGGAGGAGGTCCCTCTGGCCTATTCAAAGGGTCAAAGTGGTGTATCCCTTGCATGTACGCACAAGATGTATCTACGATGTGCATCATCTCCTCAACCTCCTCGCCAGCCCCCATGCTATCCAGCAACATAAGTGTTTTCTCTAGAGAATCATCTAGATATACACTCGGATAATGAATCTGCTCATCAGCCTCAATAACAGATATCATTGAGAGCTCCTCATAGTGGCGGGAAAGTTGGATTGCTTTGTAGACATTAAAAACTGCTTCCTCATCATCTACCCTCAAAATCATATTTCCCTATCTCACTTTGATAATTGCATCACCAGTAGCTAAGAGAGGTCACCCCAATATGATTGGAACCAGTTCATCAGCCTCATAATCGAGGATAATGAAATCAGCAGGGAAGATGAATTTCCCAATCTGCAGCAACACATCTTCAATCACCCTTTCAGGGTGTGCTATCGATCTATCAGCCAGCTACAATATCACAGTAGTGGGACTTGGATCTCCCAGGCCCAATTGTTTGAACAAAGACAGGGGCATCAGATTTATGCTTGCCCCAAAATTTCAAAGAGAACGACCCACATCAATATTACCAATGCGCACAGGAATCGTGAAGCTACTAGGATCCTTAAGCTTTTGTGGGAGCTTACTTTGGACCCTTGAAGTGCACTCCTCAGTAAGTGCCACTGTCTCAAATTCAGTTAATCTTCTCTTGTGAGCCACTATATCTTTTATGTACTTAGCATACTTTGGAATTTCACGAAGCACATCAACAAGTGGGATATTCAATTGAACCTGGATCAACATAGAGAGAAATTTTGTGAACATGCGATCATCATTCTTTTTCTGCAATCTCTGGGGGAAAGGTGGTGGTGGCCTTGGGGACTCCACTAGCTCTGGAATTTCAGCAGCATTCTTTGGCTCAGGAGTCACTTTAGGGATCAACTCTCCCTCAGGTATGGGCTTGTCTTTCTTTTTCTTTGGAACTTTCTCTAGCTCCCTCCCATTTCTAAGTGTAACTGCATTCACTTGAGGGTTCTTTTCTGTATCACTGGGGAGAGCGCCTGTAGGTCTAGTGTTTTTATTTGTTGCTAACTGCCCAATTTGCCTCTCAAGATTTCTGAAGTCGGTCCGGAGTTGCTGATTGTCAATCAACAACTTCTTTATAAAATCATTGGTACTTTCTTCTATTTGTTGGGGTGGTCTCTGAGGCTGATTGAAACTCCCTTGGGGTCTATGCTGATTCTGATTCTGCTGATTTCCACCCCATGAGAAGTTGGGATGATTCCTCCCATTTGTATTGTAAGAATTCCCGTATTGTGCATGCTGATTCGGTGGACCTCTATTTTGTTGCCCCACATAATAGATGGATTCTGGATTTGTGGGACACATATCACTCATATGATTGTCGCCACAGAGTTCGCAACAAATAGTCATTTGTTATACATGTTGCATTATTTGTGGCTACTGTGTTGTCATCCTAGTCATCTGATTGACCATCTTTGCAATATCGACTCTCATGGCTGACACTTCGTCGAGCTCAAGTAACCCAGCTGATTTTTGCTTAACTGCCTTTCGTGAATCACCATCACCTTGCAAGTTATTATCATTAGTAGTGAAGTTATTCAGCAAGATTTAGATTTCACTGTATGGTCTGGCCATGCAACTACCCCCACAAGTTGAATCAAGATTCATCTTTGAAGCATCATCTAACCCATCTACAAAAGTGTGACCCAATAACTCGTCCGTCTGGAAATGATGAGGACAGTCTCTGAGCATCTTCTTGTACCTTTCCCATGCTTGACGAAGTGTCTCACTAACTCGTTGTTCAAACCCAAGAATTTGACTCCTCAATATCTTTGTTTTTTAGTGGGGAAAAACTTGATTAAGAATTGCCTTGCCAGATCATCCCAAGTGCGGATTGAATTTGCTGGCTCCTTATCCAACCACTCCTTAGCTTCCCCGATCAGTGAAAAGGGGAAAAGTGTCAACCTGACATAGTCCTTGGAAACGTTCAGATAATTTTAAGTGGCCATAATTTCTAGGAAATTCTAAATATGCCTCTGCGGGTCTTCATTAGGTAAGACCACAAATAGCCCTGTGGATTGGATCAGCTGCACCATGTATTGTTTTAGCTCAAAGTGCCCAATAATATCAGGCTTCACAATAGCCTGAGTCATAATAGCCAGACTGGGCCTTGCGGCTTCGATCACCGCGCGTTCCTCATTACCTACCATCTCAATTGGCTGTGGTTGAACTACGATGTCCAACTCTCTTTCAGTTCTAGTTCTAGAGTCCACCTCCTTCCTCAATCTGTGAAGTGTTCATTCAATTTCGGGATCAAGAGGAAGGAGATTGTTTGCGCTTCTACTTCTTCGCATTCAAGAAAAGAAAACCTGTATTGGCACAAACAAAGTGAACTGAAAATTAAAACTTGAATAAATAAATAATAAAAGCTCAACTCAGTCAAGTAGCTAATTTCTAAGTCCCCGACCACGGCGCCAAAAACGTGTTGCGACCAAAAACACTCACGCAAGTGCACGTGATCGTCAAATAATAGAGTAGTGAGTAGAGTATCATTCCCACGAAGACTTATGATTAGCTGTTGACTAATTCAAACTCAATTAATTTGTCTATCCAAGAGGTTTTCACAAAATAGAGATGTAATTGTTTTACTACCTAAACTACCAAGCAATAATCTAACTAGAGAAATTAACCAAACAAATAACAATTTCGAGTAGCACACAATGGGAGAGGATATTCCCGGGTCACAGGCTAGTTAACAATCGTGTTATGTTCTTAGCTTAAAATTACTAATCGATTTACCTGGATTGTTGATTGATAGGGTTAATGTTACTCATAAGAATCTGTCGAGTTCTTACTCGCCTATTCAAGTTAACTCAATGCCTATATGTCTATGGAATTAAGATTAACAAGAATGCATTTACAATTCCTGTATTTCAACCAAGCAAGGCAATTGGGTATATGTCTATCCCAATTGCTAATCCGTTCCCCGAGGCCCAGGTTCAAGAACTTGCCCTATTTAATTCTATATGCAATCTAAAGTTCCTATTTTCGAGTTCAACTAAAGATTCGTAGATAGTATTTCCCTGTTAGCTACTCAGCAAAATAATTAAAAGCAGAATTAAATAAACAACCCAATATGATAAACCAAATTTGTCAAATTGAACTTCAAACAACAACATTCATGTTTCACCTATGACCCTAGAACAATGGGTTTTAGCTACTCATGCTAGTGTTCATGACAAATAGATTCAATTTCATCCAAAATAGCAAAAACCAAGAGAAGAAAAGAAGAACTTGATGGTCAAATCTCCTCCTTGCCTCTTGTCTCTTTATTTCTTGCACTAGACTATGAAAACCCTCCTCTCTCTTCCTTGGGCGAGCTTGACTTTATATAGGTTAAGTGAGTTTTCCTCCAGATTTCCAATTCTTCCCCTAAATAACTCTTCCCGAATTTTGGACTAGCACGACCGTGCACCTGGACGCGCATCTGGCCATGCTAATTGGCTGAGATTCTGTCACGGACGTGCTAAAAGTAGCGCGCGCATGTCCAGTTCTGTGTTTCATCACTTTTGTTCCTCGTCTTCAAGCATACTCAGCTCTGAGAGGTCTTTCTTTCTCCAAAATGGTTCCAATCACAATTGTTTAAGGCATCACCTAGGCTCCTCATCCTGCAATATTTACAATTCACAATTAGAGCCTATTTTTCATCAATTAACCATATTATGATATTGGAATATAATCAAGCGGGAGCATAAACAATCGCCAAATTACCTAGATTTAACCTATTATCAGATGCCCTCAGAGGCTTGATGATGTTATGTACGTACAGACTTATGAATTACATTCCATTTATAAGCATATGTATAATATTATAAATATTTCATGATTTACAAAGCTATCCATACTTACAGGTTGAGTCCTTTACTCCATCTTTATTTCATGTCCTTTATATACTGATTTACAAGCCTTACATACTCGGTACATTATTTATATTAACATCCTTTTGTTGGGGATGCTGCATTTATGCCTACAAGTATAGATAATCCATTTGACGAGCCCTCGTGGTATACGAGATTGGTATTCAGTGAAAGATTGGTAAGACTCCACCTCATTCGGAGTGCAGCCGAGTCTATGAGTCATTATGTTAGAGTTTTGCTATGGACTTATAGGTATGCCGGTACCCTGTCCCATTTGATGTCAAATAATCTTAGAGGCTTTGTGGACTGAGGTTTATTTTGTATAATATGTCAGAGGCCTTGACGGCCCATATGTATGCATGTTTTAAGAAAAATTGTTCAGTAATACAGCGTTTGCCAAATTGTAGTTATACATTACGAGTTATGGCCATATGTGCCCATAATAATTATAAAAGGAATAAGTCCAACTAACTCGAACTATGTATGTTCTAGTTTTGGTCAAACGATAATGAGTTACAGAGTGGTTCGCTCGGGCCAGCACGACACTGGGTGCCAGCCACGCCTTCCCAGGTTTGGGGCGTGACAAAGTGGTATCAGAGCGAGTCGTATCCTAGGGAGTCTACAAAGCTGTGCTTTATAGAGTCTCAATTATGGGTGTGTTGCGCGCCACATTTATAATTGAGAGGTTATAGGGCATTTAGGAAATGTTACCCTTCTTTTGTTTCCGGGTCCTGCCATTTCGAAAACTTAGCATACAACAGATTGTCTCACAAAGTCTGAAGAACGACTCAAAGATGCTACTCGTGCTCCTCTCGGCTACGGGAATAGATCAAAATATCATCAATGAAGACAATCACAAAGGAATCCAGGTAAAGCTTGAAAACTCGGTTCATCAAATCCATGAAAGCTACTGGGGCATTTGTCAACCCAAATGATATCACTAAGAACTAACACTATCCGTACCGAGTGCGAAAAGCCGTCTTAGGAACATCGAATGCCCTAATCCTGAACTGATGGTAGCCAGATCTCAAATCAATCTTCGAAAATACATTGGCACCCTGAAGCTGATCAAACAAATCATCAATCCTCGGCAGTGGATACTTGTTCTTGATGGTGAACTTGTTCAACTACCGATAATCTATACACATCCTCATCGACCCATCCTTATTCTTAACAAACAACACTACCACACCCCAGGGCGAGACACTAGGTCAAATAAAGCCCTTATCAAGAAAAACTTGTACCTGCTCCTTCAATTCCTTCAACTCTGGCAGGGCCATACGATATGGAGTAATGGAAATGGGCTGAGTGACCGGAGCCAAATCAATGTAAAATTCAATATCCCTATCGGGTGGCATCCCCGGTAGGTCTGCAGGAAATACCTCTAGAAACTCTCGAACAATTGGCACAAAATCCATAGAAGGAACCTCAGCACTAGAATCACGGACATAAGCCAAAACAGCTAAACACCCTTTCTCGATCATACGCCGAGCCTTCACATAGGAGATAACCCTGCTAGTAGATTGACCAGGAGTCCCTCTCCACTCCAATCGAGGCAACCCCGGTAAGGCTAAAGTCACGATCTTGGCATCACAGTCCAGTATGGCATGATAAGGCGATAACCAATCCATCCCCAATATGACATCAAAATCAACCATGTCTAGAAGTAGGAGATCTACTCTAGTCTCAAGACCCCGAATAACAATAACATATGAACGATAGACACGATCTACTACAATAGAGTAACCCACCGACGTGGATATATATACGGGAGCACTCAAAGAATCCCGAGGCATAACCAAATATGAAGCAAAATAAGAAGACACATAGGAGTATGTAGACCCTAGATCAAACAGAACTGAAGCATCTCTACTACAAATCGAAACAGTACCTGCAATAACAACATCGGAAGACTCAGGCTCAGGCTTTGCTGGGAAAGCATAACATTGGGGCTGGGCCCCACCACCCTAAACTATATCTCTGGGATGACCTCCTGTTGGCTGGCCTCCACCTCTAAAGTCCTGACCTCTACCTCTAGCGGGCTGACCCCTACCTCTAGCTCCCTGACCCTTGCCTCTAGCTGGCTGGGCGGGTGGTGCCAGAATCATGGCACGAGAACTCTGCTACTACAACTAAACACCTACTAATCTCGGACAAGCCCTCTGGATATGACCATACTCACCGTACTCAAAACATCCACCTGAATACTGCGGCTAAGGAAATTGAGACTGACCCTAGCGAGCTGGCTGACCACGATAATAGCTCTGAAGAGGAGGTGCTCTGATAGGAGCTGGCGGTGCACTATGAGCTGGCTGTCCGGAAGGAGGTACATAAATACCTTGACCCCCTGAAGCTCCATGAGATGCCTGAAGTGCTGAGTGAAATGGCCTAGGATAATGGCCCCTACCAAAAGAATCCCTGCCTCCAGATGAGGCACCATTAAACCTACCCGAATGACGAGGCCTCTTGTCATACCTCTGACCACTACCCATAGATATAACTGCCTCAACTCGCCGGGCCACATTGGCCGCATCCTGGAAGAAATCTCGCTCCCGGTCTCCTTAGCGATCTGCAATATGATAGGCTAGGCGAGTCCCTCAATAAATCTCCTCACCCTTTCCCTCTTGGTGGGAAGTATAAGAAGAGCATGACGGGCCAAGTCAATAAATCTGGTCTCGTACTGAGTGACGGTCATAGAACCCTACTGGAGACGCTCAAACTGCCTCCGATAGTCCTACATCTGAGTGATAGGGAGAAACTTCTCTATAAATAGCTGAGAAAACTAATCCCAAGTCAGAGCAGGCGACCCAACTGGTCTAGCCAAACAATAATCCCTCCACCATTTCTTGGCGGAACCTGATAAGCGAAAAGCAACAAAGTCGACCCCATTGGTCTTCACTATCCCCATGTTCCGAAGAACATCATGGCAACTGTCCAAATAGTATTGGGGTTCCTCTAATGATGTACCGCCATAGGTAGTAGTGAAAATCTTGGTGAACCTGTCCAACCTCCACAAAGCATCTGTAGACATAGATGATCCATCACCGGTCTGTGCTACAATACCCGGCGGGACTACCCCAACTGGCTGAGCTGCTGGAGTCTGAAACTAGGGAGCCATTTACTCTAAAGTGTGAGTAGCGGGAGTCTGTGCTCCTCCCCCAGCCTGAGAGATGACTGGTTCTCCAAGAAGTATTCCTGCTTGACTAATACTCTCCATAAAGCCCACTAGACGGACCAGAGCATCCTGGAGTACCGGGGTGGCGATGAACCCCTCTAAGACCTGAGCTGACCCTGCTAGAACTGTCTGGGCCGAAACCTCCTCCTAGAACTCTACCTGAGGCTCCACCGTTGGTGCTGCTGCTCGAGCTCTAGGCTGAGCCCTATCTCTATCTCGGCCTCTAGCACGGTCTCGGCCCCTGCCCCTCGTAAGAGTTGCTACTGGGGGCTCAGGCTACTGATCAACTGATGAAGTGGTACATGTTCTCACCATCTACGAAAGAATAGAGTAGAGGGTTCAATTAGCATTGAGAGATCAAACCGCACGATAGAGTTGAATAAAATGGAAATTGCTCCTAACTCTATAGCCTCTAGGGATAAGAACAAATATCTCCATACTGATCCCTCAAACTCTACCAAGATTGTCCGTGAATGGTGAGACCTAAGCAACCTAAAGCTCTGATACTAACTTGTCACAACTCGAATCTCCCATCGTGGGGGCCGTGATGGTGCCTAACATTGTACTCACTAGGCAAGCCAACGTTTCAGAATACATGTCACAACCCAAAACCCGACTCGTCATAATGGTGCCTATCGTGAAACTAAGCCAGCCTCAACTCAACAATCAACACGATAATAATAAGTCTGAGAAACATTTACGGAAGACTTTAACAATTAAATAACTTTCGAAACATAAGAAATTCCAAGAAGAGATACAATCCAGCCCAAAACCGGGGTGTCACTGAGCGCATGAACATCTAAGGAAAAAAATACACAGTCTCATATAATGTTTAAGGGAACAACTGAAATACAACTGGAATGTAAGGTGGAGAGCCAAGGCCTGCGAACGTCGTGCATGTACTTCAATAGTCTTCTAAGTTAGAAGCCTCGATCAAACATCCGCCACTAGATCCCTGAATCTGCATACGAGGTGCAGGGGGTAACGTGAGTACACCAACTCAGTAAGTAACAAGTCCAACCTTTGGACTGATAGGTAGTGACGAGTTGAACCTCCTCAAGGATAACAGAAATAATGTACAGAAACATAGGCATTCTTTCAGTTAAATAAACAACATATAGCAAGTATGAACAAGGTAAAGAAGTGTAACCCTACTACATCTACATGTAAATGCACATGCTATATGAAATGCACCATGCTGAGTGCCTCATGTGCCCATAATCTCAAATGCTCGTCCATTCAGTATTGTATATGGCTCATACGACCCAGGAACGATCCATCATACTGAGGAAGGCCATTCCAACCTATGGAGGAGATCCATCTCCAGATAATAACAATAACAACCTCACCACCACTCGGTACTGTATATAGCTCACAAAGCCTAGGGAAGATCCATCCCGGAATATATACACATCATTGATAAAAGTCATCCAGTACTGAGGAAGGCCATTCCAGCCTATGGAGAAGGTCCATCTCTAGGTATAAATACTTTGGACAAGATCCATGTCCATGGAAGATCCATCCCTCAATATCATCAATTGCGCTCACTGGGGGTGTAAAGGCTCCGGAGGGGCTTCTCTTAGACCAAGCACTATATCAAGCCAACGAAAGCATGATTAATATCTTGCTGCGGCGTGCTGCCCAATCCCATACTGTCACTCAATATTGGGCTCTCGGCCTCACTCAGTCATTACTCTCCAGTCTCACACACACGGGCTCAAAATGTCATGATACTAGCCCAAACAATGATATGATGTGCTAGATAACAATAATCGAGACTGGGGCATGATATAATATGCATGAACATGACTAAGTATAGAATATCAATGAAGCTAATGATATAACAGTAAGAAACGACCTCTCGGGTCTCAACAGTATTGGCGTGAATCCTTAACATGATTATTAGCATCATTTACAACTCATTAACTTAATCATATAGTTACAACAAGATATCAGTAAGAAAGGGTTACTAAGCGGTGCCATGGAATGATCTAAGCCGTGGTTCCCACGGCGCATGTCCACATGCCCGTCATTTGACATTTGCGTCACCTCAATAGTAATCATAGAACACATAGTTTGGGGTTTTGAACCCTCATAACCAAGTTTGGAAGCGTTACATACCTCAAGCCAAGGCAAAGTCTATCCTGCGATGCCCTTGCCTCTCAATTCGGCCTCCAAATGCTCTGTCTCTAACAAAAATTAGAACCATAACATCAACATACGCTAAGGGAACAAAGCCCACGCGAAAATAATCAAATCACATCAAAAATCCCGAAATTGGTCAAACCTGACCCCCGGGCCCACGCCTTGGGTTACGATAAAAATCACATAACTAAAATCCTTGTCGGTATGTTTGTTCTAGGTCCCGAGGGCCTCGGGATGGTTTTGAGTGGTTGACGGGAAGTTTGAAATTTGAGTTGTGCTGCAAATTTTGTTGTTCCTATTATTTCTGCACCTGCGGATTGGGGACCGCAGGTCCGAGGTCTGCATAAGAAGTTATGTAGCGCAGGTGCACAGCAAGGGTCGTAGGTGCGGTTTGGTCCCCGCATCTGCGATAACCGCAGGTGCGGTCAGGCAACCGCAGAAACGGAAAATGCCTTTTAATAAAATTCCTCAGAAGCAGAGGATTTTGCGCAGATGCGGCCCCCCAGATGCGTAATAGGGACCGCAGATGTGTAAGTGCTAGGTAGAGTGTATAAAAAGGCTCCTTCGCAAATATTTGGTCATTCTTCACCATTTTTGGCCGAGATTTGAGCTTTGAGTAGTGATTTTCAAGAGGAATCAAGGATTTTCAATGGGGTAAGTTACTTGGGACTTATTATTTGTGTTTATGATGACTTTTCCATTGTTTAATCATGAAATTAGTAGGATTTAAATCCTAAAAATGGAGGATTAGGGCTTGAGTTTTGGAGAACTTTGAGTGATGATTTGACGGACCATTTGAGGTCCGATTCTGATGTTCTTCGTATGCATAGACTCGTGGGAGCTCAAAAACCCGAAATCTCATAGTGCCATGTTCTT
Organism: Nicotiana sylvestris; assembly: GCF_000393655.2. Taxonomy (NCBI): domain Eukaryota; kingdom Viridiplantae; phylum Streptophyta; class Magnoliopsida; order Solanales; family Solanaceae; genus Nicotiana; species Nicotiana sylvestris. The sequence continues at coordinate 112,367,250 of NC_091063.1, forward strand.
CGCGGCTCGGACCTTTTGGACTAATATGTGCATTAAAAAGTTAAGGAAAATATTTTTCAGAAGAGCGCGTCTGTGCGGCCCATTATGAGACCGCATAACAACAATGCGGGCTGCATATCTACTGCACAGTGAGTCAGAATGTTGGCCAATTTTGAGGTCAACTGTGTGGCCAATTATGCGATCGCATAATCGACATGCGGTCCGCATAGTCGTCGCATGACCTCCTTGTGATTTTTACGAAGGGCAGTTCTGCGGTGCATTATGCGACCGCAGAACAGGTATGCAGACCGCATATTGGTCGCATACCCGGGTAGTATATTCAAATCTTGAGGGCCACTTCTGTGGTCCCTTTTGCGGGCCGCATGTTAGTTACGTGATCGCATATGCGACCGCAGACTGAGTCGGGGCTCCTATTTTCTAGCTTTTAAAACCCGACCCCATTCTGTTAAAAACACCCCATTAGACCCTTTTGTGCTATTTTCTACTACATTTAGGGTGAGAGAAAGTATTTTATAGGGAGAGAGTGATCCTCACCAAGTCCCTACTCAACCCTTGCCCAAACCTTTGAAGATTATCAAGTAAAGTTACTAGGCTTTAACCCAAGAGGTAAGAACTTGAGCCCTTGTCTTTGATTTCGAAATTCCTACTAGAATAAGTAATTAACAAGTGGGTACATGTGCATAAGGGTGGATTTTCTTGTATGCATGTATGATAAAAATGGCATGGGGAGACTATGAGCTAAAAATATAACAATGGGGTGTAGGATGATAAAATTTCTCACAAAAAGGTCTTACAATCATAATGCAGATAATGTGCCCAAATGAGCTAGAATCTTGATTATCCCTCTAATTCTTGGTTCAATTTGTAATTCTCATAAATCAGATCGATGTTTCTAGGAGTTCCGGAATTATTGTAAGAATTTAAGGAAAGCTCTATTGAGGTATGTATGGCTAAAAATCCCTCTTCTTAGAAATTGAGCTCCCATGGTTCCCATGCAAATATTGTAAGTCCGGGATTTGATTGATGTAGTATTTGTTATTTCAAAGGAATTGGTGTTGCAAGAATATATGTGAAAGGTGTGGCTCAATGTGTTCAATATGCTATTCTTAGTAAATTGGGGATATGTGAAGAATGTGAACTATATGCTAAATTGCCTAGATTTCAAGTCAAGTTTAAATATATTGTAATTATTATGCCTAACCATGTAAATTCCTCTCTATGCTTACAACTTAAATTGCTCTTGTATGTTCCCATTATCTTAAATTGCAAGTTTGATGTTGAAAGTGAAAGTGATGCGGAATGTGAGTTATGAAATGTGGCTTAGTGCCAAGTAAGATGTGATAATTGTGGCCCCAAGTGCCAAGAACTGATATATGTGAAATAAGGATTGAAATGAAATGATTGATGGAAAAGGAAAAATATCTTGGTAAGACGGCCTAGTCGATCGGGCCGTGATCGGACGCCATGCCGCATGCATGGTGGTATTGTGTTGATATTGAAACCAAAGTGAGAATGAAATGGTAACTGAGGTACATGAGGCAACCTAGCCGATCGGGTCGTGGTTGGACTCCGCGCAAGAAAGCGGTGGTATTGTGAATGATGATGCAACAGTATGAAATGTCTCAATCTAAAGCTATTAAAATTACGTGAAAGCTATGTGATTCCTTTTACTTGATGATGTGGTGATTATTTAAAGGTTGTGATTAGTACTTATGATTTCTTTATTCTTATATGGTTGTTCTTTCTAATAAGATGGTGTTTAATTATACATACTAGTACTATTCCATGGTACTAACGTCCCTTTTGCCGGAGGCGCTATATCGTTTGAATGGATGTAGGTGGTTCCATAGTAGACAGTGCCGATCGCAGGTAGCAGAGCATCCTTTTCTCAAAAATCTTGGTGAGCCCCTTTTCTTCCAGGGGGTTATGTTGTACATCTTGTGTTATAAATTGCCCTTTTTGAGGTATGGTCGGGGCCTTATTGCCAGCATTATTATAACTGTCTTTTGTATCTTTAGAGACTCCGTAGACGTTTGTGTGGGTTTTGTACGGGTATTGGATGGGTCACTAGACTATGTTGTAATTCTAAACTCTTGTTTCCTCTAAACTGTAACTGTATGAAATTATGGAAACTTAGCTATGGTTTGAGAATTGTAATATAAAATGAACCAACAATGTTTCATGTACGATCTTTCCTACTATCTAATTTAAATGAAAGCATGGTTTCTTGATCATAGTGAGTCGGGTAGAAGGTGTCTAAAACGCTTGTTCAGTTGGGTTCACTCGATTGAGCACCGGTAACGCTTCCAGTGGTTGGGGCATGACAGATAGAGGTTGAGTTTTAGTTTAGTATATAGAGGAGACACTAGTAAAAATTTTGCAAATCTATAAGAGTTAACATTCGAGGACGAATGTTTTAAAGGGGGAGAAGGATGTTACACCCTGTATTTTGAGTGAAACTTTTTTTGTAATGAAACAAAATAGTTTGAAAAATATAATTTTATATAGTTATTACTATTACTACTTTTTAATATGTTTTAAATTATACACATAATATGAGAAATATTTATGAGATTTTCTTTATTGTAAAGATATGAATTATTTTTTATTTTTCTTCACAAGAAAAAGAAAGTTATCTTTTTACCATTTTAAGAATTAAATGTACAAAAAATTGTACTCTTTATACGAGATTAGGAAAATTAGAGGTTGAAAAAATATATGTATTTTTACATGGATATTTTAATAAAATAATAATGTATGTATTTTTTTATATAGTACCACATGACCATGATAGTAGGGTTTAAAGTGTATTACAAGTAAGTAGTATTTTAAGTAAATTGATATAATTCTTATTTATGTGGATAATTGGTTAATTATTGATTAATGGGGGATTAGAAAATTAATTAAGGAATAAATTATTACATTGTTGGATAAGATTTACCATTCCAAAATGTGGCAGTAGTATAAGAGTCTTTAAGTGACTCTTAGATCATATTTCTAGGTGTCACTTTTAAAGGAATTTTTGGCTAAGCCAAACAAAAGCTCTAAATCCACTAAGTATAGGAAAAAGGCAAAAATACTCAACAAAAAAAAACCCCAACACAAAGATTCCTCGTTAGTGAGCTAGGGAGTTTGTCCCATTATTGTATACTTGTTATTACCCACTAAGTTTATCCAAATGTAATGATCCGACGACCGTTTTGAGCTTTTACACTTCACTCGCCAGTTCTCGAGTATGAATAGCCCCGTGTGATGTATTATGACTTAAGTAAATCGTCGGTTTTGGTTTTCAGGGTAATCAGAATGAATTTGGAAGAGCAGTTCTCAATTTGAAGCTTAAAATTTGAAAGGTTTGACCAAGTTTTGACTTGTTGGTATATGATATCAGATTGGAAATTTTATGATTTGATTAGCTCCGTTAGGTGATTTGGGACTTAGGAGCGTGATCAGAATGTATTTTGGAGGTTCCTGGAAGGTTTAGGCTTGAAGTGGCGAAATTAGAATTTTGGCATTTTCCGGTTGATAAGTGATATTTTGATATAGAGGTCAGAATGGAATTCCGGAAGTTGCAATAGGTTCATTGTGTCAAATGTGACGTGTGTGCAAAATTTTAGGCCATGAGGACGAGGTTTGGTAGACTTTTTGATCAAAAGCGGGATTCGGAAGATTCTTGGAAGCTTAGGCTTGAATCCGATGTTATTTGGTTGATTTGATGTTGTTTGAGGTGTTTTGAAGATTGGCATAAGCTTGGATAGTGGTATATAACTAGTTTGTACTTTTTGTTGAGATCCTAGGGGCCTCGGGGTGATTTCGGGTGGTTAACGGGTGATTTTGAGTTGGGTTTGGCAGCTAAAGTTTTCTGTTGCTGTCATAACTGCACCTGCCGCTAGGGGACCGCAGGTGCGGACTTGTAGAAGCGGATTTTGGAGTCGCAGAAGCGGCTAGGGGAGAGGCATGTTGGGACTGCAGAAGCGAGGTCCTCGTCGCACCTGCGATTGCGCAGGTACATATTTCTTTGCGCAGATGCGACCTTGGAGTTTAAAGTGAATCTTGTAGGTGCGGGTCCACAGGTGAGACCATTTAACTGCAGGTGCAGTTTTGCTGGATTAGAAACTATAAATTTCACCCTTCGCGATTTTTGGCCATTTTTCTCAATATTTCATTCGGGAAGAGGCTTTTGGGAGCAATTTCAAGGGAGACTTTCAGAGGGATTCATTGAGGTAAGGTCCTTGGTCCTTAAGCTTGTTATTACGGTGATTTTTATCATTGTTAGCATTAAAATTTAAGGGAAAATCAGTGGTGAATTGGGGGTTAGGGCTTGGTTAGTTGGTACTTTTTGTATGAATGACCTCGTGGCGGAATAAGGATTATATTGAAGTGATTTTGTCGGATTCCGAGACGCGGGCCCAGGGGTCGGGTTTTGACCAATTCCGGGTCTCTGTTCCCTTAGCATATTTTGATGGTTATGTACTAATTTTGGTTAGATTTGGAGCACCCGGAGGCTGATTCGAGAGGGAAAGGCATCGCAGGCTAGAGTTTGGACCGAATAGAGGTAAGTAGTGATTGTAAATATTTGTCCTGAGGGTATGTGTTAGTTTGTATGAGTCCACCAAACAGTAGAGTACCTGGTCCTCTATGAGGTTATGCTGAGAATACTAGTAAAACTGTAAGTAAGTGAGACATAGGATTTTTACGTGGAAAAATCCCAACTCAAGGGGACAAAAACCACGACCTACACCTTGTGGGCTTTCAACTTGTCTAACTTGTAAACACCTATTACAAGCCACTTTGTAATAAATCTATTACTAAAGATTCAACTCAGCTAATTGTGGCACTCTCACCACAAGCCACTTTGTCACTCTCGAGTGACAAAAACTTTAACTTATGACTAAACCTAGTCACAACATAAACTCAGAGAGTTTACGGATTTTACAAGAGGATTCCTAATCAACACTTCTAATTAAGCAGTTTAGGAGATACAATAAGAATATTCACAAAGTTACAACTCAACTAAGGACAACAACATACTAACTTTAGGAACTGGTCCGTTGTAGTGTTTAACTTTGTTCTTCATGCTCGTGGGGATTGATTTCTCTGTTCAAAAGGCTTGAATCGGAAACTGAAACATTCAAGTGATGTTTCAATATAAACTCATTATTGGTACACCTTAATCACATCACTTGAAATGATGTGAGCACTTTAGTTGGTCAAGGAATGAGTGGGCACTGGAAACAGTGCAGTGCGGCAAAAACAGTGCTGGCGGTCACTTTGTTTCCAAATGTGTCCAACTAACTTTGTACTGCTATAAATGAACCACAATGGTATCAGGTCTTTGTTTAGTTTTCTAGCTCCTGAAGCTATAACAGTTCACATTTAGCTGGAATCCGTTAAACATGCAGTATAGCCCAAGTGGGTCAGGTTCCCTATCTTGGTCTTAACAGTAAGTTTGTTAGATCATCAAAACATAAGGCAAAGACATTTAAAACCTACCAATTTTCCCCTTTTTGATGATGACAAACTTAACATCGATAAAGTGGATTTAGAGCAGTGAGAACCAGATTAAGTAACAAGAGAACACAAGTTTCACAATTAGTTCCCCTTGTTCCCCATGACATTATGCCTTCCTTATTTATCATTTTTAACTACTACACTTGTTTATTATTATTCTCCCTTTTGGCATTATTAAAAAGGCAAAAATAGATAAACAACAGAAAGAAGTCTAGTCGAGCTAACTCATGCTACACATGTGCACACAACATGATAGAGAAGAGAAAAATAGAATTTAAGCAATGAGATATTAAAAGAGGATAGATTTGATATTGATAAAAAATTTATATGCCTTTGCAACATTGGACTGTTAAGACGGGAGCAACACTGTTTCATCCCAACCACATCAAAAAAAGAAAACAAAACATCTGCCAAACAAGAAAAAACTTTAAAAACTATTTCCAGAAATTGGTCACTGAAGGGGTACTTAGAGAGAACTCGAAGTAGAGGGCTTGGAAGTGCAGCAAGTATTTGGAGAACAAGGTCTATTCGGGCATTAGCCGACTTTTGCTAATTGAGAAGTTCTGCTTTCAGGTTCTCTATTTGCGCACTGAGATCGGTATTCTCTTTTTTCAAACGAGCTACCTCATCATTTGATGTCGGAACCCCTTGTGCTTGCTGACCTTCCAGGATAGCATTCTTGGCCTTCAACCGACGAATCTCCTCTACTACACTGTTCTAAGAATTAATAAGTTGTGAGATTGTTGATGTACTTCCTACTCCCCCATTCTTTTCTATGCACTCGCATTCTTCCAATGTTGTCTGTGAGAAAGTCTGCTTCTTAGTCCCCACCTTCCTTGTCCCCAGTGGCATCTCAAATAATTTAAACACTCGCGTAAGCAAGAACCCGTAGGGAAGGCCATGATTACCATCTTTGAAGGTGGCGACCTTTTGCATGTGTTCAATCATAATAGCATGCAAACTCATAGGAGTAAAGCTATCCAGTTGCTCCATCAAGATCAGGTCAGACTTAGAAGTCACTGACCTCCTCTCAGCTCGAGGCAATAGAACTTTGTTTACCAATTCGAACAATAGCTGATAGACAGGGAGTAATGTTTTTTATGGATCTAGTCCCCCTTCTGGTTTGCATTGTATTTTACCACAGCATTTCTGAAGTTAAACTGACACACATCCTTTACACTGGACACACCGGCTGTTGGAACTTTAAGAATCTATCCAAGATACTTTACATCGAACACGATATCCACTTCATTCACCAAAGCACAGATGTGGTCTGTCTCAATGGGAAAGAGGCTAGCAAAAAGCTTTGTACCTCATCCTCATATGCCTTAGGTGCATCTATTTGGAATATGAGCCCATCATTGAAACTCGACCATTTCAAGAATTTGTCGCATACCAGCCATCTCAGAAATTGCTGGGTCAAAAGTATGACCCAACAGGACTTTTTGGTGTCTCAGGCGTTCTGAGCCAAAGTTTACTTCACTCCTTATCCTCTTCATAGAACCAGGTTCATGAATAATTTCAGACTTTCGTTTGCCAGATTTCCCACCACTAGATTTCTCCCTTCCCTTGGATTTGATTAACACATCCTCGTCAGACATCGAGAACCCACTCACAACATCCTTTATCTTGGAGCTAGAGGTTGAAACCTTCTCTATTGAAGCAAGTTGCTTCTTTTTCTGAGACCGTCTAACCAATGAACCAGGTTCATCTAGTGTTTCCTCTTCCACCTCTACCACAAGGATCGCCTTATCACGTACGGACACCCTATCTTTCACCAGCTTCCTCCTTTGCTTCTTACTACCCTTTTTTCTATTTTGAAGGGCAGAGTCATAGGCCATTTTAGCTTGCAAACTAGTAGTGTGTCATTTGGTGGAAGACTCAGGGGTGGACACCACCCTTTGCTTTACTATGAAGAATCAAGAGCTAGGTTGTCTAAATCCTCCTTATCACTGGACCTCATCTGAGGTGCATGTATTTCCAAGGGCACAGTATCGAATGAAGGAGCAGAACTATCCTAGGAATGAGTACCCTAACCTAGGTCCTCCGTAGAGGGGTCAGGTTCCTCATATGATGGCCCAGTAGTATCTGCTAGTGCATCACCTTCAACAGTTACAATGGCCCCTTCGTCCCTCCATACCTTGTACCTTATTTTTCTGGGAGATGATATCATGCAGTACGCCATCAGCAGATACCACAAAGACAGTTACAACATTTTCTTCCTCAATCGTTACTACTGCCACCACGGAATCGGTAGCAACAACGGCTGAACCCTCTGTGACCTCAGGGTTTTGACCTTGTTCACCACTTGGTCATTGATTAGTGGGAACCTCAAAGGGTGGAGATAACGGATCAAGAATTTAAGGGGTATTTGAAATAGAGAGAGAAGGGTAATTTGGGTGAGTTGTGACTTAGCGGGAAGGGTATGAGTGGTTAAAGAGGGCTCAGTAGGGGTGGAGGACTCCATAGGTCTTTCAGTTATAGGTATGACTGAGGCAGTGAGGTCGGAGTTTGTATTAGCCATTGGAAAGATGGAGCGAAAGTGCTTTAGGAAGTTCGAATAGAAGACTTATGGATTGTGGAGAACAAAAAGAGGGGTTTTATTAAGAATGGATAATTATGGAGAGAGAGTGATAGGCACCGGTTCTGAAACAACGATTGGGCGTGGAGAAGTGCAACGTTTCAGAGGGAGATGGAACGATTTGAAGTAAAGAGACGTGACAGCAGGATCTGAAAAGTTAGATGACATGGCAGTTGTGTTTTGTATCTTTTTAAGATGTGTATTAAAGAATGCACAGAACTACTAACCTTTGGTACTTGAACCAGGTTCTTGACCTGTTATTTGAAAATATTAATCCTTGTTTATCATCTATGCACTGCATCTAGCTTCTATACTCATCATGCGTGTTTACTTGCAATGTTATTAAAGTGAGTTAGACAGGGCCAGAAAACACTTTTAGCCAATTTATCTTGAAGATGTTTTTCATATCCAAATAAAGAGGAATCATGTTCTCAATTGAGCTTTAAAAGACCCAACTTCACTCTGTTTCTTTCAAAATATTCCCTACTTAGTATCATGACCCTAAACCCAGACCCGGTCGTGATGGAGTCTCTCATGAAGATAAGGCCAACCAACACAAACCCCCAATTAAATTAACAAATAACAATTCATAATTAAGTCATTAGAAATGATAAATCTTATAATAAAGTGAAATATATCAACTACGGAAAACCTAACACAGCCCGACATCGGAGTGTCACCAGTCATGAGCATATAACATAGTCTGAGAGTATGGAAGAGTTTATACAATCTATTACATAACTAGGACAAGGGAAATAGAATAGAAAGGGGAAACACTGGGCTGCGAATGCCGAGCAGCTACCTAGTGGACTCCGAATAGCCTGTTGAGAAATCAACCCTCACTGGCGAGACCTGAAGCTCCTATATCTACACACAAGGTGCAGGGAGTAAAGTGAGTACTCCAACTCAGTGAGTAATAATAATAAATAAAGACTGAGCGATAAGAAATCAAGTAAAAACACAACAACATGCTATAAAGAAGCAGAGTAAAACCGAATAAACACAATAAAACAATGAAATCTTATAAAACACCTCTGTTCAGAATAAGCTTCTTTAAAACACCTTTTCAGCAGTTAAACAAGTAAATGAAAAGCAACTAGAAAAGATAAACAAATAAAATCCGCCCCTCGGGCACAATGTCTATAGAATCAGCCCCTCGGGCAATAACATGAAACAACACTAGCCCCTCAGGCCATATCTCATATCACAATGGGTACCCGCGCTCACTAGGGGTGTACAGACTCCGGGAGGGGCCCCTTACAGCCCAATATCAAGTATCAATAAGCTCTCGACCTTATATTAAGTAACCTTGTGGCGTACAACTCAGGCCCTCGGCCTCATAATCATAATCAGTACAACATTATTGTGGCGTGCAGCCCGATCCCATAAAAATCCTCACAACACAGGCCCTCGGCCCTACTCAGTCAAAAATCTCTAAAAACCACTCGGAACAATAAAATATGATGCTCAGCCAAAAATATCATTTAAAGTGTTAAAAATAGAGTAAACATGGCTGAGTTATGAAAACGGTATAATATAGCTTGACTGAGTATAGATATAAAAATCAAAACAGTGAGACAATAGCAGTAAAAGTCCCCTAAGAGTCTAAATAGTTGGCACAAGGCCCAAATATGGCATTCAGCCCAAAACATGATGATAGCAAACATTTTTCAATCAAATATGCGGTAAAACAGCCATTTGGGATGGACAAAGTCACAATCCCCAACAGTGCACGACCCACACGCTCGTCATCTAGCGTGTGCGTCCCCTCAATATAGCACAATAATGTGAAATCTGGGGTTTCATACCCTCAGAACAACATTTACAATCATTACTCACTTCAATCCGGTCCAAACTGTAGCCCACGATGCCCTTGCCTCTCGAATCGGCCTTCGAATGCTCCAAATCTAACCAAAATCAATGCAAAACCATCAAAATATGCTAAGGGAATAAGGCTCACTCGAAAGAAATCAAATTACAACACAAATCCCGAAATTGGCCAAACCCGAACCCCGGGCCCACGCCTCGGATTCCGATAAAAAATACATTAATAGACTCCTTATCACTCCCCGAGCTCATTCATATCAAAATCACTAAAATCCAACCACAAATGATCCCTGAAATCCCAAATTTTAGGTCTCCAATTACAAGCCCTAGTTCTTCAATATTAGGCTTAAATTCCATGATTAATTAGCTATAAAACACATTAGTATTGAGTATAAAGTCCATAAATTTTACTTCCAAGTGTTCCCCGTTGATTCCCTCTTCAATCCTCTTTAAAAAGCTTCAAAATCGTCCAAAAATGGAGGAACTTAGGCTAAAATCGCGGAAATGAGCTTTTAAAACATGCCAACCTATCCCATAACATGATTCAAACTTGGTCCAACCTTCGGAATGCTCAAAAAAACATCAGAACACCAAATTCGCAACGGATTCAAGCCTAAAAATTCCAAAATCTTGTAAATTCCGCTTTCAATCAAAAGGTCTATCAAACCACGTCCGAATGACCTGAAATTTTGCACAAACATCCCAAATGACACGACGGACCTACTGCAACTCCCAAAATTCCATTCTGGCCCCTATATCAAAATCTCACCTATCAAACAGAAAATGCCAAAATTCCAATTTCGCCAGTTAAAGCCTAAATCTACTCTGGACCTCCAAAACATATTCTAATCATGCTCCTAAGTCCCAATCACCTCGCGAAGCTATCCGATCCATTGGAACTCACATCTGGGTCCTTTAACACATAAGTCAACATCCGATTGACTTTTCCAACTTAAGCTTACTCAAAAGAGACTAAGTGCCTCAAACCTTACCAAAACCTCTCCGAACCCGAGCCAGCCAACCCGGTAATACAAAATACAGCTAAACAAGGCAATAAGAAGCAGAAATGGGGGAAATAGAGTGGTACTCATGAAACAACCGGCCGGGTCGTTACACTTAGTACCTTGGTAAAGATGACTACAATTTGATCGTCTGTTCTACGGAACTTCATACATATTAACCCTTTCTCCATACTGTCCCTAAAAAAGTGATGCCTCACATTAATATTCTTGGTCCTTTTGTGTTTAACTTTATTCTTGGCCATGTTGAGTGCACTTTTGTTATCACATAGAAGGGACACACTCTCAGTGAGTACCCCAAAGTCCTCCAGTTGCTGCTTTTGTCCACAAAAGTTGTGCACAACATGATGTTGCGCCTACATATTCTGCTCCAGCTACTGAAAGAGCCACTGAGTTTTGCTTTCTTGTGCCCCAAGAGATGAGACATGAACCTAGGAAGTGAGCCATTCCAGAAGTGCTTTTCTTGTCCATAAGATATTCTGCATAGTCTGCATCAGCATATCCAATAAGCTTAAAGCTGTCACCTGAGGGATAATAAAGGACCAGGTCCTGTGTTCCTTTAAGATATCTCAAAGTTCTCTTGGTTGCCTTCAAGTGAAATTCCTTGGGATTTGATTTAAATCTCGCACATAACCCACACTGAAGACAATATCAGGTTTACTTGTAGTAAGATAGATACGAGACCCAATAATGCCTCTGTACATGGTTTGATTCACAGGAGACCCAGCTTCATCCATGTCCAGTCGAGTGGCCGTAGCAATGAGATTGTCTATCACATTTGATGCTTCCATGTCAAACCACTTCAAGAGCTCCCTGATGTATTTTTTCTAACAAATGAATGTACCTTTTGGGGACTGTTTTACTTGAAGACCCAAGAAGAAGTTCAGTTCCCCCATCATACTCATTTCAAACTCACTTCCCATGAGTTTTGCAAATTCCTCACACAGAGAATCAGTTGTGGCCCCAAGAATGATATCATCAACATAAACTTGAACAATGAGCAGGTTCCTTCCCCGTTTCTTTAGAAATAGGGTGTTGTCAATTTTTCCTTTTTTAAAGCCATTTTCCAAGAGGAATTTTGACGGCCTTTCATACCAAGCTCGAGGAGCTTGCTTCAACCTATACAATGCTTTGTCCAGTTTAAACACATATTCATGGTGTTCATGACATTCAAACCCTGGAGGTTGCTTCACATAGACTTTTTCCTTAAGAAGTCCATTTAGAAATGTACTTTTGACATCCATTTGGAACAAGGTGAATTCCATATGAGATGCAAAAGCGATTAGAATTCTAATAGCTTCCATGAGAGTGACCAGAACAAACATTTCATCGTAGTCAATCCCTTCCTCCTAATTGTATCCTTGAACCATTAGCCTGGCCTTGTTCCTTGTGGTATTTCCATGTTCATCAAGCTTGTTCATGAACACCCACCTGGTTCCTATAATGGTTCGATTTGAGGGCCTGGGTACCAGGTCCCAGACATTATTCCTTTCAAACTGATGTAACTCATCTTGTATGGCTGTAATCCAATATGCATCTTTCAAGGCTTCCTTGATATTCTTGGTCTCTATTTGGGAGAGAAAGGCTGAGAAGGCAAGTGAATTTCTGGCTTTTGACCTGGTTTGCACTCCGGAATCTAGAGGAGTAATTATGTTGTCAAGAGGATGAGAGCTTTTATGTCCCCAGTTAGATGTCTGAGATTCATTTAGAGAGAATGTGGGTACATTTGACTGGTTTTCCTTTGTTCTCTTAGGTTCTAGTGGAGTACCCTAAACTACATCAACTACTCTTTCTTCAACTTCAGTGACTGTAATTGAAGTATCTGGTTCCATTGAAGATGATGTAGTGTTGTCTTCACTCAGGTCTTTTACTTGGCTCATCATGTCTGCCTTTCTATTTGTCATGTCAATGACTCCACCAGGAACTAGTAAGGGTTCTCCATCTTAATCTTCTTCAACACTCTTCTCACTGGATGAATAAGACTCATCAAAAATAACATGAACACTTTCCTCAACACATTGAGTCCGCTTATTATATATCTTGTACGTTTTGCTTTGAGAAGAGTAGCTTAGAAATATTCCTTCATCACTCTTAGCATCGAATTTACCAAGCTGATCCTTTCCATTATTGAGAACATAACATTTTCACCCAAATGTTCTTAGGTGACTTAACTTGGGTTTCCTTCCATTCAGCAACTGATATGGGATTTTGTTTAGGAGGGATCTGATCATGCACCTGTTCACCAAGTAGCAGGAAGTGTTGACTGCTTCAGCCTAGAAGTTCTTTGCAATTCCACTGTCGATTAACATTGTTCTTTCCATCTCTGCCAGAGTTCTGTTCTTCCTTTCCACTACTCCATTTTGCTGGGGAGTTCTGGGAGCTGAGAAGTTGTGGGTAATGCCATTTTCATTGCAGAACTCATCAAATTTAGCATTGTCAAATTTTGTTCCATGATCTGACCTAATGCATGCGACTCTAGACTCCATCTTCACCTGGATTTTCTTCACGAAGGCCACAAATACTTCAAAGGTTTCATCTTTAGTTCTAAGAAATAGAGTCTATGTGAATTTGGAGTAGTCATCTACTATCACAAAGATGTATCTTTATCCTTCTCTTCTTTGCACTCTCATAGGACCACAGATGTCCATATGCAAAAGCTCTAGTGGCTTTGAAGTACTTCACATGTTTTCACTTAGCACAAGCATCACAATTTTTTTTCACCTTAAATTTTGACATGGGCAGACCATGGACCGGGTCCTTCTAAATTAGTTTGTTCAGAAGAGAAAAGCTTGTGTGCCCCAGTTTTCTATGCCACAGTTCAGCATCATCATCAACAGCTTTCAAACAACTCAAATCACCACTTTGTAAGGCCTCAAAATCATCAACATAGGTGTTCTTGTATCTCTTGGCCACAAGTACCACTTCACCAGTTACCAGATCAGTAACTGTACATATCTTGGACAAGAATTCCACCTTGTTTCCCTTATCGCAGATTTGAGAGATGCTTAAAAGACTGTACTTAAGGCCATTGACATAGTACACATTTTCAATAGAATGAGTGAGTGACTTCCCGACTTTTTCAACTCCAAGAATTTATCCCTTTACCCATTGCCAAAGGATACACTCCCTTCCTGCAGGGCTTTTAGTGAAAAAAGTCCATGGTTTTCCCAGTCATGTGCTTTGAACACCCACTATCCGTGAACTATTGTTGATTGCTTCCTTTCATTGTTCCCTGCACAAGAAGGTCAGGAGTTAGTTTTAGGAACCCAAGAAAGTTTGGGTCCCTTGTAGCAGGCAAGAGGATGAATAAGAGCTCTCTTAGTCCATGCGAGTAATGTGCATTTTTTGTGAGTGGAACCTAGTCCCTCTTTTGTAGTCACCTTTTTAGCAAACACTTTGTTTTTCTGAACAGATTGAACCCTGTCTTGGCAATTTTATTTGACATGCCCATTGTTCCACAGTGGGTACAGAGCCAGTTATAAGAAATAGTGACGTACTTGCTGTGAGGGTTGTAAGGAGTTCTCTCTTTGGAACTCTATTCCCTGCCTGTTTCCACCATTATTAGTGTATATGGCAGTGATAGCTTCTGAAGACCATGTCCACTTTAGGAATTCTTCAAGATCATTTTTTACTCTTTCCAAATCAGTTTGGAGGTTCTTGTTTTTCTCAATTTTAGCACACATCCTAGTTCTCACAACTTTCAACTCATTTTCAAGTCTATTGTGTTCCACACTAGCTATCTCTTTTCCTTTTCCAGAATTTCCAGGTTTTGACTTGGTCCATGGTCTCTCTATTGTTTTACTTAGGTCTGAAATTACTTCCAAGAAATCATTTCTATCTTTTTTGAATTTTTCAATGGTTTCCTTATAGTCAATAACTACAGCCACTAAGTCATCTCTAGTTTGTTCACCTTCTCTTAGTTCTATGGTCAAGGAATCCCTATCCTCCACAAGACTATGATAGGAATCATCAATACACTAGCTAAAGACATGAGTTTCTTAGGAGAGTAGGATTTCAGATTTCTGTGAACATCCCTAAAATTTACCTCCTTGTTGTCATCGTCTTCATCATTATCTGATTGAGCCATCAAAGCAAAGGTTGAGTCATATTCATTTTGCTCGCCTTCAACTGCCATCATGGAGCTATCACCAGCATCAGTTTCATCTTTAGACTCACCAGAGGAATCTCCCCATGTTGCAAGAGATTGTTTCATCACATTATCAGCATATCTTTTTCTTTTGAAGTCCTTGAAAGGAACCGAGTTCCTCTTAGCTACTTTTTCAGTATTATTCTTGGAGAATTCTTGCTTCAAGAGAGGACAGTATTTGATGAAGTGTCCAGGCTTTCCACACTTATGATAGAGATCATAGTTTTTTGGTTTGCTAGAGCTGCCCCTTTTTAGCATTTCTCTATTTCTTCTGACCATCTTCTGAAACCTTTTGGTTAAGTAAGCCATTTCAACGTCTTCATCACTTGAATCATTGCTATCAGCTTTGAGTGCGAGGTTCTTTTATTTCTTTGGCTCTCTTCTTTCACTGTCTATCTTCCTCTTCATCTAGTAGGTCTTCAGATTTCCAATAAGCTCATATGTGGTCAGCTCCTACAAGTCCTTTGATTCAACAATTACATTCACTTTGTTTTCCCATGGTCTAGGCAGAATACTGAGGATTTTCCTCATTAGCTTGTTTTTAGGAATGGTTTCGCCAAGTGAATGTAACTCATTTATGATGGAAGTGAATCTTGTGTGCATATCTTGAATAGATTCATAGTCCTTCATCCTGAAGAGTTCATACTCTATAGTGAGTATATCGATCTTAGACTGTTTTACTTGGGTAGTTTCCTCATGAGCTATTTGCAAAGCTTCCCATATCTCTTTAGTAGTGTCGCAAGCAGAAATTCTATAATATTCTTCAGGTTCTATTCCACATACCAGAATCTTCTTGGCACAAAAATTCTTCTCCACAACTTTCATGTCTGCGCCAGTGTATTCTTTACTAGTTTTTAACATTGAAAATGGGAGTTCTTCCAGTACCTTTGTTGGAACATAAGGACCATCACATATGATATCTCATAACTCAAAATCCTCAGCCATGATAAATTCATGCATTCTTGTTTTCCACCACCTATAGTATTGTCCATTGAACCTAGGTGGTCAGTACGTAGATTGACCTTCTTCAAAATTTGGTGGAGCAGCCATAAGGATCCTTCCTAGGTGTTAGTCTAATAGGAGGAACCTGCTCTGATACCAATTGTTAGTTTGTATGAGTCCACCAAATAGTAGAATACCTGGTCCTCTACGAGGTTATGCTGAGAATACTAGTAAAACTATAAGTAAGTGAAAAGAAAGATTTTTACGTGGAAAAATCCCAACTCAAGTGGAAAAAACCACGACCTGCACCTTGTAGACTTTCAACATCACTAACTTATAAAAACCTATTACAAGCTACTTTGTAATATCTCTATTACAAAGGATTCAACTCAACTAACTTATGGCACTCTTACCACAAGCCACTTTGTTACTCTCTAGTTAGAAAGACTTTGACTAAATTATGATACTCTCACCACAAGCCACTTTGTCACTCTCTAGTGACAAAGACTTTAATTATGACTAAACCTAGTCACAAAATAAACTCAGAGAATTTACGGATTTTACAAGAGGATTCCTAATCAACGCTTTTAACTAAGCAGTTTAGGAGATACAATAAGAACATTCACAAAGTTACAACTCAATGACAACAACATACTAACTTTAGGAACTGGTCCGTAGTAGCATTTAACTTTGTTCTTCAAGCTCGTGAGAATTGATTTATCTGTTTTTGCAAAAGGCTTGAATCCGAAACTAAAACATTCAAGTGATGTTTCAATATAAACTCATTGTTGGTACACCTTTATCACATCATTTGAAATGATGCGAGAAATTTAGTTGGTCAAGGAATGAGTGGGCACTGGAAATAGTGCAGTGCAGTAGAAACAGTGCAGGCGGTCACTTCATTTCCAACTGTGTCTAACTGACTTTGTACTGCTATGAAGGAACCACAAGGGTATCAGGTCCTTGTTTGGTTTCCTAGCTCCTGAATATGTAGCAGTTCACGTTTAGCTGGAATCCGTTAAACTTGGAGTATAGTCCAAGTGGGTCAAGTTCCCTATCTGGTTCTTTACAATAAGTTTGTTAGAACATCAAAACATAAGGCAAGGACATTTAAAACCTATTAATTGTCACGCCCATGAAATCCCAAATTTCATATCATTGTGTTACTTTGAGGTGGCGCACACATTAGATGACGAGTGTGGGGTCGTGCACCAATGGGGATTGTGACTTAGTCCGTCCCGTAAGACTATTAAGTCGCATATTTGATTGAAAACTGTTTGATATCATTGTGTTTTGAAAATTATTATCATTTTTTGGGCGGAATGCCATATTTGGGCCTCGTGCCAACTATTTTGGACCCTTAGGGGATTTTTACTACTATTCCTCACTGTTTTGACTTCATATTTGTACTCGGTTATGCTGTATTCTACTATTTTCATAAATCAGCCATATTTACTCTGTTTTGATATTTTAAATGATATTTTGGGTTGAGCATCATGTTTTACTGTTGCCCGAGTGGCATGAGAGATTTCTGACTAAGTGAGGTCGAGGGTCTGTGTAGTGAGAATATTATGGGATCAGGCTGCGCGTCGCAGCAGTGTGATACTGATTTATGATTATTAGGCCGATGGACTGATTTGTAACGCCACGAGGTGGGTTGATATGAGGCCGAGAGCCTGTTTGATTATGCCATGAGATGGCTTGTTATTGTGCTTGGGCCATAAGGGGTCCCTCCCAGAGTCTGTACACCCCCAGTGAGTGCGGTTACCCAGTGTGAGTGATATGATGTAGCTCGAGGGGTTGTTGTTCTTTCATATTATTTCCCGAGGGGTTGTTCTTGATCCATATCTTGCCTGAGGGGCGGTTCTTGATTTATGTTATGCCCGAGGGGCTGATTACGAGTGATTGTGAGGTAGCTCTAGGGGCTGGTTCTGTTGATATTATGCCCGTGGGGCGATTTATCGTACATATTTTGCCCGAGGGGTTGTTTACATTTCTATCATGTTTACTCATTGTTTTATCACTCGTTTGAAACTGTTGAAAATTGTTTTAAAAAGTTTAACCGAAACTGAGCATGATTTACGAAGTAAATAATTTCTGTACTGTGTTGGGATTATCCTGCGTTTGTTGTAGCGTTTTGACGTCGTTTACGTGTTTTCTTACTGCTTTTCTTACTTACTGAGTTGGCATACTCACATTACTCCCTGTACCGTGTGTACAGATTTAGGTATTTCTGAACCTGGTAGCGGGTGTTGGTTGCTCAGTGGCAGAGTCATTGGAGTTAGCAAGGTAGTTGATCGACGTTTGCAGCACTGCTTTTCTCCCTCTTGTCTTCCTTAGGCTGTATTTAGTACATTTTTTTGACTCTTCGTTGTATTCTGACCTTAGTAGATGCTCGTGACTTGTGAAACCCCGATGTCGGGCTTGTGTATTTATTCCGTACTGTTCATTTAGACTTACATTATGAGATATTTAATTAATTAATGGCTTAGAAATAATTTTTTTTTGTTGATAAATGATTAATTCGGGAGTTGAGTCGGCTGTCCTAGTTTCACGATAGGCGCCATCACAACCGGGTCGGTTTTAGGTTCGTGACACCAACTCACTTAATTGGCACCCATAGTCAACCCTTGCTTATAGGTGTTACTTGTTCTGCTCCTTAAGTAGTTATATGACATACGTTTTAGTCACCCCGTTATTGCAAATTAGAAGTAACAGTTTAAGGAAAGAGAGAAATTCATATGAGTGTTACTTTGGAAGCCAGGGTGTGTGTACCTTCATAATGACTCTTAATTTTCTCATTAATTTGGTTTTTCAGCAGTAGCTTTTGTTAGTAAGACATCGACATGGTTGTATGGCGTGCTAGTTCCAGTGTATACATCATACGATGAGTTTGCATTAAAATAAATAAATGGGCATACGAGAGAATGAAAAAGATTTGCTCTGAAAATAGTATCCCATGTATGTTAAGGTCATCCCTTCTTTATTTTTGGCATGATCTATACGATACAAGCGAAATGAGGAAATGCACAACTTTCATAAATTACTCTATTCGTAGAAATGCTAGATACATGTATATTCTTATTCCCTCATGTGTCATAGTATTCTATCATCTGTTTTTGGATTTTAGAAAATACGTAAGTTGATAAAGTTTATATCATGATATTACGTGTTCTCTGAATAGATTTATCTGAAGCTTAGTAGGTCCAAGAGAAAAAAAAAACAAAATGCATGCATAATTATCAGCAAAAAGGGGGAAAAAGCCGTAATTACCGGAGTCCCGAAAAAGAATGTTACTACATATTAGGGACATGAAGTAAAGGACACTGGCTCGAGAATTGAAAACACATTTCAATAAGCACCATATGAAGTTAGACCAGCCCAAATTAATGTGGTAAGGAGAAAGAGAACATTGCAACTGATTGTGAAAAGGCTAATTAAGTAATGTAAGGGGGTACGAAGGACTATCTTTTGTTTTTGTTTGGTCTTTTGGTCTGTTCAAATACCACTTAGGTGTTTGTGTACAGATATTATGTTGGTTTTTTTTTATAAAGTAAGTGATTTAGTAGAAGGCATCAAGATAACACAAGAAGGTTTTATGTGGATGTTTATTTGGGAGTCCGGAACCAAAATGTGGTTCTTTTGAACTCAAACTACACAAATAGGTAGTAAAAAAAATTACATTTTTATATATAACGTCATAATACCTGACGCTATACAGTAACAGTAACAGCACCGTTAATGTATAGCGCCAGGTATTGTGGCGCTATATTGTAAAATCTGACACGCCCAGGTATAGCGCCACGATACCAGACGCTATACATACATCATTAATGTATAGTGCCAGGTATAGTGGCTCTATACATGCATATTTTATATCCCCTCCGTCTTCCATGTCGATTCATCCACTATTATTTTAACTCCCCTCTCTTCTTGGTCCCCCACCCCAGACCCGTTTCTGCCATTTTTTTTTAAATTTTTTTTTTGGTCCCCCCGACACATAAAATCGAAGAACGTAGGTCCCACATTCGAGTAGAGCTTCGTGTTATTGTTGATTCACACTTCCGGAGTCATAATTTCAATCTTTTTGCTTTCCGAAAATTCTAAATCGAGGTATTTTGATTTATTTTAAGTTGAAACATTTATAATAATGCATATTATTTGATTTGTATGTGTTCTATTTCGGTTTGTGTTTTTTTTTCGAAACTAGTATGTTAAATTTATCCGGATTTAAAATTAGTGTTTTCTAAAAAAGTATAAATTAGTAAAATAAATTTGTCTGTTAATATCCTGATTTATATATATGTGTTTCATGCCGTTTTGTATTTTATTTGCAATTAAATTTATTTGTTGTTTATGGTTAGTTTAGATTATTTTTTAGCGTAGTAAAATCTAGACCTTTTTAGCGTAGTAAAACGTAGACCCTTATAGCGTAGTAAAATTTAGAGCCTTGTAGCGTAGTAATGTGTAGTATTTTAGCTTAGAATTTCTTTTGTTTAAGTATCTTATACTGGTTGTTGAAAATGCAAACTTTGCACAATTAAGTTAATAATTGTATAAAAATCCATATATATATATATATATATATATATATATATATATATATAATTTGTACAATTAAGTTATTAAAACATATGAATTTAAATTATAATAAAAACACATAATTATATATATATATATATATATATATATATATATATATATATATATATATATATATAATTTGTACAATTAAGTTATTAAAACATATGAATTTAAATTATAATAAAAATACATAATTATTAATAATAGTTTGGTGTCACTGGTCCTCAAAATATCGAGCCCTGAAACCCATATAAATATATATATATATATATATATATATATATATATATATATATATATATATATATAATTTGTACAATTAAGTTATTAAAAAATATGAATTTACAGTTGACGACATGGACGCGACTATACATCCCGACCCTCGGACGTTGGATCTATTAGCTCTACAGCCCCAGGACGCTGAGATTTTATATGGCCTGTCCGCTGATGGCTTGCCAGTTTTACTGCCTGCGACCATGAGATACTATTCGTGGCAGACATATTGGGATATGCTGCACATGCTCACGGGTTTCATGCCGGAGGATGAGGCGGTAGCGTCTGGGTCCAGTCGTATACAGTTGGTCCCCATTAGATACCACCTAGTGCAGATCCACCATACTATCACCGATGAGTCAGCAAAGGTGGATGTACAGTGATATACGAGGCTGCTGTTGGTCCTTTTATTTGGGGGGGGGGGGTCTTGTTCCCGAACACTTCGGGGAACCTAGTGAGCCTCCGTTTTCTCCATCATATTACCCGGTTCGAGGATACAGCTTTGTATAGCTGGGTTGGTGTTGTCATCTCATATCTGTACAGGTAGATGTGCCGGGCTTGCATCGGCACACAAAGAGACGTTGGTGGCTTTCTGCCGCTTCTACAGGTGACAACATATTCAAATTATATGTCCATTAGTTACAATTCTACCTAGTTATAGTTAATATTATACTTTACGTCAACTTTGTATGTTAGGTTTGGGTCTAAGAGAGATTTCTGCAGTTTCAGCCACCTCTACCACAGCTACCGGCTAATGTAGAAATTCCGCAACTCCCTCTAGCCTGTAGGTGGGTTATGCGTCGTACTCTTGCACGAGAGTATGATGCCCATCATAATCTCCCCTTCTGCAGGGATGTGTTGGATCTGCCGGAGGACGCACAGGTGAATATCTAACTAAACTTACTTGTTATAGATTAACTTAGTGTTGTGCATACTGACGTTTGTGTTCTTATTTGATAGTTCATCTGGACATCGTACAGTGATGAGGTGATAGGTTCCCTGCCAGCGTATTGCATGTTCGGCCGACATATTTGGAGGGCTTCTGTCCCGCTCATATGCCTTGATATTGTCGAGCACCATGCCTCCGAGCGGGTATTTCGTCAGTTTGGACTGCCGCAACCTATACCGACTCCACCTGCATGGCATGCTTTACATTATGAGAGGGATGATCGGTCCAGGGTGGACGACACATTTATCACCATACGAAGTTGTTGAGATCACCCAAAACCCATTCCGGGGTTGTTTACCCAAAAGTCCAATTCCGGTCAAATTCTCACCGTTTACACTTCCAAATCTAGATTCCTTCTTCCAATTTGACTCTGAATCATCCGTTAATTGAATTCAACCATGCACGAAAGTTGATACTCATATTATGAAGTTGTTCCAGACCTTACGCCGCCGAACAGAGCTTAATTTCTCAAAATGACCACTGGGTCGTTACACCATCAAATCACCGGATAACCTCCTCGTGCAAATACCAATGGGTTATCCCACATCACCCCAATCCATATTATCCTGGCAACATAACCTAGATGAAGATCTTTTAACGTTAGCCACTCTTGTAAAGCATTCAAAAAATTTCAGATTATAAACACTACATTAACAACGAGATTTCTTCAACCAAAATCCAACGAGAAGCTTAACAACGTAAAATTTTTGTGGTTCTAAAGGAGTATGGTGCAACCTTTTCCAAGAATATCATACGGATTTTTCCCTACTCCAGGTATGTTAAGGCTATCAATTCTTTCTTTTGGCATGATCCATACGATACAAACGAAACGAGCATAAATGACTATATTCATAGAAATACTAGAGATTCCCATGTTCTTGATTCCCCATATGTCTAATTGTTCTATCATCTATTCATGAGTTTCAAAAAAATACGTAAGTTGAAAAAAGTTTACTTCATGATATTACTCAAAGGCATAATGGTCTTATGACATTCCAAGAGATTGTATTGACGTACTTCTCATGCATTACATTCATGTACATTGACCCATGACCTAATGGCGTTATATATGCATCTATATGTGTAATATATGTATATGGGATATGGGAAAAGGTTACGACGTTATATATGCACCACCACCTGATCAGCTGGTATACGTTGATGATTTGTCTATAGTGGCCGAGATGATATGATGGGATACCCTCAGAGGCTTGATGATGTTATGAGCACATATACCCATACATAGTATGACTTTTATACACATATGCATGACATTGTAAATATTAAAAGATTCATAAAGTCGTTCAGACTTACATCTCGAGTCTTTTACTCCATATTTCTCTCATGTCTATTATTTACTGATTTTCATTCCTTACATACTCGGTATATTATTTTTACCTACATCCCTTTTGCTTGGGCACGCTGCGTTTCATGCCCTTAGGTCCTGATAGACAGGTCAAGAGCCTTCCAAGTAGGCTATCAGCTCAGCGAAAGATGTTGGTGCGCTCCATTTGCTTCGGAGTTACTTGTTTGGTTAGTATGAATTTGACGTGTATTTGGTATGACAGGACTCTCTCCCGACCTTTATGAAAATCATGTATTCTTAGAGGCTAGTAGACAGATGTCATGTACGTAAAAGATTGTATGGGCTTATCGGCCTATGTTCAATGTACGAGTAGTTATTTTGGTCTTATAGGTCGTATGTCTTTTGTATGAGCTGATATCACATGTTGTATTCTACTTATCTCACGGCAGCCTTCCGACTTAGTTATCTATGATAGTATGACATGAAAAGATATGTTATGTTGGTACTCGGTTGAGTAGGGTATCGAGTGCCCATCGTGGCCCAACGGTTTGGGTCGTGACAAAAGTGGTATCAGAGCAGTTCTGTCCTAGGGAGTCTACAAGCTGTGTCTAGTAGAGTCTTGTTTATGGGTGTGTCGTGCACCACACTTATAAGCAGGAGTCTACAGGGCATTTGGGATTGTCACTCTTTCTTCCTACTCTAGATCGTGTGGTAGAGCTCAGTTGTAAGAACTCAATTTCCTAAACTCTATCTTATTCATAATACGACGATGCCTACATCCAGAAAGGCGCTTGGTAAGAGATATAGTTGTGAAAGATTTGGGTCAAAGGAACTCGATTTTTGCATCATGCTTATGATGATTAAACATAAGGTCTTCAGTAGATCATGTGTGTGTAAGCTCCTTGGTAAGGATCCCTAAGGCAAGAATACTTATCCACTCTTACGGTAAAAGAAATAACAGAATCAGAAGGTAGACACAAGTTTCAATAAGTAAAAGAAACAAGGTGAAGGGTACGAGGTACCTAGTTAATAAAGGTTATCATTATTTACCATTCAGGAAGGGAGATATAAGCATTTTGAGTAACTTGAACAGTGACAAATGTACGTACAATCGGCCACACCGATCTTAGTTATGTCCTATGAGAGCTAACATATATAGTTTAAGAGAAGGATAGGTTATCAGGATTCGACTGGGGTTAGAGTAACCCAAAATGGGGAATGGATTGGTAGAGTTAGTTGACATTTCTGAATGATAGTGCAAATGTGGTAATAGATCTCCGTGTGAGACACCTAGATGGTGCACTCTAAAATAGTACAGCTAGATATGAGTTCTATAAAGATAGGCACTAGAAGTCTGAAAAGGATAAATATTATCTTAGTATGACTCCCTTTCCTAGTAGAAAAATAAAGCTAGGCAACCCGAAGAGCTAGTGGATGGAGCAAATAGGAGCTAAAATCAAAAGAATATCTTGTTGAAGTTTTCAGAATAAAGTGATAGACATAAATATTAGTAGGAAATAAGAAAAAGAGCTAATGAAGCATTAAGAGTAAGATGTGATACATGGATGACAACGGTAGGTCAAAAAGATGGCAGTATTACAAAGACTATAGTCAAGTAAAGGAAAAAATGAGAGGTGACAGACCTTGAGACAACAAAAGAGTGTAGGCCAAAAAGTCATATCCTTACTTCAAGAAATAAGTCCGTGACTCCAACGCAACTACCGGAAGGAAAAGTTAGACCCAAGAATAATAGAAATCAGTATGGGCTGGTGAACAAGATAAACTAAACATAAATTAGGGACTAAGTGATTGGATAATAGTCAGCATCATGAGAGTTTTAGATTTCATTCCAGCGATAATAGAATGGACAATAGAAGAAGATTCATGAGAAATTCAGAGAATGGTCATTCAGGAATACGCTTCCCTAAAGCAAGCAATGTGAGCAAAGTTAAGCTTAAGGGACTATGTGTGCCAGTTACACTAAGTGCCACCCTCGAGAGTAAGGAATTTTGTTATCCTTGGTACAGAAGAATTACCGCAAGGTGAGTAAGGGTCATCGATAATGTGAGAATACGCCAATGATGAAGAGGTAAAACATCTATCGGTAGATCGTCGTAGCGCTAAATATTAGTACTTCCCTAAAGAGGGGAATATGGAGTGAGGTGGCATTAAGTCAGAATTAAGTGGTTCTAGTAATTATGGAATGGTAAAGGAAGAATGCGATAAAATAGAAAAGGGATGAGATTGCACTTATTCAAAGCATGTAGATATCCGACGATACCAAAGCATTATGCAAACATGACATCAAGGATAGGAAGTAAGGGTTCCTGCCCGAGATGTTATTGATTAATAAGGAGCCAGTGCGAGAGGTAAGTTAAGACAAAGGAAATAACACAAGAAAGATTACGCGGAATATTGATACGGGAATGGGCCAACAAGTAGTTAGTAATTGATTGAGGAAGAACCTAACTATGGCTAGACAGGAGGATACAGAACAATCAACGAATCTTGCAAGATAAACATAGCAAACTCCAATATGGGGAATTTAGCTTCGTTGCTACAACATCGTGATTCTTGCAATATACCCATATAGGAGTTGGGGAAGTTAAAAATGTACCGTATGAGTGTTACGAAAAAAAAGAAAAAAAAAGAATGCCACTGTAAAGACAGTCAAAATATTAGTTCAGAAGTAACCCTACAAGCACAAGGGCGTGGAGATAAGTAACTACGGGTAATTATAGGCTAGGAAGAACATCAAAAATTTTGTTAGGCATACGATACGATAAACTCGCAGCCTTACAAGAGTCAGAGGATCTCCCCCCCCCAAGTACTACAATGAAAGACTAGTTGAAAAAATAAAGAAGAAGGCTTCAACCAAAGCATAATGACCTAAAGAGGAAATGGTTGTGTAACAACAGTCTAACTATGAAATTGTATGCACTCCAAAAGAAAGTTGCACCTACTATGGCTATTGAGCGGGGAGTTAAACCAAAAGTAATATTCAAGACCATATGAGTTGCACAAAAACTTTGGCATGCGTAAGAACTCAGACGATCCAAGTATGCACGCAAAAGGGGGAAGAAGGACCGGGAAAAGCAATTGCTTACGTTTGAAGTTAGCTAAAAAGGAACGAAAGGAATTATCCGATTAATGATTAGCCGTAGAAGACTCCCATACAAGTTAAAAGAAGGAATTGGGTCCAGGTCATAGACAAAGGATTGAATCATTAGAAGGTTACATCATGGTTTTCCATAGCGTCCATAAAAGGCTAAAGTAATAACTAAATTCCATGAGCCACATATCAGAAGATAGCTTAAGCCTACATAAAGGCTAATCAGAAGGAAGAGAAAACTAAAGAGTTACATCAACTAAGTAAATCAGGAATCCGATTATTGGACCCAGAAGTTATAGGAATCATGATTGAGAACATAGCACAATCACTCTTAATATTAGAGGTTCAAGAGAGATAGCACAACAACTATATTCTATAATGGCTCTACGACAAAGTCAATTAGAAGAAGTACCAGCTTCATAAGAAATCAATATAGAGCTCCCCCCGGATTGTATAGGCACCAGAGGTGCAAGTATTATAATAGAGCTTCAAATGGTGGACATGATTTATACTTATGTGGGAGGGAGGTTATTAAAGAAAGATAGAATAATGTAAGGTGATATTTTAAAGTAAGTAAGGTAAAGGTGAACAACACACGAAATACTTAAGTATAGAAGGATGAGAGTGGTCCATACTTCAGGTAAAAGACTAGAAGCGCTGGGATTCAGTATCCAGGGATGATAACAACGTCACCAATAGCATACCTTCCAGCCTATGGTTTCTAAGTACCGAAAGGTCTAATTAGAGAGTAAAAGAAGAGTTAGAGACGATGTGATGTCTCCCTTGATGTTCCAGAATAACATAAAGAAATCTATGGTGCAAGAAAGTTGAAGGGAGGTTGCGAACAAGTATGAATAGATATGTGTAGGTCGCAAGCTAAAGTATGGTAGAGCGACAATGTTTTAGGAAGACAGGAGTAAGGATAAGAAAAAGTGAGTGAAAAGGTGACAAGAATGGATAAGTTCTTAGGATTAAGCTTATGAAAATAAGAGAGCTGATGGATTCTCTAAGTTATAGAAGGCTCAGTATAGCCAGAATGAACTCAAAGGAGTCTAAGACTAGTAGCATTTAGAAGATATGGAATGTTGTCCTGGTAGTGGAATAAGGGCATAATTGTGATAGATAAAGGATGACGTTTGGGCCTTCGATTGAGTAA
The DNA here is from genome assembly GCF_000393655.2 of Nicotiana sylvestris. Lineage (NCBI taxonomy): Eukaryota > Viridiplantae > Streptophyta > Magnoliopsida > Solanales > Solanaceae > Nicotiana > Nicotiana sylvestris. The sequence continues at coordinate 112,394,654 of NC_091063.1, forward strand.
TGACTTGAAGAAGATTGCATGAACTGTAAGGGGATAAAATACACATATAAGGTGAGTCACATTCGGATTCTATAAAGTACAGTTATGAAAGTATAGTATCACCCCTAGGTGGATCAATCTAATTACTCTGGATGTCTCCGATGAGACGCGAGCCCTAGCGGTAGTGTTACATAAGAGATCAAGTCATCGGTGGTAGATGATGGATCAACCTTAAGGTGAATCAATAATAGATAGATAAAAGTTCAACAATATGAGATAAGATTAGACCATCAGTCTTAAGGATAAGCAACGAGAGTAACCTGGAGTTGGTTGCAGACCTTAGTAATGATAAATCGAAGTAAACATTATGGTATAGTATGACCTACGTAGATGCAATAAAGTCATACGAATGGATAACCAAGTCTATGAAATAAGATATAGCCATATTCGCAAGTTCTACAAAGTACCGAGCTAAGAACTTCAATACACCTATAGATGCCCAGAGAGGCATCCTATTAAGCCTTGTATATGTTTACAAAGTAGGGCCTGGAGATTGGCTAAAAGCTGGAGGAAAAAGGAGAGAAGAGTCTCATAGGCACACTACAAGGTCAGTATCGTAAAGGCTACATGATAGAAGGCATTCGATCACAAGTCATGGCGTGGGAAATAGGCCTAAAGGGGGGGAATGCCCCGGCCTTTGGATTTGTTTACAGAACAACTGCCTAAATGGCAAGGAGAGTATTGAGGTATTCACAAGAGCTATAAGTTATGAAAATGATAAGAACATCAGTTAACATTCGAGGACGAATATTCCAAAGGGGGGAATGATGTTACGCCTTGCAATATTACGTCGATATTACGTCCCGCAGTATTAAATTATGACGATGATGCACCATGAAGTATTATACGTTGAATTTGTCGTAAGGTAATTGACATCAATCCAAGGAAAATATTGTTTGAATATTATAAAGATTATGTTATTTCAAACAAGTAATGAGTAAATTCGTGAAAGTAAGAGGGGAAGCAAGCCAAAGAAAATAAATTTTCGTCCAAGTTAACATATTGAGATAAAATACGGGCCGAGCAATAGTGCCCGATATTTATGGACTAGTACCATACAAGGTACACAGATGACCATGATAGTAGGATTTATAAAGTGTATTAAAGATAAATAGAATTTTAAGTAGTTTGAAATAATTCTTAATTATGCGAGTAATTGATTAATTACCGGGTAGCGGGATATCACCTAATTAAATTAATTAATTGTTGGATAAAGACTAAAATTCCCCCACCCCCATATGGCAGCAAACTACACTTTAAGAAAATGACTCCTTATTCATTTTGATTAGGTGTCAATCAAATTAATTATTAAAGGACACTTCATGCCTTATCATACCAATCCCTACAATCTAAATGTAGTCATTCTTACAAATTAGAATGTTAGTCATGAATTGATGATTAAAAAGAACTTCATAGCATAATGTTAGCCACTCTTGTAAAGCTTTCAAAAAATTTCAGATTCTAAACACTACATTAACAACGAGATTTCTTCAACCAAAATCCAACGAGAAGCTTAACAACGTAAAATTTTTACGGTTCTAAAGGAGTACGGTGCAACCTTTTTCAAGAATATCATACGGATTTTTCCTACTCTAAGTATGTTAAGGCTATCCATTCTTTCTTTTCGCATGATCCATATGATACAAACGAAACGAGCAAATGCACAACTTTCATAAATGACTCTATTCATAGAAATACTAGAGGTTCCCATGTTCTTGATTCCCCATATGTTTTATTATTCTATGGTCTGTTCATGGGTCTCAGAAAAATACGTAAGTTGAAAAAAGTTTACTTCATGATATTACTCAAAGGCATAATGGTCTTATGACATTCCAAGAGATTGTATTGACGTACTTCTAATGCATTACATTCATGTACATTGACTCATGACCAGATGGCGTTATATACACGTATATATGTATAATATATATATATATATGTGTGTGTGTGGGGGGGGGTGGGGGGGGGGTGATATGGGAAAAGGTTACGACATTATATCGCACCACCACCTGATCAACTAATATACGTTGATGATTTGCCTACTTTGGTCGAAATGATATGATGGGATGCATTCAGAGGCTTGATGATGTTATGAACGCATATACCCATGCATGGTATAATTTTTATATGCATATGCATGACATTTTAAATATTAAAAGATTCATAAAGTCGTTCAGACTTACATCTCGAGTCTTTTACTCCATGTTTCTCTCATGTCTATTATTTACTGAATTTTCATTCCTTACATACTCGGTACATTATTTGTACTGACGTCTCTTTTGCTTGGGGACGCTGTGTTTCATGCCCATAGGTCCTGATAGACAGGTTGAAAGCCTTCCAGGTAGGCTATCAGCTTAGCGGAAGATGTTGGTGCGCTTCATTTGCTTCGGAGTTGCTTATTTGGTTAGTATGATTTTGACGTGTATTGTTTGGTATGGCAGGACTCTCTACCGACCTTTATGAAAATCATGTATTCTTAGAGGCTTGTAGGCAGATGTCATGTACGTAAAAAATTGTATGGCCTTGTCGGCCTATGTTCAATGTATGAGTGATTATTTTTGTTTTATAGGCCGTATGTCTTGTGTATGAGCTGGTATCAGATGTTATATTCTACTTATCTCATGGCAGCCTTCTGGCTCAGTTATCTATGATAGTATGACATGAAAAGGTATGTTATATTGGTACTCGATTGGGCAGGGTATCAGGTGCCCGTCGCGACCCATCGATTTGGGTCATGACAATATATTTCACTTCTTGTTGGTTACCTGCAAGTGTTAGTCCAAAAATAAGTAAAAAAGGAAATGAATGGGGTCGTACCTTAGCAGTAGTATCGTTTCAAGTGAGTTATGTTCCAGTTATTCAGTAGCCTTTCGCCGTTCATTGCCCCGAGCTTGTACGATCCTTTCCCGGTGATTTTGAGAATTTTAGTACGGTCCTTCCCAGTTCGGCCCCAACTTCCCTTCATTCGGATTTTGGGTGTTCAGTGTGACCTTCCTTAGTACCAAGTCCCCGACGTTGAAGTGTCAAAGGTTGGCCCTTCGATTGTAATATCTCTCAATCTGTTATTTTTAGGCGGCCAACTGGACGAGGGCGGCTTCGCACCTTTTGTCTAATAGCTCCAGGCTTGTACTCATGGCCTCGTCATTCGATTCCTTTGTTGCATATCAGAATTTGACACTTGGTTCACCGACTTCGATCGGTATTAGAGCTTCGGCGCCGTAAAATAGTGAGAGTGGGGTGGACCCAGTACTGGACTTTGTGGTTGTACGGTATGCCCATAAGACTTCGGGTAGGATTTCTTTCCATTTTCCTTTGGTGTCGGTTAGCTTTTTTTTAAGGTTTGGAGTATGGTTTTGTTGGTCGATTTGGCTTGTCCATTCCCACTAGGGTGATAAGGTGTTGACTGGATCCTTTTGATCTTATGATCCTCAAGAAACTTGGTCACTTTGCTGCCGATAAATTATTTCCTGTTATCATATACGATTTCAGACGACATTCCAAACCGACATATGATGTGGTCCTAAATGAAGTTGATGACTTCCTTCTCCCTTACCTTCTCGTACGCATGTGCTTCAACCCACTGAGAAAAATACTCAGTCATAAATAATATAAATTGAGTCTTACAGGTGCCTATGGAAGAGGGCCAACGATGTCCATTCCCCACTTCATGAATGGCCATGGTGACAAGACCGAATGCAACAGCTTCTTAGGTTGGTAAATCATCGGAGCATGTCTTTGGCATTCATCACATTTTTGTACGAACTCCTTCGCATCTTTTTCCATGTCGATCCATTAAAGCCGGCTCCGATTACCTTTAGAACCAATGATTCAGTGCCTGGATGATTTCCACGGGTGCCCTCGTGGACTTCCCTCAGAATGTACTCAGTATCCCCTAATCCCATACATATTACTAGCGAGCCATCAAACATTTTTCTGAACAAGATTCCCTCTTCGGACAAGCTAAACCAGGCCGCCTTTGTGCGCAAGGTCCTCGATTCTTTTGGATCTGAGGGCAGTTTCCCGGTCTTCAAATATTCTATATATTTGTTTCTCCAATCCCAAGTCAAGCTTGTAGAGTTTATTTTGATGTGACCTTCTTCTAATATCGATCTCATGAGCTATACAACTGCCCCTGAGTTGAGCTCGTTATCTTCGACTGACGACTCTAAGTTCGCAAGGGCATCGACTTCACTATTTTTATCTCGAGGTACGTGCTGTAAAGTCCTCTCTTTAAACCGATGTAATGTTACTTGCAACTTATCTAGGTACATTTACATTCATTCTTCTTTGAATTCAAATGTTCCTTTAACTTGGTTCACCACAAGGAGGGAGTCGCACTTAGCTTCGGTCACCTCCACCCCCAAGCTTTTGGCCAATTCAAGGCCTGCAATCATGGCCTCATATTCAACCTCGTTGTTAGCCAATTTCACAGTTCTAATGGATTGTCTTACTACATTTCCTTTGGATGGCTTCAGTACGATGCCAAGTTTGGATCCTTTTGCGTTCGAGGCACCATCCGTAAAGAGGGTCCAGATTTTCGAAGACGTCCCTAAGTTTACCAAAACTCTCTTTCGACCTCGGGTATTAGGGCCAATGTAAAGTCGGCCACGAAATTTGCTAAAATTTGAGACTTAATGACTGTCTGGGGTCGATACTCATCATCGTACCCGCTGATTTCAACGGCCCATTTGGCCAATCGTCCCGAGAGTTTGGGTTTATGCATTACATATCACAATGGGTAATTTGTCACAACATAGACAGGATGTCACTAAAAATACAGTTTCAGTTTCCTAGAGGCGCTTTAGCAAAGCGAGCTCCAATTTTTCTAGGTGAGGGTATCTAGTTTCGGCCTTACCCAGGGTCCGGCTAATATAATAAATTGGAAATTGTGTACCTTGTTCTTCCGGCTAGTACTCCACTTACCGCTATCTCCGATACTGCCAAGTACATGTATATTTGTTCGTATGCCTTCCGCTTGTGGAGTAGTGGCGGGCTCGATAGATATTGCTTGAGTTCTTCCAAGGCTCGTTGGCATTCCGGGGTCCATGTAAAGTTGTTTTTCTTCTCCAGTAATGAGAAAATCGGTGGCTCTTATTGGAGGACCTCGAGAAAAATCGCCCCAAGGCAGTAATGCACCCGATTAGCCTTTGCACGACCTTCACATTGTCCACTACCGTGATATCCTCGATAGATTGGATCTTCTCGGGGTTGATCTCGATTCCTCGATTGGATACCATGAACTCGAGAAATTTACCTGATCCGACTCTGAACACACATTTCAATATACTGAAGGTTTCCTGCAAATGCTTTAAATGGTCCTCTGCTCACAGGGACTTAACCAACATATCGTCAATGTAAACTTGCATGGATTTCCCTATTTTTTCTTCGAACATCCGTTTTACTGGGCGTTGGTAAGTGGCATCGACGTTTTTTTTATCCAAATGGCATCACATTATAGCAGTATGTGCCATACTTAGTGATGAAAGAGGTCTTTTCCTGATCATCCAGGTTCATCCATATTTGGTTGTACCCTTTGTAGGCATTGAGAAAATTGAGGATCTCGTGGCCGACCGTGGCATCAATCATGCAATCGATGATAGGCAAAGAGAAAGAGCCCTTGGGACATGGCTTATTTAAATCTTTATAATCTACACACATTCTCAGTTTGTTCCCTTTTTTAGGGACTACTACTACGTTTGCTAACCATTCCGGGTATTTGACTTTCCAAATGGACCATATTTTAAGGAGTTTAGTTACCTCGTCCTTGATGAAAGCATGTTTGATCTCAGATTGGGGTCTCTTTTTTTGATTGACTGGGTGTAATTTCAGGTCCAAGCTCGCTTGTGAGTGGTTATCTCCAGTGGGATCCTTATCATGTCGAGATGGGACCAAGCAAAACAATCTATGTTAGCTATGAGAAATTGAATGAGTTTTTTCCTGAGCTCAGAGGTTAACCCCATGCCTAGGTATACCTTCCGATCGGGTAGATGTTCGATCAATGTTACTTGCTCCAGCTCTTCGATTGTTGATCTTGTAGCATCGGAATCATCGGGGACTATAAAAGATCCAGGAACCCCGTAATCATCGTCTTTATTGGTCCCCTGTTTATCCGATTGGGTTGTGGCTGGTGTCGATAATTGCTATTTAGTTTCCTGCTTTGTATTCGAACTTGTTTCCTTCAATGTCACCAGTGTTTATACCGGAATCATTTCTTCGACTGCAAACATTTCCTTTGATGCCGGTTGCTCCCTATAGATCATTTTAATCCCTCCTAGCATGGGAATTTTAACACCTGGTGAAGAGTTGAGGGCACTGCCCTTATGTTGTGGATCCATGGCCTCCCGAACAAGGCATTGTACCTCATGTCCACTTCAATCACATAAAACTTGGTTTCTTGGATGGTCCCGATGGCGTTTACTGGTAGTGTTATTTCTCCCTTAGTAGTTTCACAAGCCATGTTGGATCCGTTTAACACTCAGCTGCAAGCATGATTTGGTCCTATAAGCTGTTATTCTACGACCCTCGATTACGTTGGCTGAGCTACCTGAATCAATTAACACATGTTTAACTCGAGATTTACTCATGAGTACAGATATTAATAGTGCATCGTTATGGGGCTGCATGATTCCTTCTGCGTCCTTGTCGCGAAAAGACAAAGTTCCTTCTAGTATGTAATTTCGAGTCCGTTTCTCCCTTGTGATGGATACTTTGGTGCACTTTAACATTGGATCTTGAGGAACATCGACCCCTTCGATGATCATATGAATGATCTGTTGAGGTTCTTCTTGCTCGGTTTGTTTATTAGAGTCCCTATTTCTGAAATGATTCTTGGCTCGGTCACTCAGGAATTCTCAAAGATGCCCGTTGTTGAATAACCAGGCTACCTCCTCCCTCAACTGTTAGCAATCCTCTATTCTGTGGCCGTGAGTGCCATGATATTTACATATCTAGTTTGGATCCCTTTGGGCTGGGTCGAATTGTAGAGGTCAAGGCCATTTGGTATCTTTGATGCGTCCGATAGCCGATACGATAGCAGCAGCATCAATGTTAAAGTTATATTCTGATAACTTTGGTGCTTCCTTCGGTCTAATAGGCCTGTCGAAACCGTTCTTGCTCATGAGCCCCCTATTGCTCTAGCCTCGGTCATTTCTCCTTTCATTTCACATAGAACCCCATCCGGACCCACTATTTCTTCGATCCTCATTCGATTGATATCGATCCCTGTTCGGCCTTGGTTCACGATCGATATCTCTCTTGATTTTGTCGATGGGTCTAACAGGATAAACGGACCCGGAAGGAGCCCCTAGTTGATCATCTTTGACTCTGATCTTCGATTGATATCGGTTATGCATATCATCCCAAGTGACAACCGGATATTCTATCATATTCTACTTCAACTGCTGTGAAGCCACCGAACTTTGAACATTGAGTCCTTGGGTAAAAGCTTGAACGGCCCAATCATCAGTGACCAGTGGCAGGACCATCCGTTCCATTTGAAACCGAGATATGAACTCCCAGAGCATTTTATTATTCTTTTGCCTTACATTGAAGAGGTTCGATTTCCTGGTTTTAACCTTGATAGCCCCAGCGTGTGCTTTCACAAAAGAGTCTGCTACCATAGCAAACGAATCAATAGAATTAGGGGTAAGTTGTGATACCATATCATACCTCCCTTTGACAGGGTTTCTCTGAATTTCTTCAACAAGATAGACTCGATCTCATCATCTTCTAAGTCGTTTCCTTTGATGCAACATGTGTATGAAGTGACATGCTCATATGGGTCAGTCGTCCCATTGTACTTAGGAATCTCGGGCAAGCGGAATTTTTTAGGGATCGGCTTTGGAGACGCACTCGGAGAGAAAGGTTTCTGCACAAACTTCTTGGAATCCAAGCCTTTCAGTATCAACGACACTCCTGGGATCTGATCGACTCTGGAATTGTAGGTTTCCACCTTTTTGTCGTTTGCTTCAATTTTCTTCTCCCCTAATTGTATTCGTTTTGTCATCTCCTCGAGGATTTTTGTGATCTCGGGGTTATTACCCGACTCATTCCCACTCGACCTTTCCGTGACCAGTTCCTCCCTACGAGCGATCTCTCGAGACAGTTCGGGCTTGATCCTTTTCGGTAGGTGGCTTTGTTTTTGTAATTGATCTATCACCGCCTGTTGAGCCTGTAACATTTCAAAGATCATGCAAAGATTGACCCCGCTATTAATTGTGAGTTTGACATTTTGAGCTTAAGCCTGATATCAGAGAATTCTGTAATATTTTGAAGATCATCCGTAGATTGACTCCGTCTCCTCCATTGTTTTGAGTATTCTGTGCTGTCGACTAGGCTCTACCACGGATGCTATTTTTGGGGTCAGTAGGGAGGCTTGTATTGACTGCCACATGCGAATTAGCGTCCAACGTGTCCGTAACTAGAATTTCGATGAGATCAACGGGCAGTACCTCGTTACCGGGCGCTACATTATTATTTTCACCGTGGTGACCAGACTCATCGTCAGCAGGCAGAGGTGCTAATTGTGAGTTTGACATTTTGAACTTGAGCCTGAAATCATAGAATTCTGTAATACTTTGAAGATCATTCATAGATTGACCCCGTTTCCTCCATTATTTTGAGTATTCTGTGTTGTCGACCGGGCTCCACCACTAATGCTATTCTCGGGGTCAGTAGGGAGGTTTGTGTCGACTGCCACATGCGAATTAGCGTCCAACAGGTTCGCAACTGGAATTCCGACGGGATCAACGGGCATGAAATGCATGATATATATATATATATATATATATATATATATATATATATATATATATATATATATATATTTAAAAACATACACCTCTATTGGCATCATCATCATCACATCATACCCGACTTTGAAGAGGACTCAGTAAAAATGTACCCTACCATCATAAGGCTCGGTAAAAATGTACCGGCCACGTGGAGCTCGGTAAAACCCAATTGATCAGTGGTTGCACAATAAGTGTCGTACCCGGCCGACTATAGCGCACTTAGTAGAGTAAAATATATATATATATATATAATGCATGTTGGACTCATGGAATCATGTTCTAAATCTTTCGGAGTTACGTTGGGTAGTTGCACTTTCGATTAACATTATGGACATCCATACCATCATTATGAACCTAAGAATAGGATTCAGGGATCATACATACTTGCTTAGAATATCTTTATAAGGAAAGAACAACATGGACAATCTTATTTGCTAGAAATAGATCCGTTATGAAATAGTGTATCATTTACGCTCATTTCACTTTAGATCATTCCAAAAGAAATAAGGAAATGCCTTAACTTACCTGTGCAATCTTCTCTCCAATCATCAGCCAACCTCAGTATGATTTTTTTACATCTACAATGAGTAAACCGACTTCGTCGTCATCATATAAGCGTTGTAACTCTCATATTTCAAAACCAATATTCTACAAGAAAATGGACAGCACCTTCCCTATTTTTACTATATCCCATAAGTTACGAAAAGTCACCAAACAGCCCAAACAACAACAATATAATTCACAACAAGCTCTCTGATTACTTCAACAACCATTTTGAGCGGCAAGCTAGATTTACAATTAAAAAAATGTAATTTAATTCAAATCCTTTTCTATAAATCTGCCTAAAAAATCTATAACATCATACTCATGCTTACCATATAATTTTTAGCCCGTAACATCATAAGAATAATCTTCAAAAATAGAATCTTACCTCTAGGATGAAGACCTAGTGAGTTTTCCTTGTTAATTTTCCAAGCCTTGAGAAAGAATTGATGATAAAATAGTTTAGGAACCCCCTCTCACTCTAGAGAACTTCTTCACTCTCAAAATATTAGATTTTCCTTTTACAATTGGTCCCTAATGACTATATATCAAAATAGGGTTGGGGTCAAGAAATTAAAAGGATGAAGCCCCGATGCAAATCTGCGGTTGCATATGCGACCGCATAACACTTCTACAGTCCACAAAATAGGAACGCATAATGGCCCTCCGAAACTATGCATTTCTGTTCAGGTATGCGACAGGTCTACGGTCCGCAAACCAATTATGTGGTCCCAGAAAGGACCGCAGAACCTCCTTTCGAAATTTCTCATACTGGATTCTACGACAGATGTGCGGCCCGCGAAACGATTATGCGATCGCATAGTTGACCGCAAAACAACCTCCAAAATTTGCCCATTTCTCTACTTCACTCTGCGGCTGATCTATGGTCCGCAGATCAATTCTGCAATTGCATAATGGACTGCAGAAATGCCCTATTCTACAACAATTTTTCTTCAACTCCCCAACACTCTGCTCAACCCAAAAAGTCTGTACAATCTCAAATGCATTAACCCACCTCAGCACCATGAAACCCCGGGTTTTAGTTGAAATTCTTCAGGGCCTTATAACCTCGCAATCGCGAAGGCATAGCTGGACCAATCCATGAAGACCTTCTTTGCGAACACGAGGGCAGTCTCGCAATCATGAAGGCTTGCCCAGCTAGAACTTGGGAACGTGGTCAGTCCTTCGCGAACGCGAACAACAAAGGTGGCTGACCCACCCCAGGCCCTTTATTTTACGTGAATGCGGGCCTCTATACGTGAACATGAAGGCTACTGGTCCTAGTCCTTCACAAACACGATCTCTTGAACGCAAACGTGAAGGGAAAAACACCTAGTCCCCCAATTCCTTCTCCGCGAATGCAACTCCACCTCCGCGTTCGTGAATAAGGAAACCTGAGTAACATCAGATTTTTAGACTTAGCTTCGGGTGGTCCAAAATTCACCCGAGCCACCTCGAGACCCAACTAATCATACCAACAAGTCCAAAAATATAATACGGACCTGCTCGAACCCTCAAAACATGTAAAACAATATCGAAACCAAGAATTGTACCCCAAAACCAACTTAAATCAACTTATGAACTTCAAACTTTCAATTAGCTTCGAACGCGTCGAATCATACTAGACTACTCGGAATGACACAAAAGTTTTTGTAAAAGTCATAAATCACCACACAAACCAAAGTCTACTCTAATAGAAAACCTTAAATGAACCACATTAAGCGCCGAAACACTCCCGGATCACTTGAAACCTGATCTGAACACATGCCCAGGTCCAAAATCATCATACAAACCTATTGGAATTATCAAATTCTGATTCTGAGGTCTTTTATTCAAAATGTTGGCCCAAGTAAAACTTGACCATCTTAGGGTACTATTAGGGAACTAAGTGTTCCGATTCCAACCCGAACCCTTCCAAACCCGAACCAACTATCTCCCCAAGTCATAAAAATAGTAAGAGCATATACAAGACGTCTTAATTAGGGGAATGGGGATCTAGAAAGCAAAATGACCAGTCGGGTTATTAGATTCTCCATCTCTTAAACTAACGTTCTTCCTCGAATGAGTCTAGAATCATACATGGACTGCTGAATAAGTGTGGATATCTGCTCCGTATGTCCTCCTCGGCCTCCCAAGTCGCCTCCTCGACTGGTAAGCCTCTCCACTAGACCTTTACTACAAAAATCATCTTGGACCTCAACTGGCAAACTTGCATGTCAACAATGGCAACTGGCTTCTCTTCATAACCCAAAATCTCATCTAGCTGAACCATGCTGTAATCTAACACATGTGACCTGTTAACATGGTACTTTCGTAGCATAGACACATGGAAAACCGGATGAACTCCCGATAGACTTGGAGGCTAAGCAAGCTCATAAGCAACCTCCCCAACTCGCCTCAACACCTCAAATGGGCCAATAAACTCATACTTAGTTTGCCCTTCTTTTCGAACCTCATGATACCCTTCATCGGCGAGAAATTCAAGAGAACCTTCTCGCCCACCATAAAGGATAAATCACGCACCTTGTGATCCATGCAACTCTTCTATCTGGACTATGCTATGCAAAGTTTCTTCTAAATAACCTTTACCTTCTCCAAGACATCCTTCACTAAATATGTTCCATATATCCCAGCCTCACTGGTCTCAAACCATACGATGGGCGAACGATATCGCGGACCATATAAAGCCTCAAATAGAACCATCTCGATGCTAGAGTGATAGTTGTTGTTATAAGAAAACTCGGCCAAGATCAAGAATCTATCCCATTGTCGTCTGAAGTCAATAACACATGCTTTGAGCATATCTTCCAAAATTTGAACTATCCGCTCCAACTGCCTGTCAGTCTGTAGATGAAAGGTTGTGCTGAGATTCTACCTGGGTGCCCTACTCGCTCTGTATGGATCTCCATAAATGTAAAGTGAACTGAGGGCCTCCATCTGAAATGATGGAAAAGGCACACCATGCAACCGAGCAATCTCCTGAATATAAATCTAGGCCAATCTCTTAGAAGAGTAAGTAGTCACCACCAGAATAAAGTGTGCCGACTTGGTCAGCCTGACAATAATGACCCAAAAAGCATCAAACTTCCTCAACGTCCGCAACAACCCAACTACAAAGTTCATAGTGATTCACTCCCATTTCCACTCTTGTATAACCATCTGCTGGAGTAGGCCACCTAGCATCTGGTGCTCATACTTAACCTACTGGAAATTTAAACATCTCGCTACATACTCAACTATGTCCTTCTTTATCCCCCTCCACCGACAATGCTGCTCTAAGTCACGATACATCTTTGTAGCACTTGAATGAATAGAATATCGAGAACTGTGTGCCTCCTCTATAATATTCTTCCTCAAGCCATCAACATTAGGAACACATAAGCTATCCTGGAGTCATAGAACACCATCATCACTGATACCTACTTGGAGCCACCCCATAGTACCATCTCCCTAAGAACTAGCAAGTGCAGATCATCGTACTAACTAGCCTTGATCCACTCAAAATAATGAAGAATAAGCCACAACACATGCAAGAACTCGACTGGGCTCTAAAATATCCAACCTTACAAGTCTGTTAGCTAAGGATTGAATGTCCAAGGCTAATGGCCTATATTCTACTGAAATGAATGCCAAGCTACCCATACTCTCGTCCTTTCTACTCAAGCATCCGCAACCACATTCACCTTGCCCGGATGGTAAAAGATGGTAACATCACAGTCCTTCAGTAACTCAAGCCACCTATGCTGCCTCAAATTTAGATCCCTCTACTTAAAAGAATGTTGCAAGCTATGATGATCAGTATAAATCTCACAATACACCCCATAAAGATAATGCCTCCAGATTTTGAGAGTATGAACTATCGTGACCTCCTCAAGTTGTTCCTTCAACTCCTTTAACTCTTCCGAAGCCATGCGGTATGGTGGAATAGAGATAAGTTGGGTACCTGGTGCCAAATCAATACTAAAATCAATATAACGATCTGGTGGCATGCCTAATAGATCAGAAGAAAACATATAAGAGAACTCCCGCACCACGGGAACTGAATCAATTGTGGGAGTCTCTATAGCAGTATCCCGAACATAAGCCAAATAAGCCAAACAACATATCTCAACCATATGTCAAGCCTTAAAGAAAGAGATAACCCGAATAGGTACACTGATAGATGAACAACTCCACTCCAATCTAGACAACTTTGGTATTGCCAAGGTAACAGTCTTACCATGGAAATCAAGAACAACATGGTACAAAGACAACCAATCCATGCCCAGGATGACCCAAAAGTCGGTCATGTTGAGCAACAGAAGATCTGCTCTAGTCTCATAACCACAAAAAGTTACAATACAGGACCGGTAAACCCGATCCACAATAACAGAATTACTTACTGACATGGACACATATACAATAGCACCCAAGAACTCACGAGAGACATCTAGATAATGAGAAAATAGAGAAGAAACATATAAATATGTAGATCCTGGATCAAATAGTACCAAAGTATTCCTACCGCAGATAGAAATAACACATGTGATCACGATATCTAAGGCTACTGCATCTAGTCTGGCTGAAAAAGCATAGAACCTAGATGGAGTGCCACCCAGCTAGCTGCCACCTCTAGGGAGACCCCTACCTACCTGCCCTCCGCCTTTGGTAGGCCGGCCAGTGCGACAGCTGGTATGGTGATCATGGGCTGATGGCCCTGCTGTACTACCTTGCCCCGAAGCTTGGGGCAAAGTCTCCTCATGTGACCAAGCTCCCCCCACTCATAGCAACCTCTCAGTGCGAAAGATGACTGACCATGAGTCTAACATCGGGGACCTGAATACCCACTAGAAGAACCCTGAATAACCGGTAGACGGTAGGAGCTCTCTGGAATGGCATTGAAATAGGGTTGCACTGGTGCACCCGAGAAGGCGGTGGTGCTGAATAAGTGGGCCTGCTAGACTGACCCCTTACGAACTGACCTCTGCCCCCAGATAGGGAACCGCTGAATAATCTAGTATGTCAAAGCCTCTTCTCCCTTGTCGTATACAATTGGACCTGGTTGCGAATACCTTGAATCTGTCGAGTTATCTCCACAACCTACTCGTAAGAAGTCCCCATCTCAATCTCTCAGACCATAGTAACTTTAATACCATAATGCAAGTCCGAAATAAACCTCCGCACTATCTCTGCATTGGTGGAGAGTATCATAAGTGCATGGCGAGTCAATTCAGAGAACCTCGCCTCATAATCGATCACAGATATCTGACCTTGCTGGATCGCTCGAGCTGACCACGTAGCTCTTCCCTCTGAGAGGCTGGAATATATCTCTCCAGAAAGAGACGTGTGAATTGGTCCCAAGTCAAGGGAGGCGAATCGGTTGGTCTGCTAAGAAGATAGGACTGCCACCATCTAAAGGGCCCTTCCCTCTAGCTGAAATGTGGTAAAGTGCACCACGTTGGACTTCAATACTCTCATGTTGTGCATAATGTCTCTGCAACAGTCAATATAATCCCGAAGGTCCTCATGTATTCATTGACAAAGGTAGGAGGATATAGCATGGTCCATCTATCCTACAACTTATGCGGCAAAATGATCGCATCTGGTCTTGGCTCTGGTACATCCGCTGCAACTAGCTGAGCCCCTCCCACAAGGCCCTCCCCCCCAGTTGAAATGTGGTAAAGTCCACCCCGTTGGACTCCAATAGTCTCATGTTATGCATACTATATCTATAACAGTCAATAAAATCCCAAGGGTCCTCATGTCTCTCATTGCCAAAGGTAGGAGGATGTAGCTTGGTCCATCTATCCAATAGCTTATGCGGCAAAATGATCACACCTGATCTGGGCTCTGGTACAGCCGCTGCAACTGGCTGAGCCACGCTCACAGGTAGTGCACCTAGGTCTGATATATGGCATCAATGTGCCCTGGAGCCTGAGCGGTAATGATCTATGCTCCCCCTCTTGCCTAAGATGTGGCTGGGTCCGCTAGAAATAAACCAGCATGCATCATAGAGTCCATGAACCACAACATACGGCCTATGACCTCCTGAAAGCCCGGTGTGGGCATGAAATTTCTCGGGACCGGCTCAGTTGCAGGCGTTTCATCCTACTCCTCAATGACAGGATCCTCCACTAGATCCGCTGGTGGTAGAATGGGAGCAACTCTAGGACGCCCTCGTCCTCTAGCAGTAGCTGGAGCCCTCCCTCGGCCTCTTGCAACATGGGGAGCAACTCCTCTCCCGACGAGTACATCTACCGTGTGCGTTCTCACCATCTATGAGAGAATAAGAGAAAGATACTTAGCACAACATCAACTGCACGATAGGAGATTAAGAAACAGATGTTTCCTGACACCCTATAGCCTCTCGAAAAAAACGATTATGCCCGCTCATGACTTGTGAGACCTATGTGAACCTATTGCTCTAATACCAAGCTGTCATGACCCAATTCTCACTACAGGCCATGATAGCGCCCAACATCGCTGCTAGGCAAGCCAACAGTGAACTATCCATTTAATTATTCATTTTAGTATTTTTAAAGTCACCGATTTTATTTAATAACGAAATAAATAGTAGGTGATTGTGGTAACATAAACTAAACATGAGAGTAAATTAGTGAATTTAATAATCAAAAACCATGAATGTCTACTAGAATTTCCCAAAACCTGGTGCACAAGTGCATGAGCATCTAGTAAAATATATAAATATCCCTAGAACTACTATCTAAAACATAATAGACAAAAATAATAAATATAACAAGAGGAGGCTCCGGGTGCTGTAGAACAGAGCATGAGAAGCATCTCACCACTAGGCCTCCGGGTAATGTGGATGCACGCCTGGACGAACACCAGTACCTACCTCAGAACCTACACAATTTTTGCAGAAGTATAGTGTGAGTACATAAACAACATGTACAGAAGTGTAGTGTGAGTACATAAACAGTGTATACCCAATAAGTATCTAGTCTGACCTCGAAGAAGTAGTAACAACAAATCGACATCGACACTTACTAGAGGTCAATATATATAAAGTGCAAGAATTATAAATAGGCATGGGGTACAACGGCAATAGTGGAATAAGAGGCAATAGTTAAGTGAATTTCTCAAGTAAAGAAGGATATATCGGGTATAATCGGACCCCTAGCGACAACACGCATGAGTTATGCCGAGGTCGTACGACCTGATCCATAAAAATAGTGTACATTCACTACTGAGGTTGTACGGCCCAATCTATGGATGCATCACATTATATAAATATTACCGAGGAGTTCGCCCCAATCCACAGGAATAGGGAAACTCTTCGGAATTCAAATTTCGTGTTTATGACCCAAGGTAAGCCCATAAAGGAATTGTAAATTTTCCATCAATAATTAATCATTCCACCAAATCTGTAAGTAATGAAGCTTGGTCTATTATAATCTTTAATCAAAATTTACTTACTAATACAAGTAATTAAACTAACAAGTTGAGCTCAAATAGTGCAGGTATTGCATGATAAAGTCCTATGTCTACCTGGAGATAACATGAACTTTAGCTACGTACGGACTCTCATCACTTCGTGGGTACGTAGCACCCACAATTAGTAGCAAATAACAATTTAAACACATATGGGGTTAATTCCCTCTTACAAGGTTAGGCGAGAGACTTACTTCGTTTTCAAATCCACTTTTTGGTCCAAAAATCATACTAAAAGCCTCAAGTCAATGCCGAGCAACCAGAAACGAGCCAAAGGCTATACAAACTAATCAATATTGCTAAAAAAATTCAGAATTTAACTTTTAGAGTAATTACCCAATCCAATTAGGAAGGTTCCTCAAATCCCCCCCACCTCGTGGGCCCACGTGCCCAGATTTCGTAAATTTTTGTAAATAAATATTATCCATGACCTCACGAACAAAAATATATAATTTTTACTCAGTTCCATAACCATTTTCATGGTATAATCCCACTTTTATCAAAACCTAGGTTTTTCAACACAATACTAAAATTTCAACAATTTCCATGTTAAAATTTACCTATAATCGATGTATTAAACTTACATTGTGTAGAATACACTTACCTCAAGTTGCTAGGTGAAAATCCCTCTCTAAAAAGCTCCAAATCGTCCACAAAATGAGAGAAATGAACATAAAAGGTCAAAGTCCCGTTTTTAATAAAGTCCACTGCCTAACGATCCTTCTTCGCGATTACCTTCTTCGCAATCGCGAAGGCAAAGCTCCCCAGACCCAGGAAACCTTCATCGCGAATGCAAGGACAATCTCACGATCACGAAGATAAAGCTCCCCCAGTCCCAGGAAACCTTCATCACGAACTCGAGAGTAGTCTCGTGATCGCGAAAGCTTGTCCCGCCTGAGCATCTCGAACACGACAGCTCCTTCGCAAATGCGACAGCTCCTTCGCGAACGTGAACAGTAATGGGTGCTGACCCCTTATAGGTCCCTTTCTTTTACGCGAACGCGAGAGGGACTTCATGAACACGTATTCCTAGGACCTCAAACCTTCATAAACGCAACCGGTTGATCGTGAATATGAAGAACAAATCACCCCACTGCCTAAATCCTTCATCGCGAATGTGTGAGGACCTCTGTGTTTGCGAAGAAGGAAATTGGAACCAGTAATGCAGCAGTTTTGGACTTAGCTCCGGGTGGTCCGAAACACTTTAGCCCCTCGGGACTCCCGTCCAATTGCTCCAACAAGTCCATAAATATAATACGGACCTACTCGAACCCTCGGAATTCATAAAACAACATCGAAACAAAGAATCATATTCCAAAACCAAATTGAATCAAATTATGAACTTCAAACTTTTCAACTTGCTCCGAACACGTCAAATCATACTTAGACTACTCGGAATGACACCAATTTTTGAGTACAAGTTATAAATCACCATACGGACCTATTACCAGGCTCGAAATCACTAACAGACCTCGGTAACACCAAATTCTGCTTCAAACCAAATTTAAAGAACTAGAAAACCTTCAATGTGCCAACTTTCAACATTACGCGCCAAAACGCTCCCGGACCACCCGAAACCTGATTCGAACACACGCACAAGTCCAAAATTATCATACAAACGTGTTGGAACCATCAAATCCCGGTTCTAAGGTCGTTTACTCAAAATGTTGACTCAAGTTAAACTTGGTCATCTTAGGCCACTATTAAGGAACTATGTGTTCCGATTTCAACTCGAACCCTTCCAAACCTAAACCAACTATCCCCACAAGTCATAAAATAGTAAGCACATATAGGGAGTCTTAATTAGGTGGGATCTAGAAAGTAAAACGACTGGTCAGGTCCTTACACAAACCAGATTGCAGAGCAAGATTGTCATGATCTAAACAATACCATAGGTTGTAATGGCGTCGAACCCACTTGATATGCAAAACAATCGTAAAACAAGAGCAAAACATAATAACAAATACAAAGTAAATGAGTTTTCAAGTCGAATAAACATAGATAGAAACCAAGTCAATACAACAAATTTCAAGGACTGGTAATATAGAGTTATGAGCTCTAATATATGAAGATAGGTCTGCTTATATAGTATACTGTCTAAAGCAATAACGATAATGAAGATAGAAAGAGATGCCAGTGATTGCAATTGGTAATGAAGCTTTACCTCGAGTCTCAACACCAGTAACCACAACACTTAGTTGGGTCCAACACTTTGATCTTTACAATTAAGTGCAAAATGCAGTATGAGTACAACCTACCCCATGTATTCAGTAAGTATCATGTCTAACCTCGATGAGGTAGTGACGAGCATGGTGAATGATACTCACTAATCCAACCTATATAGTTCATGAATATATATGTACATAGTAACAAAACTAGAAGATGAGAATAAGGTATAGATAAGGGAAACAATGCACATAGAGAACATACACATAAGTATCGTAAATGACTAAAAGTTCATTGTATAGAGAAGATATGCATAAATAAACCAGTCAAGTTACACAGGTTAACATATAAAGAAGATATGTACCGTAAAATATTTCATCAACTAAAGCAGAATATAGAGAAATATATGCATAGAAAGACATGTATACATTTAGGAACTAGTATATAGAGAATATGTTGTAAAATAATGTATACATCTAAGGAGTTTGCATATAGAAAAGATACGTAAAATCTCAAACACTTTCAAATATCATCATGGATAATCAACAACAAGGATTTTCAACTTTAGACTTTTAAATATACAAGTGAGCACATAAAGGTGATAATATAGAGATTTCTTACACAATTTGGTACAACAACTTTCATTTGAACTTGACTTGAAGTCACAATATTTCAATACATGACTCATGCTTTGAACACGCCCCCGAAGAACAACATGTTATCATAATAATACTCGAAACACATTTTGGACATACACACGCGCACACACACACACACACACACACACTATATATATATATATATATATATATATATATATATATATATATATATATATATATATAAAGCTTTCTCGAAATAGCAAGTATATAATGAACAACTCAGAACTTACGTGAACATCGTGGGATTTAATTCTAAGAGAAAGGTTTAGCCAACATACCTCGCTTTGAGCTTTCCTTAATCCACTACACAGTTCCGAAAATCCTAGAAACTTCGATCTATTTAGAAATATAACAAAATTGAACCAAAATTTAGGAAGGAGTTCATGGTTCCAGCTCATTTGAGTATTTTGTCGAACGCTAGGTGGCCATTATGATTTCAAGGTCCTCCTATGGTGGATTTCTTCATTTCACTTCTCAAAGTCTACCCAATTAAGTTCAACAATCTTTCCACAATCCTTGATAGTACATGCATGCATAATGAACAACTCCCACACTCAAGAATTGCTTGACTTATTACCTATTTTCAGTTAAATCTCGAAATTGAAGGCTAGGGCTAGAACCTTACCTTTTGGTTGAAGACCTTGTGAGTTACCCTTGTGAAATTTTCAAGGCTTGAGCAAAGATTGATGAACAAATGACGTAGAAATACCTTTTCTCACTCTAGACTACCTTCTCTTCTAAAATATAAGTTTGAACCTTATAAAATGATCCATAAGATTGTTTTATAAGAATGGTGTCGGTTTATAAAACCAAAAAAAATAAAGGATGCAAATCTGCGGTCGCATAATGCTTCTATAGTCCGCAAAATGGGTCACATAATGGCCCTCCGGAACTGGGCATTTTTACTTCACTCTGCAACAGGTCTGTGGTTCGCAGACCAATTCTGCGGTCGCATAATTTGCCACAGATCTCCCCTCCAAATTTTTTTATGTTTGATCTGTGATGGATTGTGCGGCTCACAAAATGATTATGCAGCCTCAAAATTGACCGCAAAATATCATTCAAAATTTGCCCAGTTCTCTGCTTTACTTTGCGGTAGATTTACAGTTCGCAGAGTGATTCTATGGTCGTATAGTGGACCACAGAAATGCCCTACTCTGCCAAAATTTTTCTTCAACTCTCCAACACTGCTCAACCCAAAAAGTTTGTATTGTAGAGAGCTACAATCATCAACACATAAGTTTACCTTGGTACCACGAAACCCTGGGTTTTAGGTAAAAAAATTCGGGGCCTTACATCCTCCCCCGCTCAAGATCATTCGTCCTTGAATGAGGGTCAAAATTCACCATTTGAATTTAATGTGACTCAGCTGCTATATCACAGTAGCAGTTCTAAATTTTGATTAACTCCTTGAATTTTTCAAAATTTCACCTGAGTTTCCCCTGTAACTGCACATATCCACCTATCAGAGAGAATCCTAGAAACCAATCCAAACAACATATACATAAACCAATGATGCAATAAGACATAGAATTAGCACCAACCGTGACTAATGAGAAATATATTATTAGAAAGGAACACCCTTAGCATGACCTATACAAATGATACATAATTCATAGGGAACAATTTCATAAAATCGATTACATAGCTATTCAAACAAATGAGGGTATTTCTTCTTCATCTCTTCCTCGGCCTCCTAATTGGCCCCTTCAACTTGTTGATTTTGCCATAGTACTTTCACGGAGGCAATTTCTTTATTTCTCAACTTACGGACTTACCTATCAAGAATGGCAACTAGAATTTCTTTATAAGTCAATTCCTCATTAACCTCAATAGTCTCAACTGGAACAATAAATGACGGATCTCCAACCACCTTCTTCAACATGGATACGTGAAACACCGGGTGCACTAAATACATCTCTGGAGGTAGTTCTAGCCTTTAAGCCACTTGACCAATCCTTTGAATGATTATGTATGATCTGATATACCTCAGACTCAATTTCCCTTTCTTACCAAATCGCAACACCCCCTTCATGGGGGAAACCTTCAAGAATACCCAGTCATCCTCTTGGAAATCCAAATCCCTATGACAAATATCATAATAGGACTGGCGACTCTAGGCAGTCTTTAACCATTGCTTAATAATCTTAACCTTCTCTATAGCCTGATGCACAAGGTCTGGCCCTATCAACTCGGCTTCCCCAATCTTGAACCATCCAATGGGAAATCTATATCTCCTACTATACAAAGACTCGAATGGTGCCATCTGAATGATAGCATAATAACTCTTTTTGTAGGCAAATTCTATGAGGGGCAAATGATCATCTCGGCTACCCTTGATGTCTAGAACACAAGCGCGCAACATATCCTCAAGCATCTGAGTAGTCCGCTCTGCCTGCCCGTCGGTCTGTGGATGGAAAGTTGTACTAAGATTTACCTGAGTGACCAATCATTGCTGAATTTTCTTCCAAAAATTAGTTGTGAACTGTGCCCCCCGATCAGAAATGATAGAAACTGGAGTGCATGCAACCTGACTATTTCCTTATTATACAATTGAGCATATCGTTCCCCTGTGTTGGTAGCCTTAACAGGTAAGAAGTGTGCTGATTTCGTTAGTCGATCCACAATCACTCAAATCGAGCCAAACTTGCAAGGAGTGTGAGGTAGTCCTACCTCAAAGTCCATATTGATCATCTCCTACTTCCATATTGAAATTTCTATGTTTTGGGCCAATCGGCCGTTGGTGTTTGGCCTTTACTTGCTAACAATTTGGATATCTCGCCACAACGTCTGCTACATTCTTCTTCATATCATTCCACCAGTAGACTTCCTTAAGATCATGATACATCTTTGTAGAGACCAGGTGCACGGAATATCTAGAAGTGTGAGCCTCGGTCATGATTCTTTACCGGAGACCATCCACATTTGGAACACATAGTCACCCTTGGTACCTTAGCGTACCATCATCCATGCCAAGACAAAAAGCCATGGTCTTATCTTTATGAATTCCTTCCTTTAATTGTACCAACAATAGGTTGGCGTACTATTTCTCCTTGACTTCCATAACCAGCAATGATTCAGCCCTATTTTGTAGAATTACCCTTCATTCACTAGAGTCCGCAAGATGAACTCCCATCCTATCCAACCGATGAACCTCCTTGGATAAAGACCTTTGGTATGCCTCCAAGTGAGCTAAACTACCCATAGATTTCTGGCTAAGAGCATCCGCCACAACATTAGCCTTCCCCAGATGGTATAGAATATCGATGTCGTAATCTTTGAGTAACTCAAGCCATCTTCTCTGCCTCAGATTCAATTCCTTCTATTTGAAAATATATTGAAGCCTCTTATGATCCGTGAATATATCCACATGGACCCTATACAAATAATAACGCCAAATATTCAATGCAAATACCACTGCTGCAAGTTCTAAGTCATGTGTTGGATAGTTATTTTCATGATTCTTGAGTTGCCTAGAAGCATAAGCTATTACCTTGCTATGTTACATTAATACACACCCAAGTCTAATTCCCGAAGCATCACAATATACCGTAAACCCATTTGTACCTTCTAGTAGGGTCAACACCGACGCTGCAGTCAATCTCGATTTCAACTCTTGGAAGCTCCTTTCATAAGCATTTGGCCATTGAATTTGTCTCTACGATTGCTGACTTGTTTTTTCTTATTATCTTAGTTTGCTACTCTAGATTAGTTTTAGTTAAATATTAATGCTTTAGAAAATTGCTTGAATATATTATTGTCTTAGTTTAATTTAGTAAATAGTTAATCACAAGTCCTTGTGCGTACGATATTTAGACTTACAATCCTATATTACTTGGCAACCATGGAATAATTGCGTGTGTGTGGTACCAACATAGATCATCGCAAATATGATGACTACAGAATCAACAAAACCAACTCTTAGCAAATTAGTCCGAATCTGAAACTCACCTAAGTCCCTCAGGTCCTATTGCAAACATCCACACAAGTACATAAACCTCATAAGAACTTTCTCATAAGTGCAAAACATCAAAATAACATCTAATATCAAAGATGAAGTATCAAGACACAAGCACATCTCTTAAGTTCAAGAACTTCAAAACTTCCAACAAACCACCCTATTCATATCTACCCAATTGGATGAGCACCAAATTTTGCACATAAGTCTCATACCATAAAGCGAACCCATTTCAAGTCCCGAAACAACATTTAGAGTTTGATATCATAAAAGTCAACTACCGGTCAAACTTAAGAACTATCAAATCCTCTGAATTGCCAACTTTTGGCAAAAGAATCAAAATCTTCCAGAAATCTCCAAATCCAAATTTGAACATTGGCCTAAATCCAAAATTACCATACAAACCTACTTGTAATGATCCGATCGATCGTTTTGAGAATTGGCATTTCGTTTGGTGGTTTGAGGTCTTGAGTAATATATAATGTATTACGACTTGTGTGCATGGTTGGTTTTGATTTTTGGGAAGTTCTGTATTAATTCGGAAGACTAATTCTCAATTAAGAAGCTCTATGTTGGAATAGCTGACCAATGTTTGTCTCTTGTGTAAACAGCCTAGGATTTATATTTTGATGGTTCCAATAGGTTGGGATGGTGATTTTGAACTTAGGCGTATGCCCGAATATGGATTCATAGGTTCTTAGGATGATTTGGGCTCTTTTTGCTGAAAGTTGAAAATTTGAAGGTTTGAAAGGTTCATAGGTTTGATCGGGAGTTGACTTGAGTCTATTGGGTTAGATTGTTGTTCAGGGAGTTGGAATAACTTTGTTATGTCATTTGTAACTTGTGTGCACAATTTTGGGTTATTTCGAGTTGGTTAGACATGGTTCGTCATGGGTTCTGAAAGTTTAAAAGTTAGTTTATTAAGCTTGAATTGAGGTGTGATTTATAGTTTTGATGTTACTTTATGTGATTTGAGACCTCGAGTAGGTATTCGTTATGATTTGAGGCTGGTTGGTATGATTGGAGGGGTTTTGAGG
Source organism: Nicotiana sylvestris (assembly GCF_000393655.2). Taxonomy (NCBI): domain Eukaryota; kingdom Viridiplantae; phylum Streptophyta; class Magnoliopsida; order Solanales; family Solanaceae; genus Nicotiana; species Nicotiana sylvestris. The sequence continues at coordinate 112,419,285 of NC_091063.1, forward strand.
GCCTCGAGTGAGCTTTAGATGGGCTTCGGATCATTAGAGGTTGAATTGGTTGATCAGGTCTGGTATTTTTACATATGCAAGATTTGGCCCGTAGGTGTGAGTTGCAGAAGCATCTATGGAGGTCGTAGATGCGAATTTGGCTAGGATCGAGGATCTCTACAGATGCACCAATCCTTGCGCAGGTGCGCAGGTGCACTACTTGGAGCACAGAAGCAGCTCCATAAAAGAGGATTTATGTCCGCAGAAACGAAGGGGTAAAGGCTTAAGTGGATTTCGCATATGTGACGTTAACCGCAGATGCAGTGTCGCAGAAGCAATGCTTGGACCGCATAAGCGACAATCACTAGGCAAAACTAATTTAGTCGAGGGTTTGGCTTATTTGATCATATTTTAAGATTGAGAGCTCGGATTTAGGCGATGTTTACTCACTTGGATTGGGGTAAGTGTTCTTGACTTGGATTTTGTTTTATTTCATGTTTCCATCTTTGATTTTGGCTTTTGGTTGATAAAATCTAAGGAAGAAAATGGGGGTTTTGTGAGTAAATTTTTTAGAGTAATTAGTTAGAATTTGAACATAGATTCGAAGTTATGTTTGGATGAAACTTGCATATTGAACTCATGTTGGAATGAGTGATCGGGATTTGTGACTTTTGTCGGGTTTCAGTAGGCAGCTTCGGTTTGAATTTTTGATATTTGTTAAAGATTGGAGCTATATTACTTTGAATCGATTCCTATAGCCGTATTTGATGTTATTGAATTGTTTTTGGCTAGATTTGACCCGTTTGAGGTATGTTTCTTGTCTAGGTTTGGTTGAGAAATTTTTTCCTAATAATTGATATTGTTTGCTACAAGTAGGGATGATGTATATATAAGGTGACGAGTGTATATACATATACCATGGGTGTTCATGTTCGTGGTAGATTCTAGATTACTCTATACGTTGTTTATTTGTGTTTCCTACTTGATTCTATATGTTAGTAATTAATTGATTACATCAGAAAAATAAACCATCCTAGATCTAATATTAAGGATAATGGTGCCTTAGTTTGAACATAATGAACTAATCGTGGGATTTATGCTATACTTGCCTTGGAAGTAGTCACTTGTATGTTATGAATACACACTTGTACTTGCCGCTCCTGTGTTGTGCCTTGAATTGAACATGTGCTCTCTATGATATATATGTGATCCTTTGTATGACCGCGCACGTTCATCCCTTTTATGCTAGAGATCATGTTTAGGACTATCATTTCCTGAATTGGACAAGTTGGGCATTTGTGGAATCATTGCTAAAATGATTTAGATGTAGTCATGCTTTATAGGTTGAACCCTCATCCACATTCATTCACTTCCATGTCCTTGTGCACTTGGTTAATAAATTACGAGCGTATGTCTTTGATAATGATTGGCTTATTGCATTATTGTGATTATGGCACATGTGGACATTTTGGGCAGATTGGTTGGGTGTTGGCATGAGGGTTTTACCGTGCGATTGTGATTAATATTTCTATTGTGTCGGATGTGGGTGATAAGGGTGAATATTGCTATTGTATCAGGTGCGGAGTGATAAGGGTGGATATTGCTATTGTGTCGGGTGCAGGGCGATAAGGGTGGGAATTTCTATTGTGTCAGGATGCAGAGTGGTAAAGGTGGATATTGTTATAACAGAGCAATAAGGGTGGATATTGATATTGCAGAGCGATAAGGGTGAGTATGGTCATTGTGATGAAATGTGGAGTACGAGGGTAACATTCTTGAATATGCATGTGAATTCTTTATGTTTGTCATGCATTTCTACATGATTTTTGCATTGCATATAACATGCTACACTATGCCTTTGTTATTATTTGATGATTTAGTTGTCAAGATGGATTTACCTATGTAGAGTTGATATCTCATGCTTTGTTGAGTTATCGATAGCGTATCAGATTGACGTGATAAGTAAGTTGTCATCATGTACTGATATATTGAATTCTTGAAATGCTCTCTTGAACGTGTTATTTGGCAATTGTATGGAATCAGATCATGTTGGGCACATGTTTAAAGTCTTTTACAAGTATTTAACACACATATTATATGGTGCATAACTCTTTATGAGCGAGGTTAGTGAAAGTTGTATTTGTTCAACATGTTAAATAATTGGTAGAGTCAGTTTATTACCCTATCCCAGTTGTGCACCTTTACTGTTGATATTCTTCATTCTGTAATTGTCTTTCTAGGATATTTTCACAGTATTATCCATGCTATTGACCAATACTGGTTCTGCAAAGTGAGTATCTTTTGACTTAAAAACCTCTTCAGTACTTCTCTGAGGTTAGTCAAGATACTTATTGAGTACATGGGATTGGTTGTACTCATACTACACTTCTGCACCTTGTGTGTAGGTTTCGAAGCTAAGTAGTTGTGGAAAATGAAGCCTTATATTGGAGATGTACCAACCTACCGAATTCATTCTACCTTTTGTTCATGGTAGTTTAGGATTTTATTTCTATTTATGTAAACTTCAAACAAATGTTGAAAATGTTCTTCATAGCTACTTTGTAAATCTAATCTTAGTAGCTCGTGACTTGTACTACTAGTCCTTGGGATAGTTGTGTTGAATTCTTCCATAGTTTTATTAATAATATTGATGATTTCTCATTATGGTAGTAAGTTTTACAGTTTTGGCTTACCGAGCGGGTTGAGTTAGGTGCCATCACGACTAGGTGGGATTTTTGATAGTGACAAGTTGGTATCAAAGCTCTAGGTTTATAGGTTCTACGAGTCATGAGAAAGTGTATAGTAGAGTCTTATGGATCGGTATAATAACATGCATACCTATCTTCGAGAGACTACACGACATCTAGAAAACTTCCTTCTTTCTTTCACTATCGTGCGACCTTGTTTCATCGTGAAGCCTAAATCTACAGATTCTTTCTCTTTGATTCATGTGCGATATTGAGTACTCGGTATCAATTGTGAACCGACAACTTGTGATTTTGTGGATGGGATGCAAAGGGCTATGGATTCCTAATCATCGTCTGGATATGTCATACAGTTTCGGGATGAAGATGTATTGGTGGATCTTTCAGTTGTTCATATATGGAATAAGTGGATTCTTATATCTTGTTGACGAGTGTAGACTCAGAAGGATTAATTATTTTCCTAATTGTTGTGCTTATGGTAGTGTAAGGCCTCGCAAAAGTTCACCAAGGATTTAAGGTTTTATGGTGCTAAAGTAAGCTAATGTGTTGGGAGGTGTATACAATTTCGTGTCATGGAGTTGGTAGAAAAATTTGAAGAAAATTAGCATTTTTGCGGTCCATTATGCGACCACTGATCTATTGCGCTGACCACATAGTCATCGCTGAATGAGTTAGGAGCAACTCAATTGTTGAGGGTTATTTCATGGTCCAATGTGCGACTACTAAATTATTTTGCCGACCGCATATCCGCCACATAATCAGCATGAGAAATTTTAAAAGGAGGTTTTGCATTGCAATATGCGACCACAGAACCATTCCGCAAACCGCGGATCCATCACAGACTTGAACAGGCCAGCACAGATTTTGTGGACCATGTTGTGGTCCATTTCACGGACCGCATACTTGTTATGCGGTCCTATCCGCGATGGCAGGCTCAACTCGGAGGGTTAATTTTTGGAAAATTGTACCCGACTCTATTTTAATAAAAGACTTATGGGGGGTCATTTTGATGGGGAAAGTATGACATTTTTGAGAGAGGGGAGAAACTAGAGAGAGAAGGAGAAGCTCTAACACTTCTACACTTCAAATTCGTGATCAAGTCTTGAGAATTCAAGGGAAAAACTTACAAGGGCTTCTACTAAAGAGGTAAGACTTTATCCCAAGCTCACATGCAATGTTCTATAATGACATTATGAGTATGATTATTATGATTTGGGCTCAAAGGATGGTGATTGGAAGCCATAAGCCCTTAATTCCGAATTTGGGTTGTATGAACAATATGAGGTATATTTCTTGAGTTGGGAGTGAATGAATGGGCATGCATGTGCCAATGCAGGTTGTTGGGTGTTGTAGGACTATTGTAGACTGATTATTTTCTTGGAAATGAGTTGTGGGGTGAAGGAATTTCATTGTCAAACCTTGTAGTCGAATTTGCATATTAGGTATTTGACGAAATGCTTAAAATACCTATATAATGAGATTCCTTCTAATATTGGTTAAATTGAACTATGTCAATGTATATTGAATTGCTAAGAGTAGTGGAATGTCGTAGTGGTTCTAAGGAAAGCTTAATTGAGATATGTTGGCTAAACATTCTCCGTAGAATTGGATTTCCATGATCTCCTTATGAATTCCTTGTATGGTTTGTCCAAGATCTTATGCTTATTGTGCTACATCTTCACAAATGTTTGATGTATCAAATGTCTTCCTCAACTCATGTCTCAATTTCTCTTATTATATCATGCTCTCCCTTGGGAAATAACCTAAGTATGATTGATCTATCAACTGATTATGAATTCAATCCATGACTCTAGTGAAATCATTATGCTCTTCTTTGTAAGTGTTTATAATGTGTTCTAAGATCTTACAAACTCATAAGTTGAAGCTATGATTTTCCTAATGTTTTAAATGTCATTAATGCTTTGTGATGATCTATGACAAGTAAAGAAATGAAAGCATGAAATATGAAATGTGACCATCGTGCCAAGAATGGGGATTTACATGTATGGCCAAGAGTTCTACTAAAATGAAAGATTTTATGGAAGGCTATCATGTATATATTTCCTTTATGTAGAATTGTTTTTGGGAGAATCATTGGGTTATCGAGGAAGGGTGGTGTCACGACCCAAAATCCCATTTGAGGATCGTGATGGCACCTAGTCCCTAGGACTAGGTAAGCCTAACACATGCTGAAGCTATTAACGGATTTATACCATTTAACCATCAAACATGAACCAGTAAATGACATACATACCTAACAACGATCAATAGTTATAAATTTTCCAAAATCGGTAGTACGGAGTCATAAGCTCTACTGAGTCTACTAGAAATATCTAACTACATTGTTTTAGAATGAAGGTAAGCAGTAGTAATGAAAAGGTGACTCTAAGGCCTGGTATACCTTGAAGTCTCCGTAGCAAATCTCAAGCAACTAACTAATGCTCGGCATGCTCTATGGTATCTGGATCTGCACAAAAACATGCACAATCATAGTATGAGTACACCACAATCGGTACCCAGTAAGTATAAAGACTAACCTCGGTGAAGTAATGACAATGTACAAGTCAATACACCTACTAGACATAATAACATGTACCAAGTATTAATATAAAGCTAACAACGGAACAAATATCGACAAAAGCTAAACATGGAAGGAATAACAATTTAAAGCTAGCAAAGGAAAGTAAAAGGAACAAATGGAAACAAGGAGTAACCAGGTGATAACGTACCAAAATAATCAGAACACAGTTAAAGTGCCAATGAAATAAATTAAGGGAAATAAGTGACAACCAAATAATCAAGTCGTTCTAATACTAGGTTTACAACAAGAATCGCCCTGAGGTACCACACCTCATAACCATAGATCATAAGTCCCAAATCATAAAGCATATACGCATGGCACCTCATACCCATATTATCAATCGCAACTGCACGGACAACTCACATGCCAATATCACAATTCGCCCGTCATGGTCACAGGCTCAACATCACAATCCACTAGGCATGATCATAGTCTAACAATCCAACCATATCACAGAGAAAGAATATATACAAGAATACATGTGCATGAGAAAAGAATAGCATGTTTCATACTCCTGAACTGATATAAATGACATGTTACGGTGTATACATGTGCAAGTGTACTATCATAGCCCAAGTCAACAAGTATTATCTGAGACATCAAGTAGCACATTGGAAACAACACCACAATTCACGTAATATGCATGACACACATAAGGAACACCACACCATTTCACAATTATCATCAATAGTATGCCTCATGCCATCACATATCCTCCCTGACATAGCCCCCTTGTCTCACCGTATGCGCAACAATATAGTAAATGCCCGCCTTGTCTCGCCACACGTGCATCAATAGTAATCTCACCTTGTCTCGTCACATGTGCAAACCCAACATATGTATACATCCCGCCTTTTCTCATTGCATGTGCAATATCAATAATAACAATAGCACGACAAAATCTCGTGCAAACAACCCGACAATCCTCTTAATAGGCCCACATGTGCTAAAAACACAACATCACAACATAATAACTCACACCACACATGCTCATATGACACAACATTGCCATAACAATAATACCAATACCAATACCACAACAATACATAACATACGGCTCAACAACAATGAGTACAAAATCAACAACAATCACATAAGAGTACAAAAAGTAAATCAACACAAGAATTACAATAACACAATAAAATGGAAGAATAACTCAACAATGGAAGAGACAACATGTAATAACAACTTCAAATAAAAATAACTCGATAATGATAGAGGTAACATATAATGACAACTTCAATTAAAGCATATAAGAGTGATCTCGACAATGAAAGATAGAACATGTAATAACAACTTCAATTTAAGCATATAAGAGTAAACTCGACAATGAAAGATAGAATATTTAATAACAACTTTAATTTAAGCATATAAGAGTAAACTCGACAATGAAAGATATGACATTATATGGCGACTTCAATTGAATGCATATAAGAAACCTAAAAATCTAAACCGGTCCATATAAGGCTGTGTACATTCTTGTCACCTTGTGTACACATATTTTACGAAATTCAAATAGTGCAATCAAACCAAATCATATGGGTTAGTTCCCCCATACAAAGTTAGGCAAGATACTTACCTCAAAAGCCCTTAATCAATCCTCTAAAATACTTTTCCTCTAAAATTCGCCTCCGCTCGACTCAAATCTAACCAAAATTGACTTAATAACATCAAATAGTGCAAGAGAAACCAATTACAATAACTATAATTAAAATCTATAAACAATTCCCCAAATGTCAACAAATGTTAACCCCGGACCCGCCTGGTCAAAACTCGGGTCCAAATGTAGATCTCGACTTCCCATAACCTTACGAGTCCATATATGTGTTTTGTTTTTAAATTCAAGTCCAATTCGACTCTCAAATCTCAAATTATAAGTTTTCAAAACATAGACAAAAATCTCCAAAATTTCCCCTTCAAATCTCATGATTTAGATGTTAAATCTCCTATATAATCATGTATTATAATTGAAAATCGATCAAAATCACTTACCCAATATGCGTATGAGAAAATCCCTCCTCAAAATCACCTCCTACGTAGTCTAGGGTTCTAATATATGATAAAATGAAGCAAAGTCCCATTTTCAGTACTTTTGTTCAGGTGCACAAGTCGCAGATATGACCCAGGGTTCGCAAATACGGACAATCCATCGCAGATGTGGCACCTGATGAACCCACAGAAAGTCGAAATGAAATCGAAGCCCTTCACAAAAGCGATCATGTGAGCGCAAATGCGACCAAGCCTGCCCAAGTCCCCCATCGCAAAAGCGAACAAAATGTTCGCAAATGTGAACTAGTTAGTCCCCATCCCACCTCACAAATGTGACCCCATCCTCACAAAGGCAAGGTTCGAAAATGCGAACATGATCTCACATTTGCGAGACCTGAAGCACCAGTAAAAATTTGAACTCTCTCAACTCTCCGAAACATGTCAAACTCACATGAGCCTCCGGGACTCCACACCAAACATCCACAAAAGTACATAAATATCATAAAAACTTGCTTGCACGATCAAAACACCAAAATAACATCCCAAACAACGAATCAAACCTTAAAACACATGAAATTTCCAATGAAACTCAAGAGCCTCTAAAAACACAACCACACGTCTGATTCCTATCAAATCAACTCGGAATAACGCCAAACATCAAAGAAAAGTTCCAAATAACAAAATAGACTTAAATGTCCCAAAACCAAAATCTGAACCTAATAGCCATAAAGTCAACCTACGGTCAAATCTAAGGAATTTTAAACCTTCAAATTGCCAACTTTTGGCATAACAAGCCAAATCAACCTAGGGACCTTCGAATTCAATTCCGGACATATGTTCAAGTCCAAAACCATAATACTAACCTATTGGGGCAATCAAAATAACATTCTAGGGTCGTTTTTATAGAAGTCAAACCTCGACCAACATTTCCAACTTAAGCTTCTAAAATAAGAATCATTTTTCCAAATCAATCCAAAATCACTCAAAAACAGAAATTGACCATTTCTGCAAGACATAATACACAATATGAAGCCAATATAGTCCCCAAACCAATGAACAGAATGCTAAAGTTCAAAATGACCTATCGGGCCATTATAGTTGGAATGTAAAGGCCTATGCCCGAAACTACACGTGCCGGTGTAGGAGTTGATTGAGGAATAAATTCTCATTATGATATTTTGAGATTATTTCCCTTGATTGGATGAATGGATAACAAGTAAAGACCATTTCGATCCATAGAGTATTGTGGTGAGACGGCCTAACCGATCTAGCGAAGATCGGACACCATGTCGTGCCCATAGTAGTATTGTGTTTCTATGTCAACCCGTGTACATTGGGGTGAGACGGCCTACTCGGTCAGGCAAATATCGGACTCCATGCCATATGCATGGTGGTGTGTCAGTACGGATGATCTCCCAACCTAAATTATTAATGCTTACTTAAAAGTTTACTTTGCTTTAACTTGGCATCTAAATATTATTGATTTTCTTACTACTCCCATGTTTCTCTCCTTTTTATGTTGGCATTCCATTCCATGAGAGGGTATTTAGCTTTACATACTAGTACTATTCCATATATACTAACGTCCCTTTTCTTTTGGGGCGTTGTATCTTTAATAAATGCATGTGGATCCTCAACAGGCGGCACTAGTCATTGATAGCAGCATACTCTCTTCTCAGCTGATATGGTGAGCCCTACTCCATATCGAGTCCAGGTGTCATTTGAATTCTTGTACATTGTATTTTGAGGTATAGCAGAGGACTTATCACCCACACTTCTATATTGGACACACGTTCACCTAGAGGCTCCATAGACGTACTGTGGGTTGTGTTTTGATTAGGGAAAACAAACTAAAAATGTTGTAGTTATTTGATGTTTCCACTTTTAAAATATGAACATGTAATATCTCGGGTAATCGTAAATGAAGCTTCTATAAGTAATGAAAATTGGTGTTGTACATTTTATTATCTCGCTTGTCTAACTCTTGATATTCATCCTCAAATTATTCATTTGCAAGGTTGAAAAATAAGCACTAAGTAGGCTTGCTTGACTGGGGTAACTTGGTTGAGCGTCGGTCCATCTCCCCAAGGTCGAGGCATGATAGGTAGGGTCATGGGAAGATGTTGATTTGAGGCTAGCCGGTGGGTTATATCCTACGAGAAGATTTGAGGTTATATGTTTCGTATGAGGCCTTTTATTTAGTAGAATGCATATACTATTATTTCGGAGCACTTGAGGAAGTTGGTTTGACTATCACAAGGATAAGTATGCACTTAGCAGAGTCTTTGGAGTGTTTCATGACTAGTGTTACACGAGTTTATGAAGTATTCAGCTGATTAACGGTTCGGGATCGTGGCGTCCATAAAGGAAGAGTACTATGGGTTATAAATGATATGTTCTATGGATTTGAGCGAAGTGAGGGATTCTGCTATTGACGATTGTATTGCATGATCATTTGTTATATTAGTTCCTGGACTAAGGGACGCTTGTGAATTAGTTATGACTTGGAAAGATGACTTAGAGGATGGTTCAAGCAATGAATTTGGTGGGGCAGGGTGTACTATACCTTACGGGTATATAGAGATCTTGGGATGATTCAGGTTTGATATTGGTTGGGATTCAGTGTGCAAGGAAAAGGAACTGCTTAGATACTTCTTTTGGATATTCATGTGCTGGTGGAGCATAGGTTGTTCAGTGCATATTGGTTGTGCATCAAAGATTGGAGCAGAGTGCATGACTATCGAGAGGGTTCTGATGTATTCAAAGATTCATATATGGTATTTAAGGATTTTAAAATTTGTGTATGGCTAAGACTTGAGATCTGTATTGGATAGTAGTGAGACTTGTGGTACTTCTATATTATTATTAACTCTACATGGCAGTACTAGAGAGATGCAAAAAAGGCTTTAGATTTGTAGAAGGTCTCTTTAGATCAAGCATTTCGGATTGAGTTACTTTTGGGTTTGGTAGTCTGCGTGGCTTGGATGATTTGATAGACCCAATTTTGATGACTTGGTTATATGCTTACGAGTTTCGAAGAGTTTGTGACGGTTATGACCATAATTTGAGGTTGATGTCTTTTATGAGCATAGAAAGTCTATTACGTGTTGTGATGTTCTCCAGGGTTAGGTTAAGTAGAAGGTTCCTAGTTAATGGAGTGTCTATCCTACTCGTGATTTAGTGTTGATGAAATTATCATAGCTTCACATATTATCATGAAGGATGTAGTGCGCCGTGTGGGATCAAGATTGTATGGGCAAGGTTGCGGTTCAGTTTCAAAGGAAATGTCACAAGTCCTAGTCAGCATGGGAGATTTCAGATGTTTTAGAGAACGCTAACACTATCTTGTATCACATGGGAAGGATATATGTTATTGAAGGCACATTGTGTATAGATTTGTGGATGCGTGGCTAGTATTCCAGTAATCGTGTGGTGGTGACTATTGATGTTTAGGTGTTGCTATGTGATGGGAAGACTTATGGAATTATGTCTCATGAGGTGATTGTGTATGAGTGATGTATCAGTCATTTGAGCGGGAAAGTTGGAGATCATATATGGAGATTCATGTATTCTTGAGGTTTAGAGGCTAAATGTTCTTGAGGTGATTGTGTATGAGTGATGTAGATTATTCTTTGGTTGTGGGCCATGAAGGTATGTTAGGGGTTGGACAACTGATTATATGTGTTATGGGTATGTTACTGTGGACATTTGGAAGGTTATTTACCTATTCTAGGATGATCGAAATTTATTTGGGAGTCCATTGGTAGGCATAGTGGAAATGTGTATTCTACATCAGAGCAGGTTTGTTTACTCAGCACAACTATTGTTGGGAGTGTGTCAGCGGCTAGAGTTGACCTTATTCATGTCCTAGTAAGTTCCATGCATTACGCTCTTATGCTACAATGGGCTGTGAGACTACTTGACTATTCACACATATGATGTGGTTTTGCTTGGGCCTTGTGGTGAGATTCGAGCGAGTTGGCTCCTGGGGTGTTGAATTTTATTGCGCCTTAGCCATTTTTTCCTGTCTGTGGTATATTGTGCCATCCGTTTCTCCATGGTTATGGTCAAGAACTTCGCGTGTTTGTTATTGATACGCATGTGGTCACTGATTGTAAGCGTTATGGCTAGATGGTATTCCATGTGGATCGGTATATTTGGTCATTGATTGTGATCCTTCATGTTTAATTTGTGTGCTTTAATTCTCTTTTATGAGATGGGTTCATAGTGTCGTGCTTTGTGGTGGTATTTATTAAACATGTTGAGTGGTTATCTTTTTTGGCTCTCCTTTCATCTATCGTTATATTCAAGTTGTTGCTTGTTAGGTGTGGACTGCATCATATGTGGCTCTAGGTAGTGTCGCACCTCCTTTTTCCGCCCCCGCGAGGGTGCAAGGGAGTTTTTCCAATTAAAGGACAATCGAAACGGGATTGGTTTATTTATTTCAGAGTCGCCACTTGGGAGATTTAGGGTGTCCCAAGTCACCAATTTTAATCCCTGAATCGAGGAAAAGAATGACTCCATATTACAGTCAGCGTACCAGAAATCCGGATAAGGAATTCTGTTAACCCGGGAGAAGGTGTTAGGCATTCCCGAGTTCCGTGGTTCTAGCACGGTCGCTCAACTGTCATATTTGGCTTATTTATCTGATTTTAATACAATTATGAACCGATGTGCCAATTTTAACTCTTTACCACTTTATTATTATTATTATTATTTTTAAAAAAAAATTGTGAACATCGTTTTAAAACATGTCTTTGGATTACGTCACATGAAATGCACCCGCAATCCGGAACACATTTTTATTCAATGTTTTAGGATTTAGATTTGGGTTGCATGAAATGCGCATCCGAGTTTAAAAAGGTAAAATTAATTAAATCGCGCCTAAAGAGTCTAGCGTATCATTATTTTGGGTAGGGCCGTGAAATTTGCTAAAACGGCTCCTCCCTAATTCTAAGCGATTAAATGTACATTTATTGAGGGCCCCGCAATCTATACATTTCATTAAGCGAGACTCATCTCATTTATTTGGACAAATCTTAAAACGACTACATTTTTCAATAAAAATGAGTCTCTAAAATAAAGAAAGAAAATTCTAATTTATTACTAGCTTTTATTATTTAAGAAGACATGACATGCTAATTGCTTGATTAATACAAATATTGATGAAAAAAGAATTTCACTCTTAATTTCGAAATTATAAATAAAATAAAAATTCAACAACTAATATTCAAAATAAACAAATATAGCTAGATTAAAACTCAGCATTGTTATTTTTTTAAAAAAAAATTATTGAGATTAATTATTCACAATCATTTGAAACTAGATTTAACCATAATTACTAAAGCTTATTAGAAAGTTTATTAGACTTAAACGTTCTCTTAATCTTGCTTAAGCTCAAGTCATGCCTTAATGCCTAATTTACGATGTTTAATTTAAATTCGTGTCTTAGCTAAATTTAGCTACTTGTTCATGATCAACCTATAATCTTGAAGCCTTCATAACTAGTGAATTAACCTGTTTTGCCGAACTGATTCATTAAAGACTAACTTATGTTATTTTTTCTTATTCCAATTATTATTTAGTAATACATGAAATAGCTTAAATACAATCAACAAAATGAATAAAGAAAAACGAAATTAAAACTTCAAAATTTCATTCTTCATATGTATTCATGCTTCATATTTCGGATTACAATAACCAGCGTGTCAGTTGTGTACCTGATATTGGAAGCAAAAGAAAATGAATATGAGAATCAGCAACAGCAGTAAAATCAGTACAACACAGCAACAATAGCCCAGCAACAGTAACAACCCAGTAACAGACCGGTGGAGTAGTAATCCAAAAAAAACAAAAGCTTCCAGCTTTTATGAAACAACAATTAATTCTGATTTCAAACAACAAAAGAAAACAGAATATATTTTTTTAGTTTTTTTTTATATTTGAAAGCTTAAATATTTTTCGGAATTTTCTATCTCTTAAATGTTCAGCCCTTTTCTCTCTCTCTTATTTTCAGATTTGTTTCTCTCTCCCGTTTTTTTCTGTCTGTGTATTTCTCCTCCTGTATTCTTGTTCTTTCTTCTTCAAGACTTCACATATATAACACATCTCATAAACCTTTTAATCAATTAAATCAATACTTTTTCTCTACCTAACCCATTATCTTTCCACTCATCCCCATTACATTAAATAAACATATCACACCACCCCATTATATTTTGTCCTCCATGCTTTATTTAAAATAATGCAAGATTCCCCTTTAATTTAAATCTTGTCCCCCCTTTATATTAAATAATCATATCACAACCCACCCCATTTCATTTTGTCCCCCATGCTTCAAATAAACAATTTCAAAATGTACAATTCCTAAACTACCCCTTCCGACCTTACTGAAATTACCAAACTACCCCTAAACGTACTACAAATTTACCAAACTACCCATCAGCTATAACACATCAATTAATCAAACTTAACCAAAATATAGACAATATGATCAATTTCTAACAATGTTCAAACAACAATATGAACATGGATGAACATCATAACAACAATATCACATGAACACGATTTTAACAACATTTCAACAACAAATCACATGAACACGAATTGAACAACAAAGAACAACTAAAATTTGATTGAACAATATTTTAGCAACAAACAATCCTATTTTCGGATTCAACAACAACAACAATCAAAGTATGAAGATTTCTAAATTCAATCATATTGAACTTAAAATCAACTCTAACAACATTACAACAAACAATTCTTATATTAAACTTAAAACAAGATTATGAGAACAATTCAAGCAATAATCATAAATGGTAAATAAGAAATCAAACTATATAAAATTCGGATTCAAGATCATCCAAACAAAGTATGAACATGAATGAATCTATTTTAAGACAACAAACATGACGGATTAAACGATTAAAACAATATATTCCTTTAATACAACTAAATTCTTTAAACAAATAACAAGATCGACGAAGAAACAATTATGAACTTAAACTTGAACTTAACAATATTAACAATTTCTAACAATACATAAACACATGAAACAAATTGAAGAAATAGTTGATTAAATTTCAATTTGAATCTAACAAACATCAAACTAACAAATACTTACTTAAACAATAATACAAACATGAAATAAACATGAAAACAACTAATTAAACTTCTATTTTGAAATCTGAAAATTAATTTAACAAACAACATGAACACAATAGAAAATTATTTCAAAGATGAACAACGAACAAAACAAGGATTAAATCATTTAACGATTTTGGATCCGGAAAATATCAAACAAAATATGAACAAAAATAAAACTCAAAAACAACTAACCGGAGATGAATCAACGACGAACTTTGATTGTAAACAAATCTGTCCAAGCCTCGACCAAAGCTCGAACGAAGGACGACGAAGACGAAGAAGAAGTAGAAGCAGCGGCGGAGGAAGGAGGAGCAGCGGCAGCGTCGCGGACAGCCATGGCTGCTCGTCGCAGCTGGACACGGGCAGCAGCTGGTCGTCTACTGCTGCTGCGTTCAGCAGCTTATGGAGAAAATGGAGCAGCAGTTCGGGAAGCCATGGACGACGCAGAGGCAGCAAGAAAAAGCAACAAACATGGCGATGGGTTGACGACGAAGACGCAGCCATGGACGAGCCTTTTGAGCTTGACATGGAGAAGATGGGCTTCTTGGTGGTGTGTGCGCTTGTGTCGAAGGAGATTAAGCTGCTGGAGCTTAGCCATGGCAGCCATGGATGTGTGTTTTAGAGTTTGGAGAAGAAAGAAGAAAAGAAGAAGAAGAATGATAGGGGGGGCGGATGACTTAGGTCATTTTTAGGATTTTTTTTTTTTTTTGTTTTGTTTTGTGTCTTTGAAATGCAAGATAGGGGTATTGGGTCTTTTGGGTTATGGACTGGGTCGACCCAGTTCGAAATGGACTGGGTCGTAGGGAAGATTGGGCCATTTTTTGGGCCTATGTCTTGAAATTGAAGAAGAGGCCTAATTCCGACTTTCTTTATATTTTCGCTCTCTTTTCTTCTTTTATTTTTTCTAAAACTAAATTATAAAAATACTTAAACTATTATTAAGAACTAAATTAAGTTATAAAAGCGCAAATTAACTCCCAATAACAATTAACGCACAATTAAGTATTAATTAAGCATAAAATTGTATATTTGGACATTAAATGCTAAAAATGCAAACGATGCCTATTTTTGTAATTTTTAATTTTTGTAAAACAATTTTAATTACTAACAATTGTAGAATTAAATACTACATGCAAAATGCGACATATTTTTGTATTTTTTATTAATTTAGCGAATAAACACGCACAGACAAATACAAATAATTCTTCAAAATATCACAAAATATCACAAAATTATACACCAAAGAAAAATCATTTTATTTTTGAATTTTTTGGGAGTAATTCTCATATAGGGCAAAAATCACGTGCTTACAGCTGCCCCTCTTTGCCCGAAGACACGAAGGGTTTTCGTGCAAAGATAAAGCGAGCGATTTTTTGCCCATTCGAGTACTCCGTTGAAGCATTTTTTGAAAAAGATTTGACCGAACCTTTGCTTCAAAGGTTTCCTACATATCCTGGGCTAAATAGGAATCAGGTCAATGTAGTTCGGAAAACTTTGGTAGCTGGGACTACCGTTGGACTGCACTGTTACTGTTGTTGCATGCTATTACTACTGCTTACCGATCTCCTTGTTACACCGTGCTTAAAAGAAAACAAGAAGCTAGGCTAGACTAAAATTTGTTCTTGTTGCCTTGCTTTCTTGTCGGCTTGTGTTTCCTCCGGTGCTTTTCTTCCGATGCTTTTCTTCCTTTTGACACATGGACTTGAGTTTATGCTGGGACCTCTTGTTGCAACCTTCTGCTTCCCGGTGCTGGGGATTTTATTGTTTACTGCTGGGGATTCCTGTTGTAACCTTCCGCCTTCCGGTGGGGTTACTGATTCCAAACTCTGTAATACAAGACTAAAAAGTTGCTTCAATGCAAAATTATGAAATGTATGCCCGCATTATACTGGTGGGCGACCTAGAGCTGAAAGTATTCCCGCATTTTACTGGTGGGCGACCTAGAACATGAATGTATTCCCGCATTTTACTGGTGGGCGACCTAGAACTGAAATGTATTCCCACATTTTACTGGTGGGCGACCTAGAACTGAAATGTATTCCCGCATTTTACTGGTGGGCGACCTAGAACAGAAAGTATTCCCGCATTTTACTGGTGGGCGACCTAGAACTGAAATGTATTCCCGCATTATACTGGTGGGCGACCTAGAACTTAAAAGTATTCCCGCATTCTACTGGTGGGCGACCTAGAACTGAAATGTATTCCCGCATTTTACTAGTGGGCGACCTAGAACTGAAATGTATTCCCGCATTTTACTGGTGGGCGACCTAGAACAGAAAGTATTCCCGCATTTTACTGGTGGGCGACCTAGAACTGAAATGTATTCCCGCATTTTACTGGTGGGCGACCTAGAACAGAAAGTATTCCCGCATTATACTGGTGGGCAACCTAGAACTTAAAAGTATTCCCGCATTCTACTGGTGGGCGACCTAGAACTGAAATGTATTCCCGCATTTTACTGGTGGGCGACCTAGAACAGAAAGTATTCCCGCATTTTACTGGTGGGCGACCTAGAACTGAAATGTATTCCCGCATTTTACTGGTGGGCGACCTAGAACAGAAAGTATTCCCGCATTATACTGGTGGGCGACCTAGAACTTAAAAGTATTCCCGCATTCTACTGGTGGGCGACCTAGAACTGAAATGTATTCCCGCATTTTACTGGTGGGCGACCTAGAACTGAAATGTATTCCCGCATTTTACTGGTGGGCGACCTAGAACTGAAATGTATTCCCGCATTCTACTGGTGGGCGACCTAGAACTGAAATGTATTCCCGCATTTTACTGGTGGGCGACCTAGAACTTAAAAGTATTCCCGCATTCTACTGGTGGGTGACCTAGAACTGAAATGTATTCCCGCATTTTACTGGTGGGCGACCTAGAACTGAAATGTATTCCCGCATTTTACTGGTGGGCGACCTAGAACTGAAATGTATTCCCGCATTCTACTGGTGGGCGACCTAGAACTGAAATGTATTCCCGCATTTTACTGGTGGGCGACCTAGAACTGAAATGTATTCCCGCATTTTACTGGTGGGCGACCTAGAACAGAAAGTATTCCCGCATTTTACTGGTGGGCGACCTAGAACTGAAATGTATTCCCGCATTTTACTGGTGGGCGACCTAGAACAGAAAGTATTCCCGCATTTTACTGGTGGGCGACCTAGAACTGAAATGTATTCCCGCATTTTACTGGTGGGCGACCTAGAACTGAAATGTATTCCCGCATTCTACTGGTGGGCGACCTAGAACTGAAATGTATTCCCGCATTTTACTGGTGGGCGACCTAGAACTGAAATGTATTCCCGCATTCTACTGGTGGGCGACCTAGAACTGAAATGTATTCCCGCATTTTACTGGTGGGCGACCTAGAACAGAAAGTATTCCCGCATTTTACTGGTGGGCGACCTAGAACTGAAATGTATTCCCGCATTTTACTGGTGGGCGACCTAGAACTGAAATGTATTCCCGCATTTTACTGGTGGGCGACCTAGAACAGAAAGTATTCCCGCATTTTACTGGTGGGCGACCTAGAACTGAAATGTATTCCCGCATTATACTGGTGGGCGACCTAGAACTTAAAAGTATTCCCGCATTCTACTGGTGGGCGACCTAGAACTGAAATGTATTCCCGCATTTTACTAGTGGGCGACCTAGAACTGAAATGTATTCCCGCATTTTACTGGTGGGCGACCTAGAACAGAAAGTATTCCCGCATTTTACTGGTGGGCGACCTAGAACTGAAATGTATTCCCGCATTTTACTGGTGGGCGACCTAGAACAGAAAGTATTCCCGCATTATACTGGTGGGCAACCTAGAACTTAAAAGTATTCCCGCATTCTACTGGTGGGCGACCTAGAACTGAAATGTATTCCCGCATTTTACTGGTGGGCGACCTAGAACAGAAAGTATTCCCGCATTTTACTGGTGGGCGACCTAGAACTGAAATGTATTCCCGCATTTTACTGGTGGGCGACCTAGAACAGAAAGTATTCCCGCATTTTACTGGTGGGCGACCTAGAACTGAAATGTATTCCCGCATTTTACTGGTGGGCGACCTAGAACAGAAAGTATTCCCGCATTATACTGGTGGGCGACCTAGAACTTAAAAGTATTCCCGCATTCTACTGGTGGGCGACCTAGAACTGAAATGTATTCCCGCATTTTACTGGTGGGCGACCTAGAACTGAAATGTATTCCCGCATTTTACTGGTGGGCGACCTAGAACTGAAATGTATTCCCGCATTCTACTGGTGGGCGACCTAGAACAGAAAGTATTCCCGCATTATACTGGTGGGCGACCTAGAACTTAAAAGTATTCCCGCATTCTACTGGTGGGCGACCTAGAACTGAAATGTATTCCCGCATTTTACTGGTGGGCGACCTAGAACTGAAATGTATTCCCGCATTTTACTGGTGGGCGACCTAGAACTGAAATGTATTCCCGCATTCTACTGGTGGGCGACCTAGAACTGAAATGTATTCCCGCATTTTACTGGTGGGCGACCTAGAACAGAAAGTATTCCCGCATTTTACTGGTGGGCGACCTAGAACTGAAATGTATTCCCGCATTTTACTGGTGGGCGACCTAGAACAGAAAGTATTCCCGCATTATACTGGTGGGCGACCTAGAACTTAAAAGTATTCCCGCATTCTACTGGTGGGCGACCTAGAACTGAAATGTATTCCCGCATTTTACTGGTGGGCGACCTAGAACTGAAATGTATTCCCGCATTCTACTGGTGGGCGACCTAGAACTGAAATGTATTCCCGCATTTTACTGGTGGGCGACCTAGAACAGAAAGTATTCCCGCATTTTACTGGTGGGCGACCTAGAACTGAAATGTATTCCCGCATTTTACTGGTGGGCGACCTAGAACTGAAATGTATTCCCGCATTTTACTGGTGGGCGACCTAGAACTGAAAGTAAAATGACAGAAATGTATGCCTCTATTATATGGGCGGGCTCCCAACTTCAATGCTAACTTAGGAGGAAATGCGTCTCCTATGGGTAAACTAAACTTAGGAGGAAATGCGTCTCCTATGGGTAAAAGTAAATTTAGGAGGAAATACGTCTCCTATGGGTAAACTAAACTTAGGAGGAAATGCGTCTCCTATGGGTAAACTAAATTTAGGAGGAAATGCGTCTCCTATGGGTAAAACTAAACTTAGGAGGAAATGCGTCTCCTGTGGGTAAAACTAAACTTAGGAGGAAATGCGTCTCCTATGGGTAAAACTAAACTTAGGAGGAAATGCGTCTCCTATGGGTGAAACTAACTTAGGAAGTGCGTCTCCTATTGGCAGAACTAGACTTAGGAAGTGCGTCTCCTATTGGCAAAGGCGTGGAATGTATTCCCTTGTTATACAGGTGGGCGCCTAAAATATGCAATGGACAGACAAGAAAAGTATTCCTTTCGTTATTCAGGTGGGCGCCTGGCTTCAACAACAACTTTGAAAATAAAATCCTATTCGAGGGCGGATGAACCCAAAATATCCTATTCGAGGGCGGATGAACCCAAAATATCCTGTTCGAGGGCGGATGAACCCAAAATATCCTATTCGAGGGCGGATGAACCCAAAATATCCTATTCGAGGGCGGATGAACCCAAAATATCCTATTCGAGGGCGGATGAACCCAAAATATCCTGTTCGAGGGCGGATGAACCCAAAATATCCTATTCGAGGGCGGATGAACCCAAAATATCCTATTCGAGGGCGGATGAACCCACAATATCCTATTCGAGGGCGGATGAACCCACAATATCCTATTCGAGGGCGGATGAACCCAAAATATCCTATTCGAGGGCGGATGAACCCAAAATATCCTATTCAAGGGCGGATGAACCCAAAATATCCTATTCGAGGGCGGATGAACCCAAAATATCCTGTTCGAGGGCGGATGAACCCAAAATATCCTGTTCGAGGGCGGATGAACCCAAAATATCCTATTTGAGGGCGGATGAACCCAAAATATCCTTAAGACTTGAAAATGTCTTACCTCGAATACTTGCTGGGGATAACACTGTTGGGGAATTATTTACTTACCTGTTGGGGGGGTAAAATGTTATCAGCTGGGGATAACGCTGTCGAGGATAACACTGTTGGGGGATTCTGATTCTTTCAGAACTAGTGCTTCACTGAGCTCAAGTTTCATCCCTTTGCTGGGGAACAACTTCCTCCATAGAACTTATTATGTTGGGGGCAACACTGGTTCTAAGACCACTTCCCTTGAGACTGGCGTTATCTTTATTCTTTCCCGCATGGGTACCTGACTTCCAGAAAATTTTCTAAGCGGAAGGAAAATTTTCTGCCCCAGTTTGATAATATCCCTTGCGGCATGCATTTCTGGCATCAATGCCATTTCCTTTACCTGTTTCAAATCAAACAAAATTTGTTAGTTTAAAACATGGTGGTTGGTTGTGATACCCCTACTGGGATGGCTTTTCCCTTTCTCCTTCCTTGCTCTGCGTTCCACAGCTTGTTGGGGATGATATTATGTGCTGGGGATAATCCCTTCCTGCTGGGGATATCCGTCTTCTTTTGTGACATAACTCGGAAGCTGACATTTCCCCGACCTTTTAGTCCTAGTATGAATTTCCCAAATCATGCTCATTGCTCTCCTTGATTTGCCCACTGGCTTTGGCCTTGAGGTTTATAACTTTGGTTTTGGCAAGGATATCCCTTTTGACACTCGTCAATCCTTTTGTCAATTCCCTTTTGCTGGGGATATTTTCTTGACACTGGCCTCGCGCTTGTTCCTCGCTGACTACACCATTTGGATGCACTAGTCAGATCTCATTTTGTATAATTGGGAAGCTGATGACATATTTTGAAGTCAATTCACACTTGTTATGACCAGACAGACTCTATTGGGGAGTTTTTCTATGAAAGGAGAAAGATAAAAGAAACAAAATAAAAGACAAAGGAAATGATGACTCTTTTACAAAAGAAACTATAAATAAAAACCTATCAAACGCAGATACCGACTCTAATGGCCATGACATGCGTATGTGGCCTATCCTCTACCGTCAATCATTTTTCAAGATCTTCAATTGGCGATTCCCCATTGGATTCTTAATCTTATTCGACTTGTAGTGCCCAAAGGGTTTTCACTATCAAGTCTCTCTCATTTTTTGTTCTTCTCTCAGCTTTCATCGCCTTATGGTGCCTGTGAAGGTTTTCACCGATATGACTCTCTCATTTGTATCACTTTCCAGCTGGGGATTTGGAGTGTTGCCGGTATGACTCTCTCTGCTGGAGATTAGAGTCCTTTCTGCTGTGGAACAGAATGTTATGTTCGCCGGTAAGACTCTCATTTGTCTGACTTGGCATCTTTTGAAGACTGGTCAGAAGGTCTTTCTTTGGACCGTAATGTGGGTTTTGGATAGGGCTAGAAAAAAAAAGGTATTAAAGGCTCAAAAAAGCATTAATTCTGGGTTATTAGTTACAACTTTCGGAACTAGATTTATTTACCACAAACGCAACTTTTGCCCCAGTTTCTTGCTTGGGGATATTTTACTTGATTGATTTATATATTTTCAAAACTATGACCGAGCCGTGAAGCGCCTACGTATCCTCTTTGAGGAATCAGGTCAAACGTAGTTCCCAATTCCTCTTTTTTCATTTGACTTTCTTTTTTTTTTGGTTACCATTTTTCTTTTCTTTTCTTTTTCGTTTTTTTTTTCATGTTTTCATGCCATGCTCGCGTTTTCTAGTCGTTTTTACTGATTCCGAACGAGGGGTATGAAAGAAAAATAAGTAAGGCTCAAAAAGGGGTAACGAAGGATAAAGTGTTTAGGTAGCAGAACAAAATGCCTTCGTCATTCCAGTCTTCAAAACATGCCAAATGCAAACAACACAACAAACAATAGATTTATAGTCTCTTCCGACGGTGCTGGGCTTGACAATTATGTTAAACATATGTTTGTTCATTTGTCACTTCTAAAGCACCGTTGGGCGACACTCTCATTCTCTTTTATTATGAACGACCCTCATGCCAATTTAGGCGAATCTTTATTTAACGGTTTTCTTTGTGTTTGCCCCAGTTCCACATGACTCGGGCTCCAAATAATCTCAAACCATTCTTATTTCCTTTAAATGCTTTGATCACCTTCTCAGGGTTTTATGATTAACTTTTAAGACTAGGCCCAAACTGGGTGCGCATGTCATGTCCCTAGAATCGGCATTGAACAAAAATGATAAAAGGACTAAACAAAAAGATGACTGGAAATAATAAAAGACCGGATTTTGTATTAGACTACCGGTGAAATGGTTTAAATAACAAAACAAACAAAACAATCCAGAACAAAATCCTAAAACAAACTGGACAAGACAACATCCGACTTATAACCCTAATAATCCGAACAACAGAAATGACAACAAAATGAGCCACCACAAGCTTCTCTCTTGCTGACCAAGGAACAAAACGTCCTCCCACTTTATCAAAATTGGCATTTTAGCCACTGAGCTTTGCATCAATACTGCCGAGACCATTACCAGCTTCAATCTCATCAACCTCCGTCGGCAAGTTCTCGAGGGGGTTCGAGTGCTCCATGTCACTGTTATTAATCACAACCCGCCCTTCTCGGATCATTTTCTCTACTTCCCTTCTCCAACTATGACAGCTCTCAATGTTGTGCCCTATGACATTGGAGTGGTAGGCGCATCGCGCTGCCGGATCAAAGCTCCTTGCAAGTGGATTTGGAGTACATGCGGGGAGTGGTTCAATCGAGCCAGCATGCCTTAGCCTTTCAAACAGACAGGCATAAGATACCCCGATAGGGGTGAGAGCCTTTTCTCGTTTCAGCAACCTCTTCATTCTTGCATGTTGACAGGGCCGGAAACCTGATCCAGATGGCTTTTGGTAGGCTTGTATGGGTGGGTAAGCATTTCGTGGAGTCGGGTACCTGGGAAGTGAGGTATGGCTTTTGAGGTCACGGGGAAAGAAGTGGTGTTGGGGAGCGGAGAAACATTGAAGAGTGATGGAGCTACTCGGATAGTTGGGAAAGCTGCCATAAATGGGTTGGGATGGAGAGTATGGAGAATCTTCCATTATGGTGTTGGGTGCTTGGGAAATGACCGAGTTCAAGAGGCTTGGCGGTGTAGGGGGTGGTGCTTTTCCCGTTATCCATGCCTGATACATGTCTGCCACATGCTGTCTCAGCATTTTCACTTCTTCTACCAACCTGTTGTTCTGTTCGACCAATTGTTGTCGGTCATCAGTACCGATCCACTCGGTTCTGCGGTTCTGAGCCATTGTCCTTTGATTTTGCTTTGCAGGGAGGAGTTACCACAACCAACCACTTTCTATATATGGACACATCAAAGGGAAGCCATCACGTTAGTGTTAGGGCATTGGACAGACAATCATGTATCAGAGATACAATGTACCTAAGCAGTTAGACAATTGTGCCCCCCTGAAAATCTTCCACACTCTCTTTTATTTATTTATTATTATATTTTTTTTATTTTGGTGGTGGTCGAATCTTATGGAGATTGCCTACGTATCATGACCCCGCATGAATCAGACCGAGCGTAGTTCGGACCCAATAAAAGATAAACAATGCTAAACATTTTTTTTTCAATTTTCATGTTAAAACAAACTGAGTTTCAAAGGTTTGAAGATGACCTACAAGCTGGAAAATCAAACAACCCACATATTCTAATTAAAAGATTTACAAATGGCCAATTTCTTTCCCCGTTTGACAAATGCAACCAAACGGTTATTTTTGCAAATGTGGCCCCTTCCAACTTTCACATGAATTTGAGGCCGGGGAGGATTATTTTATGACACTTTACACACTTGTCCATTCTTTTACGAAAATAACCTTTCGACAACTGACAGATACTCTAAGGTTATTTCGGCAAAAACGGTTCAAGACGCGGCCGAAGTTGGCTCGGGTTATTTTGACTAAAAAAATTCAAACGGTATTCACCTGACCGCTGACTCTTTTTTTTTTCTTTTCAAATTATACTAAAAACCTGATGTTGCAAACACGGCCCTTCAGCGCCTCGGGGACGAAGATTTATAGGGCTGTGTGGGTCAACTAGACCAAAATCCTAAACAGGACCCAAAATATAGTGGCTGTTTATGCAAAGTCAGCCTTCCGGCGTCCCTCTCGGGAACATTCGGCTATTTTTGACAAAACAGCATCACCCGACTTATTTATGACTCTTTTTATCATTTTTCGAATTAGAAAAGTCAATATTGCAAACACGGCCTTTCAACGCCTCGGGGACGAAGATTTTTAAGGCTGTGTGGGTCAACTGGTCAAAATCTTAAAAATGACCCAAAGGTGGCTGTTTATGCAAAGTCAGCCTCCCGGCGTCCCTTTCGGGAACATTCGGCTATGTCTTCATAAAACAGCGTCACCCGACTTCTCTATGACAAAATTAAAATTTTGACATGTTTTTTTTTTTGGCTATTTTAGCAAAAGGGAAGGTTGGACACCACTAGACTTATTTATGACAAAATAAAAAATTTTGACACGTTTTTTATTTATTTTTTGGTTTTTGACTATTTTAGCAAAAAAGGGGGTTGGACCCGATGAGGGTTGCCTACGTATCTCACATCCGGTGAGAATCAAACCCGCGTAGTTCGGGCCTCGCGAATAAGTAAATGAACTAATATATTTTTTTTTTAATTGGAACTGTGAAAGAACTGCTTCAAAAGAAGAAAGGAAGTATATATATATATATTTTTTTTTGATTGATTTCTTTTTGAAAGAAAGACTTGTAAAAATTCTTTTTCTTTTGATTTGAACTTTGAGAATTTCAAAAGTAAAAGGAAGTTTTTTTTTTTTTTTTTGAATTTCCATTTGTTTTTTTTTCTTATTCTAAAGAAAAAAAAAATATTTTTGGAATTTTACTTTTGATAAAAGAAATGCTTCTAAAAAATATTTTTTGAATTTTGAATTTTCTTTTCAATTTTGAAAGAAGTATCAAAATATTTTCGGATTTTTTTTTTAAAAAAACATTTTTATTATTTTTGTTTTATCAACAATGGAAAATAAAGATATTTATATTATTTTTGCAAGACATATCTTTTTTGGAATTTTACTTTGAATTTTCTTGGCAAGACAAATATTCTTTGCAACAAATAAAGATATATATATTTTGGAAATAAAAAAAAACTTTTCAGATTTATATATATATTTGCGACAAATAATGAAAGACTTTTTTTATTTTTTTTTATTGCATTTTCATAATCAAATAAATAATAAATAAAACCATTTTAAAAATAAGATTCTTTTTCATTTTCATTTTCATGGCAAGACAAACTATATATTTTTTCTATTTTATTTTTTTTTGAAAAACAAAACAGAACAACGACTCTTTTTTTTCTTTTCTTAGCTTTTAATAAAACAAACTAATAAGACATTTTTTTTCATTTTCTCAAAATTTCGGCAGAGTTTTGACAGTATTTGGGCATTTGTTTTCTTTTCAAAATAAACAATCAATTCCCTAACCGCTATTTCTTTTTTTTCAATTTCAAAATATTATTCCTGATATTCACAAGTCAGTCAACACACAAGTCCGAATCAAATTAATGCGCAAGTAGTAACAAGTAAGATGCATCAGGATGGTCATTTTCATTTTTGGTGCACCTGTCCTAGACAGACCCAACCCCTGTGTTGAGCCTCCAAAGTCAGATGCACGTGATGCAAACAAACGTTCCTACTAGGGATCCGGCATGTGGCTTTGTTATACTAGGTTCAGAACCTGGGTGTTTGTTCTAGACCTGGCTTACCCGAGCGGACAGCTCGAGCCGAGGGGGGTAGCGTACCGGGAATACAGAAGCTTCACCGGCTTAGCAACTTGTCCGAACCTCGTTCTAAATTGGGATTTGACACTATACAGAAAAGAAGTCGTACGAAGTACACCCTTCTTCATGATTTAGAAGACTCAGAGAGGAGATGGGTTTCGGCACAGTTTATACACAGTTCACGTAATATCAAAGCGGTAAAAGCAGCATTTAGCACATTAGGCTCAAACATGTAAAAATCAGATAAAACCAAATATAACAATTTATATGAGCTCGAATTTCTAACCCTGAACCACTGGTTCTGGGCTAGTCCCCAGCAGAGTCGCCAGAGCTGTCGCACCTCCTTTTTCCGCCCCCGCGAGGGTGCAAGGGAGTTTTTCCAATTAAAGGACAATCGAAACGGGATTGGTTTATTTATTTCAGAGTCGCCACTTGGGAGATTTAGGGTGTCCCAAGTCACCAATTTTAATCCCTGAATCGAGGAAAAGAATGACTCCATATTACAGTCAGCGTACCAGAAATCCGGATAAGGAATTCTGTTAACCCGGGAGAAGGTGTTAGGCATTCCCGAGTTCCGTGGTTCTAGCACGGTCGCTCAACTGTCATATTTGGCTTATTTATCTGATTTTAATACAATTATGAACCGATGTGCCAATTTTAACTCTTTACCACTTTATTATTATTATTATTATTTTTAAAAAAAAATTGTGAACATCGTTTTAAAACATGTCTTTGGATTACGTCACATGAAATGCACCCGCAATCCGGAACACATTTTTATTCAATGTTTTAGGATTTAGATTTGGGTTGCATGAAATGCGCATCCGAGTTTAAAAAGGTAAAATTAATTAAATCGCGCCTAAAGAGTCTAGCGTATCATTATTTTGGGTAGGGCCGTGAAATTTGCTAAAACGGCTCCTCCCTAATTCTAAGCGATTAAATGTACATTTATTGAGGGCCCCGCAATCTATACATTTCATTAAGCGAGACTCATCTCATTTATTTGGACAAATCTTAAAACGACTACATTTTTCAATAAAAATGAGTCTCTAAAATAAAGAAAGAAAATTCTAATTTATTACTAGCTTTTATTATTTAAGAAGACATGACATGCTAATTGCTTGATTAATACAAATATTGATGAAAAAAGAATTTCACTCTTAATTTCGAAATTATAAATAAAATAAAAATTCAACAACTAATATTCAAAATAAACAAATATAGCTAGATTAAAACTCAGCATTGTTATTTTTTAAAAAAAATTATTGAGATTAATTATTCACAATCATTTGAAACTAGATTTAACCATAATTACTAAAGCTTATTAGAAAGTTTATTAGACTTAAACGTTCTCTTAATCTTGCTTAAGCTCAAGTCATGCCTTAATGCCTAATTTACGATGTTTAATTTAAATTCGTGTCTTAGCTAAATTTAGCTACTTGTTCATGATCAACCTATAATCTTGAAGCCTTCATAACTAGTGAATTAACCTGTTTTGCCGAACTGATTCATTAAAGACTAACTTATGTTATTTTTTCTTATTCCAATTATTATTTAGTAATACATGAAATAGCTTAAATACAATCAACAAAATGAATAAAGAAAAACGAAATTAAAACTTCAAAATTTCATTCTTCATATGTATTCATGCTTCATATTTCGGATTACAATAACCAGCGTGTCAGTTGTGTACCTGATATTGGAAGCAAAAGAAAATGAATATGAGAATCAACAACAGCAGTAAAATCAGTACAACACAGCAACAATAGCCCAGCAACAGTAACAACCCAGTAACAGACCGGTGGAGTAGTAATCCAAAAAAAAACAAAAGCTTCCAGCTTTTATGAAACAACAATTAATTCTGATTTCAAACAACAAAAGAAAACAGAATATATTTTTTTAGTTTTTTTTATATTTGAAAGCTTAAATATTTTTCGGAATTTTCTATCTCTTAAATGTTCAGCCCTTTTCTCTCTCTCTTATTTTCAGATTTGTTTCTCTCTCCCGTTTTTTTCTGTCTGTGTATTTCTCCTCCTGTATTCTTGTTCTTTCTTCTTCAAGACTTCACATATATAACACATCTCATAAACCTTTTAATCAATTAAATCAATACTTTTTCTCTACCTAACCCATTATCTTTCCACTCATCCCCATTACATTAAATAAACATATCACACCACCCCATTATATTTTGTCCTCCATGCTTTATTTAAAATAATGCAAGATTCCCCTTTAATTTAAATCTTGTCCCCCCTTTATATTAAATAATCATATCACAACCCACCCCATTTCATTTTGTCCCCCATGCTTCAAATAAACAATTTCAAAATGTACAATTCCTAAACTACCCCTTCCGACCTTACTGAAATTACCAAACTACCCCTAAACGTACTACAAATTTACCAAACTACCCATCAGCTATAACACATCAATTAATCAAACTTAACCAAAATATAGACAATATGATCAATTTCTAACAATGTTCAAACAACAATATGAACATGGATGAACATCATAACAACAATATCACATGAACACGATTTTAACAACATTTCAACAACAAATCACATGAACACGAATTGAACAACAAAGAACAACTAAAATTTGATTGAACAATATTTTAGCAACAAACAATCCTATTTTCGGATTCAACAACAACAACAATCAAAGTATGAAGATTTCTAAATTCAATCATATTGAACTTAAAATCAACTCTAACAACATTACAACAAACAATTCTTATATTAAACTTAAAACAAGATTATGAGAACAATTCAAGCAATAATCATAAATGGTAAATAAGAAATCAAACTATATAAAATTCGGATTCAAGATCATCCAAACAAAGTATGAACATGAATGAATCTATTTTAAGACAACAAACATGACGGATTAAACGATTAAAACAATATATTCCTTTAATACAACTAAATTCTTTAAACAAATAACAAGATCGACGAAGAAACAATTATGAACTTAAACTTGAACTTAACAATATTAACAATTTCTAACAATACATAAACACATGAAACAAATTGAAGAAATAGTTGATTAAATTTCAATTTGAATCTAACAAACATCAAACTAACAAATACTTACTTAAACAATAATACAAACATGAAATAAACATGAAAACAACTAATTAAACTTCTATTTTGAAATCTGAAAATTAATTTAACAAACAACATGAACACAATAGAAAATTATTTCAAAGATGAACAACGAACAAAACAAGGATTAAATCATTTAACGATTTTGGATCCGGAAAATATCAAACAAAATATGAACAAAAATAAAACTCAAAAACAACTAACCGGAGATGAATCAACGACGAACTTTGATTGTAAACAAATCTGTCCAAGCCTCGACCAAAGCTCGAACGAAGGACGACGAAGACGAAGAAGAAGTAGAAGCAGCGGCGGAGGAAGGAGGAGCAGCGGCAGCGTCGCGGACAGCCATGGCTGCTCGTCGCAGCTGGACACGGGCAGCAGCTGGTCGTCTACTGCTGCTGCGTTCAGCAGCTTATGGAGAAAATGGAGCAGCAGTTCGGGAAGCCATGGACGACGCAGAGGCAGCAAGAAAAAGCAACAAACATGGCGATGGGTTGACGACGAAGACGCAGCCATGGACGAGCCTTTTGAGCTTGACATGGAGAAGATGGGCTTCTTGGTGGTGTGTGCGCTTGTGTCGAAGGAGATTAAGCTGCTGGAGCTTAGCCATGGCAGCCATGGATGTGTGTTTTAGAGTTTGGAGAAGAAAGAAGAAAAGAAGAAGAAGAATGATAGGGGGGGCGGATGACTTAGGTCATTTTTAGGATTTTTTTTTTTTTTTGTTTTGTTTTGTGTCTTTGAAATGCAAGATAGGGGTATTGGGTCTTTTGGGTTATGGACTGGGTCGACCCAGTTCGAAATGGACTGGGTCGTAGGGAAGATTGGGCCATTTTTTGGGCCTATGTCTTGAAATTGAAGAAGAGGCCTAATTCCGACTTTCTTTATATTTTCGCTCTCTTTTCTTCTTTTATTTTTTCTAAAACTAAATTATAAAAATACTTAAACTATTATTAAGAACTAAATTAAGTTATAAAAGCGCAAATTAACTCCCAATAACAATTAACGCACAATTAAGTATTAATTAAGCATAAAATTGTATATTTGGACATTAAATGCTAAAAATGCAAACGATGCCTATTTTTGTAATTTTTAATTTTTGTAAAACAATTTTAATTACTAACAATTGTAGAATTAAATACTACATGCAAAATGCGACATATTTTTGTATTTTTTATTAATTTAGCGAATAAACACGCACAGACAAATACAAATAATTCTTCAAAATATCACAAAATATCACAAAATTATACACCAAAGAAAAATCATTTTATTTTTGAATTTTTTGGGAGTAATTCTCATATAGGGCAAAAATCACGTGCTTACAGGTAGCATTGGGTGTGGCATGTCGTTGAGCAACTTATACTAGGTGAGATGAGGTTATTGGACCTGGAATTAGAGAAATCAGATTCGGATAAGGTATGTTTGGAAGAATAATGTCAATAGTCAGCTTATAATTCGGGCAATAGTCCTTGTTAAGCGAGAGAACTCCATGACTTTTTGATTGGGTGAGTGGATATAAGTTTCTACATGCTTCTTTCATAAACCGCCAACAACAACAATAACAATATAATAACGACAAAAGGAAAAATAACTCAAGTAATATAAGTTTAACCCTTTTTACAATAAGAGGAGAAATAAACATGCCTTTCAAATATAATAGGTAATGCATAGATCTTTCTACAAAAATCACCTAGACATAGATGTATCAATTTAACTGCCATACCAAGTTCTAAACATAAAATAAAGACATCAAGTACCAATTAGCATGAGGAAAGAGACACAACCCTATGCCTGCATGAGAAGTATACATGCCAAAAAATTAACGATATCATAGTTTAGACTTATATAGTGTATAGATGCGAGAATCGGGCCTTACAAGGAATTTCAGATGTTAGAGATGAGGTTCTAAGGTTTATAGACTAAGAATGAAGAATGAATCTTTAGTTAGGTTGTGTTTGCGGACTTATATTGATTGAAGTGACGTGAGATCACCTATGGGTATGTGTATGGTGAGTTTATATAGTGATTTGATGGCTTTGGAACTACTCTTGGCACGTTTGATGATGAACGCATATCTAAGTGGAGGAGAATGTAACGACCCAGCCGGTCATTTTGAGCACTACACTCCATTTGGTGGTTTGAGGTCATATGATGTATTACGACTTGCTTGAATGGTCGATGTCACACCTCCTTTTTCCGCCCCCGCGGGGGGTGAAGGGAGTTTTTCCAATTAAAGGACAATCGAAACGGGATTTGTTTATTTATTTCAGAGTCGCCACTTGGGAGATTTAGGGTGTCCCAAGTCACCAATTTTAATCCCGAATCGAGGAAAAGAATGACTCTATATTACAGTCTGCGTACCAGAAATCCGGATAAGGAATTCTGTTAACCCGGGAGAAGGTGTTAGGCATTCCCGAGTTCCGTGGTTCTAGCACGGTCGCTCAACTGTTATATTCGGCTTGATTATCTGATTTTATACAAGTATGAACTTATGTGCAAATTTTGACTTTTAACCGCTTTATTATTTTTACAAGAATGTGAACATCGCTTAAAACACGTCTTTGGACTGCGTCACATGAAATGCACCCACAATCCGGAACGCATTTTATTTGATGTTTTGAGATTTGGATTTGGGTCGCATGAAATGCACACCCGAGCTTAAGAAAGTAAATTATTAAACACGCGCCTAAAGAGACTATCGCGTTATTATTTTGGGAAGGCCACGAAATTCACTAAGCGGCCCTCCTGAATTCTAAGTAATTTAAAACAAGTATTTACTGAGGGCCCCGCAATTTGTATTTTTATTCGGCGAGGCTCATCCCATTCTTATTTTTTAAAGGAATTTGCAACGTCATGGAAATGCATCTCGGGCCACGCCGCAATCAATGCGCCCGTGACTAGAGACATATTTCGACTCCGTTGGGATTTGGATTTGGGTCACATAAATGTGCACCCGAGTTTAAGAAGGTAAGGTTCATTAAAGCGTATCCTAAAGAGACTAACGTGTTGTTATTTTAGGAGGGTTGTGAGATTTGCTAAACAACCCGTCCTGGAAACTAAATGCTTCACTAATATACATTTAACAAGGGCCCCGCATCTGCGTTTTGTTTATTTTTATCGAGGCTCATCTCGTTGTTATTTTTAAAGGATATCCTATAGCAACTACGTTTCTTGTCGTGTTTGTCTCTATCAATTGAAAGCAGTAAATAGCCTTAGTCGATTATAAAACCGGATTTAAAATGCTTTTACAAAATAATAAAACGTGACTGCACTTATGGACAACTAGTCGCAAATTATGGGCCCAAACCTAGCTCATGCGAGATGGCCAGACTTGGGCCCCTGTTTTTCCGATATGGGCCTAACTGATTTATTTCGATTTGGGCTCGACCTTCATGAGGTTGAGGCCTAGAACTGATTCTTTGTTCTGTGAAATGAGTTTATCAATTTATATGTGACAATCTGGCAAAGGAGAAAGAACTTTAACTAAAGTGGATAGTTTTCCTACTTGGCCTACATTAGAGAATATACTACACCATCAGACTAAGTCTAAAATACAACTTATTACACTGGGAATGTTTTTCACCTAACAGCATACATACATGACTAGCATTCATTAACCTACATTGATATACTAAGTATGTAGGCTACTTCTATTATCCAAACGAAAATGTAACTATTTCATGACATTTAGTGTAAGAGTTCATGTATATATAAAAACAATCTGCAGGTCCTCTCTTTTGCATTCATGCTCAAACTTGCAGTTACATTGGTGGTATTAATTGTGTACCTGGTATAGAGGACAAAGAAGAAAGGAGTGATCAGCTGGGCAGTATGCAGTAAACACAGCAACAGCAGATACACAGCAACAGCACAGCAACAAACCAACAACCAAGTGTTTTCCACAATCCACGAACAACCAGCAATAATTCCCAGAACAAAAGAAACCAGCAAATAGTCGAGTGCCAAACCAGTAATTCCAGACGAAGAGTAATGAAACACCAGAAGTAAAAGAGTGTTCAATGCAGCAAATACCAACAGTTCAGCAACCAACAAACAACTCAGTCAATGCAGACGACAGAACTTGGCCAAGGCAGCTTGACCAATGTGAATTCTTATTCAACTTTCAGATGGTGTTTGGTTACAATCTATTTGGAAACTAACTTATGTTTTCCAGCTTTCTTTAAACTCAGTAAACCTTTCTTCAGACTAAAAGTTTCAGCTTTAAGACTAAAAATTCTTCCTTTTTCTGAAGACTAAAAGTTCCAGCCCTTTAAGTTCTCAAATGGCCTATTTATAAGCCAAATGACCCAGTGCAGCTGAGCTGCCCTCGTGCTGCAACTTGCAGCCTGCCCATACTCTTTAGAGCCCATGCCTAAGCATCTTTTGGTGCCAGCCCCTTTATTCCCCACGCCTGGTTTTTGTTTAATCCAGAATTATGGGCTCATTTTATTTATTCATTTTAAGCCCCATACCCTTGTGTCTTGTTTCCCATTAGTATTAGTTTAATCTTAATTAGTACCCTACTTGTCAGCTTCATTTAAACTAATCTTTCTGTCCTTTTTGACACCCCAGAATACCCCTGCTTAACCTTGATTATTACTGCCCTGCCTATTGCAGCATCAGGGCAGTTTTGAACTAATGAAAGTTCAAATTCAAGGCTGCCTGGGCTGAACCTTTTCAGTCATTTTTACAATGCAAACAAACCATTTTAAACAATGCTGGGGCATTCAGTTAGTGGCAACGTTCAATTAGTCATGCGACATTATTAGCTCGTTTGATTCATTAGTTATAGAAAACTAATCGACGACATTTATCGAGTCGACTATACTAATTATAACAGGTAATAATCAGTCGTTCAAATAAACAACACATACGGGGACCTAAAGGGCTTCGGACAACTTGGTCAGTCACTAGGAACCTATATAAGTTATTCATGCGACGACTATATTACGGACATGCTTATCATAGGATGCATTCAAATCATACACAAAAACCATCGACCAAATAAAAGGTCTTTACAGAGATGAAAAAAATCCGAATGAAAAATAACAGCATAACAAACAAACACAACGGAATATGCTGACAACTTAATTAGAACTAAAACGAAAGAAAGGAAAACTTACCCAAAGAGGTTTGAAATCAAAACGACCCAAATTCTGATTCAACTTCGAACTCTTGAGGCCGAACAAACTTTAATCAGGGTGTTCTCACATGAGAACACCTTGATTAAGGTCTTTTAGACCTCAAACCCTTGTCCAGACCGGCCGGATTCCCCAGGTGCATGTGTTCTAAGGTCTGGATTTCCAGATCTGATTTTTAGGAAGTTGTGGGTAGATTCGGACCAAACCAAGCTTGGTTTGGTCACGAGGAAGGTCAGGGGAATGTCTGGTATGAAGATGGGGTGGTTTGGCATAGGTCCGGGTTCGACTCAAATCTTCAAACGAAGATTCGAGACGAGGGAAGGTGATTCGAGGCAAGAGGGTAACAGATCCATGTTCAGGAGAGTGAGGGGGTCTTAGGGTGTTCAGGAGGTGGTCACCGGCGTTCGTGCCGCCGGCTTTAATGGCGAGGGAGACGAGGGCGGCTAGGGTTTCTAATGGGAGGTCCGGGTTCGACTTGGGGACGAAGGGGTGGGGTGTTGGTATAGGGGGCGTGGGTGTAAGGGAAGGTTTATATATGGTCTATGGGATTGGATCTGAGCCGTTAGATCAGATGATCTCAACGGCTTGGATCTGAGGGTGAGAACTGAGACGGGGTCGTTTGGTAGTTAAACGGGGTCGTTTGGTTTAAGTGAGGGGTTGGGTCAGATTTGGGTCGGGTTTGAACCTGGGTTATTGAAAGTGATCCTGGACCGTTGGATTAGATTGATTGGAATGGCTGAGATGGATTGGCCTGAAACGGTGCCGTTTCAGGAGATGCCTGGGCAGCCGGATTTGGACTGGGCCTGAGTGCTGGTTGGGCCTGTTATTTTGTTTAATTTTTGGCCCAAACCGATTTCCTTCACTTTTGTTTTCTAATTTCATTTTTTCTTTTAAAACAAAAATAAAAATAAAAATAATAAATAACGAAATTAAAACTAAACAACAATGCAACATTTTAACACAATTACCACAAAAATTATTTAAGTAAGTTAAAAACCTAGAACAAACGATGCACACATATATATCTATTTTTGAATTTTCTTTTACTGACCGAATTATGGTTTAATCATCCTGACATACATATTTTGTTTGTTAATGATTAAATGCAAAAATGGACAGATCCACAAATGACTAACAACACATGTCACGAAAACTCGAACAATTGTACAGCGAAACCATTTGTTACTATTTTTATTTTCTTTTGGAGCGATTGCTCGTAAAGCAAAAATCACGTGCTTACAGCTGCCCCTCTTTGCACGAAGACACGAAGGGTTTTCGCGCAAAGATAAGCGAGCGATTTTTGCCCGTCCGAATACTCCGTGTGAAGCATTTTTTGAAAAAGATTTGACCGAACCTTTGCTTCAGAGGTTTCCTACATATCCTGGGCTGAAACAGGAATCAGGTCAATGTAGTTCGGGAAATTTTGGTAGCTGGGACTACCGTGTGACTGTATTGCTTGCTGCTGTTGTGCGCTGTTGCATGCTGCTGTAGGATGCTACTGCTCAACCGATCTCCCTGTTACATTGCTCTAAAAGGAAAAACAAGAAGTTAAGCTAGAGTATGAGATCTCATCTATCTCCCACTTGTTCTTGTTGTCTTGCTTTCTTGTCGGCTAACGCTTTCCTCTGACGCCTTTATTTTGTGAACTTGGAGATGATGCTGGTCCTTCACCTTTTCTGAATGTCAGTTCTCATCACTTTTCTTGATTTGCTGGGAACATGGCTTTCTTCCTTAAATCTTTCAATGGTTTCTTCAGCGGTATGGCTTTTTATCAGAATTGTTATGTTGGGCATGCCATAGCGTTCCCAAACTACTTCTTTTGAGACGCTTCTTTTGAGACGCATTCCCTTTTCCTTTTGAATTGCGCGCTTGCCTCTGCAGTTGTCTGCTTCTTGGTGCTGGGGATTTTATTATTTCCCGTTTGGGGATCTCTGTTGTACCCTTCCGTCTTTAGGTGGGGTGACTGATTCCAAAATCTAGAGCTAGAAGTATTCCCGCATTATACTGGTGGGCGACCTAGAACTTAAATGTATTCCCGCATTATACTGGTGGGCGACCTAGAACTTAAAATGTATTCCCGCATTATACTGGTGGGCGACCTAGAACTTAAATGTATTCCCGCATTATACTGGTGGGCGACCTAGAACTTAAATGTATTCCCGCATTATACTGGTGGGCGACCTAGAACTTAAAATGTATTCCCGCATTATACTGGTGGGCGACCTAGAACTTAAAATGTATTCCCGCATTATACTGGTGGGCGACCTAGAACTTAAAATGTATTCCCGCATTATACTGGTGGGCGACCTAGAACTTAAATGTATTCCCGCATTATACTGGTGGGCGACCTAGAACTTAAATGTATTCCCGCATTATACTGGTGGGCGACCTAGAACTTAAAATGTATTCCCGCATTATACTGGTGGGCGACCTAAAACTTAAATGTATTCCCGCATTATACTGGTGGGCGACCTAGAACTTAAATGTATTCCCGCATTATACTGGTGGGCGACCTAGAACTTAAAATGTATTCCCGCATTATACTGGTGGGCGACCTAGAACTTAAAAGTATTGAAATTGCTTCCCCGTTTTTTCGAGAAAATTTTCGACAATCGGCAGAAAATTTTCTGCTCCGGTTTTTGGTGACTTCCATGGCGTTGCATCTTGCTGCCATCATTAATTCTTTGCTCTCCTGCAACAGACAAAAGGATTTAGTCAGTTTTAATCGTGGTGGTAGAGGGTGCCTTTCTGGCGAGCCATTTTTCTCTCTTCCCCTTTTCTTGCTCTTTGTCCCTATAATTGGTTGGCGGGCAAAGTTGCCTGTTGGGGGTCCCTAGCCTGCTGGGGATCGGTTTTCAATTTATCCCCTTTTCTGCTTTCTCTTTAAAAACATGATGTGGGAGTCCGCTTCTAACTCCCGAAACCACTCCCTTTGGGGCTTACTTCTTCCAAAATTTCCGGGCACAATCACTGCATTGCCTGGGACCGGCCTTTAAGACTGTTTGTATTATCCTGCATTGGATGAATTCCCCTTCGGTTTCTGGTAGTAAGCTTTGAAAAATCCTTTCAAGACACATTTTAGGAAAAGAAATAAAAGCTAGAAAAAAGGAGAAAATCTTTCTGAACGAATATCTTTGTGGGAGGAGACAATCAAAAGAACTTATCTGGAGGACACAACTGGTCCCCGTGATCATGGCGTGCACCATAGGACTCTTACACCAATAAGACTCTCTCATTTCATATCCCTCATCTTACATCGCCTCTCGGTGCCTGTGAAGGTTTTCACCGATCAGATTCTCTCATTTTATTTCTTTCGAGGATCCGGGGTGTTGTAGATACGACCCTCTCTTCTGGGGATTCTTTTGACTATCAACTCATTCCCAGTCTTACGATCCTCTTCTTTGCTGGGGATCAGTGTATTATTCTCGGCCTTACTCGCCGGACTTGGCATCTCTCGAGCATTGATCGGGAGGTCTTTTGGATGTTGATGTTGGTTTTGGTGTGGGGTTAAAAAAAGGCTATAAAGTGAAAACAATTTGAAAGGTGATGTGCTACAACTTTCGGAATCAAACCTTTGTTGGAACTTAAAACATAACCTCTGCCCCAGTTTTTTTGCTTGGGGAATTTATTTTTTTACGCTTATGTTGAGCTATGTGCGTTACGCACATTGTGCTATATTGTGCACACTATATACATTACGCATCCTATATTCACTATGATGCATACTATGTACATTACGCATCCTATATTCACTATGATGCATACTATGACCGAGCCGTGAGGCGCCTACGTATCCTCTTTGAGGAATCAGGTCAAACGTAGTTCCCACGGTTCTGTATTTCTTATGATTTTATCTTCTTCTTCTTTTTTTCTTTTCCTTCTTTTCATTTTTTTCATGTCTTTTTATTTTCTTTTCTTTTCCTTTTCTTTTCTCTTTTTTTCATATCTTTCCCATTAGTGATTCCAAAAGAGGGGTATTGAAAGAATTGCTTAAGGCTCAAAGGGGGAAGCGAGGGTTAAAAGTGTTTGGATAGAAGAAAGAATTGCCTCTGTCATCTCATTATTCAACAAATGCCAAATACAAAAAAATAAACCAAAAATTGCCATAATTAAAGAAGTTACGCATAATATCTCTTGACTGCATCTGAATTGATAGCCATGTCGACACATCTACCTTCGACATCTGTCAAACACAAAGCACCGTTGGACAATATTCTGGTCACGATATAAGGCCCTTGCCAATTTGGGGCGAATTTGCCTTTTGCCTCGACCTGATGTGGGAGGATCTTCTTCAATACTTGCTGCCCTACTTCAAACTTCCTGGGGCGCACCTTCTTATTATACGCTCTTGCCATTCTCTTCTGGTACAGCTGACCATGGCATACTGCTGCCAATCTTTTCTCATCTATCAGGCTCAACTGTTCCAATCGAGCTTTGACCCATTCATCGTCATCAATCCCGGCTTCAGCGACAATTCGGAGGGACGGAATTTCGACCTCCGCTGGTATCACGGCCTCAGTTCCATACACCAACAAATAAGGAGTTGTGCCTGTGGAAGTCCAGACGGTAGTGCGGTAACCCAACAAGGCAAAGGGTAATTTCTCGTGCCATTGTCTGGACCCTTCCACCATTTTTCGCAGTATCTTTTTGATATTCTTATTGGCTGCTTCGACTGCTCTATTTGCCTTAGGACGATATGGGGTGGAATTGCGGTGTGTAATCTTGAATTGTTGGCATACCTCTCTCATCAAGCTGCTATTAAGATTCACACCGTTATCCGTGATGATCACTTTTGGGATCCCAAATCTGCAGATGATATGGGAGTGAACAAAGTCCACCACCGCCTTCTTGGTTACTGATTTGAAGGTTTTAGCCTCAACCCATTTAGTGAAGTAATCGATGGTCACTAGAATGAACCTATGACCGTTGGATGCTGCTGGCTCGATGGGCCCAATGACATCCATCCCCCATGCCACAAACGGCCAGGGTGCTGACATTGTATGTAATTCTGTTGGCGGAGAATGGATCAAATCTCCATGTATCTGGCACTGATGGCATTTCCTCACGAAAGTGATGCAGTCGTGTTCCATGGTGAGCCAATAACACCCTGTTCGAAGGATTTTTCTTGCCAATACATGTCCGCTCATGTGTGGCCCACAAACTCCAGCATGTACTTCTGCCATAACCGTCGTTGCCTGCCTGGCATCTATGCATCTCAACAATCCCAAATCCGGGGTTCTTTTGTACAATACTCCTCCACTGAGGAAGAAGCCATTCGACAAACGCCGAAGGGCTCTTTTTTGGTCTCCAGAGGCATGTTCTGGATATATCCCCATTCTGAGGTATTCCTTGATATCATGAAACCAGGGTTCGCCATCTGCTTCTTCTTCTATGGCATTGCAGTAGGCGTGCTGATCACGGACCTGGATGTGTAGAGGATCAACATACATTTTGTCAGGGTGGTGCAGCATTGATGCTAAGGTGGCCAAAGCATCTGCAACCTCATTGTGAACTCTCGGAATGTGTTTGAATTTCACCGATCGAAATTGCTTGCTCAGATCATGCAAGCATTGTCGGTATGGTATGAGCTTTAGATCTCGTGTTTCCCATTCACCCTGAATTTGATGTACCAAGAGGTCCGAGTCTCCCAAGACCAAGACGTCTTGGACATCCATGTCAGCAGCCAAGCGCAGACCCAGAATGCAAGCCTCATATTCGGCCATATTGTTGGTGCAATAGAAGCGTAGTTGAGCCGTAACAGGATAATGCCGTCCTGTTTCAGAAATGAGTACTGCTCCTATTCCAACCCCTTTTGCGTTTGCAGCTCCATCGAAGAAAAGCTTCCAACCCGGTTCCTCAGGTAATTCCAACTCATTCGTATGCATCACCTCTTCGTCAGGAAAATACGTTCTTAAAGGCTCGTATTTTTCATCAACGGGATTCTCTGCCAAATGGTCTGCCAGTGCCTGGGCTTTCATGGCCGTCCTTGTTACGTAGATGATATCAAACTCTGTGAGCAGAATTTGCCACTTTGCCAACCTTCCCGTGGGCATAGGTTTCTGAAAGATATACTTCAATGGGTCCAAACGGGATATGAGATAAGTAGTATATGAAGACAGGTAGTGTTTCAACTTCTGAGCTACCCAAGTTAGGGCGCAGCATGTTTTCTCGAGTTGAGTGTACTTGACCTCATGTACTGTGAATTTCTTGCTAAGATAGTAGATGGCCTGTTCCTTCCTTCCTGTGTCATCATGTTGCCCCAGTACACAACCAAATGAATTTTCCAAGACTGTCAGGTAAAGGATTAGGGGTTTCCCGGGCTTAGGCGGGACCAATACGGGTGGATTAGACAGATACCCTTTGATTTGGTCGAAGGCTTCCTGACACTCTGCTGTCCAACCTACCGCAGCATCCTTTCTCAGCAGCCGAAATATGGGCTCACAAGTTGCTGTGAGTTGAGCGATGAACCTGCTGATATAATTGAGTCTACCCAGCAAACTCATTACCTCTGTTTTGTTCCTTGGCGGTGGCAAATCTCGGATGGATTCAATTTTGGATGGGTCTAACTCAATCCCCCGTCGACTGACGATGAATCCTAGCAACTTTCCTGATGGAACCCCGAATGCGCATTTGGCCGGGTTAAGCTTGATATCATACCTTCGGAGTCTTTGAAAAAATCTCTTTAGGTCTGCCACATGGTCCTCCTGACGCCAAGATTTGATGATCACATCATCGACGTACACCTCAATTTCCTTGTGTATCATGTCATGAAACACAGCAGTCATTGCTCGCATGTATGTTGCTCCTGTGTTCTTTAATCCGAACGGCATTACCCGATAGCAGTAGGTTCCTCATGGCGTAATAAACGCTGTTTTCTCAGCATCCTCCTCATCCATTAGGATCTGATGATAACCTGCATAGAAATCCACAAAGGATCCAATCTCGCGCTCTGCGCAATTGTCGATTAAGATATGAATGTTGGGCAGCGGAAAATTGTCCTTGGGACTTGCTTTGTTGAGGTTGCGGTAGTCAACGCACACCCTGATTTTTCCATCCTTTTTTGGGACTGGTACCACATTGGCCAACCACTCGGGATACCGAGTGACCCGAATGACCTTCGCTTGTAACTGCTTAATCACTTCTTCCTTGATCTTTACACTCATTTCTGTTTTAAATTTCCTTAGTTTTTGCTTGACCGGAGGGTATGCCGGGTCAGTGGGTAATTTGTGAACCACTAAATTGGTGCTTAATCCAGGCATATCATCATATGACCAGGCAAAAACATCTTTGAATTCCCTGAGAGTTTTGATCAATTCTGTTCTGACATTCGGCTCAATGTGGATGCTAATTTTGGTCTCTTGGACGTTATCAGCGTCTCCTAGATTTACAGCCTCGGTGTCATTTAGGTTAGGCTTAGGTTTCTCTTCAAATTGGCACAGTTCTCTGTTTATTTCTTCGAAGGCTTCACCTTCGTCACATTCAGATTCATCGTCACAAATGACCTTTTGCATCATTGAGTCGGTTTCAGATTGATTTATTAGACTAGGTCGAAGATCCGCTGTGCATGCCATGTCATTAGAACCAGTAAAAAGAGAATTGTTCAGAAAGAAAAAGAACAAGACAAAAATTAAAATGAGACAAAAGAAAAGAACTTTATTGAATTTGCGGGATAAAAAGGGTTCACACTTTTACAAAAACGAAAGTAGAATTTGGATTACACCCTTGAATAATCCGATCAAACAAACAAACAAACAAAACATTAATCAAAGCCTACTACCAAGACTCCCCTCGGACAGGAAGAGGAGTAATCGTCCAATTGTTGGTCTTGGCCTCGGGCCCCACAAATTGTATCTCTGCTCTGCTGGAACCTTCTCCAGCTTCCACCATACCGACATCCGCGAATAGCCTCTCAAAACTCTGATTCAGGTCTTCATTTATACCGATCAACGGTCCTCGAATCTTTGGGATCGTTGATCCCTTGGCACTTGCTTTAACAAAAGACCTTGAGAGGCGTGGCACTGGTTTAGGCAGAAACCAGACCCTCTTCCTCATTTTTCGCGCTTGCTTTCTGTCTGCTGCGGTTGGTTTGAACCCCAACCCGAAAGTTTCCAGATTCTTAGGAAGGGAGACAGGTTGGACTATCCCTTGCAGTTCAACTCCCAAGCCTCTTCCCGGCACAAATCCATTGCCCAGCATTTCTGAGACCATCATGACCGTTGCGGCAGCTATCCTAGGGTGTGGGATGATTTCTCCTTCAGAAATTTTGTTGGCCGACCCTGTATCGAGAATCTGGTAGACCCAAGGACCTTTGTCATCAGTGGCCTCTATGAAAGGCACAATGGTTCCGCCCATGGTGCATGCCGTATCCTCGCCGTGTAACACGACCTCTTGTCTTTCCCACTCGAACTTCACTGTCTGATGTAGGGTGGAAGGCACCGTTTTAGCTGCATGAATCCAGGGTCGTCCTAACAGCAAGTTGTAAGATACCGTGGCGTCTAATACCTGGAATTCCATGGTAAACAGGACCGGACCAATGGTCAGTTCAAGTACAACATCCCCCACAGTGGCTGTTCCATTTCCGTCAAACCCCCGGACACAGATGCTATTCTCCCGGATTCTTCCACGGTCAATATTTAACTGGTCCAGGGTGGATAATGGACAAATATTGGCGCTTGAGCCGTTATCCACCAATACTCGGGTTACCACCGAGTCTTCACAGGTAGTGTAGCTGCCGCACTTCTTCCTTCATTTGGGCCAACAAGTCGTAACAGTATCTACTCTCCGATTGGAAATCCCCGGCCTGCTTAACTGCTTTAAACTCAAGTGTAGCCATCTCCCTCTTTATTTTGGCCACAGTCTTCTCGTGGTCACGTTTCAATTGGTTCAAACATCGGCGATGCTTATCTACTCTTGTTCCCCACCGTGCCTTGAACTCTGTC
Source organism: Nicotiana sylvestris (assembly GCF_000393655.2). NCBI lineage: Eukaryota > Viridiplantae > Streptophyta > Magnoliopsida > Solanales > Solanaceae > Nicotiana > Nicotiana sylvestris. The sequence continues at coordinate 112,462,643 of NC_091063.1, forward strand.
ATGACCTTTTCGGATTCTTCTAACCTGTCTCGCCATTCCGTGATCTCTCTTTTCAAACCCTTTATCAACCGCTGGTCTGATCGACTTCTGGGCTGCTCATCAAGAGACAATCTCAATTTTTGGACTTGGGCCTTAAGCTCTTCATTCTCTTGGATCAATCTATTCTTTTCGCTTCGATCCGCCGCGATTTGTACGCTGTTATCGAATTTCAGACTGTCCATTTGTAGCTTCAAATCGCCAATCTCTGCCCGATAACCCTTCTCTTTTGCTAACCAGTTCCATTGCCCTTGGGATGATTCTACGAAATCTTTGAGATGCGGCCTCTTAGCCGGTCTTTCGTAGGACAGGCTACCTCTAAACCAAGCGTGATATCCTGGGGCGACTTCCCCTTTTGCCGTATCAATCACACAAGTGTTTGCTGTCAGATGTTGGCATTCACTCCAGATTTGGCGAACTTCTTCTTCAGGGAAATGACCGTTCGGACTGATTTCAATCACTTGGGTACTCAAATCTTCATCTTTCGGTACCACTTGGTACCTCCCAAGTTGCCTCAAAACCCGATACGGTGCATAGGGTTGGATACTTTTCAGTCCCATCAACAGAAAGTGAGGCCGGGTTGCCGGCATGTATATGATTTCCTCGATAGGTGACCATCCGAGCGTCCATTGGATTTGGCTGGCAGTGAGAGTTCGGAGAAATGAGGTCCATGATGTGACTCCCTCAGGTAAATTGAGCCCTTTGATTCTCGTGTAGAATTCTCCAATACAAGTTTTCTCTGGCGAACCATAACCCAAAAGTGAGGAGCGATGGCATAAATGATCGGTCATCCACATTTGCAACAGTAGGTTACACCCTTCGAAAAAGTCGCCCTTAGCTCGACAAGCGGTGAGAGCCCGGAAAATGTCAGCCATAATCATAGGCGCCAGAGTACTTTTATCTTGGGTAAGCAAAGTATTGACGACCCCGGTTATCTTTAGATCAATGTTTCCATCTTTCCTAGGGAACACTATAAGACCCAGAAAGGCTGTCATAAAAGCCACTAGCCTGTGTTCGTCCCACTTTTGTCGGTTGCCTCTACTGCATAGTTTGAAATCCGGCTTATTGAACCCGCCCACGTGGCCGTATCTAGCATATATGAGGTGGAGACTGCAGAATCCTTTGGCAAGATCTGGATGGTGGAATGTCCGAGGTATTTTTAGGAAATCCAGAAACCTGTGTACCGTGACAGCTCTAGGTGCAATCAAGTATTTGAACCTAAAAGGGGCTTCATCAATCCCGATGTACCCTGCTATTTCTTCCAACGTCGGGGTGAGCTCGAAGTCCGAAAAATGGAACACGTTGTGTGCGGAATCCCAACAAGTGACCAATGATCTGATGATATCACCCCGAGGCTGAACGTTTAGTAGGTCCGGGAGACCTTTCAGATATTTCCTTACTTTGTCTTGCCCTTCTTTGCCTAAGTCGTTCCACCATAACCGCAACTCAAACGGGATCTTGGTCATTACTGAAAAAGGTTCGTTTTGTACCGTGCTCATCCTGCACATTTATTAGGGTGATTATGCCAAGTGAATAAAAAATAAAACTTTATTTAGACGTATACCTTTTATAAAACTTTATGAAAAACCCTTTTTTTTGTTTTTTTGAAAATTAAGGGTCTAAAAACTTTCATGACTTTTGGCAAAACAAGTATTTTTTGCCACAAATAAAGACATATATTTATATATATATATATATATATATATATATATATATATATATATATATATATATATATATATATATTAAAAATAAGACTCTTTTCCATCTTCATTTTTGTGACAGGACAAACTATATATATATATATATATATATATTTTTTATAAAAAGTATATAAAAACAGAACGACGACCCCTTTTTTTCTCTTCTTTTTCTATTTTTCCTTTGCATTTAATAAAACAAAACTAATAAGACATTTTCTTTTCATTTTCTCAAAATTTTGGCAGAGTTTTGACGGTATTTTGGCATTGGCCCTTTTTCAAAAATAAACAATTAACTCCTTAACCGTTATTCCTTCCCCTTTTTTTTTGTTTTTTTTTTTTCAATTTCACATTATTCAACCACTGGTCAGCATGCGGGCTCGAGATAAATAAATGCACGGAAAACAAATGGGATGCATTAGGATGGTCCTTTCATATCAGGTTGCTAGTCCTAGACGGACCCAACCCCTGTGTTGAGTCCCCTAAGTCAAAATGCAACGTGATGCAAATAAGCGTTCCTACTAGGGATCCGGCATGAAGTCACGTTATTCTATATTCAAAAACCTGGGTCAGTGTTCTAGACAGTGTACCCGAGCGGACAACTCGAGCCGAGGAGGGGCAACTTACCGGGAACCAAAAGGCCGTCCGGCTTCGTAACTTATCCGTCCTCTTTCTTATTTCGGGTATTGACACTAACAGAATAGGGAGTCTCGACCAGCGAGCTTCTCCCCGGAGGTAAGAAGAGAAGGGTTTCGGCACAGTTTATATACAGTCCAAATAATATCAAAGCGGTAAAAGCAGCATTTAGCACATTAGGCTCAAACATGTAAAAATCAGATAATAAATAAATATAACAATTTATCTAAGCTCGAATTTCTAACCCTGAACCAGTGGTTCTGTGTTAGAGATCCCCAGCAGAGTCGCCAGAGCTGTCACACCTCCTTTTTCCGCGCCCGCAGGGGCGCGAGGGAGTTTTTTCCAATTAAAGGACAATCGAAATGGGATTTGTTTATTTATTTCAGAGTCGCCACTTGGGAGATTTAGGGTGTCCCAAGTCACCAATTTTAATCCCGAATCGAGGAAAAGAATGACTCTATATTACAGTCTGCGTACCAGAAATCCGGATAAGGAATTCTGTTAACCCGGGAGAAGGTGTTAGGCATTCCCGAGTTCCGTGGTTCTAGCACGGTCGCTCAACTGTTATATTCGGCTTGATTATCTGATTTTATACAAGTATGAACTTATGTGCAAATTTTGACTTTTAACCGCTTTATTATTTTTACAAGAATGTGAACATCGCTTAAAACACGTCTTTGGACTGCGTCACATGAAATGCACCCACAATCCGGAACGCATTTTATTTGATGTTTTGAGATTTGGATTTGGGTCGCATGAAATGCACACCCGAGCTTAAGAAAGTAAATTATTAAACACGCGCCTAAAGAGACTATCGCGTTATTATTTTGGGAAGGCCACGAAATTCACTAAGCGGCCCTCCTGAATTCTAAGTAATTTAAAACAAGTATTTACTGAGGGCCCCGCAATTTGTATTTTTATTCGGCGAGGCTCATCCCATTCTTATTTTTTAAAGGAATTTGCAACGTCATGGAAATGCATCTCGGGCCACGCCGCAATCAATGCGCCCGTGACTAGAGACATATTTCGACTCCGTTGGGATTTGGATTTGGGTCACATAAATGTGCACCCGAGTTTAAGAAGGTAAGGTTCATTAAAGCGTATCCTAAAGAGACTAACGTGTTGTTATTTTAGGAGGGTTGTGAGATTTGCTAAACAACCCGTCCTGGAAACTAAATGCTTCACTAATATACATTTAACAAGGGCCCCGCATCTGCGTTTTGTTTATTTTTATCGAGGCTCATCTCGTTGTTATTTTTAAAGGATATCCTATAGCAACTACGTTTCTTGTCGTGTTTGTCTCTATCAATTGAAAGCAGTAAATAGCCTTAGTCGATTATAAAACCGGATTTAAAATGCTTTTACAGAATAATAAAACGTGACTGCACTTATGGACAACTAGTCGCAAATTATGGGCCCAAACCTAGCTCATGCGAGATGGCCAGACTTGGGCCCCTGTTTTTCCGATATGGGCCTAACTGATTTGTTTCGATTTGGGCTCGGCCTTCATGAGGTTGAGGCCTAGAACTGATTCTTTGTTCTGTGAAATGAGTTTATCAATTTATATGTGACAATCTGGCAAAGGACAAAGAACTTTAACTAAAGTGGATAGTTTTCCTACTTGGCCTACATTAGAGAATATACTACACCATCAGACTAAGTCTAAAATACAACTTATTACACTGGGAATGTTTTTCACCTAACAGCATACATACATGACTAGCATTCATTAACCTACATTGATATACTAAGTATGTAGGCTACTTCTATTATCCAAACGAAAATGTAACTATTGCATGACATTTAGTGTAAGAGTTCATGTATATATAAAAACAATCTGCAGGTCCTCTCTTTTGCATTCATGCTCAAACTTGCAGTTACATTGGAGGTATTAATTGTGTACCTGGTATAGAGGACAAAGAAGAAAGGAGTGATCAGCTGGGCAGTATGCAGTAAACACAGCAACAGCAGATACACAACAACAGCACAGCAACAAACCAACAACCAAGTGTTTTCCACAATCCACGAACAACCAGCAATAATTCCCAGAACAAAAGAAACCAGCAAATAGTCGAGTGCCAAACCAGTAATTCCAGACGAAGAGTAATGAAACACCAGAAGTAAAAGAGTGTTCAATGCAGCAAATACCAACAGTTCAGCAACCAACAAACAACTCAGTCAATGCAGACGACAGAACTTGGCCAAGGCAGCTTGACCAATGTGAATTCTTATTCAACTTTCAGATGGTGTTTGGTTACAATCTATTTGGAAACTAACTTATGTTTTCCAGCTTTCTTTAAACTCAGTAAACCTTTCTTCAGACTAAAAGTTTCAGCTTTAAGACTAAAAATTCTTCCTTTTTCTGAAGACTAAAAGTCCCCCCCTTTAAGTTCTCAAATGGCCTATTTATAAGCCAAATGACCCAGTGCAGCTGAGCTGCCCTAGTGCTGCAACTTGCAGCCTGCCCATACTCTTTAGAGCCCATGCCTAAGCATCTTTTGGTGCCAGCCCCTTTATTCCCCACGCCTGGTTTTTGTTTAATCCAGAATTATGGGCTCATTTTATTTATTCATTTTAAGCCCCATACCCTTGTGTCTTGTTTCCCATTAGTATTAGTTTAATCTTAATTAGTACCCTACTTGTCATCTTCATTTAAACTAATCTTTCTGTCCTTTTTGACACCCCAGAATACCCCTGCTTAACCTTGATTATTACTGCCCTGCCTATTGCAGCATCAGGGCAGTTTTGAACTGATGAAAGTTCAAATTCAAGGCTGCCTGGGCTGAACCTTTTCAGTCATTTTTACAATGCAAACAAACCATTTTAAACAATGCTGGGGCATTCAGTTAGTGGCAACGTTCAATTAGTCATGCGACATTATTAGCTCGTTTGATTCATTAGTTATAGAAAACTAATCGACGACATTTATCGAGTCGACTATACTAATTATAACAGGTAATAATCAGTCGTTCAAATAAACAACACATACGGGGACCTAAAGGGCTTCGGACAACTTGGTCAGTCACTAGGAACCTATATAAGTTATTCATGCGACGACTATATTACGGACATGCTTATCATAGGATGCATTCAAATCATACACAAAAACCATCGACCAAATAAAAGGTCTTTACAGAGATGAAAAAAATCCGAATGAAAAATAAAAGCATAACAAACAAACACAACGGAATATGCTGACAACTTAATTAGAACTAAAACGAAAGAAAGGAAAACTTACCCAAAAAGGTTTGAAATCAAAACGACCCAAATTCTGATTCAACTTCGAACTCTTGAGGCCGAACAAACTTTAATCAGGGTGTTCTCACATGAGAACACCTTGATTAAGGTCTTTTAGACCTCAAACCCTTGTCCAGACCGGCCGGATTCCCCAGGTGCATGTGTTCTAAGGTCTGGATTTCCAGATCTGATTTTTAGGAAGTTGTGGGTAGATTCGGACCAAACCAAGCTTGGTTTGGTCACGAGGAAGGTCAGGGGAATGTCTGGTATGAAGATGGGGTGGTTTGGCATAGGTCCGGGTTCGACTCAAATCTTCAAACGAAGATTCGAGACGAGGGAAGGTGATTCGAGGCAAGAGGGTAACAGATCCATGTTCAGGAGAGTGAGGGGGTCTTAGGGTGTTCAGGAGGTGGTCACCGGCGTTCGTGCCGCCGGCTTTAATGGCGAGGGAGACGAGGGCGGCTAGGGTTTCTAATGGGAGGTCCGGGTTCGACTTGGGGACGAAGGGGTGGGGTGTTGGTATAGGGGGCGTGGGTGTAAGGGAAGGTTTATATATGGTCTATGGGATTGGATCTGAGCCGTTAGATCAGATGATCTCAACGGCTTGGATCTGAGGGTGAGAACTGAGACGGGGTCGTTTGGTAGTTAAACGGGGTCGTTTGGTTTAAGTGAGGGGTTGGGTCAGATTTGGGTCGGGTTTGAACCTGGGTTATTGAAAGTGATCCTGGACCGTTGGATTGGATTGATTGGAACGGCTGAGATGGATTGGCCTGAAACGGTGCCGTTTCAGGAGATGCCTGGGCAGCCGGATTTGGACTGGGCCTGAGTGCTGGTTGGGCCTGTTATTTTGTTTAATTTTTGGCCCAAACCGATTTCCTTCACTTTTGTTTTCTAATTTCATTTTTTCTTTTAAAACAAAAATAAAAATAAAAATAATAAATAACGAAATTAAAACTAAACAACAATGCAACATTTTAACACAATTACCACAAAAATTATTTAAGTAAGTTAAAAACCTAGAACAAACGATGCACACATATATATCTATTTTTGAATTTTCTTTTACTGACCGAATTATGGTTTAATCATCCTGACATACATATTTTGTTTGTTAATGATTAAATGCAAAAATGGACAGATCCACAAATGACTAACAACACATGTCACGAAAACTCGAACAATTGTACAGCGAAACCATTTGTTACTATTTTTATTTTCTTTTGGAGCGATTGCTCGTAAAGCAAAAATCACGTGCTTACAGTCGATTTTGACTTTTGGGAAGTTCAGAATTGATTCGAAAGGGTAATTCTCAAGTTAGAAGCTTTAAGTTAGAAGGGTTGACCAAGGTTTAACTTTTGTGTAATGACCTCAGATTCATATTTTGATGGATCCAATAGGTTCATATGGTAATTTTGGACTTGGGCGTATATCTAGATTTAGATTCAGAGGTTCTTAGGATGATTTGGGCTCTTTTTACTAAAATTTGGAAATCAGAATGTTTGGAGGTTCATAGTTTTGAATGGGAGTTGACTTTGAGGCTATCGGGGTTGGATTGTTTTTCCGGGAGTTGGAATAGATTCTTTATGTTATTTGGAACTTGTGTGAAAATTTTGGGGTTATTCTAAGTTGGTTAGACGTGGTTTGGCATGAGTTTTAGAAGTTTGAAAGTTGGTTAGTTCATTAAGCTTGAATTGAGGTGTCATTTGTAGTTTTGATGTTACTTTGTATGATTTGAGACCTTGAGCATGTACTTGTCATGATTTGGGACTGGTTGGTATGATTGGACACGGGTTTTAGGTGAGTTTTGGATAGGTTGTAGATCATTTGAGGTTGAATAGGCTAATCAGTGTCATGCCCCAAACCTGAAAAGACATGGCCGACACCCGGTGCCATACTCGGCTCGAGCATACCACTCTATAACTGTGAACTCTGGAGGGGTAACCCTCAACTTAGGCCGATGAGGCCATATTCTGAATCGTCTGAAAATAACGTCTCTCTCATCTGTGGGGTAAACATGCACAAAAGCTGATATATATATATATATATATATATATATATATATATATATATATATATATATATATAAGTGTGCAAGCCGACAAAGCCTCCATGAACACCTACTGATATACAAAATATACAAGACTCATCTACAAGCCTCTGGAAATAACTGAACTATATCATGGTCGGGACAGGGCCTCCACCTACCCATAAAACCTCTGTATATAAAATGGACTCCAAGGTATAGACCTGGTAACTCCTAGAAAGTAGAGCTTACCAACCAAGCTGATGTTTGACTCTATCTATTGGGAAGGTCTATCCACCTGTCTATTAGGACCTGCAGGCATGAAATGCAGCATCCCCAGTAATAGGGACGTTAGTACAAAATAATGTAACAAGTATGTAAGGCAACAGAATAACTGAAAGCTGAAACTGAATCGAAAATATAATAACTGAAAGTAACTATGAGTCAAAGATGATCTGAAGATATGCTTACCTGCTGATACTGAATCAACTCTCTCAATATAGTAAGTAAAATAGATGTCCGGTCCTATAAGGCTCGGTACATATAACTGCTCTATTATAGTAGGCTTACTCGTAGGCACTTGGCCACAATAGGCTCGGTATATAACTTACCATCTGATTAGAGGTTGCCCAATAGGAGCCGTCCCACCGATTATAGCTCGATGGTAGTGACAATATTATAATACCTTATATATATAGACTCTCTGCTTTCTTGGCTGAAAGAAGACAATACTAAACTAAATATAAAGTCCTGATAAGGGAGAATGTTGTAACTTATGAGACTAGGAGAATGTACATAAATTCAGGAATATGAACTCCTCTTTATGTCTCGTTATCAAACATATGTAGTTACGGGATCATGCCAAAATGAAGGAAAGGTTTAGCCTTAACATACCTCAACCTTGTTGAGTCGTTAATAGCTTCCAAGCAACTCTTCAAAGAACTCAACTCACTCTACCATAGCATAAGGCAATTTCAAAATCAGTGCTCAGTAAAGGCTAGTCCGAAACTTAAGCTAGTAGCTCGTTTATGTAAATTTGGGAAGCATCTCCCCTGTAAAAAGGGCCTCCTCAAATACCATATACCAACAACAACAACAGCCAGAGCAATACAAAAAGAACAACATCAACAATAGGGTACAAAATATTTAACTAAGTCCTCAACATATCACGACGAGCGGCAAGCTCGGATTGAATCCATTTAGCATTCTTCAACCCTATTATCATACATTAGTTAATGTAGAAACATGTATAGCATTATACCAAGTAAAATCGGAGGACTTCCAACCTCCTATTAATCATCTAATCTACACTCAAACAACCCAACAATTCAATATCAACAACAAGTACAACTTTCCATTGTTATATTGTCCTTTATCTTCTTATTCACAATACCAATAGCAAGTTCGACATGTAGACAATATATTCATTAAAATAACAGCATCAACAATTCATTTTCCAAGGTTTCCAACCATTTAATGTTCATGGAAACAACCTTCCCAAATCAGTCCATTAAGAACAATAACATCTCAAACTAATTCAAGTATTCTCTTGTAGTATCCTGCTCAAATAATGCAACCAACATACAAAAACTTCTATAACATGTAGTAGAGTATTATACATAACTAAACCAGCATCAACCACTTGAAATTACAGCCAACACAGCCCACAACTATCCTCAATGACAACATAACCTCAAAGAGGTGTTGTTCTTCACTAGAACTAACTTTTGATGTTGAAATATGATGTAATCACTTTAGAATCACTTCAAACCCTTATGCTATCTATTTAGGAGGGTTAGGAGAAGTTTGGAGATGAAGTTGAGTCGAAAGAGCAAAAAATAGGTGTCTAAATCGTTTATAAAGTGAAGTACGTCAACCACCGCCTAAGTAGGTCCCATTGGGAGCTTCTTGTGCAGTCTTGCAAAAAATACGAATATCTCTCTACTCCAATATGGTATCGACGAACGGTTTAATATGGTAGAAACTAGACTCGTAGATCTTAAATTTTGTAGGTGGATAATCCCTTAATTACAAGTACATTTGGAGAAAAGCTCAACTACATTTGACCTAATTTTCAACACATTTATGAATGTAACTTGTGATGACCTTTGCAAACTTTTGTTCCACAGCTCCCTTGACTTCAAAACATAACACACGACTATGATACGACTAAAATAACTCATACAATAATCTCCTAATCATGTTAATCACCCTAGCTTCATCCCAAAAGTATATGTTATAACATTCCCAACTAGTCGACTTTTGACGAGACTTATTTTCTTCAATTCGTTTAGCTTCTAAGTGGATTAATGTCCGCAGAAGCGAATAGACGGAGGCTTTAGTGGATTCTGCATCTGTAAGATATTTATTGCATATGCAGTGTTGCAAAGGTGATGCCTGGAAATCAGAAGTAATAATCGCTAGGCAGAACTAACTTAATCGAGGATTTGGCTTATTTATCATATTTTGAGATTGCGAGCTCGAATTGAGGCGATATTCACCCACTTGGACTGGGATAAGTGTCTTGGCTTGGATTTGATTTTATTTCATGATTCCATCTTTGATTTTAGCTTTTGATTGATGAAATCTAAGGGAGAAAATGGGGGGTTTTGTGAGTAAAATTTGGAGAGTAATTAGTTAGAATTTGAACCTCATTTCGAAGTGGGATTTAGATGAAACTTGCATATTTGAACTCATGATGGAATGGGTGATCAGAATTTGTGACTTCTGTTGGGTTACGGGAGGCGGGTCCGGGTTGACTTTTTGATTTTTTTAAAGATTGGGGCTTTATTACTTAGAATCGATTCCTAGCCATATTTGATGTTATTGAGTTGTTTTTGGCTAGATTTGACACGTTTGAAGGCTGATTTGAGAGGCAAGGGCTTTTGAATGTATTGATTTGCCTTGTTTGATGTAAGTGTCTTGCCTAGCTTTGGTTGAGGAAATTTTTCTCAATAATTGATATTGTTTGCTACATGTGAGGGTGATGTATATATGAGGTGACGAGCGTATATACATGTGCCATAGGTATTCATGCTTGTGGTAGATTCTAGATTACTCTATGCCTTGTTTGGGTGTGTTTCCTACTTGATTCTATGTATTATTTAATTAGTTGATTATATGAGAAAAATAAACCATTCTAGAGCTAATGTTAAGGCCATTGGTGCCTTACTTTGAACATGACGAACTAATCTTGAGATTTATGCTATACTTGCCTTGGAAGTAGCCACATATATGTAAATAGACACTCGTACTTGCCACTCTTGTGTTGTGCCTTGAATTGAACGTCTGCTCTCTGTAATATATGTGTGATCCTTTGTATGATCACGCAGGTTCATCCTTTTCATGCTAGAGATCATATTTTAGGACTACCATTTCTTGAATTGGCAAACTTGGGTATTTGTGGAATCATTGCTAAATTGATTTAGCTGTAGACATGTTTTGTATGTTGAACCCTCATCCGCATTTATTCATTTCCATGTCCTTGTGCACTTGGTTAATAAATTATTAGCGTATGTCTTTGATGATGATTTGGCGTATCGCATTGTTGTGTTTATGGCACATGTGGACATGTTGGGCAGATTGGTTGGGTGTTGTCACGAGGATTTTGCCAAGAGATTGTGATTGATATTGCTATTGTGTCATGTGAAGAGCAATAAATGTGAGTATTGCTATTGTATCGGGTTTGGAGCAATAAGGGTGGATATAGAGATAGGTATACCATGAAAGTATATAATCTCTTTGAGGTAGATCTGAACCAACTTCTTTGAAGTGCAGAAAGTCATAACCGGGATAAAATACACCGACTTGGTCAGCCGATCAACAATGACCCAAGTGGGATCAAACTTCCTGAAAGTCTGTGGCAAACCTCCCTCAAAGTCCACAGTAACGCGCTTCCACTTCCACTCAGGTATATCAATCTTCCGAAGCAAACCACTCGGTTTCCGATGCTCCTCTTAACTTATTGACAATTAAAACACCGTGAACATGCCCAACAATGTCCTTCTTAATCATTCTCTACCAATAATACTGCTTTAAATCACGATACATTTTCGTAGCACCCGGGTGAATAGAATACCACAAACTGTGAGCCTCTTCAAGAATCAACTCTCTCAAGCCATTGACATTAGGAATACAAATCCGACCCTAGAGTCGCATAACACCATCATCCCTAATAACCACCTCCTTAGTACCATCTCGCTGCACCATGTACCTAAGTACCAATAAGTGTGGATCATCATATTGGTAAGCATTGATACGCTCAAACAAGGATGGCTATGCAACTACGTAAGCAAGAACTCTGGTAGGCTAAAAAATATCCAATCTCTCAAATCTATTTACGAAGTCCTGAACACCCATAGCCAAAGGCCACTCCACAGCTGAAATAAATGCCAAACTCCCCATACTCTCTGTCTTTCTACTCAAAGCATTTGTTACCATGTTAGCCTTCCTCGGATGATATGGAATAGTGATATCATAATCCTTCAATAACTCCAACCACCTCTGCTGCCTCAAATTCAGATTCTTTTGTTAAACAAATACTGAAGACTCCGATGATCAATGTAAACCTCACAAGATACGCCATACAAGTAGTGCCTCCAAATCTTAAGCGCACGCACGATATCTGCCAACTCCAAATCATGGAGTGGATAGTTCTTCTCATGGGTCTTCAACTGGTGTGACACATAAGCAATCACCCTACGATCCTGCATTGACACAGGCCCAAGACCAATACACGATGCATCATAATAGACCGTATACAACCCTGATCATGAGGGCAATACCAAAATTGGAGCTATAGCTAGAGCGATCTTGAGCTTCTGAAAGCACTTCTCACACTCGTCAAACTATCTGAACGAACCGCCTTTCTGAGTCAACTTTGTCAATAGAGCTAAAATAGACAAGAACCCCTCCATAAAGCTACGATAGTACCCAGCCAAACTTAAGAAACTCCTAATCTCATTAGCGGTAGAAGGTCTAGGAAAACTCCATAACTACCTCAATCTTCTTCTATCCACCTTAATCCCATCACTGGATACCATGTGGCCCAAGAATGTCACTGAATCCAACCAAAATTCAAACTTGAAGAACATAACATACAACTTCTTCTTCCTTAGAATCTTGAGCACAATTCTCAACTGATATTCTTGTTCCTCCCTACTATGTGAATATACCAAGATATCAGAAATGAATATACTAACAAAATAATCCAAATAAGGCTGGAATTACACTATTCATCAAGTGCATGAAGATCGATAGGGCATTAGACAAACCAAAAGACATCACCAAGAACTCACAATGTCCATAACAAGCCTTGAAAGCCGTCTTAGGAATATCTAAAGCCCTAATATTTAATTGATGATACCTTGATCTCAAGTCAATCCTCAAGAACACCCTAAGGTTGATCAAATAAATTATCATTGTGGGGCAATGGATACTTGTTCTTGATAGTAACCTTGTTCAGTTTTATATAATCATTACATATCCTCATGGAACCATCCTTCTTCATAAACAAAATCGGTGCACCCCAAGGAGAAACACAACCTAATAAATCCTTATCCAACAACTCCTACAGCTGCTCCTTCAACTCAACTGGAGCTATGCGATACGGTGGAATAGATATGGGCTAAGTGCCCGACACCAAATTAATACCAAAATTAATATCCCTACCAGATGGTGTGCTCGGTAAGTCTACAGGGAAATACATCCAAACACTCTCTTACTACGGGGGGGGGGGGGAACTAAATCAACCGTAGAAGTATCAGCACTCAAATCTCTAACAAAGGCTAGGTATGCCGAACATCCCTTCTCAAGCATCCATTAAGCCTTCAAAGTGAAATCACCTTACTAGGAGTGTGACCAAGTCAAACCCTCCGTCCCAACCTTGGCAACCCTAGCATAGCCAATGTCATAGTCTTAGCATGACAATCAAGAATAACACTGTACGAGGATAGCCAATCCATACCCAAAATCACCTCAAAGTAGACCATGTTAAGCAATAAAATATCAACCCTAGTCTCATAACCCCCAATAGTAACTACATAAGACTGATAGACATGATCTACCACAATAAAATCACCAATAGGTGTAGACACATAAACAAGGATATCAGAAGAACCATGAGGCATATCCAAATAAGGAGTAAAATACGATGATACATAAGAATAAGTGGAACAAGGTTCAAATAATACTAAATCACCGTTATGGCACACTGAAATAATACATTTGACTATAGCATCTGAAGCAACTGCCTCTAGCCTTCCCATGAATGCATAACAATGAGCCTGTCCTTCCACCTAACTAACCTCCCCCTCTAGGACGACCTCGAACAGATCGGGCTTCACCCCTAGATGATTGTGCCAACATCTAGAATCATGGATTGAGTGCCAAGACATAGTACACTACTCAGAAGCATGGGGAAATCCTTCTTGAGATGACTCAACTCTCCACACTCAAAGCAATCCCTCCTCGGGAAAAGTTGCTGGATCTATGAATGCCCCTGAGAACCTGAATATTCACCAAAAGAACCTTGAACAAATGGAGCACAATATGAACTCCATGATGGTAGTGCACTGAAAGATGACTAGCCTGGGCGAGCACTATATAAACCATGACTGATAGAAGAACCACAAGAAACCTGATGGGCTAACTAAACATGCCTGAAAGAACGACCTCTATTGTGATGTCGCTGGCTTCTAGATGAGGCACCATCAAAACCACCTGAACCATAGAGCCTCTTTGTGTGCCGCTCATCTCTCTCATGCCTGGGATATGCTCTAAGTGCCTAGCAGTCTCCACAACCTGATGAAAAGTAGTATCAGTCTCGACCTTTAGGGCCTACCCATACCGGATACCAAAGTTGAGAGCCTCAATGAACCTCTTAACCCTCTCACCCTTAGTAGGGACCAAGAACACATCATATCATTCCAGCTCTATGAATCTCATCTCATACTGAGTCACGGTCATACACTCCTAGCATAGATGCTCAAACTCACTACGCAGTTCATACCTACGAGTATGTGGAATAAGTTTCTCCAAGAAGAGAACTAAGAACTAAGACCATGTGAGTAGTGTTGCGCTAGCTGGTCTACTCAATTCATAAGTTTGCACCATTTGTATGTTGACCCTAATAATTGGAAGGTAGTAAAGTCAACCCCATTTGAGTCCACTATACCCAGAGTGCACAGAATCTGATAAAACTGATCAAGGAAACCATGTGCATCCTCTGTAGGATCTCCACCAAACTGGGGAGGACAAAGTCTCTAAAATCTCTCAATCCTCTTCTATTCCTTAGCAGTCAAGACTAGCCTAACCTCGGGTTGAACTACTATGATCTAATTGCTCTGGTGCGCACGCGGTAGGAGTTTGAGCTCCTCCTCAACTTGTGAAGTAGCTGGTGCAACCAGGATCATACCCACTTGAGTCAAACTCTCATACATGCTTAAGATATTAGCCAAAGTCTCCTGGAGTCTAAGTGTCACAATACGTCCCTTCGGAGCCTGAGCTGGTCACACCGGCTAAACATGATCAAGAATCTGCTCATGATGGGAACTACTGGTGGCTCTACAACGGTTGCTCTAGCTGTGAGAGAATAGAGTTCTGATACCAACCTCTCATGACCCAAAAACAATCACTAATTGTGATACTACCTAACTCACTTACTAGGCCAGCCAATCATAAAATAATAGCAAAACATAATAATAAATACAAATTACTTGAGTCTGAAGTCGAATAACCATAGATAGAAACCAAGTCAATACAATAAATTCCTAGAAACTAGTAACACATAGTTATGAGATCTAATACATGAATACAAGTCTAGTAATGCAGTATGTTGTCTAAAGCAAAAACAATAATACAGATAGAAAGAGATGCCAGGGACTACAAACAAGAATACAGCTCTACCTCAGGTCTCAACAGCAAGAACAACCCTCAACGCTTAGCTGGGTCCATCACCTGGATCTGCATAATTAAGTAAGAGTGTTGTATGAGTACAACCGATCTCTTGCACTCAATAAGTTTCATGTATAGCCTCGGTGCGGCAGGGTGAGAGTGGCCAATGATAATCAATACTCAAACCTGTATAGTTTTAGGAATATATATGTATATACACACACACAATAATAGTACCAAAATCTGAGCAAAAAGTGTAGATAAGGCTAATGGTGCACAGAGGGAAGATAGGCACAAGTATTGTAAACAACTAATAGTTTAGCATACATAGAAGATATGCATAAATAAACTAGTCAAGTTAAACATCTTAACATATAGAGAAGATATGTCCCTTGAAATATTTCATCAACTAAAGCAGCATATAGAGAAAGATATGCATAGAAAGACATATATACGTTCCAGAACTAGCATAGAGAAGATATGCTGTAAAATCATATATACATCCAAGGAGTTTGCATATAGAGAAGATACGTAAAATCTAAAACACAGATAAGTTTTCATAATCCGCATGTACGTCATTAAGAGAGAAACATGAGAGGATGGCCCTAGGGGTATGGATCCTATCCACATGCTACACGGACAACTCACATGCGATTATCATAACAAGTGCATGCACAACTCACGTGCTATAATAACTCAACCCGCACGAACCACTCACATGTTGTCAACCATTCCATATCACAGAAATCATATACAAGAATACATGTATACAAACAATGGATATCAAATCACATACTCATGGAATGTGGAAAATAACATGATAAAGTGTGCACATGTGCTAAATGTACAACTACGGCTCAGATTAGGTAGGTACGCCATACAATAACACGTATCATGATCAATTAGGAAATCAAAGCTTACATATGGCCTCTAGCTTGATTCAAGAATTTCACGTAGTCATACAAATGATTAAACATGAATCATATAAAGCACACAATCCGAACAAGGCAAAATAGAATTATGAAGTCTAATCCAGTAAAATCATACATAGCACCCGTATATATGCTCATCATCTCGCACACACCTTTTTCACTCATCCCAATTAGCCAAATAAGGTCACATCCTATGGGTTTGTCACGACCCAAAACTTAGCCTATCGTGATGGCACCTAATGTGGTACTAGGCAAGATGACATTTCAAAATATTTTCAACACTTTTAATTGAAAAATGAGCTAAAGCAGATTGAATAATTAAAGCTCTCATAAACTGAATAGAAAATCAAAACTCAACACGAAAGTTCCCAAAATTAGGGTATCACTAAGTACATGAGCATCTATTCACCACAAGTCTGAAAATACTATCTATTAAAAACTGAAACTAAATACATAGAGCTGAAAGATAAGGAAGGAGAGCCAACGTCTGCGAACACCAGGCAACTACCTTGAAATCTCCAAATGATCAAGCTGAGTAGAGAATCAACACCCACCATGTCCAGAAATACTTGGATCTGCACACGAAGTGCAGAGTGTAGCGTGAGTACAAAAAACTCAGTAAGTAACAAGACTAAATAATGGACTGAAAGTAGTGACGAGCTTCAAATGTATAGTTCAATTACAAGAATTACACATAGGAAGATAAGCATGCTTTCAAGTTCGACAATTAAGGCCAAAACAGTTAATTATGTCAAGTTCAATTGAAACAGGATATAATATCTCTCAGAAATTACATGACAGGGATGTATGCCAGTCAAAGTACAACAGTAATGAAATCAAGTGCATAAACTCAAAGCAACAGTCACTCGGTCCTCCCATTCCCTCAAACCTCACAGTCACTCATTTCTCCTAGTCACCAGCACTCGGCACTCGCACTTAGTAGGTAACTGCTCTCACTGGGGGGTGTACAGACTCCACAAGGGGCTCCTTCAGCCCAAACGCTATAATAAGCCAATCATGGAATAGATCAATAAAACATGTTGCGACGTGTAGCCCAATTCCATAAATATCCTCACAATCAGGCCCTCGGCCTCACTCAGTCATCAACCTCTCTAGTCTCTCAGGCCATCAATAATCATGATAATCAGCCCAGACAGAAATGATATAATGTATCAACAAAGAACAATAGAGACCGAGATATGATATGCAAGTAAACTGTGATTGAGTACAAAACAACAATTTAGAAGATAATTCAACATGTAACACGACCTCTGAGGGTCCATACAGTGCCAACACATGGCCTAAACATGATTCCTAACAGGATTTACAGCTCAATTTCTATATCACATGGAGACTATACGGATAACAACATATTATTCAACTAAATAGTTCCATGGAATGGACCAAGTCACATGTCCTATGGTGCAAGCTCACACGCCCGTCTCCTAGCATGTACGTCACCTTAACACCAATCACAAGACACGTAGTACGGGGTTTCATACACTCTGAATCAAATTTAGAACTGTTACTTACCTTAAACCGTGTAAATCTCTACTCCAACACACATTTGCCTCGCAAATCGGCCTCCTAATGCCTCGAATCTAGCCACAAACAATTCGATATAGTGAACACGAGCTAAAGGAATATATTCCATAAGAAAATACTAAGCACTTAATCGAAATTAAAAAAAAGGTCAACTCAAAATTCATCCTCTGGGCCCATATCTTGAAATCTGATAAAAGTCATAAAATTCGAAAGCCCATTCAACCACGAGTCCAACCATACCAAATTTACCAAAATCTGACACCAAATCGCCACTTGAATCCTCAAATCAAACTCTCCAAATCCCTAGCCTCAAACTCCCAAATTCCACCTCAAATACACACAACTAGGTGAGAAATTCAATGAGGAAACAAGATTATCGAACAAAAATGAGCACAAGTGACTTACCTCAATAAACCCCTAAAAAATCCTCTCAAATGTCGCCTAATCCCGAGCTTGAAATATTTAAAATGATAAAAATCTCGAAACCTCGTTTTAAATAATCTGCCAGGCTTTCTCACTTTAGCGGTCCAAAATACGCTTCTACGGTACCGCTTTTGCAGTCAATCATCCGCATCTACGAAAGCCACTAATGCCGACCAACTGCTTTTGCGATCGCAAATCCCGTTTCTGCGGGTGTGCATCTACACAAACAATCCGCTTATGTGGACCAGCCTGCCCAAGTCCTTCTCCGCTTCTACGATCCTCCACGCGTAAGTGCGAGTCTGCTCCTACAGAATTCCTTCTGCACTCGTGATCCATAGCCCCCAATCCAAACTTCACTTTTGCGCTTTCTAGCTCGCACCTGCAACCAAAGTTCCGCAAGTGCGATTGCACCAGAAGACTCTGGTTACATCAATGTTTCAAACTCCAAATTGAATCCGTTAACCATCTGAACTCCACCGGAGGCCCCCGGGACCTCAACCAGTTATTTCAAAAGGTCCTCAAATATGATATGAACTTAGTCGAGCTCTCAAATCACATCGAACAACATCAAAAACATGAATCGCACCCCAATTCAAGCCTATTGAATCTTAGGAATTCCAACTTCTACAAACGACGCCGAAACCTATCAAATCACGTTATATTTACCCCAAATTTTTCACACAAGTCACAACTGATACCACAGACCTAGTTCAACTCCCAGAACCCCAATCCGATCCTGATAACCATAAAGTCCGGTGTCGATCAAACTTCCAAATTTCCAACTTTTGCCATCTCAAGCCTAATTTGACTATGAACCTCCAAATCACCATCTGGACATGCTTTGACATCCAAAATCACCCAACGGAGCTAACGGAACCATCAAAACTCCAATTCGGGATTGTTTACCCATAAGTCAACATCCGGTCAACCTTTTCAACTTGAGCTTTCAACCTTGAGACTAAGTATCTCAATTCATTCTGAAACCTCTCCGGACCCGAACCAACTACCTCAGCAAGTCACATAACAACTAAAAATCATAAGATAAGCAGTAAATGGAGTAACAGGGCTACAACTCTCAAAATGACCGGCCTGGTCGTTACAGGATTATTACCTTAGAATAAGATTAGGCAAGATACTTACTATAACAAACCCAAATCAACCTTCCAAAATCACATTTTCCTTAGAAATGACATTCCACCAGCTCGAATCTAGACAAATACAACTCAATAATATCAAATAAAGCTATAGAAATTAATTCCAAAAGTAAAGCTTCAATCATTAATCCATTTCAAAAAATTAACATAAGTCAACCCCGGTACACATGGTCAAACCCTGAGTCAAAGGGTATATTCCGACTATCCATAACCCCATGAGTTCAAATACGTGTTTGGTTTTTATATCCAAGTCCAAATCATAGCTCAAAACTCCAATTTTCACTTCCTTAAATTGTAGGTAAAACCCCCAAATTTCAGCCGAAAATTCAATGTTTAGGTGTTAATAACCATGTATATTGTTGAAATAATACCAGAAATGAGTATAAATCACTTATCCCAAAGTCTTGTATGAATATATCCAAGCAAAATCGCCTTTCTCCAAGTCTAGGATTCAAAATATGAGAGAATGAGCTAAAATCTCAAAATTTTCAAATAATAACCAGCTGCAGATGTTGCATTTGCAACTTGGGGCTCGCAAATATGACCCCGAGCTCGCAAATTTGAACAAACCCCGTGAGCATTAGACATCGCAAATGCGACCAAACCCATTGCAACTGCGACCCTACCATCATAAATGCGAGACATCCATTGCAAATGCGAGGGTCAAAAATACGACACCAGCTTCGCAATTGCGAAGCTGGTCTTCCTAGACCCCTGTCACAAATGAGAGGTCAAGTTCGCAAATGCAAAACTCACATTTGCGATTAGATCATCGCAACTGCGATGACTGAAGCGCCAGCAAAACCAACACTTAGCAAATCAATCTAAAACCAATCCGTAACTCACCAGAGCCCATTGGGTCTCATTTCAAACATCCACACAACTATATAAAATTCATACAAACTCGATCGTAAGCTCAAAAGATCAAAATAACATCTAAAATTAAAGATGAAGCATCAAAACACAAGTCGTACTTGTCTTAAGTTTAAGAACTTTAAAACTTCCAACCAAGCGTTTGGTGCATGGCTAACTAACTCGGATCACCACAAAACTTTGCACACAAGTCCCATACCACAAAAAAAACATATTTCAAGTCCTAAAATAATATTTAGAGTCTGATATCTTCAAACTCAACTACAGTCAAACGTAAGAACTCTCAAATTCTCCAAATTGCCATCTTTCGGCAAATAGACTCAAAATCTTCTAGAAACCTTCAAATTTAAATTCGAACATATGCATAAGTCCAAAATTAACCATATGAACCTATTGGAATCATCAAATCACCAATCTAAGGTTGTTTATACAAAAGTCAAACTTTGAACTCTTCCAACTTAAGGCTTCCAAAATAAAATTAAATATTCCAATTCACTCCTGAACCTCATGAAAACCAAATCACCTATCTCCGTAAGTCACAAATCACCAAATACACATACAAGAAGCATAAACTAATGGAACCTAATTCAAATACTCAAAATGACCGGTCGGGTCGTTGCCAAAATTTTATAAGAAATAATCAACAAAATTTATTTATAAAAAAATCTTCCATATGAACTAATTTCAATAATACTTTTAGTTGGTTTAATAGGTGCAATTGATGTAGCTCATCAATACTTCTAAAATTTAAACTTGAAATTCGATTAAACTCCAATTGAATTTCTGATGTATAAATAGAAAGACTTTAGATCAATCTAGTCTGGGGAACCATTACTGAGAAAAAGAAGTTGTACCTTATTAGTTGGGATACTATTGCTAAGATTAAATATAAAGGAAGGCTAGGACTCCAAAACACTAAAATGAAAAACAAGGGTAATAACTCCAAGCCTTTCCTAGAGGCTATTCCATAGGACTAATGCAATTTTGGCTAAAAGTCTTGATAGACAAACATTGTAGTAGCCAGTAGGTAAGGAGTGAAAACCCCATGATTAGAACTTGGAAATGCATTCTAGATGGCCAAAAAACTTGTACACATGCTTCCAAATGGGTGGTTCATAAGGGTAATAGAGTTAGATTTCTGACTGATTGATGGATACCTAACATTCCTCCATTAACTAGTGTTCTCTAAGGCCCTTGGAAGAGAAAAGAGGAAGCAACTAAAATCTCTTCACTTTGTAATACTGGAACTTAGATCTAGATAATATTTCTTATCCCATCCCAAAATTAATGCTCCATGTTATACAGAGCACCTTCATCCCCGATAATTTTATGCATAAGGATAAGCTCACTTGGAATCTGACTAGTAGTGGACTCTTTTTCACTAAGTGCGTCTACACTTTTCTTGATTCTATGAATAGGCAAGCTGAGGAAAACAATCTCTCATATAGTTGGATCCGTTAGATCCAAATTTCAATGATGAAACATAATTTCACTCTTATTTGCAGGCGTATTATAGAAGCAAAGTAAGGTGTTAACCCATGATGCTTCAAAGACGGCAGACTCAAGTTAATCGAAGATTTTGTCTGGTAGAAGATCATATAAGAAAGAAATTTATGCGCTTCAAGGAAGGAAAGTCCAAATTAAGGAAGATCACTATTTCTGAGAATCTGCTTAGATTGTTAATCAAGTTGTTGAACAAAAGATTGTATGCATGAAGATCCGCTCATCTACTGAATCAGTTATTAAAGGAAAGTTGTCACTCTCCATGGTTGAAGGATTAATCGATGGAAGCTATGCACCTATCCTTGGAAAGAATCATCAATCAAAATTCATTCCAAGGATCAATTCCTTTAGGTTTCCAATCTCTCAAGATTCGCTTCAATTAAGAATCAAAGCAGATCCCTCAAGTTGTATATATATAGTCGGAGGTCAAGGAAAAGACATATACTTTGACCGAACCAACATCAAGCTCTTTTATCTACTCTAAACAATCAACGTAGTTTGCAATAGAACCGTGTAACTATTGGAGAGAAGAAGGAGAGAAAAAAATATTGGTAAGAAATTGTATCAAACATTGAGAGTTATTTAAGTTCTGAGAGCAGTTGGTGTGTGCTCAATATATCAATTGGTATCATAGCAGATCTCACACTTTCATTTTGCTTAATAGCTCATGAGAAAAGATCATGTCAAATCAAGTAATGGAGTACTATTCCAAGAAAGGACATCACAAGCAAGGCCTCCATATTTCAATGGATATCACTTCTCATAATGGAAGGTTTGCATGAAAAACCTATGATGTCAAGTGTGGCGTGTAATCAAAAATAGAGATTATCTAATTCCAGTAGCAAAGTCTGAGAAGAAGACATATGGATAGACATCTACCGATCTAGTGGATATAGATGACTATTATGATGAGGAAATAGCAGTAATATAGGTATAAGAAATCTTCTATACAATGCTATAAGCGAAAAAGAATATGAAAAGATCTCATGCTATGATATGGCCAAAGAAATGTGGGATAAGCTGGAAGTCACTTGAATGGGCAAGCAAAGTCAAGAAAATAAGAATAAATCTGTTGATCCATGACTATGAACATTTTCATATGAAAGAAGGTGAATCTATTGAGGAAATAATTGCTCGGTTCAGTAAAATCATTAGAGATCTGAGGCTTTTGGAAGACCATACTAAAGTGGTGAATAGGTTCAAAAAATTCTAAGAATTTTACCTACTACATGGCAAACAAAAGTAGTTGCACTTAGTCTCAAGATCTAGACAAATTATCCTATGATGAACTACGTGAAGATCTTATTGCATTCAAGAAAATGCATCTCAAAAAATGAGGACAAGAGGAAAAGATGAAAACAATGGCATTCAAAACCTCCATTGAAGGATTTGAAGATGATAATGACAATTAAGCGGAGGCTCTAGAAGAAGAATCGCTATGGTATCCAAAAACTATGAATGGCCTGATGAGAAGATATAGGAACACCAAAAGGGAAAGTATATCTTCCAGAAGAACCAAACAGTACAATGAATACGATAAGAACGATGGGAAATGCTTTGAATATGGAAAATATGTTCAGGTGCAAGTTGAATGCCCATACCTCAAAAGAAAAGCCTATAGAGGATTTCACAAAAACAAACCCTTTGGAAGCTGGAGTGATGAAGACAATCCTGAACATGAAGAAATCAACAATCTCTACTTCATGACTATATTAGAAAATAAGATGAACAAGTTCTCAAGTTGTTGGACCAATGAAGACATATCAAATGATGATATCAAGGAAATGACAGACAATGGCTTCATGGCCCGTGATGAATCTGGTGAGGTAAGACCTTCAAAATAGGATTAGGAATCGTTACCCAATGATTTCCTCTGAAAACTCTCTAAAAATCGCCTCCCTCCGAGCTCAAAATCGAATTTTATGAAATGAACACCAAACCCTCGAATTTTCTCTTTTTCTTCCAAACAAACCGCATCTATGGGTCCCTACTTCGCACCTGCGGCACTACACCTGCAGAAAATCCATCGCAGGTGCGGAAATCACTTAAGTGGGTTGGGACCGCATCTGCGAGCACTGGGCCGCACCTGCGACCCGCTCCTGCGGTCCCTCAACTGCTATGCAATGAATTACAAGATATTCTTGATCTCACCCTAAAAGAGTCTCAAAAAATTCTTATTGAATTAAAGAGACAAAATACAGAGAAGAAAAATTGGGAACTTAAACTTGAAGTTTATGAATCGAACGAGATGACTTCCAAGAACTAGTTCAAGAATTGCAACTGCAAATTAATGCCATGTACAAATCTACCAGTCACAGTTCCATCAAGTCTAATTGGTTGACCTATAAGTCAACTGAAAAAAGACCTATTGGCAATAATCTACAAGCAATGACACCACTCGATGATCTAATACAAATGAAAAATCCACTCCCATATGTCATTATTGCAATAGAACTAGTCATAAGTATTCTTCCTGTAGATTTTGTCATTCAAATATTACGAGATGGATCTGGAAGCCCAATAATAATCTTGATCTCACTAGAACTAACCAAAAAGGACCCAAGAAAGCTTGGGTACTTAAAAGAAGGCAATAATTTTATTTTACAGGAACACCACTAAAAAAGTTGAAAAAATAAATAGTATCTCGACAATGTGTGTTCCTGTCACATGATGGGCAACAAAAGACTATTCAAAGAAGTTACAAAAATAAATAGAGAAAATGTCAGATTCGGTGATGATTCAAAGGGAAAATTTGTTGATACCGGAATAGTCTCATTCAATAATAATTGTAATATCATAGAAGTTTATTTTGTGGATGGATTCAACTACTACCTGCTAAGCATAAGTCAACTATGTGACTCTGGATATAAAGCAAAATTCAAGAAAATAGGTTGCGCCATCAAAAATGAGTTAGGTAAAATCATTCTTCAAGGAAAGAGGTAGGGAAATGTCTATATTCTAGACTACATTAAAAACTTAGACAATCACATTTGCTTAGAATCCATCTCTGATGATCCCTGGCTTTGGCATAGAAACTTGGCCATACAAGTATGCACCTGATTGAAAAACTGTCTAGACATGACTTAGTCATTCGTCTCCCCAAACTCTATTTTTCTAGAAACCATGTGTGTGATGTATGTAAACTTGATAAGCAAAATAGAACTTCTTTTAAGCCCAAATATTATCTCCACGTCCAAGCCTTTATAGTCATTGCATATGAGCTTATTTGACCCTACTAGAACTATCATCATTGGAGGAAAATGATATGTATTTATTATTGTTGATGATTATTCACGTTTTACATAAGTAATATTTCTGGCTCATAAAGATGAAGCTTTATAGGATTTTGAGATCTTTTGCAAAAGGGTTGAGGTGAGCTTCTGCAGAAGCAGGAACAAGAATAAAGTATAAAGTAGAAAGAATATTAATAAAACTAGAGTAAGTTTAGCCTTTTTTGCATACAAGTATTTTGTGTCTACAATGAGTATGAATTCCTATATTTATAGCTAAATTCAGGAAGACAAGATCCACAAATCAATCTCCTCTTTAATATGAATAAGACCCTCTTGATAGATGCATAATAGTTGAGTGTAAATGCAAATATTCTTTGTAATGGCTGCTCGTTCAATGCTGCCTTCTTCAACCAATATCTTCCTTTCAAACTTCATCCCCGATTCTAATGTGTTTGGAATTCACACAACATCGGTCACATGCTCGTAACCGGTGCCAGCTATTTGCTGACTCATATCATACCTATTTTTACTGCCATATGTCAACTCGATGAGCATCCACCTATCATTTATCAATTTTACCCCATACAGGTGTATCAATAAGGATCGTATTAATTTCCTTGTTTTCAAACAGGCTTCCTGGACACATGCCACGGCACAAATTCGCCCTCTGTGAACTATCGTGATGACACCTAGTCTCTACGACTAGGTAAGCTTAACAAATTACGGAAAAAGGAAACGAAATACGAAACTAGTAAAAACTGTGGGTAAAACATAATAAAAACGTTTAAGATGTCGCTCGGCATATACAAATACACACTCTAAAAACTGAATCAACTCCCAAAACCCGGAATCTCATGAAATCACAAGCTATAGATACTACATAGTGTTCTAACTCTAGAATGTCTAATCAAAATAAAGTACAAAAGGTCTATAGCTAAAAGAGAGAATAGAGAGGGACTCCTCGGTATGCGGACATGGTAGATATACCTCAAAGTCTCTGAAGATCGCCTCACCTCATTGGTAGTATGGCTGAGCCGAAAAACCTGGATCTGCACACGAAAAACATGTGCAGGAAAGGGCATGAGTACACCACAATGGTACCCAGTAAGTGCCAAGCCTAACCTCGGTCGAGTAGTGACGAGAAAGGTCAGGGCTCTACTAGTATATATATATATATATAAAAAAACGAGGTAAAACAGTATGAACTGCGATAGTATAATTAAAGACACTAACAATCGAATAAGAGTAAAATCACAGACTGAATATACTAGTACATGAGATAGCAACAGGGGATTTCCCAGGATATCGTCCCGTAGTCCCAAATGTAAATGTATAGAGGATCTCCTGGGATATCGTCCCGTAGTCCAAATAATAAATATGCAGGGGAAACTCCCGGAATACCAATCCGTAGTCCCAAAGTAAATATTTGGTACGGGGGAATCTCTCGGGTGTCGTCCTGTAGTCCCAACGTAAAAGTGCAGAGGGATCTCCTGCAATACCGATCAGTAATCCCAAATTAAACACACAACAGTCTCAGAAAGAATTTACAGTTCTATTCGAGAATTAAACAGGAAATTCTACTCTAACATGCTGCATAGAGTATAAGTAAGCAATTAAAGTAGGTAAGACAATTAAATCACATAAGCATGTTTTTCCTAAACTAAAAAAGATATTTCAAGTACAATTATTGCTCAATTACAAGAAAACATAGGTATTTACTTAATGAAAAAGGGGTTTTTCAACAATTATCACGTGTACGCACTCGTCACCTCACGTACACGACACTCATATAACATCAGTACCAAAATTCTAAGGGGAGTTCCCCCCACACAAGGTTAGGAAAGTCACTTACCTCGAACCGGCTCAAAATCAACCCAAAATCACGCTCTTTCCATGAGTATACAACTTCGAGTGGCCCAAATCTAATCAAATAAATTTCATAATATAAATATAACTACAAACAATGAATTTAGCTAAAGGAATCGAAGCTAAGCTAAGAAAATAGAAAAACGTCCAAAAATCCTCCCCGGGCCCACATCTCGATTCGGCTAAAAATTACGGATTATGAACACCCATTTACTCACGAGTCTAACCATACCAAAATTACTCCAATCCGATACCAAAATCTTGATCAAAACCCCAAAATTAGGCCTAAGAACTTTTCTCAAATTTTCTCCAATTTCTCACCCCAAATCCGAAATTAGATGATGAATTCATGTTTAGATTAATGGGTTATAAGCAAAAAGGAGTTAGGAATCATTACCCAAAAACTTCCTCCGAAAATCTCTCCAAAATTTGCCTCCTACCGAGCTCCCAATTCAATTTTGTGATATGAACTCAAAACCCTCGATTTTGGAATTTATGTTCTGCCCAGACGCGTTCTTCTTCGCGAACGCGAGTCCATTGTCACGAACCCGATGCACAAAAATCCACTGGCTAGTTTTCAACTTCGCGAACGCGAGGGTCCACTCGCGAATGCGTAGGTTACACTGGCGGGCCCTACGCGAACGCGAGGACCATGTCGCGAACGCAAAGGCTAAAAGGTCCACTGTCACGACCCCAATCTGGACCCGGTCATGATGGCGCCTCTCGTGAAGATAAGCCCAACCAACACAATATCCAAATTCATTTCCATAATTTTAATAAGTCAATTTAAGACTTTTTAATTAATTAGATATTGCATAATTAAGTTTAAAAGAACAGTGCGAAAATAGATACAGCCTGACATCGGGGTGTCACAAGTCATGAGCATCTACTAAGGTTTAAATACAATGGAAAGTCTAAAAATGTACTAAATATAGTCTAATGACATCAAGAGGGTGAAATGCAGTGCTGGGAACGTCGGGCAGCTACCTTGCTAAACTCCAATGATTCTGTCTCTGGTCAACTAATACCTGCTACCGGATGCCGAAATACCTGAATCTGCACCCAAGGTGCAGGGAGTAATGTGAGAACTCCGACTCTGTGAGTAATAATCATAAATAAAGGCTGAGAAGTAAGAAATCACGTAAGGCACATAACCGGATATAAGGAAGCAGTAAAAGCCAGTAAAAACAGTGAAGCAGTAAAGATGTGTAAAATCACTGAGTTCCGTTTAAACTTCATAAAATGACTTTTTAACAAATAAGCAAACAAATGACAGGCAAATAGGAAAGATAAACACATAAAGGATCGCCCCTCGGGTACAATGTCAACGAATCCGCCCCTCAGGCAATATCTTAGAAACAAAACCAGCCCCTCGGGCTATATCTCACATCACAATGGGTACCCATGCTCACTGGGGGTGTGTAAACTCCTGGAGGAGCCCCTTACGGCCAAGCGCAATATCAAGCCATCTCGTGGCATCATCACTAGGCTCTCGGCCTCATATCAACAAGCCACCTCGTGGCGTACAAATCTCAGGCCCTCGACCTTATAATAACAATCAGTGTATCACTGTTGCGGCGTGCAGCCCATCCCACAAGTATTCTCATAACACAGGCCCTCGACCTTCTTCAGTCAAAATCTCATAAGCTACTCGGGCAACAGTAAAACATGACGCTCAGCCCAAAATATTATTTGAAATATCATTTAATATGTTAAAACAGAGTAAACATGGTTGAGTTATGAAAACAATAGAATATAGCACGACTGAGTACAAGTTTAAAGTCAAAACAGTGAGGAAATATCAGTAAAAATCTCATAAGGGTTCAAATAGTTGGCACTAGGCCCAAATATGGTGTTGATACTCAATTTTTCCCTATATATTTTCAATATGCAAAATATCTTAAAAATAGCATATATATGCATATATAAGCATATCCAAATGTTTTATTATTTTTTCATAATTTTTAAAGATTTAAATTGATTTATTTTTCCCTCTTTTATCCACAAAATCTCAATAATTATTTCCAAAATTATTATTTTTGATGATTCATTTATTGGATTCTTATATTTATGCCAAAAATATGGCTAAGTTAGTTTTTATATATTTTTACAATTTTATTTAGTATTTTTTAAAGCTAATTGCATATAATTACAATATTAACCATTTTAAGGTTTAATTGCGTTTTATATTCATAAAATCAAGTCTTGTATTTTTGAATTATTATTTAGGTGTTATAAATCATTTTAGTTCTTTCAATTTATCTCAAAAATTTATTTACTATTTTTATAATTTAAAAAGGGGAAAATTGGCTATTTAAATAATAGCCCAATTGTATTTAATTTTTAGCCTAAAATCAACCCCAAATCAGACCCAATTTCCCTGGCCCAATTTCAATTATTAACCCGACCCCTAACCTAATTTAACCAGCCCAAACCCGATTTCATAAACTGACCCACCTACCCTCTTAATCTAGGTCGTCGATCATTCAAATCAACGACCACCATTTCTCCTACCATTTTAAAACCCAAATGACCCCCTAACCTAAATTATTTCACACCAGTTAGCCGCCCTTGAATCCCCTTCCTCTCAAACTCTCTCTGAAACCTAAAGAAAACCCAAGCTGCCGCCACCCAAATCCACCCTAATCCCTTTCAATCCCTACCCAATCCATGGACTCCCATGGCTATTTGAGATGTGTACTCGTCTCCTATGTCTCCTTGTGGCCTGTTTTCGTATTTCTATGGAAAGATATCAAAGAAATCTAATCCAGTTCCTGCTCGACTTCTATCTATGGTCTTTTTCCGGCTATCCATGGCCGATCGAGTCAGATTCATGGCTTTTCCGGCGAGATGGCAACTTTTCGAAGTTTTTATCACTTTTTTGGGTTCTCTGAAACCCTACCTTTCAAGATCTTTCGATTTTCTTTCAGATATATCTTAGATCTGTGTATGTTATGAACCTCGTGGTGTTTTCTCAAAGGTTTTTCGAT
This sequence comes from Nicotiana sylvestris, assembly GCF_000393655.2. Taxonomy (NCBI): domain Eukaryota; kingdom Viridiplantae; phylum Streptophyta; class Magnoliopsida; order Solanales; family Solanaceae; genus Nicotiana; species Nicotiana sylvestris. The sequence continues at coordinate 112,492,687 of NC_091063.1, forward strand.
TTCTTTCAAAGTGACTCTTCGTTTTTAACGACTAGAGTTTTCTTAAACTCTCTTAAAAGATTTCTTCTCGATTTTTTAGTGTTAGCTTATGATTTTACTGTGTTTAGACGGTTTGCTTATGTTTTTCTTCCAACTGGTTCATCGTGCTGAAAGCCCTAAGTGTTTTGGTTCTATCTAGGGTTCTGAACTCTCTTTGTTTATTTTATACGCATGCTTGGTTCGATTAAGTTCTCTGTTTCTGACTCTCTTCTCCTTGTTTGACTTATCTGATTTGAGTTCTTATCATCTCTTAAACTTGACTACTGTCGAAGCCCTAATTTCTTAAAAGTGGTTTTCCTCACTTATTACTACTATGAGACCTATACTTGTTTCTGACTCTCTTATATGTTACTATGTTCTTCTTCACTGTTGATTCTATGTGACTACTTGACCTACTTGACTACTGTGCTTCGAATATTTTTCTTACTGCTGAATCCTAACATATCCCTACTGCTACTGTATGTTTGTGTTGCTTCTTTTTGTCAACATGTCTGTTCATTCCTTGTTATTTATATGATGAGGTGTAGAATCATGGCCCTTTCTTGATTGATTCTGACTCCCTCAAACTTACGACTGATTGCAAAGGGTTCCCTTATAAACCTTAATTTTTTACTCATTGATTTAAAATTAATTGATTCCTTTCCTTTACTGTGATGTTTGATCTTGCTGAATCCTCTCCCAAAACTAAGCATATTTTGAACTTAGACTTGATTATTTACTTCATGCTTTTACTGCCCCTTATATGACAATAATCAATCTGTCTCAAGCTGATTTCTTGCCTTAATTAAACCTGTTAGTATCCGTTAAGCAGTGATTCCTTAATTAAAGGGAATCACTTATGTTAATTGATTCTGATTGTAATTATTTCCATGTTTGTGTTAAGACTTTATTTATTACCTTATTTTTCACTCGTTTTCAAAACTATAAATACCCTCACTCTCTTCTTTCAAAGACACGAACAATTTGAGTTCATAACACACACTTACACTCAAAACTCTCTCTTTTCTCTACTACTACTTGTGCTACTGCTTTGTCTAGCCGGCTGAAAACCAAGGCTAGACCATGGAATCGTGCTTACTTTTCCTTTCTACACTTTGCTTCTCTGCTGGTATGTCCTAGTTAATTTTCAAGCCTCAACAAAAACATGTTTTCTTTAGTTGCTCCAATTTCTTTCATTCTTGTCTCCTCTTGCTTATGTTTCTGCAGTCAAGTTACATTACTAGCATGCTTTAATATGCTCCCTTCCCTTTTAAATTAATGCTTTCCTATGTGTACTCTATCAGTCACTTGTTATGTGTTTGGTGACTTATGAATCCCAAACCCCCATATCCCCTCTATGTGTTTGTGTTCTCTGGCTGGTTTGTGGGCATGCCAACTTCAGCTATTGTTGTGCATGACCAAACATGACCCCTACTGGGGTCATATGCTTCATGCAATGTATCCCCAAAACCCTTTGACCCCTTTGTGTGACTACTGATTCTGTGTGTTTGAGTTTTGTTCATTACCCCAACTGATTTCAAACACTTCTACTCCTGATTACTTTCAAAATGGACTTGCCAATCCAGTTTTAAACAAACTCCTTTTTTCAACTATGTTCTGCACTTCCACTATATTCTTAGAACCTAAGTTCTGCCCCTCTTGTGTGAGCCTTGCCTTGGGACCCTTGAGCTTCCTCTGAACTTGGACACATAAGGGCTGGCCCTTCCACACTGCACTCATTTCTGTCTGGTTATGCAAACCTGTGTGTAAGCACTGCCCGGGATCCCATGAGGTCCTTAGGGAACTTTGACACACCCAGGTATGAGAAAGGCTTTGAAATTATGGTACTGAAGTGGTTCATTACATAACTCAGAGAGGAAGTCAAGATTAGGCTTTCCTTTGGTTGTAATTTTCGTATTCTTGCATTTCTTTTGTAATTCAATCGTTTGGGCTGTAATAATTTGTAAAAAATATTGGGGCTGGCTAGTGAAAAGGGATGGGATGATTATGCATGCTTTAGCTATTAGAAGGGTAGATAACATGCCTATAGGGTGTATTTCGATGTGATCTGTTAGAGAACATGCCTATAGGATCTACTTTGGTTAAACAAAATTCTGCATGCTTTACTTTTACATAATTAGAAATCATGCCTATAGAAACTTTGCTTTGATCAAATAAATCCTGCCTACTCCACTTCATGTTCAAATTAGATACCATGCCTATAGGACTAAAATTATCTTTTAATACTTAGATACCATGTCTGTAGGAATTAAAATCAGCTATACTAGAGATCATGCCTATAGGATCTAAAACCAGTTTAGATTAAAAAACTCTGTTTGACTCGTGCCTGTCTGAATCAGATTAATTAACCTACTCTTTTCGTGTTAGTCAATATCATTAGAAAGCATGCCTATAGGACCCAAATCACCTGTTTAAAATTAATCACTGCTTTACTAATCGATATAAACATCCTGCTCATAGGACATCACCATTACGCCTAGGCAAGCCTTAGGTAATTACTTAATAACAACTGGAATTGCCTTTGTTAATTACCAACTGCTACAACTAGCAGGTAGGCCTGATTCAGACTTCTTTTCTGAGTTATATAATGAATCTGGTTCTGACTCAAACTTTACTTTAGGATTTTAAAATTCAGACCTTAACTGTGTTTAAGCCGTGCTATTTATGTGAATTGTTTGCGGAGGTATACATGAGCCTTATAACTTCCTACATGTTTCCCTCTAAATGCAGTCCTACGTGTTTTGCATGTCGCCTTAGCCTTTTTACCTTTAAACCTAAGAGTCAGCCTAAAACCCTCCCTCTTATAGGGATAGTAGTCCTAAATTTCTCCGAGACTGACAGGAATGAGACGGGTAATAGCATGCAATAGAGGTCGAGACTAATCCGCGCTTTAATACCTTAACGGGGTAGGAAGGGTATATATGGATATGATGATCGGTGCGCTAATACCACGTGTATCCCCTCTTCTGAGGAGTGTCATATCGGGTATTACATTGAGGTGATCCATATTATAAACAAACCTAGGACCCCCTTTATTTTTTTACAAGCATGTTTAGCTCATAACTCTTTCAAAACCTTGCCTTTCAATAATTGTTTTCAAATGCTTGTGTGTTTAACTTAAATCCCTTCTTACTTGAGCCTTCATTTGTTTACTTGCTAATTGTACAAATTTACAAATGAACTATCTGGTCGGGAACCACAGTAGTGGATCCTGAGGGGTGCCTAACACCTTCCCCTCGGGATAATTTCAAGCCCTTACCCAATCTCTGGTTATCAAACCTAGTTGTAAATAAACTCTATAGGTGTCCTAATGCTCCTTAAACTATTAGATGACAACTCTTCAAAATACCCAATTCCCAAAAAGGGGAAATGAGTCACTACACCTCATGAATGTCGAAACCCGGAAACTCCTCTCCTAACGGAAGACTGGGAAAAGGGGGCGCGACAGCATGGCGACTCTGCTGGGGATCTTTAGGCTTTTACCATTTCAGACTGTTCTTCTGAATTTGTACCTCCCTTATGTGCAATTACTTGTTTAAATTTCTTTAAGCATTTAATTTCTTTTCAAGATGCGAAACTGACATATCTTCTTTTTCCTTCCTTTATTGTTGCTTTAAATTATGAAACTACTGTATTTATTACTTTCTTAATGTGAAAATACATGTCAACATGTTTTTAATTATTGCATAATCATGCTCAACATCATACTCCACTCGTGCCAAACAAATACTATAGCAACGCTTATAATGAGTGGTTGCGCTCTTCCTATATCATTACTCTTTAAATTCGGAAAGGCATATTTGCGGTAAAACTAGTCGATCAACGGTGCAGTCGACAGTTCCGTGCCTTCCCGCTTGAGTTGTCCGCTCAAGGGTACCAGTCTAAAACCCCATAGAAACCTTACTCTGTTTAAATTGTGCATGCATTATGGTCAAACCTAACTGGGTCAGTTATGTAGTCCACATAATGATCCTTTAAGATAGCCTTGTCCAAAGTCCACCAGGTTTCACTGAACCCAAACGGACACCACCACGTTCTATGCATTTATTTGGAGAACTAAATGCTTCATGCTAATTGTTGGTATTAAATAGTCGAGTCTTGTGGAGGTAAGAGCCTAACCTTATTTGTCTTGCAGAAATATGAGGCACGAATTCCCTAGATTCGGCATGGTCACCAACATCCACCCAAGATTGCTAAGCTGGTGGAGAGATTTACCATCCAGTGACCAAACTCTCGTCCGAAAATATTTGGAAAATCTACCATCCTCCTGGAGATCCAACCCAACAACATGATCATAGAAGCTGCTACACTGTTCTAGGATTGTGAAAGGGCCGTGTTCTACTTTGGGGACATTGAAATGACGCCCTTGCTAGAGGAGATAGGAGGACTGGCCGGTCTAGTATAGGAAACTCTACGCTTGCTAATGTCTGAGAACCGCAAAGGCAGGGGTTTCCTCAAAATAATGGGTCTAAAGAAGAACACAAAATTGACATGATTGAAGGAGTCATACATCCCTTTTGACTACTTGTATGAAAGGTACGGGCACAACAAATCCTACTGCACCTACCTTGACGAGTTTGCCATCACATCCTTGGGGCACATCCATCGAAGGGTTTTCGTCTTCATGTTTTGTTTCCTAGGGTTGATCGTGTTTTCGATGAAGAAAGGGAGAATCCATACCAGGATGGCTAAGGTAACTAAGACCCTAATGGACGGGATTGGTGGGCAGCCATTCAACATCGTGCCCATGATCATTTCAGATATATACCGAGCCTTGGAGAAGTGTCAACGAGGAGCAAAACACTTTGAAGGTTGCAATTTATTACTCCAACTCTGGCTAATGGAACATCTTCAAAAGGGCGAATAACGGCAAGAGATTCAGCGAAGGGACTGGGATGATCACATCGCTTTTCATTATCCAAAGCGAATGAACTGCATCCCCGATATGTTCGCTCAGCCTGAGAATGCCAACGGATGGGTTGAACTTTTTGATAATCTGACTGAAGACAGGTTCAATGGATGTTTGAGTGGTTTCCAACTGAGGAATTCATTGCCCGATCCAGAGATGTACCTTTTCTGATACTAATCGGTCTGAGAGGAACCTACCCTTACGTCCCTCTCTGAGCTATGAGGCAAGCTGGTAGAAAGCAAGTCATACCCATGGTCGACAAGATGAGTCATTTCCAAGCCGACTTCCATAATGATGATAGTCCGTACAAGTGCCAAGCTCAGCATATGTGGTACTACAAGATCATAATGGGGAGAGATACCATCGAACCAAATAGGTATCATGCTGGTTATGCTCCTTTCTACTCAGGTTGGTTAGAAGACAATCATGATGGTCTAGGCCAGTCAGGGTTTGCCCGAAGTCACAGGATTATAGATAAAAAGGTCAAGGCGCAGGTCAAGTACAACCAACTGCACAAAAGGATCCGTGAGTACGAAAGCAAACATCGCAAAATACAAGAGTCCAGCCATAAGCTGATTGAGGAATGGAAGGACATGGCTGTCAGTGCCAACAAGCGGCTGGGATACTTGGAGCGAGGCATAGTGGAATTGGAGAGAAAATTTCTCAAGAGGGTCGAAGATTGTCAAAATACTGAATGGACCGAAGACGGACATCTAGCTAGAGCATACCTACTGCTAGGACTCCGCGAGTTGGGGAAGCTGTTCGACGGAGCCAAGGATGTTGAATCTGGGGAAGGTCCTTCTAGGACCAAGTAGATAAGAGTTTATCTTTCCGCTTTATAAATGTAATAAGGCCAATGGCCATTAGTGACTTTTTATGTAGTGTCAATTTGGGATTCGTACTATTTTCTATCAATAAAATGAGGCATTTAACATTTAATTTCTCCAAAACAATTTGTCGCTAGGCCTACCTAGGGCACAAAGAGGTCCCCAAATTAGGACACGATTTACCCTCCCGCACTATATGTTTAAATATTGAAATACTTTTTATGATCCTCGCTAACTTGGTTACCCTTTTTTATTATATGTTTTTATTTTTATTATTCCCTTCCCCAAAGGTTAGTTCGTGCACTCTGGTATCATTATCCTATTCCACGAGATTTAGGGGGCCTCCACCCACTCCTCATCTCAGTCCTGTCAGAAAAAATAACAAAACCAAGATGGAAGATTCGAACAACGTCAGGAAGGAGAACCCAACTGAACGTGTTGAGGCCACTAATGACCATGATACTCAGGAGAATGTATCCCAACTTGAACAGAAACTGCTGAAATTCCAAGAAGAGCTTGATCAGGTTCAGAATCTGGCAAGCCTATCATTTTCCCTCAGCACACAAGACATCCACTTCCCCAACACTCAAAACCCTACACCTTCTCAAAATATCCCAAAGCAACAGAATCATCTCGCAACTCATCACCATACTGTTCCACCAAATACCCAATGCAACACCTGTCATATCCCAAACAACACTCCACTACTCATCCCAGAACCTCAAAACTCCACAAATGACCATTTCTACACCTATACACCAGGCCACCATAGCACTCCTATCTACGTGGAGACCATGCCACACTCCATCCAGCCTATCTCAAGCACACCTGAGTCTGATGAAAAAGACCTGCTTATTAGGAACATGGCTGAGGAACTTAAGAAATTGACTAGCCAGATTCAGGGCATTGAGGGAAGCAAGGGAATTGGAAGGATGAACTATGAAGATCTTTGCATACAGCCTGATGTCGAACTACCCGAGGGGTACAAACCTCCTAAGTTCGAAATGTTTGATCGTACAGGTGATCCAAGGGTCCATCTGAGGACATACTGTGACAAGCTGGTTGGAGAAGGAAAAAACGAGAGAATCCGCATGAAGCTATTCATGAGGAGTTTGAAAGGAGATGCATTATCTTGGTACATCAGCCAAGATCCCAAGAAGTGGTCAAGTTGGGTAGGCATGGCATCCGACTTTATGGACAGGTTCAGGTTTAACATAGAGAAAATGCGCCATATGTATTCTATATACAGAATCTAAAGAAGAAGCCCACAGAGACATTTGGCAAGTATGCTACTCGCTGGAGGTCCGAAGCTGCTAAGGTCATACCTGCCTTAGAAGAGGAACAAATGAACAAGTTCTTTGTCCGGGCTCAGGACCCGCATTATTATAAACGACTGATGATGATCGAGAACCATCAATTCTCCGACATTATCAAACTGGGTGAAAGAATTGAAGAAGGTATCAAAAGCAGTATGGTTACAAACGTCGAGGCTTTGCAAGCTACAAATAAGGCCCTACAGTCCGGTGGTGTGTCCAAAAAGAGGGATGTAGGGGTTGTGATGGTTGCACAGAGGACCAAATCTCCCCTCAAATACCAAACTTACCCAACACCTCCACTCATATACCAGCCAACCCCAAATTACCAAGCATCTTCACCCCCATACCAAGCTCCGCCACCAACTTATCAGTCACCTCCACCTCCAACATATCAACCTACTTCACCTCGATACTCCCAACCCGCTCATGTCTACCAAACCTATAATTCTCAACCAACCCACTATCAATCACCTCCTTCATGCCAAAACTTCCGTAGACCTCGACCAAATTTTGATCACAAACCTCCAAACAATATACAGCCATTGCTGAACACATTGACCAGTTGTATGAGAGACTCAAAGCTGCTAGTTATGTCACCCTCGTCCCTGCTGCAACCCCTGAGAATCCTTCTCAGTGGGTTAACCCAAACAAATCCCATGCATACCACTCTGGCATGAAAGGGTACACCATCGATGAATGTCGTTCTTTGAAAGACAATATCTAGTCCTTGATTGATAACAAGATTATTGTGGCAAAGGAACTCACTCTAAATGTCCGCAACAACCCTCTACCAGACCATAAGGGTGGGGGTATCCACATGATTGAAATAGAAGATGGCTGGGATCCCCGAGGGATCAATTGGGTTGATCGCAGAAGGCGATGATCCAAAGAAGCCAATAGTTACTCTCAATCCAATCATAGTCTAGATTCAACCATCTGAGGACGCTGAGGTGAAGATGTCTATGCCACTTGAGTTTAAAGCAATGTCATCTGCAAAGGCACTGGTGCCAATTGAGGTCAAATTCGTGTGTCCAGCAAATGCACCCGCACCATTTAAGATTGCAGTTTTGCTACCCAAGGCACATGATCCATTCGGAGTAAGGATAGTCATGGCAATCCCAGTGGCAATGTCGACCATGACACCATTCCATGCAAAGGTTGTACCCTGGGACTATACAACCGAGGCGAGGAGAAAATGCAAGGTTAGGTTCGAAGAGACTATTGCAGCACAGGGTATGATAAGAACTGGTAAAGTCTATACCCCTGAACATCTAGCTGAGTCAAGCAAGCAGGCCTCCAATCGGCCACCCCTCATTGAGACAGGCCCAGACGATCTTTAGAGAAAGATACAGGCCAAGGAATACTCAGTCATCGACCAGTTGAACAAAACACCAGCGCAAATCTCCATTCTTGCTTTGCTACAAAATTATGAGGCACACAAGAATGCTCTGTTAAGAGTGCTGAGTGAATCATACGTACTAGGTAACATCACTGGCAGGGAAATGGCTAACATGGTAGGACAATTTCTTGAAAGCCATAAGATCACCTTTCATGAGGACGAACTGCCACCTGAAGGGTTGGGGCACAACAAAGCACTACACATCACCGTGCAATGCGAAGACTCTTTTATCACCAGAATCCTGATCGATGGAGGTTCCAGTCTCAATATTTGTCCGCTAGTAACACTCAAGAAGCTTGGTAAAGGACTGCATGAGATAAAAGATGGAGCAATCAATGCGAAAACCTTCGATGGTTCGCAGAGGTCCACCATTGGTGAGATTGTCCTATGCTTGCAGATGGGACCAACATGGTTCGATGTCGATTTCTAGGTAATAGATGTGCCAGTATCTTACAACTTACTGTTGGGACGACCGTGGATTCATGCTGCTAGGGCCGTAGCATCAATGCTGCACTAGGCAGTAAAATTTGAATGGAATCATCAAGAGGTAATCATTCACGGTGACAGTAACAACCCTATATACAATCGCCAGACCATTCCGGCAATCAAGGGAAAAAGGAAGCTAGGTGGAGAGACTTACCATCATATTGAACGGGTAAATGTTGTTAACAAGGACAAATGGTGGGATAACAAAATCGAAAGTATATTGAATTGGAGTGGGTACGATCCTAGCAAGGGGCTCGGCAAGAACCTCCAAGGAATCGCTAAGCCTATAAAACTCAAGAAGCATGGCACTACCTTCGGTTTGGGATATGATTACACCTGGGAAGAATTCAACAACTGGGCACCACTATGGCGTGGGCATTATTATCCGCTAGAGTAGCCAATACCATGTATGGAGTAGACTTTCCAATAGGCTGACATTGTTTATGGGTTAGATGAAGAAGAAGCACTTGCATCGGTGAAGAATTTGTTCCTAGAAGACAATGATACACACTTTTGTGTTGTTCTCAAGGAGGACGGGGAGGAAGGCCCTTCCATACAGGTTGTGAGAAGAGGAGCACACATCAACAATTGGACCATCAGGACAACCAGAGCGAGATGAACCTCGGGCATTACTATTACTTATCTTGATGAACCAATGACTGTGACATGCAATGAGACAACGCAACAAACGGACATTGATTTAGAGGAAGATGACATACCAGATGGGATTGTCAAAGAAGTTGAGAAATTTGAGAACAGACCTAAGTCCAACCTAGATGAAACCAAAATTGTTAACCTGGGAGATGCAGAAAACATCAAGGAAACACGAATCAACGTTCACCTATCGCCATCAGAAAAGGAAGAATACACTAAATTTCTAAAGGAATTTGAGGACATATTCTCCTGGTCGTATAATGACATGACTGGGCTGAGTACGTCTATTATGGCTCATAAACTGCCAACCGACTCGACGTGCCCACCGGTAAAACAGAAGCTCAAAAAGTTCAAACCCGATATGAGTCTGAAAATCAAGGAAGAAGTTACCAAGCAGGTCAAAGCTAAGGTTCTCAAGGTAGTAGAATACCCGACATGGTTAGCCAATATTGTGCCAGTGCCAAAGAAGGACGGGAAGGTCAGAGTCTGTGTCGAGTACCGGGATCTCAACCGGGCCAGTCCAAAAGACGACTTCCCTTTGCCAAATATACACATCCTGATTGACAATTGCGCCAAGCATGAGCTATAGTCATTTGTAGATTGCTTCGCTGGTTATCATCAGATCTGGATGGATGAAGAAGATACTGAATGGACTGATGACTGTCAAAAGGCCTTCAACAGAATCAAGGAGTACCTGTCAACACCACCAGTCTTAGTCCCGCCCGAGCCAGGCCCTAGGATTGCTAAATCATCAAACATACTATATACCCATGGGACAAATAGAACCGTTGCACTTACCAACATTTGCTATCCGCACACACCAGTGATTTTCCATCCGAGACAATGCTCTCAATATGCTACCAGCTAAGAAAGCTCTATTATCATTCGTTATTTCGTTTTGCATAAGGCTACCTTTCTGCCTTCCGAGACTAAACGTTGTCTCCATCTGCATTCCTGCATAAGGCTACCTTTCTGCCTTCCGAGACTAAACGGTGTCTCCATCTACATTTCTACATAAGGCTACCTTTCTGCCTTCCGAGACTAAACATTGTATCCACCTACATTTCTGCATAAGACTACCTTTCTGCCTTCCGAGACTAAACGTTGTCTCCACCTACATTTCTGCATAAGGCTACCTTTCTGCCTTCCAAGACTAAACACTGTCTCCATCTGCATTTGCATTTCTGTACCTTTCCACCTTCCGAGACTCAACGCTGTCTCCATTTGCATCCTGCATAAGGCTACCATTCTTCCTTCCGAGGTTAAGCTCTAGCTCTCTCTGCATTTGAATCTTGCATAAGGCTATCATTCTGCCTTCCGAGGCTAAGCTCTACCTCCCGTTTTCTTCGAAACTAAGCACTATCCCAAGCACTATTTATTTCGTTTTTCTTACGGGCTAAGCTTTGCCCTTCAAATCGCAAGACTAAGCTCTGTCTTGTCTGCATCATGCTACTGCATCCTTCATGGACTGAAATATCACCAACTCATCCAAAGGCGTCATCATTTGGAGGCACCATCTTCATAGCCTGAGAACACCATGTCATGTCCTGAGGATCCCTTTCAATCTTTTGCATATCATTATTCAAAGGCATCATAGTTCGGAGGCACCATCCTCATAGCCCGAGAGCATCATTTCATGGCCTACGAATCCTTTATCATACGCTTTATGGCCCAGAACTTCATGGTCTAAGGACGTCACCCAAAATGTCCAAAGACAACATTCATGGTCTAACGAGAATTTGCATCATGTTTAAATTTATGCACAGTATACGCTTGTATTGTTTCATTGCAGGTAAACCAGCAAGCAACAGCCATCCCGGTAGGAGTAGTCCCGCTCCAGTTCCTGCAGCCATATCAAACCTTAACCATTTCCACAAGCCGTCCACCCACCCCGCCCTGGATATTGCGTCCGTTCTTGAAAAAGTCTCCATCGGTATACTCTGTCGACGGATCCTGAACTACATACGGCCTGATTCCTGTAAAACCAAGGATATGTAAGCAGCTCAAAAGCCATGGTGCGGCCTAAAATCTTCTTCAAACCATTTCACTCGGTCAAAATTGGCCATCATTTCTTTACCCGAAAACTCCTTCATCCTTCCCCGGTAAAGAGAGGCAGTTGTTGATACCCAATTTTTCCCTATATATTTTTAATATGCAAAATATCTTCAAAATAGCATATATATATATATGCAAAATATCTTCAAAATAACATATATATGCATATATAAGCATATCCAAATGTTTTATTATTTTTCCATAATTTTTAAAGATTTAAATTGATTTATTTTTCCCTCTTTTATCCACAAAATCTCAATAATTATTTCTAAAATTATTATTTTTGATGATTCATTTATTGAATTCTTATATTTATGCCAAAAATATGGCTAAGGTAATTTTTACATATTTTTATAATTTTATTTAGTATTTTTTAAAGCTAATTGCATATAATTACAATATTAGCCATTTTAAGGTTTAATTGTGTTTTATATTTATAAAATCGAGTCTTGTATTTTTGAATTATTATTTAGGTGTTATAAATCATTTTAGTGCTTTCAACTTATTCTCAAAATTTTACTTACTATTTTTATAATTTAAAAAGGGGAAAATTGGCTATTTAAATAATAGCGCAATTGTATTTAATTTTTAGCCTAAAATCAACCCCAAATCAGACCCAATTTCCCCGGTCCAATTTCAATTTTTAACCCGACCCCTAACCTAATTTAACCAGCCCAAACCCGATTACATAAACTGGCCCACCTACCCTTTTAATCTAGGCCGTTGATCATTCTAAAGATCAACGGCCACCATTTCACCTACCATTTTAAAACCCAAACGACCCCCTAAACTAAATCATTTCTCACTAGTCAGCCGCTCTTGAATCTCCTTCTTCTTAAACTCTCTCTGAAACCTAAAGCAAACCCTAGCCGCCGCCAGCCAAATTCACCCTAATCCCTTTCAATCCCTACCCAATCCATAGACTCCCATGGCAGTTTGAGATGTGTACTCGTCTCCTATGTCTCCTTGTGTCCTGTTTTCGTGATTCCATGGAAAGATGTCAAAGAGATCCAATCCAGATCCTGCTCGACCTTTATCTATGGTCTTTTTCCGCCTATCCATGGCCGATCGAGTCAGATCCATGGCTTTTCCGGCTAGATCGGTAACTTTTCAAAGTTTTTATCACTTTTCTGGGTTCTCTGAAACCCTAACTTTCAAGATCTTTTGATTTTCTTTTAGATCTATCTTAGATCTGTGTATGTTATGAATCTCGTATTGTTTTCTGAAAGGTTTTTCGATTTCTTTCCAAGTGACTCTTCGTCTTTAACGACTAGAGTTTTCTTAAACTCTCTTAAAAGATTTATTCTCGATTTTTTAGTGTTAGCTTATGATTTTTCTGTGTTTAAACGGTTTGCTTATGTTTTTCTTCTACCTGGTTCATCGTGCTGAAAGCCGTAAGTGTTTTGGTTCTATCTAAGGTTCTGAACTCTCTTTGTTTATTTTATATGCATGCTTGGTTCGATTAAGTTCTCTGTTTATGACTCTCTTCTCCTTGTTTGACTTATCTAATTTGAGTTCTTATCATCTCTTAAACTTGACTACTGTCGAAGCCATAATTTCTTAAAAGGGGGTTTCCTCACTTATTACTACTGTGAGACCTATACTTATTTCTGTCTCTCTTACATGTTACTATGTTCTTCTTCACTGTTGATTCTATGTGACTACTTGACCTACTTGACTACTGTGCTTCGAATATTTTTCTTACTGCTGAATCCTAACTTACCCCTACTGCTACTGTATGTTTGTGTTGCTTCTTTTTGTCAACATGCATGTTCATTCCTTGCTATTTGTATGATGAGGTGTAGAATCATGGCCCTTTCTTGATTGATTCCGACTCTCTTAAACTTACGACTGATTGTAAAGGGTTCCCTTAAAAACCCTAATGTTTTACTCATTGATTTAAAATTAATTGATTCCTTTCCTTTACTGTGATGTTTGATCTTGCTGAATCCTCTCCCAAAACTAAGCATATTTTGTACTTAGACTTGATTATTTACTTCATACTTATACTGTCCCTTATATGGTAATAATCAATCTGTCTCAAGCTGATTTCTTGCCTTAATTAAACCTGTTAGTATCCGTTGAGAAGTGATTACTTAATTAAAGGGAATCACTTATGTTAATTAATTCTGATTGTAATTATTTCCATGTTTGTATTAAGACTTTATTTATTACCTTATTTTTCACTCGTTTTCAAAACTATATATACCCTCACTCTCTTCTTTCAAAGACACGAACAATTTGAGTTCATAACACACACTTACACTCAAAACTCTCTCTTTTCTCTACTACTACTTGTGCTACTGCTTTGTCTAGCCGGCTGAAAACCAAGGCTAGACCATGGAATCTTGCTTACTTTTCCTTTCTGCACTTTGCTTCTTTGCTGGTATGTCCTAGTTAATTTTCAAGCCTCACCAAAAACATGTTTTCTTTAGTTGCTCCAATTTCTTTCATTCTTGTCTCCTCTTGCTTATGTTTCTGCAGTCAAGTTACATTACTAGCATGCTTTAATATGCTCCCTTCCCTTTTAAATTAATGTTTTCCTATGTGTACTCTATCAGTCACTTGTTATGTGTTTGGTGACTTATGAATCCCAAACCCCCATATCCCCTCTATGTGTTTGTGTTCTCTGGCTGGTTTGTGGGCATGCCAGCTTCAGTTATTGCTGTGCATGACCAAACCTAGCCCCTACTGGGGTCATATGCTTCATGCAATATATCACCAAAACCCCTTGACCCCTTTGTGTGACTACTGATTCTGTGTGTTTGAGTTTTTTTCATTACCCCAACTGATTTCAAACACTTCTACTCCTGATTACTTTCAAAATGGACTTGCCAGTCCAGTTTTAAACAAACTCCTTTTTTTCAACTATGTTCTGCACTTCCACTATATTCTTAGAACCTAAGTTCTGCCCCTCTTGTGTGAGCCTTGCCTTGGGACCCTTGAGCTTCCTCTGAACTTGGACATATAAGGGCTGGCCCTTCCACACTGCACTCATTTCTGTCTGGTTATGCAAACCTGGGTGTAAGCACTGCCCGGGATCCCATGAGATCCTTAGGGAACTTTGACACACCCAGGTATGAGAAAGGCTTTGAAATTCTGGTGCTGAAGTGGTTCATTACATAACTCAGAGAGGAAGTCAAGATCAGGTTTTCCTTTGGTTGTAATTTTTGTATTCTTGCATTTCTTTTGTAATTCAATCATTTGGGCTGTAATAATTTGTAAAAAATATTGGGGCTGGCTAGTGAAAAGGGATGAGATGATTATGCATGTTTTAGCTATTAGAAGGATAGATAAAATGTCTATAGGGTGTATTTCGATGTGATCTGTTAGAGAACATGCCTATATGATCTGCTTTGGTTTAACAAAATTCTGCATGCTTTACTTTTACATAATTAGAAATCATGCCTATAGAAACTTTGCTTTGATCAAATAAATCCTGCCTACTCCATTTCATGTTCAAATTAGATACCATGCCTATAGGACTAAAATCATCCTTTAATACTTAGATACCATGTCTGTAGGAATTAAAATCAGCTATAACAGAGATCATGCCAATAGGATCTAAAACTAGTTTAGTTTTTTTTTAAAAATCTGTTTGACTCGTGCCTGTCTGAATCAGATTAATTAACATACTCTTTTTGTATTAATCAATATCATTAGAAAGCATGCCTATAGGACCCAAATCACCTGTTTAAAATTAATCACTATTTTACTAATCGATATAGACATACTACTCATAGGACATCACCATTACACCTAGGCAAGACTTAGGTAATTACTTAATAACAACTAGAATTGCCTTTGTTAATTACCAACTGCTACAACCAGCAGGCAGGCCTGATTCGGACTTCTTTTCTGAGTTATATAATGAATCTGGTTTTGACTCAAACTCTGCTTTAGGATTTTGAAATTCAGACCTTAACTGTGTTTAAGTCGTGCTATTTATGTGAATTATTTGCGGAGGTATACATGAGCCTTATAACTGCTTACATGTTTCCCTCTAAATGCAGTCCTACGTGTTTTGCATGTCGCCTTAGCCTTTTTACCTTTAAACCTAAGAGTCAGCCTAAAACCCTCCCTCTTATAGGAATAATAGTCCTAAATTCCTCTGGGACTGACAGGAATGGGACGGGTAATAGCATACAATAGAGGTCGAGACTAATCCGCGCTTTAATACCTTAACGGGGTGGGAAGGGTAGATATGGATATGATGACCGGTGCACTAATACCATGTGTATCCCCTCTTCTGAGGAGTGTCATACCGGGTATTACGTTGAGATGATCCATATTATAAACGAACCTAGGACCCCCTTTATTTTTTTTACAAGCATGTTTAGCTCATAACTATTTCAAAACCTTGCCTTTCAATAATTGTTTTCAAACGCTTGTGTGTTTAACTTAAAACCCCTCTTACTTGAGCCTTCATTTGTTTACTTGCTAATTGTACAAATTCGCAAAAGAACTATCTGGCCGGGAACCACAGTAGTGGATCCTGAGGGGTGCCTAACACCTTCCCCTCGGGATAATTTCAAGCCTTTACCCAATTTCTGGTTATCAAACCTAGTTGTAAATAAACTTTATAGGTGTCCTAATGCTCCTTAAACCATTAAGTGGTGACTCTTCAAAATACCCAATTCCCAAAAAGGGGAAATGAGTCACTACACCCCATGAATATCGAAACTCGGAAACTCCTCTCCTAACGGAAGAGGGGAAAAAAGGGGCGTGACATATGGCATTCAGCCCAAAACATGATGATAGCAAATCGTTTTCAATCAAATATGCGGTAAAACAATCATTCGAGATGGACTAGGTCACCATCCCCAATAGTACACGACCCCACACTCGTCATCTAGCATGTGCGTCACCTCAATATAGTAAAACGATATGCAATCTGGGGTTTCATACCCTCAGGACAACGTTTACAATCATTACTCACCTCGATCCAGTCCAAACTCTAGCCCGTGATGCCTTTGCCCTCACGAATCGACCTCCGGATGCTCCAAATCTAGCCACAATCAGTACATAACCATTAAAATATGCTAAGGGAACAAAGCCCACTCGAAAATATCCAATTTACATCAAAAATCCGAAATTGCTCAAACTCGGCCCCCGGGCCCACGCCTCCGATAAAAGTCACATCAATCGAATCCTCATCCTCTCAAGAGTCTATACATACCAAGAACATCAAAATCGGACCTCAAATTCCCAATATACACTCTCTAAATTTAAGCCCTAATTCCCCAATTTTAGGCTTTAATTTCCATATATTTCATGATTAAACAAGTAAGAATCAACATAGGATCGAGTATAGAGTTCAAAAATCTTACCTCCAAGTGTTTCCCTTCGATTCCCTTTTCAATCCTTCTCAAATGCTCCAAAAAACGTTCAACAATGGAGAAAATAGACCAAAAATCGCGAAACTCACTTTTAAACATTCTGCCCTAGGTAAATTTCCTTCTTCGCGAATGCGACCGCCCTCTCGCGTTTGCGTAGACCAAATTCAAAGCCTCTCCACTTTTTCCTTCGCGAACGCGGACAATTCCACGCAAACGTGATGCTTCTCCATACCAGGCTTTCACGAACGCGATACAACTCTTGCGAACGCATAGCACATGGGCCTGGGGTGCCCAACGACCTTATTCCTCTTCGCGAACGCGACCCCCGTCTCGCGTCCGCGATGCACATGAAGACTCCACCTTCGCGTTCGCGTCCTCTTCCTCGCGAACACGTAGAACAAAAATATCGTCATATAAAAACACCCTTCGCGAATGCGAGTCCCTGATAGCGAACGCGAAGAACAATTCGTCTGCAACAAAAACCAGCAAAAACTGTCAAGTCCAAAGTCCAAAATTGATCCGTTTAACCACCCGAAACTCACCCGAGACCCTCGGGACCTCAACCAAACATGTCGACATATCCCATAACCTTATTCAAACTTGTTCCAACCTTTGGAACGCTCAAAGCAACATCAAAACACCAAAATCACATCAAATTCAACCCTAAGACTTTCAAGAACTTCCAAATTACGCTTTTGATAAAAAACCCAACCAAACCACGTCTGAATGACCTAAAATTTTGCACACTCATCCCAAATGACACAACGGAACTACTGCAACTTCCAGAATTCCATTCTGACCCCTATTTCAAAATCTCACCTATCGAACGGATAACGCCAAAATCTCACTTTCGCCAATTCAAGCCTGAACCTTCCACGGACCTCCAAAATGTATTCCGATCATGCTCCTAAGTCCTAAATCACCTAACGGAGCTAACCAAATCATAAAAATTTCAATCCGAGATCATATACAAACAAGTCAAAATTTGGTCAAACCTTTCAAATTTCAAGCTTCGAACTGAGAACTGTCCTTCCAAATTCATTCTGATTACCCTGAAAACCAAAACCAACGATTTACATAAGTCATAATAAATCACACGGGGCAAGTCATGCCCGAGAACTGGCGAGCAAAGTGCAAAAGCTTAAAATGATCGGTCAGGTCATTACATCTCCCCCACTTAAGCATACATTCGTCCTCGAACGTGCCTAGAGTTGTTCCAAAAACCATCAAATCGATGTGTAACCTTACCATGCACATACCCGGGGGTGATCCCATGTCACCCTATCTCATATAGATCCGATAACATAATGTAACTGAAATTTTCACAATCCAACCTAGCCCATAAACCTTAGAACCACATTTTCACTCCTGAAATCATCCACAAGATCAGAATCTCACATCTATACTCTGAATAAGCCCGAACAAGCTGTAATAACCCATACCTGCAGCCTCAGGTGCAATTACATGATATACCACATAACTCAAACACTTGTAGCGATAACTTCTAATCACAACAACTACACACAACACCCGAATACTGATAGAAAACCTCTTATCAACTAAAGTCTCCTTCCAACACTTTCATATACTGCTAATGATAAATGAAACATGCATTAAGCCATACCTATTTCTCAGATCAACCATTTATGAAGCCATTTCTCCTTTGGCAAAGACCATAGCAAATTTCTGAGCCGAACCTCGATATTATCCTTCCAACATACTGAAATCAAATCCGTTCGTATCCATTAAAGATCCCAACGATCTCATCTAATCTAACACAACTACTCTTGTGACATGACATATCAATACAGGCTAAAGCCACAACTTGTGCAATCCGCGTACCAATAAGCAACAATCTGAACATACTCAAATCATGAAAATGACTAAAATGAAAGAGTTGTACCACAAGCTCACCAGTACCACCACAACACAAGGATGAAACCCGTCACACAATGTAGAAACAGAATACTCGAATCTAACTCGAAAGGTCATACCTCCACATAACTTCGCTGCAATGCGCGACCCGATCCAAACACTGGTCTATATGAAACACCTCAAGTCACTCTGCTCGAAATTGATGACCATGCACAATTGATGTTTAGAACCAAAGCAAATCATCATAACCACGGTGAAGCAAATACATAACACCACACAAACCTGAAAGGACATAACCGATACGCCATCCGCTGAGCAATATCCAATACTCCTCCCTCTCGAGTTCCACTAGGAGACCCCAATAACACCGCACTACATATGCCTATAACCAACAAATCCCAATGCCTTGCAACACGGAAAGGTAACTCATAGATCTCCTCAGAACACTAATAGGTTCAATAACAATCGAATCACACATCCCTCAGCAATACAACTTGGAGCCAACCAAGCTGACTCAAGTTAGAACACACATGCACATTGGCCTGCCAACGAACTCCTTATCAAGGAAACCCTGAAGCTGCTCCTTCAACTCCTTTATCTCTGCCAGTGCCATACGATACGGTGCCCGGTATCAAATTAATACCAAAATCAACAACCTTGATTGGCAACATGCCCGACCACAAGAAACACATCTGAAAAGTCCCTCACCACTGGACCTGAATTACTGGGAGGAGTCTCTGCACTGACATCCATCACGAAAGCCCAGATAAGAAAGACAATCCTTCCTAGCCATCCGCTGGGTCTTCGAAATATAAAACCACCCTACTAGAACATAATCCGTCGAACCTCGCCACTCAATCCGTGGCATTCCCGGCATAGCCAACAACGTCGCCTTAACGTAATAATCCAGAATAATACGACACGGAGACAACCAGTTTGTACCCAATATTACATCATAATCTAACATACCAAGCAGCAAAAGATCCACTCGGGTTTCCAAACCCCCAATAGTCACTATATAGTGCCGATATACGTGACCCACAACCACAACATAACCTATATATGAGAACTCCCAGTCTCCAACTCCATATAGCACATGAATCACCATATCCGATCCCAATTCCACCTGAATATGCAACACACCTCTAATACCCAAACATCCATGAGAGGTACTTCTATAATTCTTCTGTACCACCAAGCAAACTTAAATATCAGCAGTTGATCCAATAAGAGAGTGCTGCAATACTAATGAAGTACCGTCAACCGCAATTACATTGCCCTTTTTCTGAAACATATACCCCCGCCAGGTCACACCAATTAGTAATACCATTTCCTTAATCATCTGAAACTGCCCGTGCTGCCTAAGAATTTTATGACCTTCCTTTCAGAACCGAACCGTAACCTTACACATGTAAATATCAATCCTCCACAACATATCGCATATACCATAACATGAGAACTTCATATCCCTTCCGAGCCACAATCAACTATGTACTTAACTAGCCAAGAACTTTCCATTGATCCCATTCAAAAGAAAATCACTACACATCCCATGCTTCTCACACTCGTAGAAAATATGTATCTCTAACCGTGGTAGAAACCATCAAAAACTCTCTGAATTCCACTCACACAAGACTAAACCGTCAGGACTGAATCCTTCTAACTTAACTAAGCTACGCATGTCACTAAAACCCAAGGGCATCGCCGCGAAACACTTGTATAAACTCATTACCTCATAAGCATCCAAAGAGCTAATCCCATCCTTACCATACCGATCCAACCTACTACCAAGCTACCCCATCTATCCGAGTTCCTTCTAATTTACCTTCAACTTGATACTTCTTCTTGCTATAACACCACCATTCCTCAACCCAGATTCACCAGATGCGACCCAAGCATAAAACCATACCATCTAAGGCTCATAAGCCGATGAGTAATCTCTTAAATGTTTCCAAAAGCACCACGTTCAAAATACCTACCCCGAAGAGATTTCCTGCGAATCTTTAACCATTACCTTCCTAATACTGATATATAGAATCCCATAATTGATATAGAAATGACACAAGTTTTTGACACCCTCCAATGCAAACCTCAGTTTCTAGCCAATTATACAACTTGAAAATCTCCAATTATTGCACGCAAAATCTTAAACACCTTAGAACCATTCCCGAGAGTCATTCACTCTACTCAAACTGCAATTAACCTGATCAAACAAACCAAACAACATGTACCTCATTAGCACTCCGGCACCACAGAATGTGACCTCACCTTAATGCAACCCAACAATTTCCTACCCTATGCACCGAGCATCCTTTACCAATAACTACTTAAGACATTCCGCGATTCTCATACACCTATGAAGCATAACATAACCTTTGCCAAAATTTTCCTTTATTCGAGCCATCCTCGGTCTCAATCTCCATAAGCCATAATTGATTCACCCGTATGCCTAAAACTAGAACCAACATAGCACATAACCGTGCAATCAACTAATCAATAGCAGACTCCCCCACTTGGCTCAAAGCCATAGATCAAATCATACAATAACTCATAATGTATATACTCTATTACTGCCATAATACCGTAGTGAGATTAAATTCAATCCTTCATAATCTCGTGAAACACAGACCATCTGGTACTTTAAATCTTATGCAAATCTCGCATTCACCCTCGTAACAGTTAAACCCACTCTCTTAAGTGACCCAAATTTAAATTTCAACACATATAATTCACTTGTAAATGAGATCTTCTAACAGATAACATAAGGATCACACAACTTCAGAACATTCCGCAGGAGATAACCCCACCTACTTCGCCTCAAACTAACAGTTCTGTATACCTTCCACCGTCATAAACATTACGCAGTCACTTAATCTTCTTGAGTCTGAACTCATACCGCAACATGAAATTTACTTCACTCCCAGCTAGGAAACATGAAAAGATTCTTCACACACCCATAACTCGGGGCTATACCTCAAATCAAGATGAAAATCAAGTACCTAATAGTTCTTCCATCCTCCAGCAGACCCTTCTCGTCATTTCCAAATCATATGAATACACCTCGCAGTCATAACATACTCATCACGTAGCTATCCGGTCATTATTACCCTTAATAAGGACACAACAAAATATGTAGATCTAGAAGCACGTGCTCACGCAATCAACAACTCAGGGCTCAAGCTATAGGCAATATCTGGCCCCAAGTCCTCCAGACTAGCCCAACATCAACACACAAAGATCATATCTCGCCCCTTGATCGGGGAAATCACAAGCCATCGATGCACATCTGATACTGAGGGCTCATGTGCACATACGAACCTGTGGAAGGAATTCAAAGGGTTATATTTCAAGCTGAATCAATGACGCACGATAATAATTCAAGAATGTAAAGTTTTTCCTAAAGGTTCTGTAGCCTTCCGAGGATAAGTACAGATGTCTCTATACCGATCCGCGAGACTCTACCAAACCCGCTCATGACTTATGAGACCTATATAACCTAGGCTTTGGTACTAACTTGTCACGACCCCAACCGGACCCTGTCGTGATGGCGCCTCTCGTGAAGATAAGGCCAGCCGACACAATCCCCAAATTCATTTCAATAGTTTTAATAAGTCAATTTAAGCCTTTTTAATTAATCATATATTGCATAATGTAAGTTTAAAAGAATAGTGTAGAAATAGATACAGCACGTCATCGGGGTGTCACAAGTCACGAGCATCTACTAAGGTTTAAATACAACAGAAAGTCTAAAAATGTACTAAATACAGTCTAATGACATCAAGAGGGAGAAAAGCAGTGTTGCGGACGTCGGAAGCTACCTTGCTAAAATCCAATGACTCTGTCTCTGGTCAACCAATACCCACTACCGGGTGCCGAAATACCTGAATCTGCACCCAAGGTGCAGGGAGTAATGTGAGTACTCCGACTCAGTGAGTAATAATCATAAATAAAGGCTAAGAAGTAAGAAATCACGTAAGGCACATAACCGGCAATAAGGAAGCAGTAAAATCCAGTAAAAATAGTGAAGTAGTAAAGATGTGTAAAATCATTGAGTTCCGTTTAAACTTCATAAAATGCCTTTTTAACAATTAATCAAACAAATGAAAGGCAAATAGGAAAGATAAACACATAAAGGATCGCCCCACAGGCACAATGTCAACAAATCTACCCCTAAGGTAATATCTCAGAAACAAAACCAGCCCATCGGGCTATATCTCACATCACAATAGGTACCCGCGCTCACTGGGGGTGTGCAGACTCCTGAAGGGGCCCCTTACGGCCCAACCGCAATATCAAACCATCTCGTGGCATCATCACTAGGCTCTCGGCCTCATATCAACAAGCCACCTTGTGGCATACAAATCTCAGGCCCTCGGCCTCATAATCATAATCAATGTATCATTACTACGGCGTGCAGCCTGTCCCAAAGTATCCTCACAACACAGGCCCTCGGCCTTACTCAGTCAAAATCTCATAAGCCACTCGGGCAACAGTAAAACATGATGCTCAGCCCAAAATATTATTTGAAATATCATTTAATATGTTAAAACAGAGTAAACATGGCTGAGTTATGAAAATAGTAGAATATAGCATGACTGAGTACAAGTTTAAAGTCAAAACAATGAGGAAATATCAGTAAAAATTCCATAAGGGTTCAAATAGTTGGCACTAGGTCCAAATATGCATTCATCACAAAACATGATGATAACAAACAGTTTTCAATCAAATATGCGGTAAAACAATCATTCGGGATGGACTAAGTCACGATCCCCAACTGTGCACGACCCCACGCTCGTCATCTAGCATGTGCGTCACCTCAATATAGCACAACGATGTGCAATCCGGGGTTTCATACCCTCAGGACAACATTTACAATCATTACTCACCTCGATCCGGTCCAAACTCTAGCTCGCGATACCTTTTCCCTCACGAATCGACCTCCGGATGCTCCAAATCTAGCCACAATCAGTACATAACCATTAAAATATGCTAAGAGAACAAAGCCCACTCGAAAATATCCAATTTACATCAAAAAATCCCGAAATTACTCAAACCCGTCCCCCTTGCCCACGTCTCAGAATCCTATAAAAGTAACATCAATAGAATCCTCATCCTCTCACGAGTCTATGCATACCAAGAACATCAAAATTGGACCTCAATTGCCCCCTCAAATTCCCAATTTACACTCTCTAAATTCAAGCCATAATTTCCCAATTTTTGGCTTAAATTTTCACATATTTCATGATTAAACAAGTAAGAATCAACATAGGATCGAGTATAGAGTTAAAAAATCTTACCTCCAAATGTTTCCCTCCAATTCCCTCTTCAACCCTTCTCAAAAGCTCCAAAAATTGTTCCACAATGGAGAAAATAGACCAAAAATCACGAAACTCACTTTTAAACATTCTGCTCCAGGTAAATTTCCTTCTTCGCGAACGCGACCGCCCTCTCGCGTTCGCGTAGACCAAATTCATTGCCTCTCCACTTTTCCCTTCGTGAACGCGGACAATTCCACGTGAACGCGGACAATTCCACGTGAACGCGGACAATTCCACGTGAACGCGATGCTTCGCCATACCAGGCTTTCGCGAACGCGATACAACTCTCGTGAATGCATATCATATGGGCCTGGGGTGCCCAACGACCTTACTCCTCTTCGCGAACGCGACCCCCGTCTCGCGTCCGCGATGCACATGAAGCCTCCACCTTCACGTTCGCGTCCTCTTCCTCGCAAACGCATAGAAAAAAATATCATCACACAAAAACACCCTTCACGAACGCGGGTCCCTAACCGCGAACGTGAAGAACAATTAGACTGCAACAAAAACCAGCAAAAACTGCCAAGTCCAAAGTCCAAAATTGATCCGTTTAACCACCCAAAACTCACTCGAGGCCCTCGGAACCTCAACCAAACATGCCAACATATCCCATAACCTCATTCAAACTTGTTCCAACCTTCAGAACGCTCAAAACAACATCAAAACACCAAAATCACATCAGATTCAAGCCTAAGAATTTCAAGAACTTCAAAATTATGCTTTTGATCAAAAACCCAGCCAAACCACGTCCGAATGACCTGAAATTTTGCACACACATCCCAAATGACACAATGGAGCTACCGCAACTTCTGGAATTCCATTCCGACCCCTATTTCAAAATCTCACCTATCGACCGGAAAATGCCAAAATCTCACTTTCGCCAATTCAAGCCTAAACCTTCCACGGACCTCCAAAATGCATTTTGATCATGCTTCTAAGTCCCAAATCACCTAATGGAGCTAACCAAATCATAAAAATTTCAATCCTAGATCATATACAAACAAGTCAAAATTTGGTCAAACCTTTCAAATTTCAAGCTTCGAACTGAGAACTGTCCTTCCAAATTTATTCTGATTACCCTTAAAACCAAAACCAAAGATTTACATAAGTCATAATATATCACACAGGGCAAGTCATTCCCGAGAACTAGCGAGCAAAGTGCAAAAGCTCAAAACGACTGATCGGGTCGCTACATCCACACCTTCGCGAACGCGGGAGCATCATCGCGACCGCGAAGCACAACTCAGTTGCTTCACCTAGATGCTCTACGCGAACGTGAGACACCTCTCGCGAACGCGATGAAGGTTTTCTCTACAACACAACAGCAGAAAATCTACAACTTCTCTAAGTCCAAAAATGACCCTTTGAGCATCCAAAACACTCGAGGCCCACGAGACCTCAACCAAACATGCCAACCAATCCTAAAACATCATACGAACTTAGTCCAACCCTGGAATCACATCAAACAACGCTAAAACCATGAATCACCCTCCAATCCAAACCTAAAGAACTTGAAATTTCAAAAATCCTACAACGATGCCGAAACCAACCAAACCAAGTCCGGTTGACCCGAAATTTTGCATACAAGTCATATTCAACACTACGGAGCTATTTCAACTTTTGAAATTGGATTCCAACCCTGATATCAAAATCTCACTATCGATCTGGAAACTTCAAAAATTCAACTTTCGGCATTTTAAGCCTAAATAAGCTACAGACCTCCAAAATACAATCCGGACACACCCTTATGCCCAAAATCACCCAACGGAGCTAACAGAACAGACGGAATTCCATTACGAGGCCATCTTCACACTGCTCCAACTATGGTCCAAATTCTAAAACTTAAACTCTCATTTGGGGACTAAGTATCCCAAAACACTCCGAAACTCAATACGAATCCTCTCGGCAACTCACAATAGTAGAAACAAATACGAGAAACGTAGTTAATAGGGGATTGAGGCGTTAATTCTTAAAACAACCGACCGATTCGTTACAACACAACATCAAATGGGAAAACCTCTTTGAATTTTGTTTTTGGAACATCTGCCTAACTGAGAACAATAAATTGTTTAATAAAATATAGATCCTATTTCATCCCACATTACCATTAACAAAGTTGTTGAATACTACTATGTGATAGAAAAAATATAATGGAGCCTAGAGAACTACTATCCAATTGAAGTGTGATCCTCATGGTACAGGAATGTTAAAGTTGAATACGAATGATTCCACTCTAGGCAATATAGGAGTAGGATTATATCATGGTGGGTTATATGAGAAACATTCCTCACACAACAATGAGAATTATTTCATGGTGGGTTATACGAAATGCATTCCTCACACAACGAACACCCAAACAACATTACTAGCTCTCATGCATGGTTTGGAGCTTGCTTTAGACCAAAATCTAGTACCCATAGAATTGTTTCTGACTCATTAGAGGTTATCAAAATAATTAGTAATGGACATTTCCCTTATAACACCATTATTTTTTAATGCAGATCATTGATGGCACATATGAAAAATCCAAATGTCAGCAATAGATACAAGGAGCAGAATTTGGAGGTAGATCTCCTCGCTGAACATTAGTGTTCTGAACAATTATATATATATATATATATATATATATATATATATATTCAGTTGTTTGAAGTCTAGAGTAGCTTCATATGATGTATTATGACTTGTATGAATTGTTAGTTTTGGTTTTCAGGTGATATATATATATATATATATATACACACACACACATACACACACATATAAAAAAACTTACTGGTTTTGTAACGATCGAATCAATTGTGCTCGTTCAGCTGTTTGAAGTCTTGAGTAGCTTCATATGATGTATTATGACTTGTGTGAATTGTTGGTTTTGGTTTTCAGGTGATTCAGGATCGATTCGAAAAAAGGATTCTCATGTTAGAAGCTTTGAGTTGGAAGAGTTAACCAAGTTTGACTTTTGCGTATTTGACCTCGAATTAGAGTTTTGATGGTTCCGTTAGGTCAGAGTGGTGATTTTGGACTTGGGCATATGCCCGGATTTATATTTGTATGTTTCTTGAAGGTTTGGGTGTTAATAGGCGAAAGTTGGAAACTTGGAGTTTTGAAATGTTCATAAGTTTGACCGGAAGTTGACTTTAATGATATCGGGTTCAAATTTTGGTTTTGAGAGTTGGAATAGCTTCGTTATGTTATTTGGAACTTGTGTGCAAAATATAGGTCATTCCTAGTTAATTTGGTATGGTTCGGCACAAAATTTGAAAGTTAAAAGTTCAAAAGTTTAGTAAGTTCGATTTGAGGTGCGATTCATAGTATTGATGTTGTTATGCATGAATTGAAATCTAGAGTAAGTTTGTATTATCTTATGGGACTTGTTGCTATATTCGGGTGGGGTCCCAAGAGGCTTAGGTGAGTTTTGGTACCAGATTTGCTTTTGGGCAGCTATGGTGGTAAGCAATTATTGTTATGAGTATCTGAGTGATGTGGTATATCACATGATTATATCTTGGGTCATGGTTATGGTTTAACACATCTTGTTCGTACTTATACAGTGTGTAGATATTAGATTCGGGTCTTTTAATGAA
Source organism: Nicotiana sylvestris (assembly GCF_000393655.2). Lineage (NCBI taxonomy): Eukaryota > Viridiplantae > Streptophyta > Magnoliopsida > Solanales > Solanaceae > Nicotiana > Nicotiana sylvestris. The sequence goes on from NC_091063.1 coordinate 112,520,488, forward strand.
TTTCGGGTGTTAGAAACCGGGTTCTAAGGTGTACAGACTAAGGTTGAAGTAAGGATATCTAGTTAGGTTGTGTTGGAATGCTTATATGGAGCGGGGTGACTTGGGATCACCCCTAGGTATGTGCATGATAAGGTTACACAGTGATTTGATGGCCTTAGAATAACTCCTAGCACGTTCGAGGACAAACATATGTTTAAGTGGGGGAGGATGTAATGATCTGACCAGCCGTTTTGAGCATTTGCATTCCGTTCAACTGTTTTGAGGTCTCGAGTATCTTCATATAACGTATTATAACTTGTGTGAATCGTTGGTTTTGGTTTCAAGTGATTCGGGAGAAAGATTCTCATGTTAGAAGCTTTGAGTTGGAAGAGTTGACCAAGTTTGACTTTTGCATATTTGACCCCATATCAGAGTTTTGATAGTTCCATTAGATCTAGGTGGCGATTTTGGACTTGGGCGTATGCCGAATTTGCATTTGGATGTTTCTTGAAGGTTTTGGCATTAAATGGAGAAAGTTGGCGACTTGGAGTTTTGGGATGTTCATAAGTTTGACCGAAAGTTGAATTTGATGATATCGGGTTTGGATTTTGGTTCCAAGAGTTGGAATAGCTTCATTAAGTCATTTGGAACTTGTGTGAAAAATTTGAGGTCATTCCGAGTTAATTTAATATTGTTCGGCATGAGATTTGAAAGTTGAAAGTTCAAAAGTTTAGTAAGTTTGATTTGAGGTGTGATTCGTAGTTTTAATATTGTTATACGTGATTTGAAGCCTCGAGTAAGTCCGTGTTATGTTGTGGGACTTGTTGGTATATTCGGACGAGGTTTTGAGAGACTCGGTTGAATTTCGAATTGATTTCGGATCCTTCTCCTCATGTTTGGCTAGTTGATTCTCTACTTGTTCTAGTGTTCTAGGCCTTCTTCGCGATTGCGAAGGAAAGGACGTGATCACGTAGGGTATTGGGGAGTTGTTGGTTGTTTCTTCATCATGTTTGCGAGAGGTGAAGAGCATTCACAAAAGGCTGAAGGGTTGTTACATCGCGTTCACATGTGAAGGTTCGCGATCGGGGAACAACTGGGAGCTAGGGACTTCCTTCTTCACGTTTGCGTGGTTGCAGATGTGTTCGCGTAGTGTTGGTGCCTGTGTTCATCGAGTTCGCAATGGTAGTGCCGCGAACACGAAGCATATTTTTGGCTGAGTTCTTTTCTGTGCATCGGGATCGCGTGGGTGCAACTGTGATCACGTAGAGTACCATTGGACAGAGCACATAAGTACTCTATTTCAGACCTTTGAGTTATTTTATCACATTTTGAGTTGGGGAGCTCAGAGTTGGGCGATTTTCACCACAAGGATTGGGGTAAATGTTCTCTACTTGGTTTTGATTATATTTTATGAATCTATCTTCGATTTTGGTATCTGGATTATGATTTTTAAAGAGAAATTAGGGGGGGGGGGGAGGGGGGGTTTGTCTAAACTTTCCTAAAGTGAAGTTTTGGATTTTGAATATCAATTCGGAGTCGGATTTGAGTAAAATTAGTATGGTTGGACTCGTAATTGAATGAGTTGTCAGATTTTGTGAGTTTTGTCAGGTTTCATGGTGAGGGCCCGGGTTTGAGTTTTTCGTTGACTTTGAGTAAATGTGTAAAGATTCAACCTTTATCGATTGGGTTTGCTTCCGATAGCATTATTTGATGATTTTGAGTTGCTTTTGGCTAGTTTCGAGCCATTCGGAGAATGATTTGGGCGGGATGCACTTTTAGTGTATCGATTTGGCTTGTTTGAGGTAAGTGTCTTGACTAACTTTGTTGGATGAATTTTTTCTACTAATTGCTATTATTTGCTATATGTGGGGGTGTTACATATGAGGCGACGAGCGTATATGCATGTGTCAGGGTTAATCATGCTCGGGGGATAAATTATACGATCAATTGTGCCTTGTAGAATTACGTGACCTTCTTATTTTATGTCTTACTTGACTTCTAGATTATCAAGAATATGAAATTAAATGCTAGAAATCAAGTTTTAGCTTATAATAACTTAATTAAAATTTGACGAATTTTGTGAGACTATTGATGTGTTTAATTCGGTCATCACTATGCTTAATCACTAATACATCGCTACGACTGTTATTCTTGAGCTATTAGATTCTATACTTGAGTTGAAGATTATTTTTGAGACTTGTTGAAATACTTGGACAATAAAGTCCTTGAGGTTTATTGAATTGTTATTGGCTTGAAAGTTGGGATTGATGTTCATTTGGAATATTCGTTTAATCACTCTCCTTGATGTTATTCATGCTTCCTACCTTACTTGTCATTGTTATACATATAATTGGTGAGGAAGAGTGTAAAGCATGGAGGGTGATGCCGTGCAAGTGCATATACATTATCATGTGAGGAAAAGTATAAAGCATGAAGGATGATGCCGTGCCATTTTAGTTATATTATCATGTGAGGATGAGAGTAAAAGCGCGAAGGGTGATGCTGTGCCATTTTATTTACATGATCATGATCTCATTTACATTATCATGTGAGGATGAGAGTAAAAGCACGAAGGGTGATGCCGAGCTATTTCATTTACATTATCATGTGAGGATGAGAGTAAGAGCACGAAGGGTGATGCCGTGCCATTTCATTTACATTATCATGTGTTCATGGCACGGAGGATTTTTTCATGCAGGAGAGGACGAGGGGCATGCATTATGTTGTGATATCTTTTCTTTGTGTATACATTCATGCCTTTACCTTGAGCTGATATTGTTGCACCTATGTTTTCTATGTGACTTGTCGTTGCTGTTATGTCTTTGTCCTCTATCTCAATTATTGTTGTGTTGTCCATGCCTTCCATCTGTTTAACTTGCAAATATCAGGTTTTTCTTCTTGTTGTTCATTCATGTCATTTCTCATTTGTTGCACTTTCGTATAAGCCTTCTACCATATTAGTTATTTATACCTTCTATTTGTTAGCTCATGAAGATCATGCTTTCCCTCTTGTTTGTTATATCCATATTTAGGCCTTCTACCATGTTAGTTAGTGAAATTTATTTTCTTCTTTCCTAATTGATGTCATTACTTTTATGCCTTCTACCTAGTCTATTACCGTTGTCCATATGTACTTCCGTGTTCGTTAATTGCTACCTGTGTATTTCCCTCTTAGTCATTACTGTTATTAGCATTCTTTCACCTGGTTGGCACTGTTATACGCATATTTAGTAAGGATAAGATAAGTGCACGAAGGGTGTTTCCGTGCCATTCGATTTGATATCTTGAGTACATTTCTCACACTATGAAAGTTATGGATTTACTATCGTGGTTTGTTGGTTATCGTTCTAAGAAAAGGATCGGTCATGATATTGAGGATATTAAATCGTGGTTTCTTGTAGTAATCATTTACTGCTTCGCATAATTGTTTCTTGTATTCTTTTCTGTTATGTTCTAGCATTGTTCTATAGCTAATCTACTGCACATATTATATAAATGAATATCTTTTAACTAAAATTCCTCGTCACTACTTAATCGAGGTTAGTCAAGATACTTATTGAGTACATGAGGTCGGTTGTATTCATACTGCACTTCTGCACCATGCGTGCAAATTTTTGGAGCTGGAGTCAATGTATATGGGGTGCTGGCATTGAAGATATACTTGCGTTCCGGTTATAGCTGCCACTTGTCCTTGGTAGCTTTAGATTTTGCTAATCTGTTTATATAAACTTCAAACAGATGATGTATTTATTTGTACTAGTTTTTGTAAATTCTAAGTTTTAGAAGCTCATGATTTGTATTACCGGTCCTTGGGTTATTTGTAAATTCTTATAAATCTCATTTGGATTGTATTGACTGTTAGTTGGCTTACCTAGCAGATCGAGTCAGGTGACATCACGACTAGTGAATTTTGGGTCATGACACGTTTAGAGCAAGATATCGCCTAAATTTAGAATCTATAACATATTCTTTGGACAAATGGGTAATTTATGCGTTTCCTCGTGACATACATTAAGAGCCTGTTTGGAAAGCCACCTACGAATTGGATTTGAGTATGATTGGGTGTAATTACACAGTTTGGCATGTTTGTTTGACCAAGTAATTACTTTGTCAGCAGGAATTGAATGTAATTGAAGGGGTGCAATCACACTCTCCAATTCTCAAGGGAGAGGTGAGAATTGGTGTAATTACATTGTGTAATTACAAGATTGCCTTTTAATTTCTTTCCCTTTTGTTTTTATTTTAATTTATCTTCTTTTTTTTGAAATTTCAAAATATTTTTTTGTACATTATTTGTTTTTTATTTCTCTACCTTTACTTTTTGTGTAACATGTAATTGTTAATATTTTATTATTTATATATTTATTTATTTATTTATTCTATTTTTTTGAAATGACACGTCCTAATATTAAAAATAATGAGTCATTAACAAACTTGACATATAATTGTTGAATGTGGTTATAAACTTATTAAATCAGTGATTAATAATTAAAAAATCAGTGATTAATGTTTGACACATATTGGTTTGTGTCTTTGTGATAATGCCAAGTCAATTGAAAAAGTGGCACTTGAAATAGTAATTTGTAAAACTTTCCCGTTAACTTCGAACCGGCGGGCACGTAACTGAATCCTCACTCGAGAAACCCTAGAATTTCCGTTTTCATTCTGGAATTTTCTGCCCTTGCCCGCTCGCCATTGCAGTCAAGCATTCAACAATTTACCGCGTGTCAAAAGTTTAGTTTAGAATTCTGGTGTAGTTCTAATCCCTTAAAATAACCCTTTCATTGAATTAACAGTTAGTTGAAAAAAAAAAATTAACTGTTGGGGTTTTATTTCATGTTTTACCAATGGATATGGACATATCACGTTGGATTTTGGAGTTTATTCTTTGGCAACCTCTCGAAGACACCATCTTTAACGCTCTAATTGGCGTTCTTCCTCTTCCTAACGAAGATTCTCGGCTCAAGAAGGCCCTAATCCTCCGAAAAATACAGTCCGAGATTTCGAATGGGTCCGTTTCTGAGAAAATCCTCGAATTTTTCGAGGTAATGGAAGAACTGTATACTCAAGAAGGAATTGAATCTTCAGAAGCAATGAAAGCCGCTTATTGTGCGGTGGCAGTGGATTGTACAGTGAGGTTTTTGAATAATAAAAGTGAAAAAGTGAATTACTTTGAAGCAGTAAAGAGGATATGGAAACAGAGGATCAATAAATTGGAGAAAGTGGAGAATGTGGGCGTGGTATCGGAAGAATTATGGAAGTGGAGGGATGAGATTGAAGCTGCGTTATGGGAAGACAGGCGTTGCCAAAATGTGATAATGCGGAGTAAAAGCATTTCAGCTGTTGTGGCAGTGAAGGTTTTTGTTAAAGAAGCTAAGGAGAGAATTGGGCCTCCTTTTCTCGAGGTTGTAGCGGAGACTTTGAGGCGCGATGATGCAGTGAAGGCTTATTTAGGTTTGGAAAACAAAGAAGAGCATGGTGAGAGGATAGAGAGTTTATCAATCGCGGGTCAGGACTTGACTTGTTGTAACCATGATAAAGGTAATCTTGACACTATGGATGTATATGGCAAATATGTTGGGGGTTGCTCTTCTAAAAAAGTGTTGGAGGTTGATATGTTACATTGTTTTATTACAGTATCTATGGACATGCATATATGTGTGTCTTAGGTTGTTATATGACTAAATGTTTCTGTACAGTATGACAACACCTACGCTTGGATTATAAACCAGTTGGGCTTGGTTATACGAATTTTCTATACACATTCTGCTTTGTTTGGGTCCATTTCGTTCAATTTGTCAGCAATATGATGCAAAAATACTTTGCCTGCCCACACCATATGTAATTTCCTGTACTTTGATTGCTGCTCTACTTCAGTGGGTGGTTGTAACTTCCAGATTCTGGTGTTAAAAGCTATGTTGCTCGGACTCTCCAAAAATTGTCGCCGGATGTGTGTCGGATCCTTCAAAAGTAGTGCATTTTTGGAGGATCGCACACGGGTGTGACAACAACTTTGGAGAGCCCCTGCTAAAAGGTTGAATTTTGTTGTATCTTAATTATTGTGTAGTCCATATGGTCACCCTTATGGAGGGAAAGACAATACAATTCTAAACATTTTGTATGTTGGACTTGGACATATATTAAATCAATTAGGTTATGTATCTACTCCTTGCAGAGGCAAACAAGAGAAATGCATTGCGTAAGCGCAAGCATGTTGCTTTCAAGCGCACAAGAGGAACAACACCAGCTGGAGTTTGCAAAGGTGTCAAAATTGCTGATTCTGCTGAGCCGGGAGTTGAGGCATCACGTGTAGAGGAAGATTTACTGCATACTCCGAAAATTGACAACGCACAGGAAGCGCTTAAGTTGAGTTCCTTGGAGTTGCGTGCAGGGGTGAAGGACCCTCTCCCTGAGGCACTGGAACTAGCTGAGACTCTGATGTCCTTGGGCAGGGATAGTAGTGCTCAGCAACCTGCAGAAAATGAAAACGGAAGAGCCCCTCATCTTGTGGTTGATAGTAATGGAGTGGTTCAAGCTAATGGCGGGAATGAAGATGACCAGCTCATTGGTCTTCAAAATGCTGCACCCAAGCCAAGCATAATGGCTCGAAACAGCACTGCTCATACATTTGAGGTATATACTAACGTTTTTTTTTTTTTGTCTTTTGTGGCGTAGAATTAATTGATTAGAATGTGTTTCCTATCCCATTTAATGCATGATCTCTTATGTAGGCTATTAAATGTGTATACGTGATTGTAGAATACAATATGGATATATTTAGTATCACCCTGTACTGAAATATCTTGAAGATGACTTATGCAAAATGTTAAGGAAGACATTTTTGTACATATGATGCAAGATGGTCTGGTATAAATCGATCAACTACGTCTCTATCCTGAATTAGTTGGGTATGAGTTTTCTATATTCATCCTGCTATAATCAGATCAAATATTCAAAGGAGTCACTATTATTAGATCTGTACTGGCTGTCAACCTACTCAATCCTCATTTTTACTAGGCCAAAGTGGAATTATTATTTATTAATGAATTTATTTATAGTGATAAAGAAAATCCTTCGAGATTTCATGAATGTGACAATTGATAGCAGGGCCTTTATTTAGACTTGTGCTAGGCTACATTCCGATAAAGCGTTGTTGATTGATGTATCCATGAAGTGTGTTAGCTTTATTTTTCCCTGGACAAAGTTTTAGAATAGGATTTGCTTAAATGGAAACTTAAGGACATATGTTACCATATCCTTGGTTAAAGTTCAAGGAAGAGAAAGAAATAGAAGAAAAGCAGACTCCTAGTGATAACCCCTACCGATTTATAAGGTAGGGGTAAGGTCTACGTATACACTACGCTCTCCAGATCCCATTTATGGGATTACATTAGGTTTGTTGTTGTTGTTGTAGTAGTTGTCTGATGAACTCTGTATTAAACAAATACTAGCTGGAAATAGTAGTGTTTTCATGTATGATGCTGCTTATGACAAGAATTCTTCATATCCTCATAATGAAGATGGAAACTAAAAACAAATATCCTTCGTTTACTTACAGCTGTTAATCAGACTTGTCTTTTAATATCGTTCTCCTCTTTACATCATGCAAGGAGAACATTACTTTTACTCTCTCCGGTCTACAATTAGTGACCAATTTGCTTTTGGCACACCCATTATTCGGTTAAGAGTCTAATTTGCGCATCTACTATCATAAATAGGTCTTATTTATCCTCCGTTTAAGTTTTCTATCAAAAATATCCCTACAGTTATACATTAGGGTCATATTTACTCTTACACGTTAAAAACACCATCCCTTCTTTTAAAATCCACTCGGCATCTCCCTATTGGACTAACTGACCCACCCCATTTTTTTAATTTAGACCCGCCCGATCCCAGCAACAAACTACACCCATCTATTGGTTTGGTTTTGGTTTTGTATTTTAAAAATCCAATCAAATTTGGTTTGGTTTTGGTTTTAATAAAAAAATAACCGAAAAAATCGAACCAAACCAATTATAAAAGTAGTTATTAGAATTTATTATTACACGTATATATATGTATATTTTTATATAATGTTTCTAAAATTTTATGGTACATATTAGTCCGCCCCATTTTAGTCTAGTTCTTTATTGTTTGTTACTATAATAATCTAATTATTTGCCTTTACATTCTAGAAAAAAAAAAAGAACTGGACTAAAATGGGGCGGGTGAATCGATTTTTAATTACGCCAATGTTAATGAAATGTCAGGGAGAAACGTAAGTTTATCAGCCAAAAGTGAAAAATAAAAAGAGAATTGTTGTCCATTTTAGCAGTCAGATTTGGCATTTGTCTTCTTACGGAGACATATCTCAGTGTCATGAGTCAAATAGTTAGATTGTTATAACAACAAAGAACTAGACTAAAATGGGGCGGACTAATATGCACCATAAAAATTTAGAAACTTTATATAAATATTATATATATATATATATATATATATATATATATAGATTAATAAATTCAAATAACTACTTTTACAGTTGGTTTGGTTCGTTTATTTCGGTTATTTTTTTATTAAAACCAAAACCAAACCAAATTTGATCGGATTTTTAAAATACAAAACCAAAACCAAACCAATGGATGGGTGTAGTTTTGTTGCTGGGATCGGGCGGGTTTGAATTAAAAAAATGGGGCGGGTCAGTTGGTCCAATAAGGGGATGCCAAGTGGATTTTAAAAGAAGGGATGGTGTTTTTAACGTGTAAGGGTAAATATGACCCTAATGTATAACTGTAGGAATATTTTTGATAGAAAACTTAAACGGAGGATAAATAAGACCTATTTATGATAGTAGAGGGGCAAATCAGACCCTTAACCGTTAAGGAAATACAAAATTCTAGACAAGAATAGTTAGTGTGACTAAACTACCCTTAATTAAATGTTGCAGCATAGTTAATGTGAGGAGTAAAAGATTTTTAGGGATACATACATAAGGGTAATGTTGGAAAAATAAATTGAATTTTTTCTTGATTATATAAATGAATACTTATTTTGGACCAAAATAAAAAAGCAAATTGGTCACTTATTGTGGACCGGAGGGAGTAGTAAATAAGCATGCAGGAAAGTTTTGGATAGTTCATGCGACATTATCAACCAGTTACTAACCAAGGGGGAAAGTAGTCTTTAAGTCTCATCTCCAAGTGAGTTTGGAGCGAAATCTCTTATTATTAAGCTAAACAATCTGTAAATTGATTACGTAATCCCTTGAACTTTTTCTTTTTAATTATGTAACCCTTCAACCTTCCAGATTTTCCTTGTAATGGCACTTGATCAAGCTAACAAGAACCTCATCCAACTCTTTAACTTGTTAACTTCTTCTCATTCTACCTCCTATAATCTGTATTGTATCTTCCTTGATTCTGCCCCAAACTAGCTTTGATGCATGAAACTCTGATTTATCCCTAGCTGCATGCTATAATTCATCATGGTGACTGAGGAACTGTAAGCATGATAACAACCTTTTTATTGTTCATTTTTTTGTCAATTCCTAGTATTTTCTATTGGGCTGGGAGAAGTTGGGCGGTGGGGTGGAGGGGGGGGGGTTCTGAATCATTTAAATATTAGTGCATGATATTAGTATTTTATTTTAGCAAGGATTATTCCACCTTATCTTGAATTATCATTTTGCTCATGAATATCTTTGCTACTTGTACTATTTGTGACGCTTGGTACTGTTGATGATACCATAGTAATGCTATAAATGTTTCAGACAGAGAACCCAAACAGGCTCCGTTGGCATAGCCTAGAAACTAAATGGCTCTTTTTTTTTTAATAACGGTGATCTCCGAGCTAGCTTACGCTCATCTCGACTATTCCACAAGGTACCTGTTGTCTCCTACCATACAAGTACCGGATAACTCTGCCTATCAAGGCTTAGGTGAATTGGAAGAAATCACGGCTTGTTTTTTGCATCGGGTGAGAAGAAACTAAATGGATCTTTTGTCAAATCATAAGTTAGATCAGAGGTTTCTGTAGCTTTTGTTTTGGCAAAGGATCTGTGCCGTAATTAGGTAGAGATATGATTTTTTGCCGTTCATTTGACAATGTACAAATTTCTTGAACTGTGTTATTGAGGTCCTTAGAAGAGAATCCTGGTAGATTATCTGGAGTCATTTGGATATGAGAACTAGAAATGTTTGGAATTTATTGCTGAAAAAGTTTGTTCTTGTTTTGGAAATTATTATAAAATGATACAGGATTGGCAGTTTAATTTTTACTTATGAGAACAATTTCTTAAATGTAACAGTGGAACGATTCAATCGATAACTTAAGCGAAGGATCACCAAGTAGTGGGAGGAGGTTTATGTTACCTACCCCCAGGAGGACGAAGGTTTTCCCCTTGAAGAAGTATGAATTTAAAAAAGTTACAAAGAGGAGGAAATCCAAGAGATGGAGTACGATTGAAGAAGAAACTTTGAGGTCTGGTGTGCAGAAGTATGTATTTACTTGAATCTATTCTATAGAAGTTTTTCATGGTATAGAAATATGGGCACAAGTTTATCTCTTAATTTATGTGTTTTTCTCTTGAAGGTATGGTGTCGGAAACTGGAGGCTGATCTTTGATACTTATCATGAAATATTCGAAGATAGGACTCCGGTAAGTGCATTTCATATTAATCTTATAACACAATATATAATACTCCTACATATGAAGCCTCGGACATTTTTGTTCAGGGTGACTTGAAGGACAAATGGAGAAACTTGACATCCTAGCGAGAAATTTGAAGAGATCTGGTAATGTATGGACGTCCCTTTTTTCTTAGGATGTAAATTAACTTTTTCATCGTGTAAATGCAAGCTGCGTTGAGGGATCTTGCTTGATGTATTGTATACTATAGATGAACTTTGATGTTTGACATGTTGTCCCTCTAGACAAAGCTGTGGAACATGTTTGTATTAGTGGATATGATGTAAATAGAGTTGTCATATTTAGGGTAATCAGTAGAAGAGCTTTGAGAAAATAGCTGATAGATGTGGCTCACAATTTTGTCATGGACCTCAAAATACTCTTCTACATTTCAGATGACTGCGTTGTCAACTACACGTTGCACTTTGATGTAATCAACTTGTTTTATGAATTCGAAAACACACCAGGGCTCCTCTGTTGTCTTCATTTTTAAGGCATTATTAATTGTGTTTTTGGTATGTGGTATCGCAGTATTTGTTTAGTAAATAATTCATTAGTTGCAATTTAGACTTCATGTTTGAGAATCAAATTATTTGTCCTTTGGTCATTGACTGTGAGCTGCAACTGGAACACTTGCCTTGCAGTGCTTATCTGTCCCAATATTTTAAAAGGCGGGGACGTGAGGCGAGACGTAAGCCCTGAGACATGGGGCGTAAGTCCCACGGATCTTTAAATATTATTAATTCTAAGAATTTTAAGATAGCATAAAATAAAAAATAATTATGAAAATTACATTAAAATCACAAAATTATAACAAATAATCTATTTAATTATTTATGAATTATAATTCAACTATGAATAATAGGAAAACTATAACATATATCATAATATGCAAATTAGCTACAAAGTCGTTACAACTCAAACATCAAAATTAATGCATTCGATACGAAATCTTATATCTTATATGTATCTTTTAAGGAGTAATGAATCTTGAAAGAATTTCGATATTATAATTTGATTTTTTTAAATACTCCTCTTATTTAATATGCTTTTTATTTGAAAGAGAATTTATATAAAAACATAATTCACAATTTAAATATGATTCTCTAGCATCATATTAAATATGATTCTCTAGCATCATTTAGCTTTATAATTAAAGTTAGAAAGATGTGAGAGTCTCTCTAGAAAACCAATACAACTTCCTCCAATACAACTTCCTTCAAACTCTTCACCAACCTCACCAACCTTTGTAACTAATACAAACGTATATACCAGCCAAACCTCTGTAACTAATACAAACGTATATACCAGCCATGAATAACTCCATAAACACAGACTCCTTTGATGAAACCTCTCAAGAACCTCCTGATATAGGTGCTATGCAAATTGAGGACAAAAAAATAAATACTCCACCACCATCCTTTCTCTAAACTTTAATATCTAACAAACATCCATCCACAATTCCTTATATACAACAGAGCATGGAACTTGAACTAGACTTGTCTGATGAAAGTCTCCGGTGCAATCAAGATGACGACATCTTTATACCAATTACTACTGAAGATAAATGCCGCTTATACAGTCCTTGGAAATACTCAATAATAGTTAAAATATTTGGTAGGAAAATAGCACACAACATACTGCAAACTAAACTCCTTGCCTTATGGAATCCATCAGAAGACCTACCTCTCATTGATCTAGGATCTGATTTCTTCCTCATAAAATTTCAGAAGGAAGAAAACATGCTTAAGGCTTTACATGGAGGGCCATGGTTTGTTCTGAATCACTTCCTATCGGTTAGACAATAGGAGCCAAAGTTCATTGCCTCATCCACACAACTTACATATTCAGCAATATGGGTTCGTTTACCAGAGCTTCCAACTGAATTCTATGATGAGCAAATACTATATAACGTGGGATCAAAATTGGGACAGCTACTAAAGGTTGATGCTTGCACCTCCTCTACAACGAGGGGCAAGTATGTGAGGATATGTATTGAGGTTCCACTGGAAAAAACACTAAAGTCATATGTCTTCATAGGACATCACAAACAAATATTACTATATGGTCTGAACCTATTGTGCACAAGTTGTGGACGATTTGATCATACAAAGCTAGGTTGTCTCTTTACACCAGAGAAGCTAGTAAATCAACCAGCTTTGAATCCTTCTGCATCTACACAGACTGATTCAACACAACAAACAGAGTGGAAAACAGTGAGTTTTCCAAGGAAATCCAAGCAGCGCAAAGCAATGGTGGAAACACAGCCTATATTAGGGCGGCGCAGATGGCGGTGAAGACAGGGCAACACAAACAAGCTGGTACATCACCTACTGAGATTGGGCCTTCTAAGGCCCAGAAACATTCAAAGAAACAGCCTGCAAACGACCTGCTTGGTAACAAATTTAAGAAATTGGCTGACTTAGACAAAATGGACTTGGACAATACAAAATGAAAAGGCCCTATCACGGAAGACACTTCGACTAAGGCCCTTCCTTTACCCGACCAGCCCAACATAAATAAGTTCTCTTCAATACAGTTTGGGAAATATCAGCCACTAACACCCAATAAACTTTCTTCAGCACCAACTAACAATACTTACTCCCCTATATCTCCCCTAAGCATAAATGACCATACCATACCTATTAACACGCTAATACAGCTATATCCTCCATGTCATACTACCTTAGACCCATCACATAATATCTCCTCTGACCAACAGATTAAGGACAAATCCACTTCTTCACATGGCCTTGTAGAGCCATCTAGGATCCACGTACGTAGTAGCTACAGTGATTTGCATGCTACAGTAGGCTACACTGCTAGCCAACCTCAATTCCAAGATAAACAAAATAATGACTATCCATGTGCTACACACAAGGATCTGTTAACTGAGATACAACAGACTACTAATCATCCAAACGACTTCTCTTTGAATCACTCTACTACTGATCAAAAGGCTCCTGCTCTTGACACTACTAAAACAGCTTCCTCTACTTCAATAACTCAAAATGCAAAGACCAACATTCCCAACAAACTACAACCCTACTTATCCGAGTAACATGGACAACAATCAATTTTTTCATCTTCCTCGTCTGCATATGTAGGGCCCCCAACTTCCACACATAAACACACCCCTGATATACACATCTCAAGCGAACACAATGGATCTCCCTCTTCAGTCTTGGTTAGAGATGGGATTACAGGGGTATGCTCTTGTGTTTACGATGGAACTCAACAACCAGGAGGTTGTGCTACTTGTACAAAACCTCACTCACCTGGCAGAGATAGTACAGAAGGAATGTGATTGGGGATGGAGGGGTACACTCAGCATCAATGGTACAACACACAAACCCCCTACTTTTGGAGCATCAAGCCTTAACCTCAAATCCCCACCAATGGAGTTACCCAATGAAGTCGCAAATCCCTGTTCCAACAACGACCAACCTGCTACCATTTTACCCACCACACCACATGGGGCAGATTTATGCACCATGGTTTCAACATCTAACCTCTTCAATCCTCTCTCCCCATACTCCAGTCCAATCAGTCCATTCAAGACACACTCTCCACCAGGCAGTCCACCACCACCTCCACCTCCATCTCCCAACGAACTAGACATGCAAACAAGAGAGAAACTAGCAGAAATATTGGCGGAAATAAGGGAGACAAGGATAGAGTTCTTATGGTTAAAAGGGATTCATCACTACAATCTAAAGGAAGAGTATGCAAAAAAATTCATACTCAAGTGTCCACCAGAGATGATCTCATGCAGCCTGAATTTCCGGGTAACAACAAATCGAGAAGTAGGGAAATACTCGATGGCGATCATTCCGACCCTTCGTCAACTTCCTCCTCCATTGGAGTCTCAGGTTCAGATAACATCAACAATGGTCAACCCGTTGATGCCTACTCCAACAGTCACACAAAACATGATTAATATCATGAATCTTATCGTCTGGAACTGTAGGGGTTCTCATAGTCCTGAGTTTAGGCGTCAGTTTAGATCATTACTAGATAATTATAGACCAGTGCTAGTAATCCTTCTAGAAACACACATGCAGGACCATGAACAACTCCGACAAGCTTTTGAATTCACTAACATGGCCTAAGTTTCTGCTAATGGCCTAGTAGGAGGTTTAGTGGTACTATGGAATGAGGCTTTGATTGGGGTGGAGGAAATGAGGATATCTGAGCAAGAAATTCACTGTCTTGTCCAGGTATGTCCCTCTAAACCTAAATGGTTGTTATCTGCTATGTATGCTAGTAATTCATACCGGTCACGTAATTTACTTTGGTAAAGTTTAATGGATATGCATGATAATTTTAATTATCCTTGGCTAATAGGAGGTGACTTTAATGATATTTTATATTCTAATGAAAAATTTGGAGGACTACCTGTTAATGTTACTAGGGCAGATAGATTCTTAAATTGCATTAACTATTGCAATTTAATAAACTTAGGATTTAAAGGTAGTCGTTTTACATGGACTAATAAAAGAAAATATGGTCATACAATTCTAGAAAGGCTAGATCGGTTTTTAGCTAATTATGAATGGATTAATATGTACCCTGAGGCTACAATGCAGCATCTACCTAGAACATACTCCGATCACTGTCCTTTGTTAATAAATTTAGAAAATAGGAAATATACTCCTAGGAATATATTTAGGTTTGAAACTATGTGGGTATCGCATCCGCAATTTCAACAGTTGGTTCATAATATTTGGACTAATACACCTCCTCTTTTGGAAACCACCTCTATTTTTCAGAAAATAGTCACACTTTGGAATCATAATACTTTTGGGAACATTTTCAGTCGTAAAAGAAAAATACTAGCTAGATTAGCAGGCATTCAATCTTCTATTCACTACCCAACTAGTTCATTCCTTCAAAACTTAGAAACTCAATTGAATAATGAATTTAGTAGTATACTCAAAATGGAGGAGGACTTTTGGAAGCTTAAATCAAGAGTATCTTGGCTTAATGAAGGTGATGCTAATACGAAATTTTTTCATATGTCTACTTTACAAAGGCGCAAGAGAAATAGAATTTCCTCACTAAAAGATTCTGTAGGTAATTGGTTTTATGACCAGCAAACTATTCAAGAACACATACTCTCTTACTACAAGAATCTTTTTACGACTGAGCAAAATCAGTCAACAAATATTAGCTTCAGTTCGACTTTTAATCTACAAAATAATATTAACAACGATATTCTGCTAGCACCTCTTCAAGACACTGAAATTGATCATGCCATGTTTAGCTTTGGTCCTTATAAAGCACCTGGACCAGGTGGATTTCATCCTTTCTTTTATCAAAAATTTTGGCCTGATGTTGGTAACAAGGTTAGGCATTTTTGCCATGACATTTTTAATACTGGAGTTATACCCCCGTTACTCAATCAAACATATATATGCCTTGTTCCAAAAGTAAGGCATGCTCAAACTATACAACAATATCGACCTATACGTCTGTGTAACACAACTTATAAAATAATTACCAAGATCATTGTCAATCGTCTTAAGCCAATTATTTCTGTAATAATAGGACCAACACAAACTAGTTTTCAGCAAGGCAAATGTGTTGCTGACAATGCAATTATAGTCCAGGAAGCTATAAATCATTTAGCAAAAATAAAGGGTAAAAAGAGTTATATGATGCTGAAATTAGATCTTGAAAAAGCGTTTGATCGACTCGAATGGTCATTCGTTAGGAAAACTCTTCAATATTTCAATATCCCTCCACCTATGATTAAGTTGATCATGTCTTGTGTTACTACAACTACTACTTCAATCCTTATAAATGGATCACGTACAACATATTTTTCTCCATCGAGAGGCATTAGACAGGGTGATCCATTATCGCCTTATTTGTTTATAATGTGTATGGAATTGCTTTCACGCAACATTACCTTATCTGTTGAATATCTACAATGGCAACCTATCAATATTGCTAACACAGGTCCACAGTTATCACATCTATTTTTTGCGGAAGATATTATACTATTTTCAAGAATTACGAATAAAAGTTGCAATGCTATTATAGATGTGATAAATCATTTTAACAAACACTCAGGCCAAAGAATAAATTTTGAAAAATCAAAGTTATTCTTTTCTAAAAACAGTTCGACAAATGCTAAAGAATTGGCAATGGAATGTTTCCAAATGAAGGAAGCCACAAATTTTGGACGTTATTTAGGTTATCCTATGTTTCATACACGACTAAAAAAGGGCGACTTTCAATTTCTCTTGGACAATTTCAAAATTAAGCTGGCAGGATAGAAAACAAAATTTCTCATAATGGCGGGACGAGCTACACTTATTAAATCAACTTTGAATAACTTGCCAAATCATATTATGCAATATATTCATATTCCTGCATTGATTATAAAAAGGATGGAACAGTACCAGCGTAATTTTCTATGGGGATCTACCACAACAAGAAGAAAGCCTCATCTTATTAAATGGGGAAAAATTACACAACCAACCAAAGTGGGAGGCTTAGGGATACAGAGTCTTCATCATAAAAATAATGCTTTGCTTGGAAGTCTGGCATGGAGAGCCTTCCATTCACATCAAAGCCTTTGGTCAAAAATTTTAATTAATAAATATGTTCCTGGTTCTTCTGCTGCAAATTGTTCCACTATTTGGCGTAACATACTAAAAAGATGGAAGTTTTGCCAAATAGGCCTACAGTGGTAAATTGGTACAGGTAAGTATATTAATTTTTGTAATGACGCATGGCTAAAACCAGGGCTGACTGTTCGATCTTTAATAAGTGGTCTGTTACCTATGTCGCAACAAAATATTAATATTAATTCAATATACGGCCACAATAATTGGAACTGGAACATCCTCCCTTTTCAATTCCCTGATGACTTAAAAAATTGGTTTGCAACTACTTATATCTCCACGTACAAGTATAAGGCTGATAAAATATTTTGGGCCTTAACAAAGGATGAACATTTTTCGGTCAACTCTATGTACAAAGCTTTGCAAAATCAAGATGCTAATGGACATAATACATCACTCTATTTCAAATGGATATGGGAGCTACCAGTACATCCTAAAATCAAATATTTCATTTGGTTGCTCAACCATAATAGGCTACCAACTTTTCAATACCTATAATGTCTTAACATCACTGCTAATGCTGAATGCACATACTGTCATGAAGAGGATGAATCTTTAAATCATCTCTTTCTTACCTGTGCGAATGCAAAAAATTATTGGAATACTTTGGGTATGGGTAGATATATAAATAGCCTTCTTATTTTCACTACACCTCAACAATGGCTACTGCCGTTGCTAAATTATAAAGATAACAAATTTTCTTATAATTTAAATAGGCGCACTTATTTACCGATAAGTTTATGGAATATTTGGAATACTAGAAATAAAAATGTTTATGAGGGCAGGCATGATCCAATACACAAAGATATTACTACTCAACAAGCGACTGAATTTTGTTATCTAGTCGCCTCGTCACATAGAATACAAACTCGGACCAAAGTTCCTCTAAAATGGATACCTCCAAAACCTAACATATATAAATTAAACACTGATGGAACACACTCACCAGCCTCAAATAAAAATGGTATTGGAGAAATAATTAGAGATCAGAAAGGAAACTAGATTCTGGGCTTCTCAGGTACAGTGCTTTCTCATTCGCCTATTACTACATAAATATTTGCTCTATTACAGGGGCTTACACTTGCAGTCCAATACAATCTAACACCACTTCAAGTGAAAATTGACGCTAAAGAGGTACTAAGGCTACTGGAAAATAATAATATACTATATGCTAATCTCCTAGATGACTGCAGGCACCTGCTGAGGCAGCTACATGATCCACTGGTAACCCATGCGTACAGAGAGCAGAGCAGAATAGATTAGCTGATCAACTAGCAAAATCAGGCAGATTTTTGGACGGAAACTCTACTATGCAGATTTTTGATAAGCCACCACTTTTTGTTAGTAGGATATGTGATGAAGACAGGCGTGGGTTCTCTACTACACGCTTACTGCCATTTGGTCCATCAGATCGGCATGCAGTGTATGCAAATGGAAGCTATATTAGAAGACAAAAGGGTTTTGAATGTTTTAAGGATAAATCACTTGTTGTATCTACAAACAATATAGCTAGTACTAGTAATGAGTTCTCTTGTATAGTGCTACCTGAGCACAAAGACCTCTATACGCTTAAGTTTGTTTAATATAATATTATCTTTACTACAAAAAAGAATCATTTATTTTTAAGTTTTAAGAAGTTAATAAAGTGACACATAATTCACCATACAATACCATGATAACTAATTATTTTTCAATAATTACTAGCTAATATTGAGCTATTAAATTAATAAATATTGTGTCTCGTAAACGTGAAAAAAATAATATTTAGAAAAATAATTATATTAAAAATTATGAACTATTATATAATAGAGACATAACAAAAGTTAATAAATAAATACTTTTTAAATGAAAGATTTATTTAAAATTTACTATCATGCAGTCTTAGTGCTACGTGCAATAATTTTTATTTTAATTATGACATAAAAAACTAAGAATTTTTTTGCATAACGTGCAAAAATAGTCAATGATTTATTAAGAAAATTTGAGGATTAACAAGGTTAGTTATACACAATTGCATAAAGTTCTATTACGCGAGCCCAGTGTATACTGGGCGTTGGGCGTGTCCGGGGCGTAAGCCCCGACGACCGAGGTGTAAGTCTCATGGAACTAAACCCTACACATAAGCCCATGAACATTTTACGAGTGCTCCGCCCGGAGCTCGCCCCAATTCTGCCTTTTAAAACAGAGATCTGTCCTCATCGTACTTGGTTGTTATTAAAGTACTTGGTTGGCATCACTAACATCAAATTTGGAATTATGTTACTTTAGAATAAGGTTATGTAATGTTCACATGGATATATTAAAAAGTTTCCGATTCCACGTCTACCATTGTTCTTGTCATTCCGTTCTTGCATAAACAAGATGCTAATACTCAACATAGTATTTGAATGCTCAACTTCTATATATGCAGTAGAAAGATGATCAGTGTTCACTTTAATTGTTTTTGCAATTGATCTCTCGTTTTACATGCATGCCAAACTCTGTTGCTTACCTGAAAGGCTTATCAGGACTAGTTTGTGGGAGAAACATAGGCGTAGGCATGGACTTTTTTTAAAGTACAGTGTGAGAATATCGAAGCAGAGGAATTGGCCAATACTTGCATATATTAATCTGACCACGGATTTCTCTAATCCCGAATTTTAGGTCTGATGTATATATAGGTTGCAATGAATATGTTCATTGCTTTATTATATCAACAACAACAACCTAGTAGAATTCTACTAGTGGGGTCCTGGGAGAATAGAGTGTATACCGACCTTATCCCTAAGATACTTAAACAATGAACTGCGTCAACTATTTTTGCTTCCAGTTCAGTTTGTTTTTATCCAAACCTGTTTGTTAGTACTTGTTCTAGCTACCCGACCAAAAGACAAAATGCAAGACTTGAGTCGAACTGTTATTAATGATCTGATTAAATCTGAAATCACACCACACAAGTGATATGAAGAACAATCAACTAGTTTAATCAATATTTCTTATTAACATTACCATCTATCACCAGCCTACTTTCTGCTTAGCTCTTAATTGAGTAATAAAAAAAGAAAAGAATATATAGGTAACTTCAGCTTCGAGTCGACAGGTGTGCATCATGCATGTCTGTTTGTGGAGCTCAACGTTTTTATTTATTTATACAATCCTTTTGTTTAGTGCGGAAAATTCCAATATGATATGATTCAGGATTTAAATTGTTTTCTTCATGCGAACAGTGTTATTTCCCCAAGTAATAAAGTGACTTGAAAGTCGAATGTCTAATCCACAAAGACTTAGAATAATTATTAACTAAGCAAACTAAAATCAATTTACTGTCCAAGGTAATCAAAAGTGTTAGTTTTTCTATTACAACTACTATTGCGAAATTTAAACACTAAACTAAACTAATAAGAAGCGATTGTGGTTGGATTTTAATCAAAGGAGATAAAGATTCCAGGGTTGTGGTCGGTTTATCACTCTGTTGGCAGCAACATTGTCTTTAGCATTAGAGTCTGCGCGCGCGGTGCTATTGGCATCTGCTTGCGGGCTTGGAGCTGGAGAGAGCTATCGGTGGGGCGACATAGGTGCGCGCTTGTCACTTGTCACGACGAAGACCACAGGGCCGTCCATGGCGCTAGGCGTTGGGAGGCTTGCCAAGACGCCATGGGGCTCGTCCAAGGGGTCATGGAGCATGGCTAAAAAACCGTCCATGACATTCTCCCCCACCTGAGTTGGCGACGTCCTCGTCGCCTTACTTGCAAGAGAATAACTTCTACCTGCCTTTTTCCCATTGAATTAGGACCTCAAATACTGGGTATTGTAAGTTGGCTCCGCGAAGGATATTCCATGTCTTCCCGAAAAGGTTTCAGAAGGCTGACATGAAAGACTGGATAAATCTTCCACCATGCTAGGTATCCACCCAGTATGCAACTTTCCAATGCTCTTCTCAATGAATAAGGGTGCAGTGTACTTTTGCAATAGGAGAGGGTCATGGACCCCTGAAAACAAGTACCTCTTTGGGATTTTTACCATCACTTTGTCTCCTACTTGATATTCAACAAAGCGACGATTTTGATCAGCATGTTGTTTCATTCGCTTCTGGGCTTTGACAAGATAGCTCCGCATTATCTCCAAATTTCGCTTTCATTCCTTCGAGAAGCTAGCAACTCGAGGAGATTTCGACATGTTTGGGGAGTTCATAGTATGTGGGAGTAGCAGTTGCTGTCCGGTAACAATTTCAAAAATGCTTTTGTTTGTACTAGCGCTCTTTTGTGAATTGAAACATAGTTGAACAACATCCAGAAGCTTCACCCAATTCTTCTGCGATCCGGTAACAAAATGGCGGAGATATTCCCCTAGCATGCCATTGAACTGCTCCATCTGGTCATCAGATTGCGAATGGAAACTTGAACTATGGCTCTATTTGGACCCAAGGCACTTAAAAAGCTGAGTCCAAAAGTTTCTAGTGAAGCGAGAGTCACGATCATAGGGGACCCGTAAGGGGACTTAGAGGGTACAATGATCCCTGTGTCTAGCATTTCCGTCAACTATCTCCGAAGTTCGGTGAGTTCGGGTAGTGGCATTCTGTAAGGCGTCCGGGCAGGTGGCTTCGCACCCGGCACAAACTCAATCTCATAGTCCACAGTGCGCCTAGGCGGGAGTCGCCTTGGCATATCTTGTGGCATGACGCCTTCAAACTCCTTTAGCAGCTCTTTCACGGGTGCAAGAATGAGACCCAAAGCGCGTTCTATATCTTCAATACAGAGGGTAGCCAGGAATGTAGATTTATGTCTTTTGATTCCCTTCTTCAACTGCAGGGCCGAGCCGTTCTCAGCGGCCATCTTTATGGGTGTGCATGGGATAATACAGGGCATAGCCCTGTTTTCTCCCACCATGAATAGCATATTGGCATAAGGAACAGAAATGGTGTTGGTTTACCGCATAAATTCTAACCTAACTATCAGCTCGAAGTCATCTATGATCACTATGCGTAAGTTGAATTTTCCTTCATAAGGACCAAGCTTCATTGGAATTCCTTTGGCTATTCCATCCACTGGCTGAGGTGGTGAGTTAATAGCCTTAACATGACCTCTGCCCTTTCCCAAAACTAGACCAAGGCACTCTACTTAAATTGAGGTGAAGTAGTTGTGAGTAGCACCCGTGTGTATCATCGCTCAAATAGGCTTACCATTAACTTTCATCTCGACAAGCATCAAGGTATTCTCTTGGTTAAAAGGTGGCCCCTCATCCGCTTTCTTTTTCCCTTTCTTGGTCGTTGGGCAGGGGTCCTTCTTCTTACGAATACCAGCACTGGTTCTCGCTAAGGCCTCAAAAATAGAACAAACAAGTGCGTTGAAGTCACCTATTAGTTCTGTCTGGTCAGCATCATTTGTGTCGTCATCCGTCCCATCATTAATAGTTTGATGGGCATTCATCTATGAATGTGCGCATTAATTATTCCAATGTGGACCACCGCAATGAGGATATCCTGAGGGGAGCTTCCTCCCCTGATTATTATTGTTAGATGCAACACTATTGCTACCTGAGGAAGGAGCCTTAGATTTGGTTGCACTCCAATCTCCTCCACTTCTGCTAGGGCCACCATTGCTAGGCTAGCTCCGTTTGTATCCCCCTCAACCAGGCGGCTGAGGCCTATCCTTCCGAGCTTCCACTTGATAGTCCCCAAGGCATTCCGCTGCTTGGTCGCCTTGGGTAAAGTATTTACCCTTTGCCTTTGCAGCTCCATACGGGCATAAGGTTTCAAACCTTCCAGGAATGTGAAGATTTTGTCTTTGTCCCCCATATCTCGTATGTTCAGCATAAGCATGGAGAATTCTCGCACTGACTTGGTCTGGCAGAGCTCCCGTAGCTTTCTTCGTGCATTGTACTCAATATTTTTAGGGAAGAACTGTAGGCGTATGGATGCCTTCAGTTCTACCCATGTCTCGAGAGTATCTTCACCGGCCCTGATGGATTCGTATTTCATCTGCCACCAGAGTTTAGTAAAACCCTGAAGATATATGGCAGCGGTTGCTACCTTTCTAACTCCCCCATGGAATCGAAGTATGGTTTGATGTTGAATATGAAGTTCTCCACTTCTTTGGCATTTTCAGCCCCATTGTATGGTTTTGGCTCAGGAATCTTCAGATTTTGTGGCACAGGGGAAAGGTTCACAGCACCCTCGATCTGGTTTCCGCCTCCTCATAATAGGCCTTGTAGTGCAACATTGATAACGTTGAACTGGTTTGGCAAGTTGTCTATGGTTTTGCTGCATGGAAGTCACCCTGTCTGCCTCCTGTGCCCTATAGACTAAATCCTCGGTGTGCTCCTATTGGAGGTCCTCGAATTTGCCAAAAATTTTGGCTGCCTCTGTGGCTGTTGTTTTCCGGTCTCCTTCAGAGTCGCGATTGATATTTGCAATGTCACCTTTCGGCCTGCCACATCCTATAGTCCAGATCATCTAAGCTTTTCACTAGGCTAGTTATTAGATCAAGAACCTTGTTCACGATGGGTCGTAATACGTTAACCGTCTCTTCAAGGGCCGCAATGCAGTCCCCATGATTCACTATGGTCAGAAATAGTGGTAATGGCAATGTGTTCCCTCGTTCGATGTCGAGTCTAGGCTCTGATACCAACTGTTATGCAGTGCCTTCCTGAGATTCCTTTGAAGGGTGATGTAAGGCTAAGCAACCAATGTCCGTGTAGTTACTATCCGCCAACTGGTTTCCCCTCCGTACGCTAGACGAAATTGTTAGTGCCATACGGGAAAAAGTCAAGAGTAATTGAGAGAACAGAAAAGAGAATTAAGAATGAAAGAAAATTTGATTGCATTAATGAAAGCTATGACAGTGAAGCAACACGATATCGAGGGAGAGAGACACCAGTACAGAGAATTGTTTACTTGCTAGAAAGTTTGATTTCTTGATCCTCCCTAATAGTACTTAAAAAAATAAACCAAAGTTACAGGACTTGACATAACTAAGCTAGAAAGACATAATGGAAATACATGAAGTAAAACTACTCTATATTTACATTAGAAATGATTTAGATTCCTACAAAGCAAGAGTAGGTCCGGTGGCAACAACCTTATCTTTCGCATAAGAGTCTGTGTGCACGGGATGTTGGCATCTGCCTGCGGCTGGGCACTGGTGAGGGCTATCAGTGAGGCAACATAAGCACATGCACGCTTGTCACTTGACGCAGCCAAGACTAGGGGACTTCCATGGCGCTAGGTGTTGGGAGGCTTGCCAGGACGCCATGGGGCGCGTGTAAGGGGTCATGGGGCATGGCTGGAAAGCCGCCCATGACATTACACATGTTAATCTGAATTATCTATGGTTTCTAGTTGACCGGATCATTTATATAAATAGCTTTTTCCCACATTATTAACCGTCTATCCACAATATATTAACCTTATATTCATATGGTATTGAATCTATTATGAACGAAGAAAATACGACATTCAATTAAGCAGGACCATTAGGTATATTCCTATCATCACCGCGAAATCCTTCCCCGAGCCACGAGTTTAAAAACAAGCTCTCTCTAATTTCTATATCTCTAATCTAAAATGACTTTTTCAAGCATAGCAAATTAAGATAGTAGGAAAAATTTGTGGCCACACAATTCATAAATTGAAACTAGAATTAGAGAAACAACCAAAGATGATAATTAGAATTAATAAAGATGTAGTTAATAAACGTCAATATTGATGACAACCACAACCCTAGAACGCAAAGTTTAGCTTCACATAGATATGGTATCCAAACAACATATCATCCGAAGAAATATAAAAAATATTAAGTTTGATGGAAGAAAGTTTGACGGTGGTTCTGTGCTCTCCCTTGGTCGAAAGTTATGTAAAATCGTGATTAATGATTATTTATAGGTGTAGGGAAAACTCCTAGATGAAATAACCAAGTCAAAGACCAAAAAGGAGACAAATAACTTCGAACTCGAACCGAACCCAAACCCACGCATCGCACATGAAGTTTGTCGTGTTGTATACGGGTAAAACCAGAGCTAATGAGCACCCTGATTTCCGGTGGGGCAAACAAAGTAAGGACGTAACTATAAGGAATCGAAATCGAAGTTGGGAACCTCTCGCATCAAGGCCCGATCAAAACAACTGCACTCGGAGTCATCGAGACAATGCCTTTCGGATCTGGTTCGAGCTCCGAGACCTCGGGAGGCATAAACAAATAGTTGTACTCAACTAACGAAGGACCATGATATTTGTGCTTGAATAGATATCACTGTGCGAATCTCGGTTGGTGTCGACAACATATCAGTGATTAACAAAAAGAAGATTTTTACCTTTCTTAGAGTTGTGGTCCTTCGTTAGTCGAGTACAACTATTTGTTTATGCCTCCCAAGGTCTCGGAGCTCAAACCGGATATTCGCGCTCGAATAGATATAACTATGCGAATCTCGGTTGGTGTCGACAGCATATCACTGATTAACAAAAAAGAAGATTTTTACCTTTCTTAGAGTTGTACTTAGGATGAAACTCTCCTACTATATAAAGGAGATAATTTTTATTCAAAAAATAGGTAATAACACACGTACCAAGGCAATATACATTTGTTTTATCTGCTTTTAGAACTTATTCAAAGTTCATATTATTGCTCATAGTTCTTCATAAGTGTTTGGCTCCGAATCAAAGGCAGACTGAATGTTAAGCTCATAACCGAGCCCATACTCAATACTATTACTGGTTTGGTTGTTTATTATATCTTTACATTACTCATCTAACGCTATTAATTACTTGTATTGAATAAGTCCACATATCCTTAAAAACTCGTATAAATTCAATTGTTATCCATTTTAAAGCATAAATAGTTTGGTGCCCACCATGGGGCTAAGGATAATAGTAGTAGTTTGATACAAATTTCCATAACATACGCTATTTTATGCTTGTTCTTTGAGATTTTAATTTTAGATCTACCTAAGAATGTCAAACTCTTAGTTTGCTCACTTGAACGTTGATGCTGAGTCTGACCATCATAGCGAACAGAACAATATAATACTTAGAAATAAGGTGTTCCTTGCTAATCCTAACGGAGTCCCAATTGTAGACCCAATCGATGCCAACTCACATATGGCCATCGACGCCAACCTGCCGACTGACCCTGAGAATTATGCAACCAACGACTCGATGTACACCCGAAGGTAAAGGCGATGGTATAAATCTGTGGATGATCTTCGAAATGTTATAGGCCTAACAGGCAGCGATAGCACAATTATAGAATAAAAGCTTCACCCCCAGCAGAGTTTAGCCCGCACCATCCCGGGAAAACACCCGAAGAAACAAGCAAGTAATAGAAAGTCCAGGTGAAGCTAAGCCTGGGACCAACCCCGAAATAATAAAAATGCTTGAGGAACTAACAAACTAGGTGGAATCGAGGGAGAAGAAAATTGAGGCCAACGACAAAAAAGTGGAGACCTATAACTCCAGGGTTGATCAAATCTAGGAGCAACCCCGATATTGAAAGGCCTGGACTCCAAGAAATTTGTCCAAAAGCCTTTTTCTCTGAGCGCGACACCGAAGCCAATCCTGAAGAAGTTTTGTATTCTCGATATTCTGAAGTATAATGGAACCACATATTCAAATGAGTACGTGACCTCGTACACGTGTGCCATCAAGGGAAATGACCTAAAGTTGACGAAATCGAGTCGGTTTTGTTAAAATAGTTCGGAGAAACCATGTCGAAGGGGGCAATGATATTGTATCACAACTTACCCCCAAATTCTATTGATTCATTTTCTATGCTTGCAGATGCCTTTGTGAAAGCGCATGCCAGAGCCCTTTGTGAAAGCGCATGCCAGAGCCATCAAGGTCGAGACCAGAAAATCGGACCTTTTCAAGGTAAAACAAAGAGATAATGTAATGCTTAGGGAATTCGTATCGAGGTTCCAAATAGAATGGTTGGACCTGCCTCTGGTTATGGATGATTAGACCGTTCAAGCGTTCACTCAAGGACTCCTTGGCTTCACAGTAGTTGAAATAGAATCTGATAGAGTATTAAGCGGTAACTTGGGCCGATGTCCATAACACGTACCAATCAAAAATCACAGTCGAGGATGATCAGATTGGGGTCGCCTCTAGGTCCTTTTATCCTATTAGAGATAATGAAAGGTCTGAGAGAGTCATTGATCATGAACCAAGACTGAACATAGACCGATATCAACCATATAACAAAAATCGAAGGGGTAACGGATCTAGGCGCAATACTGCGAGTAAGGAAAAGAGAAACGATCGAGGTCACAGTTGCTACGGAATCATATGCAAAACCAATTTCGATAGGACACTCGGGGCTAGGGAGGCACCAGGGTTATCTGAATATAACTTCAATGTCGATGTTGTCCCATCGTATCTGCCATCGGGCGCATCAAGGATACCAAGTGGCCTCTTACCATTGCAGTCGGATCCTACCTATAGAGATCCTAACTTGATATGTAAGTATCATGGCACTCATCACCATAGAACCGAGGATTGTCGGTAGTTAAGAAAGAAGCTGTCCGGTTTGTTCAATAACGGGTATCTACGTGAATTTTTCAGTGATCGAGCCAAAAATCACTTCAGGAATAGGGACTCCAACAAACAAACTGAACAAGAGGAACCTCAGCACGTCATCAACATGATCATTAGAGTAGTTGACGTCCCCGAGGGACCAATGCTAAACCGCACTAAGATGTCCATCACAAGGGAAAAATGAACCCGAGATTATATCTCGAAGGGAACCATTTCGTTCAACGATGAGGACGCCGAAGGCATCGTACAACCGCATAATGATGCATTGGTAATATCTATACTTATAAATAAATCTCGAGTTCATCATGTGTTGATTGATCCAGGTAGATCGGCCAACATCATCAGATCGAGGGTCGTGGAGCAGTTGGGTCTACAAGACCAAATAGTACCAATAGTCCAGGTGTTGAACGGATTTAACATGGCATGTGAAACTACTAAAGGGGATATAATTGTTGATACCCAATTTTTCCCTCATATATATATATATATCCAAAATAGTGCACATGCATTTACAAACATGCACAAGTATTTCTATAATTTCTCTATAATTTTAAAGGCTTTAAATCAATTTATTATACAAATATCCAATAATTATCCCTTATATCATTTTTATGATGATTTAATAATCTAAATTTATCATTTATGCCCATATAATGCTTAAATATTTTAGTTGCGTTTTGTATAATTATATTTGCATTTTAAGGCTAGAATTGCATATTTTGCAATAATAGCCCATATATATGCACAATTATATCATCTATACAGAAAATGACTTTTTATATTTTTATAATGTTAAGTAATTATTTTAAGTCATTTTCATGCACATATGACATTTTTATTATTTATTAATTATTTTTATAAATTATTTTACTGATTTAATTGGGTATTTAAAATCTAGCCCTTTCTAATTTTGGACCTAGCCTACCCATCACCCCAGCCCAATACAACCTAACCCATTAGCCAGCCCAATCCCTACACCCGTCTATTATAACCCGACCCAAAACCCTTGAATCAGGACCATTGATCTCAGAAATCAATGGTCCACATCACCCCAACCCTTTTAAATTAACCTAACCCTAATTATTTCACCCCACCCTCCGTCTCTATACACTCCCTCTCATCTTCTCCTCTTAAAACCCTAGCGCCGTCACCCTTAACCCCTTTCGATTCTAGCCAAATATGGAATCAATCGGGGATTTTCTTACCCTATTAATCCTTTCTCGTTGTTGGTTACTCGTTTATGGCATAACATAATTGCTTTCCTAACATAGAAAGCCGATTTTCCTTATTCCGAACCAAATCTGGTTCGAACCTTCATTCTTTCTTATCTATGTTCATTCTTCGTATTTTGGTGTGAATCTTTGAGATTTGGTTCGATTTTTCATTTACCCTAAAGCTAGGGTTCGAATCTTTTCAAAATCTGTTATAGTTCCTCTATTTATTTTCCTTTAATGTTTTCGTATATCTATTCTGTGCATCTTTATTATAGCTTTCCTTTGGTTATTTACGCTGATTTTTACTTACCATAAAATTAGGGTTTAGATCTTTCTAGATCTAAAATAATTTTTTATTCTTTTGTATTTTTCCTTTAATGTTCCATATCTATCTATGTGATTATAATTTCTTTACCATTTCTGACCAATTTTATTTACCCTAAAATTAGGGTTTTGATTTTCAAAAAAACCAAATATGTTGTTTCATCTGTGTGTATCCATTATAGTTCCTTTATTACTTCTGATTGATTTCACTTACCCTAATTATTTCTTTCTATATGTCTTTGTATTTCTACCTATTTTTCTAGGTTTTTTATTATTTAATTATTTCTCTTAATGTTTCTGTCTATTTGTCCTTAACTCTGGCGTTGATTGCTGACTAATTTTATTTACCCCAAATTAGGGTTTTTGAAAATCTTTACTGAAATTTCAGTCCTTCCTTTCTTGTATGGTACTGATATTTCCTTATTTTGTTCAATTTACCTGTTCTCATTACTCCCTACCTTATTTGATCCGGCATTTTGAATATCGAATGATTCTGTATAATACCCTTCCTAATTTCAGTAATACCCGCCTGATATTATGCTATTATGTTCTGTTAATTGATTGAAGCTGACTTAAATTGATTATGGAATTATTTTCATTCCTTGTTTATGTATGATTGACTTATTACCTTATTTGTGCACTCTAGTTCAGTGCTATTTAAACCCTTCCTCACTTCCTCTAGACAGGACTCAAACTCTCTGATTCTCACTAAAAAAAACTTAACCTCTCTCTTGCTCTCTTGTTCTGATTTTTGTGTTAAGTATCTCTTGATTTTGGTCGGCTGAAAGCCAAGGCCAAAATTATTCTGAAACCTCATTATTGTAGTATACTCACGACCCTAAACCGGACCCGGTCAGGATGGATGACCACCAGTACCACCAACTGGGGCCACAAGAGGCCGAGGACGCGGTCGAGGCCGTGGTAGGGGTAGGGGTGTAGCCCGCACATTAGCTAGGGCAGCACCTGCAAATCCACCAGCCGCTCTAGTTCATAATCAGGTCCTAGTTGTAGACGCTCCAGCAACACCAGCTCAGGCACCAACTGTGCCCATTGTGATTCTAGGTCTTCAGGAGGCCCTGACCCAAATTCTATCAGTATGCACTGGCCTAGCTTAGGCGATCTCAGTTACTACAGCCGCAGCTACTTCTCAGGCCGGGGGAGGTACTCAGACTCCCGCCGCTCGCACACCTGAGCAGGTCATGTAGGGACATCAGACACCGGGGGCACCTCCAGCCCAGCCGATTGTAGTTGTTCAGGACTATGTAGCTCCTTTTATGCCAGAGGACGAGCAACACAGGTTGGAGAGGTTTGGTAGACTTCAGTCTCCGACTTTCAGTGGTACAGAGGGCGATGATGCCTAAGATTTCTTGGATAAGTGTCAGAGGATTCTTCATACAGCGGGTATTCTGGAGACCAGCGGGGTCGCATTTACTACTTTTCAGTTTTCTGAATCTGCCTTCACTTGGTGGGAGGCTTATGAGAGATGTAGTCCTGCTGGTGCAGCATCCCGTACCTGGCAGCAGTTCTCCGTTCTCTTTTTGGAGAAGTGTGTGCCATAGTCTCACAGAGAGGAGCTGCGTAGGTAGTTCGAGCAGTTGCGTCAGGGAGGTATGACTGTGACGCAGTATAAGATGAGGTTTTCGGAGTTAGCTCGTCATGATGTTTGGTTAGTTCCTACAGATAGATAGAGGATCAGGAGGTTCGTTGATGGCCTCACATATCAGCTTCAGATTCTCATGACAAGGGAGAGGGTGTCTAGTGCTACTTTTGAGGAGGTTGTTGACATTGCTCGTGAGATTGAGTCAGTTCATCGCCAGGAGCGAGATGAGAGGAAGGCCAAGAGGCCTCAGGGATCTGGTAGTTATGGTGGTGCTTTTTTGAGAGGACAGTTTCAGCACGACAGAGGCTATCCATTCAGACATGCTCAATGAGCTTGCCCAGGTTATCGTGGGGCCTCATCGGGTCATGGTTCTCACAGTTCTCATCAGGGCCATTCATCACTCAGTGCCCTTCCAGCCCAGAGTTTGTCCTGTGCTCCATCAATTCAGGGCCCTTCTATGCCAGGTGCATCGGCTAGTCATTCCGGTTCTAGGGGTTCCCTTCAATCCCTGTCTCCAACACCAGGGTGTTGTTATGAGTGTGAAGAGTTGGGTCACATATGGAGGCAGTGTCCTTGTCATCTTGGGGGTTCGTCTTAGCAGAGGGGTCAGCCATTGGCTTCTACACCAGTTACTTAATCACCACCCACCCAGCTAGCTAGGGGTCTCCCCAGAGGGGGGGTCGATCAGGTGGTGGTCAAGCCTGTTTCTATGAACTCCTAGCTAGACATGATGCTATTGCTTCAGATGTTGTGATTACAGGTATTATCTCAGTCTGTCACAAAGATGCCTCTGTGTTATTTGATCCCGATTCCACTTTTTCATATGTGTTATCATATTTTGCTTGTTATTTGGATACACCCCGTGAGTCTCTTATTTCATCTGTTCATGTATGTACTCCGGTGGGCGATACTATTGTTGTGGACCTTGTGTACGGAGTGAACCTGTTATTGCTTTGTATGGTGGACTTCGATGTGATATTGGGCATGGATTAGCTATCTCTGTATCATGCTATTTTGAACTGTCATGCTAAGATAGTGACATTGGCTATGCCGGGTGTGCCATGGATTGAGTGGCGAGGTTCAACTGATTTTGTCCCTAGTAGGATGATTTCGTTCTTAAAGTCCCAGCGGATGATTGGGAAAGGTTGTCTTTCATACTTAGCCTTTGTAAGGGATGTCGGTGTAGAGACTTCTAGTATTGATTCTGTTCCTGTTGTGAGGGATTTTCTCAATGTGTTTCCTGCAGACCTTCCGAGCATGCCACCGGACATGGATATTGATTTTGGTATCTGGTGCCAGGCACTCAGCCCATTTCTATTCCACCGTATCGTATGGCACCAGCGGAGTTGAATGAGCAACTTTAGGAACTCCTTGATAAGGGGTTTATTCGGCCTAGTGTTTCGCCTTGGGGTGCGGCTGTTCTATTTGTGAAGAAAAAGGATGGCACGATGAGGATGTGCATTGATTACAAGCAGTTGAACAAAGTAACAATTAAGAACAAGTATCCTTTGCCTCGTATCGATGATTTGTTTGACCAGCTTCAGGGAGCGAGAGTGTTCTCCAAGATTGATCTCCATTCAGGTTATCACCAGTTGAAGATCAGGGACTCGAATATTCTTAAGACAGCTTTCAAGATCCGATATGGTCATTATGAGTTCTTGGTGATGTCTTTTGGGTTGACCAATGCCCCAACAACATTCATGTATTTAATGAACAACGTGTTTCGGCCTTATCTTGACTTGTTTGTCATAGTTTTCATTGATGATATTCTGGTGTATTTGCATAGTCAGGAGGAGCACGCGGAGCATTTGAGAGTTGTGTTATAGAAATTGAGGAAGGAGAAGCTTTATGCAAAGTTCTCCAAGTGTAAGTTTTGGCTCAGTTCAGTGACTTTTTTGGGGCACGTGGTGTCCATCGAGGATATTCAGGTTGATCCAAAGAAGATAGAGGCGGTTCAGAGTTGGCCCAGATCGTCCTCGGTCACAGAGATTCGCAGCTTTCTTGGTTTGGTGGGTTATTACTACCGGTTTGTTCAGTTTTTTTATCTATTGTATCATCATTGACCAAGTTGACTCAAAAGGGAGCTCCATTCAGGTGGTCGGATGAGTGTGAGGAGAGCTTTCAGAAGCTCAAGAC
Source organism: Nicotiana sylvestris (assembly GCF_000393655.2). Lineage (NCBI taxonomy): Eukaryota > Viridiplantae > Streptophyta > Magnoliopsida > Solanales > Solanaceae > Nicotiana > Nicotiana sylvestris. The sequence goes on from NC_091063.1 coordinate 112,553,546, forward strand.
TTCCTTGACCACAACTCCAGTGTTAGTTTTGCCTTCAGCTTCAGGTTCATATACAGTGTATTGTGATTCTTAGAGAGTTGGTATTGGGTATGTGTTGATGTAGGAGGGTAGAGTTATTGCTTATGCTTCTCGTCAGTTGAAGCCCCACGAGAAGAACTACCATGTTCATGATTTGGAGTTGGCTGCCATTGTTCACGCACTGAAGATTTGGAAGCATTATTTGTATGGTGTGTCTTGTGAGGTGTTTACTGATCATTGTAGCCTCCAACACTTGTTCAAGTAGAAGGATCTCAATTTGAGGCATTGGAGATGGTTGGAGCTGTTAAATGACTATGATATCACTATTTTGTACCATCCCGAGAAGGCCAATATGGTGGCCGATGCCTTGAGTAGGAAGGTGGTGAGTATGGAGAGTTTGGCGTATATTCCTGTTGGGGAGAGACCTTTTGCAGTTGATGATTAGGCCTTGTCTAATCGGTTCATGAGGTTGGATATTTCGGAGCCCAGTTGGGTATTGGCTTGTGTGATTTCTCGGTCTTCCTTATTTGATCACATCAGAGAGCGCCAGTATGATGATCCTCATTTGCTTGTCGTTAAGGATAGAGTTCAGCACAACGATTCCAGAGATGTGACTATTGGTGATGATGGGGTATTGGGGATGCAGGGCTGGATATACGTGCCCAATATAGATGGGCTTCGGAAGTTGATTCTAGAGGAGGCCCATAGCTCACGGTATTCCATCCATCCAGGTGCCGCGAAGATGTATTAGGATCTGAGACAACATTATTGGTGGAGGAGAATGAAGAAGGACATTGTGGGATTTATAGCTCCGTGTCTCAATTGTCAGCAGGTGAAATATGAGCATCAGAGACTGGGTGGCTTGCTTCAGCAGATGGATATTCCAGAGTGGAAGTGGGAGTGGATCACCATGGACTTTGTAGTTGGGCTCCCACAGACTTCGAAGAAGTTCGATGATATTTGGGTGATTGTGGAACGGCCGACCAAGTCTGCACACTTCATTCCTGTGTGTACTACCTATTTTTCAGTGCGGTTGGTAGAGATCTATATCCGAGAGATTGTTCGTTTGCATGGTGTCCCAGTTTCCATCATTTCAGATAGAGGTACTCAATTTACTTCACAGTTTTGGAGGTCTGTGCAGCGAGAGTTGGGTACTCAAGTTGAGTTGAGCACCACTTTTCAACCTCAGACGGACGGGCATTCTGAGCGCACTATTCAAATATTGGAGGACATGTTGCGTGCTTGTGTTATTAATTTTGGAGGGTCATGGGATCAGTTTCTACCGCTTGTAGAGTTTTCTTATAATAACAATTATCAGTCGAGTATTCAGATGGCTTCATATGAAGCTTTGTATCGCCGACGGTGTAGGTCTCCAGTCGGTTGGTTTAAGCCGGGTGAGGCTAGGCTATTAGGTATAGACTTGGTGCAGTATGCTTTAGACAAGGTGAAGGTGATTCAGGAGAGGCTTCGTATAGTGCAGTCGAGACAAAAGAGTTATGCTGATAGGAAGGTTCGAGATGTGTCCTACATGGTCGGTGAGAAAGTTCTATTGAAGGTTTCACCCATGAAGGGTGTTATGAGATTTGGGAAGAAGGGTAAATGGTCCTCGGTTCATTGGGCCTTTTGAGGTGCTTCGGAGGATTGGGGAGGTGCCTTATGAGCTTGCTTTGCCACCTAGCTTATCAAGTGTGCATCTGGTATTTCATGTTTTTATGCTCCGGAAGTATATTGGCGATTCGTCTGATGTTTTGGAGTTTAGCACGATTTAGTTAGATGATGATTTGACTTATGATGTGGAGCCAGTAGCTATTTTGGAGCGTCAGGTTCGAAAGTTGAGGTCAAAGTATATAGCTTCAGTAAAAGTGCAGTGGAGAGGTCGGCCCATAGAGTAGGCTACCTGGGAGACCGAGCGGGAGATGCAGAGTAGATATCCTCACCTATTTGAGGCATCAGGTATGTTTCTTGACTCATTCAAGGATGAACATTTGTTTAAGAGGGGGAGGATGTAATGACTCGGCTGGTCGTTTCATGAGTTACCACTCCGTTTCCCTCATTTATGCTTCTTATTGTCTTGTTCAAATGTATTATGTGTTATCGGGTTGGTTGGCTTGGGTTTGGAGAGATTTTGGTAAGGTTTGAGACACTTAGTCTCTTTTGAGTAAGCTTAAGTTGGAAAAATCAACTGGATGTTGACTTATGTGAAGAAGTGCTTGGATGTGAATTTTGATGGTTCGGATAGCCTCGGGAGGTGATTTGGGACTTAGGAGCATGATCGGAATGTGTTTTGGAGGTCTGGAGTAGATTTAGGCTTGAATTGGCGAAATTAGAATTTTGGCGTTTTCCGGTTGACCGGTGATATTTTGATATATGGGTCGGAATGGAATTTCAAAAGTTGGAGTAGGTCCGTTGTGTCATTTGTGATGTGTATGCAAAATTTCAGGTCATTCAGATGAGGTTTGATAGACTTTTTGATCGAAAGCAAAATTTGTAAGTTTTTGGAATTCTTAGGTTTGAATTCGATGTCAATTTGGTGTTTTGATGTTGTTTGAGCGTTCCGAAGATTGGAAAAAGTTTGAATGAGGTTATGGGATATTTTTTCATGTTTGGTTGAGGTCCCGAGGGCCTCAGGTGAGTTTCAGGTGGTTGAACGGATCATTTCATGTTGGAAAAACTTGCAGAAAAACTGTTGTTAGTGTTGCAGGCTTTTGGCCTTCGCGTTCGCGAAGGGTTAGATGTTAGGCAGTAGAGTTGGCCTTCGCATTCACGAAGGTGGTATCGCGTTCGCGAAGGGCTGAGGTCAGTGGTCATCATGTTCGTGAGGGTTTTTCCGCGTTCGCGTAGAGGAAAGGTGAGCAGCTGGGGTCCTGGAGAATTGTGCTTCGTGTTCGCGAGAGGGTCGTCAAGTTCGCGATGCTTTGATGAGCTGAAGCTTCACGTTCGCGTTAAGTGTGTCTTGTTCCCGATGAAGTAATAAGTGGTCAACGTAAGTTTGTGCTTCTTGAACGCGAGGCATTGACCGTGTTCTCGAAGAAGGAACGTGAATAGCCGGGCACAATGTGTAGAAGACCATTTCCGCGATTTTGGGTCTAAGTTTCACCATTGTTGAGAGATTTTGGAGCTTTTTGAGGAGGATTGAAGAGGGAATCAAGGGGAAACACTTGGAGCTAAGAATTATGGACTTAATACTCGATCCAAATGTAATTTCTACCTAATTAAATATGGAATTTGTGAAATCTAAAGCCTAAAATTGGAAGTTAGGGCTTGGAAATTGGAGACCTAAATCTTGGGATTTGATGGGTCATTTGTGGTCAGATTTTGATATTCTTGATATGTATGAACTCGTGAGAGTGTAAGGATTCTAGTTTTGTAATTTTTGTCAGAATTCGAGACGTGGGCCCGGGGGTAAAATTTGGCCAATTTCAGGATTTTGATGTAAATTGGTTATTTTCGAGTGGGCTTTGTTCCCTTAGCATATTTTGATGGTATAAATCTATTTTTGGATAGATTTGGAGCATTCTGAGGCCAATTCGAGGGGCAAAGGCATCGCGGGCTAGAGTTTGGACCGAATAGAGGTAAATAATGATTGTAAGTGCTGTCCTGACGGTATGAAACCCCGGATTTCACATTGTTGTGCTACTTTGAGGTGACGCACACGCTAGATGACGAGCGTGGGGTCGTGCACCGTCGGGGATTATGACTTAGTCCGTCTTGTATGACTATTAAACTGCGTGTTTGATTGAAAACTGTTTGTTATCATTGTGTTTTGGAAAGTATCATCATGTTTTGGCTGAATGACATATTTGGGCCTCGTGCCAACTGTTTTGGACCCTTAGGGGATTTTCTCTATTATTCCTCACTGTTTTGACTTCATATTTGTACTCAGTCATGCTGTATTCTACTGTTTTCATAACTCAGCCATATTTACTCATTTTGACATTTTAAATGATATTTTTGGCTGAGCATCATGTTTTACTATGCCCAAGTGGCTTGAGAGATTTTCTGACTGAGCGAGGTCGAGGGCCTGTGTTGTGAGGATATTATGGGATCGGGCTGCGCGCCAAAACGGTATTGTACTGATTCATGATTATGAGGCCGAGGGCCAGTTTGATTATGCCACGAGATGGCTTGATATAATGTTTGGGCTGTAGGAGCCCCTCTAAAGTCTGCACACCCCCAATAAGTGCGGGTACCCAGTGTGAGATGTGATATTTCCCAAGGGGCTATTGTTGTTTTATATTATTGCCCGAGGGGTTGATACGAGTGATTGTGAGATAGTTTGAGGGGCTGGTTCTGTTGGTATTTTGCCTAAGGGGTTGATTTATGATTCTATCCTTATCTCCCTATTTTGTTCACTCGTTTGAACTACTAAAAGATGTTTTTAAAGAGGTTTTTATTGAGCTAAGGTGTTTTTAAGAGTTTTTACTGTTTTATTGCATTGTTCTAGTTTTATACTATTTTGTTGTAGCATTATGCTGTGTTTTACGTGTTTTCTTATCGCTCAGCTGCCTTTACTTTTATTACTTACTGAGTTGGCGTACTCACATTACTCCCTGCACCCTGTGTGCAGATCCAGGAGTCTTAGGTCACGTTGGCGAGTGCTGATTTGCTTTCACAGCAAGTGTGTTCGGAGTTGACTAGGTAGCTGCTCGGCGTCCGCAGCCCAGTGCTTCTCCTTCCTATCTTTATTTCCCTTTGTACTAGCATTGTATTAGACTATGTAGACTTTTCATACTATTAGACGGATTTTAGATGCTCATGACTGGTGACACCCCGATATCGGATTGTGTTTGTTTCCGCGTTGTTCCATTCTACTCTATATTTTGGGATTTATAGCTTATTAATGACTTAAAATGAATTATTATAACTATTTAGTTGGTTTGGAGGTTTGTGTCGACTGGCCTTGTTTCATGATAGGCGCCCTCACGACCGTGTCCGATTTAGGGTCGTGACACTTACTTGCTTTCTCACTTAACTGTATGCCCTAACATTTGCAAATTCCATTCTCTATGCTTTGCTTGACTAACCTATTTCAATTCTCAGTATGATTCTGTCCTTCACATGATTGTGTGATTTCATTTAGTAACATTGTTAACCTAGGACTAATTAGTTTCGAATAATGTGAATCTTCTTAGGAGTTAGCCTAAGGTTTAACTTGTTTCATGTATTACTTGTTAATCATCTACCTGTTCTGAACTTTGCACTATAGACATGTAATCAGTTAGCCTATTGCTTTACTCATATGTCATGTTTGTTCAACTCAAATGTTTCTGCCTAAGTGTTGCTGTGATTAAACCATAACTGTTTTGACTACTAGCATGAGTATTTAGCTTAACTAGACTTCAACCTATTTGAACTATGTGTTTAAGCATGAATTTTGTATGTTTCCTTGGTGCAGTTCTGCCTGCAATTCTATGTTTTGAATCTTGTTTCTTCTGAAATCCAACTATCTTTTAAAACCTGCCCTTTATTCCTTTTTATGTACTGATTTTCAAAACCCCTACTTTTAGTCCCTTAGGTTCTCAACCACACCAGTGTGAGCACTGCCTAGGGTTCTTGAGACTCCTTTGAACTCTGACACACTGGGGCTGGTTTTCCAATCTTTTCTGAACTCTTTGTTGAATGTGTGGTTCTGGTGTGAGCATTTCCCAGGGTCCCTGAGCCTCTTTGGGAACTTTGACATACTGGAGGCCTAGTTTTAATGTGTTGTGGATGAATCACTGCTATGTTCCAAAGCTGTTATGTAGGAAGACCTGGTTCCCAAGTTCATTTGGGCCTATGAAGGCTCCCTATAGTGTACTGATACCATTATGTAATTCATTCGGCTATTATGTTCTGTAATAACTATGTAATAACATATTTGGGGATATTTAGTAAAGCTGGGGGTTTTTCTTATATCTTTTGTTAAAACTGGGTAGAAATCCTGCCTATAGGATTTAATTATGCTGATTGAACTATGTAAGTACTATATTGTGTTTAGAAATCCTTCCTATAGGACTTTCATGACCATTTTGATTCTGTATTTTACATTTGCATACTGGAGATCCTGCTTATATGACACTCGTTCAATTCTGTACATTAGAAATCCTATTCATAAGATCTATACATGTTTTCAACAACGGTGCATTAGCAAGCATGCCTATAGGATCTTGTTGTTTGAATTAACTATCCTTCCTGGCAATCTGTTTAATTTCTGTCCATACACAATCAATAGATATCATACCTATAGGGTTTAAATCAATCCAGCAATAGATATCATGCCTATAGGACTAAAATCAGTTTCAAACCTAGAAATCACGCCTATAGTGTTTAAATCAATAGATACCATGCCTATAGCACTAAAGTCAATTCAGCAATTAGAAATCATGCCTATAGGAAATAAAATCTATCTTTACGAGTTAAAATCAGTGCTACACCCAAAAACCATGTCTATAGGTGTGTAATTAATAAACTCGTAGAAATCATACCTATAGGATCTTGTTAATCGATTCTGAATTCAATCGTTATTGTCAGTCACTTAGGCAACGTTTCTGTAGGACTTAATAACGATTCTGGGTTTATGATTGTGAGATATTACTGCTTGAAGTGCCCAGATTCATGCTGAATAAAATCAGTAGGCAAACAAATAGGTCTTAATACTAGCCTTAATAAACTACTTTTATACTCTATTTTATCACGTAGATATCCTGCCTATAGGATTCCAAAGTTAACAAAGTTTGCTGATTCAATTGCTTGCTTTTGTTGCCTATGTGTGGAGGTCAATATGAGCCCATACTTGTTCTTTATCTGAAAGTCCTATTTGTTTTGTTTGTCACCTAGATTTCACATTTTAAGTAACATAGGTTGGTCTAGAACCATCCCAAATAGAGGTCCTAATACCTCTAGGGCCATAGGAAAGGGACAGGTAGTGCACGCATAAGGAACGAGCTAGAAACTGCTAGAACGCTTAAGTAACAACTTGAAGATAGTAATCGAGTAGTAAGGAGATGATAGCATGTGTGGTAATGCTATGAGTAACACCCCGACTTGAGGGAGTTACAAAGTATTGCATGGAATGATCCTATAGGCTAAAAAACTTAGGACCACCCCCTATCCTCCTGTTTAAAGTAAATTGAATATTGTATTCGTCCAAATTGTTTTCCTCCCCCTTTTAGACTAATTAGCTTAATTTAAGTTCATCCGGGACCCACCATTGTGGACCTAGAGGGGTGACTAACACCTTCCCCTCAAGGTAATTGCAAGCCCTTACCCGATCTCTAGTTATGTAAATTGGTTACATGAGTTATCTGCTCTAGGTGCCCTAACGCACCTTAATCCGTTAGGTAGCGACTCTTTCAAATCCAATTCCCTACCCTCTCAGAAAAGATTTGTCCCAGAAATGTCAAAACCCAATTTCACGAGAAAAAGAGGCGCGGCAATAACCCTACCAGTGAACACCACTGAGACCATTCAGGAAATAAAATTCTATGTGATTGAAGGGGATATGATATATAATGCTCTATTCAGAAGACCATGGGTTCACAAAATGAGGGTTGTGCCTTTGACCTTACACCATGCATTAAAGTTATCTACACCTGGAGGGATCAAGTTAGTGTATGGAGAGTAGTTGGCCGTAAAGAAAATGTTCGCAGTCGATGAAGTACTCCAAGTACCCGCTGTTTTGACGTCAAAAAGCAGGGAGCTGGCCAGATTGGCTAAAGTTAAATAGTAATCATCAATGCCGGTTCCGATCGGACAGAAGGGACCAGAAGTCGATGAGGAAGATTATTACAGAGTTTCTAGATCATACATAGCTCCTGATGATACCGATGCCAACAAATCTACGGTCGAAGAGATGGAGCAAGTTATATTGACCGAACACCTGCTGGATCGAAAGGTATACCTGGTCACGGGGTTGACCCCCGAGCTCAGGAAAGAATTCATTAGTCTCCATAAAACTAACATATCTTGTTTTGCCTGGTCCCATCTTGATATGACAGTGATCCCTCTGGAGATAATCACTCACAAGCTGAGTTTGAATCCGAAGTTCCACTCGATTAAACAGAAGATGAGGCCTTAGTCCAAAGTCAAGCATGCCTTCATCAAAGACGAGGTATCTAAACTCCTTAAAATAGGTTCCATTCGGGAAGTTAAATACCCGTACTTGTTAGCTAACATAGTGGTAGTTCCTAAAAAGGGGAATAAATTAAGAATGTGAGTAGATTCCAAAGACTTAAACATGGCTTGCCCTAAGGACTCTTTTCCTTTGGCTGACATCAATCTCATGATCGATACGACGGCCGACACAAGATACTCAGCTTTCTCGATGCCTATTCCAGGTAGAAACAAATCCGGATGAACCCGGGCGATCAAGAAAAAACTTCATTTATCACCAAATTAAGCAACTATTGTTATAATGTAATGTCATTCGGACTAAATAACGCCGTAGCCACTTATCAATGCCTAGTAAACCGGATGTTCAAAGAATATATAAGAAAATCAATGGAAGTTTATATTGACGACATGTTAATTAAGTCCCTGCAAGCTGAGGAACATTTGAAACATTTGCAGGAAACCTTTGGCATATTGAAGAGATACAATATGAAGCTGAACCCTGAGAAATGCGCACTCGGGGTCGGATCCGAAAAGTTCCTTGGATTCATGGTGTCCAACCGAGGGATCGAGATCAATCCCGATAAAATTAAAGCTATAGAAAACATCACCGTGATGGACTGTCTCAAGGCCGTTTAGAGACTAATCGGCCGCATCGCCTCCCTAAGCCAATTCATATCGAGGTCCTCAGACAATAGCCATCAATTCTTCTCGCTATTTAAGAAGAAGAATAACTTTTCTTGGACATCAAAGTGACAACAAGCTTTGGAAGAACTTAAACGGTATCTTTCGGGTCCACCACTACTCCATACATCGAAGGTAGATGAGCAGTTGTACCTTTACTTGGCGGTATCTGAGGTGGCAGTAAGTGGAGTCTTGGTCCAAGAAGAGGAAGGTACGAAATTTCTTAATAACTATGTTAGTAGAACTCTAGGCGAGGCTGAAACAATGTATCCTCACCTGGAAAAATTGGTGCTCGCATGGCTAAGAATGGAATTGTTGTTAACCTCGGGGACTTCCTTGGGAATATGGACCCTCTTTACGGACGGTGCCTTGAATGCAAAGAGGTCTGGACTCGACATCGTGTTGAAGCCGCCTACGAGTAACATAGTTAGGCAGTCTATCAGAACCGTGAAATTGACTAACAATGAAGCCGAGTATGAGGCTATGATTGCAAGTCTCAAATTGGTTAAAAGCCTTGGGGTCGAGGTGGTCAAAGCTAAGTGTGATTCCCTCCTTGTGGTATATCAAGCCAATGGGACGTTCAAAGTTAACAAGGAACGAATGCTAAGGTATTTAGACAAATTACAGGTAACACTGCATTAGTTCAAGCAATGGACTCTATAGAATGTGCCACAATATCAAAATAGAGAGGTCGTTGCTCTAGCAAACTTGGGATTATCAGTTGATGATGATGAAGTCAGTTCAGGAACAGTTGTACAACTTATGAAATCGGTAGTACAAGAAGGTCATGTCGAAGTAAACTCAAAAAGTTTAACTTGGGATTGGAGGAACAAATACATAGATTATTTGAAGACTGGGAAATTTCCCTCGGATCCTAAAGAATCAAGAGCTTTGCGCATGAAGGCGACCATGTTTAGCCTGTCCGAAATAAATTAGACTATTTTAATTATCTAAAGAAGAATTAAACCTAGAAATATTTGATTCTAAACTAATTAAATAAAGAAATATAAATAATAAACTTTGAACAGAAAACGAGCAGATATTTATGATATCAATATAATGAAAACAATCTAGGGTCATGGGTTATCTAACATGCATATTGTATTCTTCAATTGAATTGACTAGCTAATACATCTAGTTTATTGGTTGACAGGGTTAATATTGCTCACAAGAATTTGTCAAGTTCTTACTCGCCTATTCAAGCTAACCTAACGCATATATGTCTATGGAGTTAGAATCAATAGAGAACACATTTATATTTCCTATACATCAACTAAGAAAGGAAATTAGGTATATATCTATCCTAACCGCGAATCCATTCCCCGATGCCCAAGTTCAAGAACTTGCTCTACTCAATCTTATATGCAATCTTAAATTCCCACTTTTGAGTTCAATTCTAGATTCGTAGATAGTATTCAATTGGTGATCAAGGAATTAAATAATCAAGCGCAAAATTGAATAAATAAACCAATATGATAAATCAAGAAGGTAAAATCAATATCCGAATAACAATAGTCATGAACGAACTACAATCCTAGAACGTGAAGTTTATCTCCACATACACATGGTACCCAAACAACAAATCAAACAAAGAAACATAAAAATTACTAAGTTTGATGGAAAAAAAGATGAAACCCAGCGTCCATGGTAGCTCTGTACTCTCCCTAGGTCCAAAGTTTGTCCAAAGTTACTAAAATAATATTTTTACATGTAGTTATACCAAGTAGGGTTGGGCCTAGATGAAAATACCTTCTCCTACGTGAAATAGGAAAATAACTCTGTAAAAATAACACAAGCACAGTGGACTTTATTTGGAACTATGCAATTTTGAGGCTGGAGCAAAATAGGCAGCCGCGGCACACCACGTGCCGCCCCACGTGATGCATCTGTGGAAATTTGAGAAAATATAAAACATGAAAGTTGTAGCCCTTTTAAATATCTTTCCAACGATATATTGTGGAGCCCACACAGATTTTTGAGCAAAATGTTAGGTGCATTTTACTGGACAATGCATAGTATGCCTACTCGATTCTTCATTTCGTTCTTAAAGTGCAATATCATTCGTTGATACCCGAACACGATCCCATCTTAATCCTTGAACTTTTACTCAGATTTCAAATCTCCAGAATAGCTTGAATTGATTCCATAACATCTACATAGATTGGAATCACTCCTACAAGGTATAAAATAGACATTTAGTGCAAAATACTAGCGATTAAATCTCAAACTCAATTAAAGTGCAGTAAATTAGAGTGTAATAAGCGACTAAAATACGTAATTATAGCCTATTATCACTATCTCTGATGCCTGGTGACTGAGGAGGACCAGGTGAAGATGAATGTGGTGAACGTGTCGCGCCTTTTCAATGAGGCGCAGCAGGCACTGAATCAGGTAAGGGCATTAATACGTCTATTTTGAATTTTACTTAGGTTTTGATTTCTCTTACATTTTTCATTGTTTTGTAGGCCTTAATACTTCATCATGAGAGCTATCTCTGGTATCGTTTCAAGGTCAATCAGCTCGAGCTCGAGCTCAAGGAGCAGTCTCGAAAAAGAATATGTATAAGCTCCTCAACGAGCAACAAATTTGGCCGTCAAGGACCTTCAGGCCGAGATGGATAAAGCTTAGAAGGAAGCTTCAACCCTGAGGCCGGAACATGTTGATCTGGTCAAAAAGGTAAAGGTATTTGAAGTTAGTATCGAGGAACTAGTCATGGAGACTAACAACAAAACCTCACAGGTCCAGCAAAAGATCGACCTGATCGACCAACTCTGGGTTGAAATGAATCAGGTCCAAGCCATGGCTGATGGTCAGAAAAGCAAACTGGACCTGTTGGCTTCGGAGAAGGAAACTGCCATGTAAAGTTGGCATTGATAGAGGTACAACTTCGGGTAGTGAAGGAGAAAGACAACAAGCATTCCCAGTTGAATGACGATCTCCGAGCACAACTAAGCTCGGCTCTAGTAGAGCGGGATGCCCTCAGTAGAGAATACGAAGCAATAAGGTCCAAGATGGATACAACCTTCGTCGATGCCGAAGAAATAGTGGCCCAATACAAGGCCGATGTCGAAGCAGTCGAGGCTTGCCTGAAGGCCAATGTCGAATATATAAGGTGGTTGTCTCGAAGAGAGACCCTTGAAGAGATCCATGCCCGAGGCTTTGACCTATCGCCCGAGATCGAGGAAGAAAAAAAGCTTGAGGCAGAGGCGAAGAATCTTTTTGAGCCCGAAAATAGATCCACTCGGTCTCCAGACCCCCAATAGTCATCACACACGACCGGCATACATGGTCCACAACTATAGTATCATTCACCGAAGTAGATACACAAATAGATAAAATAAGAGACTCACGGGGTGTATCCAAATAATGATCAAAGTATGATGACACATATGAAAAAGTGGAACTAGGATCAAATAATACAGAGGCATCTCTGTGGCAGACTGAGACAATACCTGTAATCACAGCATCTGAAGCAATAACATCTGGTCTGGCTGGAAGTGCATAGAAATGGAAATGACCACCACCTGATCGACCTCCCCCTCTAGAGAGACCCCTAGCCGACTAACCCCTTCCCCTAGCTTCCTGAGAGGGTGGTAAAGTAACTGGAGCTAAAGTCGAGGGCTGACCCCTCTGCTGAGACGGACCCTCAAGAAGACGAGGACACCGCCTCCTCATATGCCCAAACTCTCCACTCATAACAACTCCCTAGTCCGTGGAACGGGGACTGAAGGGAACCCCTAGCACTAGAATGACCAGTAGAAGGACCTGGCATGGAAGAACCCTGAACCGATGGAGCACAGGACGAACTCTAGGCTGGTAGGGCACTCAATAATGAATGGCCCTGATGTGAGCTAGGAGAATCACGACCCGATGACACCCCACGATGAACTGGGCGAGCTAACTGAGCACGTCTGAATGGACGGCCTCTGCCGTGTTGAAACTGACCCCTTGAAGGAGCACCACACAAACTACTAGATCTAGAGGCCTCTTGGCCTCCCTCTCATCATGCTCCTGGCGACGAACTGACTCAATCTCACGAGCAATGTCAACAACCTCCTCAAAAGTAGCACCTGACACCCTCTCCCTGGTCACGAGAATCCGAAGCTAATATGATCAACGAACCTTTTGATCCTCTCTCAATCTGTGGGAACCAACTAGACCGCATTATGAGCTAACTTCGAGAACAGCATCTCATACTGTGTCATAGTCATATCTCCCTGACGCAACTGCTCGAACTGCCTACGCAGCTCCTCTCTACGAGACTGTGGCACATATTTCTCCAAAAAGAGAACGAAGAACTGCTGTCAGGTAAGGGGTGCTACATCAACAGGCCTATGCCTCTCATAAGCCTTCCACCAAGTAAAGGCAGCTCTAAAAAACTAAAAAGTAGTAAATGTTACACCACTGGTCCCCAGAATACCCGCCGTATGAAGAATCCTCTAACACTTGTCCAAGACACCCTTGGTATCCTCACCCTCTGTACCACTAAAAGTCAGAGGTTGAAGTCTACCAAACCTCTCCAATCGACGCTGCTCGTCGTCAGCCATAACTAGTACCACATACTCTTGAGCTGGTGCAATCGGCTGGGCTGGAGGTTCCCCCAGTGTCTAAAGTCCTTGCACAACCTGCTCAGGTGTGCGAGCAACGGGAGTCTGAGTACCTCCCCTGACCTAAGAAGTAGTTGCGGTCGTAGTAACTGAGACCGCCTGAGCCAAGCCAGTGCACACTAATAGAATCTGAGCTAGGGCCTCCTGAAGGCCTGGGATTACAATAGGCATGGTTGGTGCCTGAGTTGGTGTTGTTTGAAAATCCACAACTGGGACATGATCCTGAATTGGGGCGACTGGTGGATCTGCAGGTGCTGCCCTAGCTGCTGTAGGGGCTACAACCCTGCCCCTACCACGGCCTCTACCGCATCTTCGGCCTCTAGTGGCCCCAACTAGTGGTACTAGTGGTCGTCCATCCTGACAGGTAGCACGTGTCCTCACCATCTGTAAGAGAATAGATTAACAGAAGTTTAGTACTAGAATCAACAGATTCGCACGACAGGAATTTCAAGAATGTGAAGTTTTTCCTAAAGGTTCTATAGCCTCCCGAGGATAAGTACAAACGTCTCCGTACTGATCTGCGAGACTCTACTAAACCGGCTCTTGACCCGTGTGACCTATGTAACCTAAGCTCTAATACCAACTTGTCACGACCCCAAATACCCCGGTCGTGATGGCTCCTATCACAGTACTAGGCAAGCCAACCCAACATTTAACCACAGTGAATTCTTTTTATAAAACTATTTTCTAAAACCGATTAAGTCTCAATTTCTCATATGAAATATATAAATCAACAGAAATATGCAGAAATCAGTACAAAATATACCAACACAGCCCAACAATCCGGTGTCACTAGTCATGAGCCTCTAAATACAACCAAGACATTGTCTGAATAAAGTACTAAAATAGGAAGGAGGAAGGCAGGGCTGCAAATGCCGTGTCGCTACCTTGCGATCTCCGGTAAAGCTGTAAGAGTGCAGGAAGCTCTCACTCTGATACTCGGGCACCTGGTTCTGCACACAAGGTGCAGGGAGTAACGTGAATATGCCAACTCAGTAAGTAACTAAAGTAAATAAGGTCTGAGTGCAGTGACGAGCAATTTCAAAACCATATAAGAGTTTTCAATAGAAATATCAAGTCAAAACCAGCAATGTGATGGTTAGTTATCTCGTAAAACTTTAGTTTCAATTAAAATACTTTGAAATCATTTATATTCAACATTTTTCAACAGAGGCTCAGTGTAAAAATAAGAATGAAAGCAGCAAAATGTCATAAACGGGCCCCTTGGACAAGGTATCACTCATAAGTATAGCCTCTCGGGCAAGCCTCTCAGTCACTCGTGACTCAGCTCTCGTCAAACAGTATTCACACGCAGCACTCCGGCTCAATAATATCTTACAATAATAATCATAATAATCGCTGTGGCGTGCAGCCCGATCCATAGTTTATAGTCGACTACGCTCAATGGGGGTGTACAGACTCCGGAGGGGCTCCTACAGCCCAAGCGTCATATCGCTGTGACGCGCAGCCCGATCCAATATATATATCGTTGTGACGTGCAGTCCGATCTATATAGGTATCGCTGTGGCGTGCAGCCCGATCCAAATATATATATATATAATATCATTGCGGCGTGCAGCCCGATCCATAATATATATATATATATATATATATATATATATATATATATATATATATATATATAATCCTCACCATTAGGTCCTCAACCTCTCTCAGTCATTAAACTCACAGCCACTCGGTCATATCAATGGAAACTAGGGAACTCAACCCAAATAGTTTTCATATATTAAGAAGTAGAGTGATGAAACCGGATTTAAACAATAAACAGATAAAACATGACTGAGGATATGCTTTCAAAACAAATAGAGTGAGGAAAGTAGTAAAAATACCCTTAAGGGTCTAAACAGGTCGGCAAAAGGCTCCAAAGATGGCGTACAACCCAAAATATAGTATCAATCTCTAAAATACAGGATATCATAAGATTTCAAATCAAATACACGGCTTAATAGCCGCTACGGGACAGACCAAGTCACAAATTCCAACCGGTTCACGCCCACACGCTCGTCACCTAGCATGTGTGCCACCTCATTTATCAAAACGATACGAAATACTGGGGTTTCATACCCTCAAGTCCAGATTTACAATGGTCACTTACCTCAAACCGGATGAAATACTACTCTGTTAAGCCCTTGCCTCTCGACTCAGCCTCAACTCACATCGAATCTATCCAAAATCAGAATCATAACGTCAATATATTCTAAGGGAACGAAGCCCATGCGAAAATAATCAAATTATATCAAAAATCTCGAAATTGGTCCAACCCAACTCCTGGGACCACGTCTCGAAATTTGATAAAAGTTACATCAATAGAATCCTTATCCTCCCACGAGTCCATACATACCAAGAACATCAAAATCCAACCACAAACGACCCCTTAAATCCTCAAATCAACGTCTCCAATTTCAAGCCCTAACTCCCCAATTTTAGGCTTCAAATCCCACTAATTTCATGTTTAAACAAGTAAGAATCAATATAGGATTGAGTTTTAGGTTCAATAATCTTATCTAAAAGGATTTCTCTTGAATTCCCCCTTCAATCTCCCCTAAGAAGCTCCAAAACCAACTCAAAAATGATGAACTATGGCAAAAAATCGCGAAAATAGCCTTTTAAACATTCTGCCTAGCGATTTAAATTCCTTAATCGCAATCGCGAAGCACAAACTTTGCTGACTCAGAATTTACTCTACGAGAATGTGTCACTTCCATGTGAACACGATACACAGCAGCCCTACACCTACACGATGGTGAACCAGGGACCGCGTTCGCGATGAACAAACGCGTGGTCAACCTCTAGTCCACTTAATCTTACTCGAATGCGACCTAACCCACGTGTTCGCGATTCTTTACCTGAACAACTCTCACGATCGCAGCTCCAAATATGCGAATGCGAAGAACAACCTAGATTGCCTCTAAAAATGCTCTACGTGATTACGAAGAAGAAATATCTACAACAGAACTGAAGGAAAAAATCTGCAACTTTTCAAACATGAACTTGATCCGTTTAACCACCCGAAACTCATCCGAGGCCCTCGGGACCCCAACCAAATATGCCAACATATCCCATATCATCATTCAAACTTGTTCCAACCTTCAGAACACTCAAACAACATCAAAACATCAAATCAACCACGGATTCAAGCCTAAGAACTCCAAAAACTTCTGAATTCCGATTTCGATCAAAAAGTCTATCAAACCTTATTCGAATGACCTGAAATTTTGCAAACACGTCATAAATGACACAATGGAGCTACTACAACTTTCTAAATTCCATTCTAACCCCTATATCAAAATCTCCCCTATCAACCGAAAAATGCCAAAATTTTAATTTCGCCAATTCAAGCCTAAATCTACTTCGGACGTCCATAACACATTATGATCATGCTCTTAAGTCCCAAATCACCTCCCGAATCTATCCAAATTATAAAAACCAAATTCTGAGGTTGTTTACTCACAAGTCAACTTCCGGTTGACTTTTCCAACTAAAAGGCCAACTTAAGAGACTAAGTGTCTCATTTCTCTACAAAACCACTCCGAACCCAACCTAACCAACACGATGCGATGAAATACAGTTGAACAACATATAAAGAAGCAAAAATGGGAGAAACGAAGCGGTAACTCATGAAATGACCGGCCGGGTCGTTACAGTTGAAGCACCTATATTCAACTCTTGTTGATGCACTTTGTCACCAATACCCAAAAGAAGATGTCTTCAACTCCCATTGATTCACTTTGTCACCAACATTTATTTTGTTGAAGCACATGTCTTCAACTCCCGTTGATGTACTTTGTCACCATCTACTTGCTGATGCACCTGTCACCAACTCCCAAT
Source organism: Nicotiana sylvestris (assembly GCF_000393655.2). Taxonomy (NCBI): domain Eukaryota; kingdom Viridiplantae; phylum Streptophyta; class Magnoliopsida; order Solanales; family Solanaceae; genus Nicotiana; species Nicotiana sylvestris. The sequence goes on from NC_091063.1 coordinate 112,570,792, forward strand.
TGTTGATTCACTTATAATCAACTTCCAATTTTTTTTAGCCTCTCTCCAACTTTTAGAGAAGAAGAGTTTCTTTCTCTTGTGTAAAATTGCTTGAAAATCTTTAAACTTGCAATATTTCAATTTTATTTTTAATCCACCTCTCTCAAACTTTTAGAGAAGATCTTTGTTCCTCTTGTGGCATTTTTGACGCTTGCATATTTTCTAGGGTCTCCTTGAACTTGAATTTTTTTTCAAACCCTTCTTAACATGATTTTTCTCATGTATATATCACTGGCCTGATGTTTTTCAAAATACTCAATGGCCAGACGGGCGTCACATATTGGCTAGCCCCGCCCGCTGGCAGCGGAAGCTGCTTGATTCTCTCTCAGGATCATAGAAACTCTGACACTAATTTGAAGGAAAAATATTTTATTACAACTCTTTGAAAGCTCTCTAAAATTGTCACAAATCTTCACACTTTAAAATAAGTTACTAATACCCCTATTTATAATAGAATTTATTTCAACTAGAAATAACAAAGCTTATTCCTATATTAATTATAACTACAAATCCTATTTAGACATGAAATAAATAAACGAGCAAATATCAAATCGTAAACGATTAAAGTTTCCTACTACAAATTTGAATTAGTTTTTCAACAAATCTTTTGCAAATATGTTTCAGGTTTGATGAAGGAGCACGATAGAAACTAGAGAACTCATATCATTAAAAGAGAACTGAATTTTTTTAATTACAGTCAAATCTCTCTATAACAATATCGTTTGTTCTGATATTTTTAGGCTTCGATAGTGCATGGTTTTTATATACCCATACCAACATTTGCCGTTTAAATATTTTCTGGCTGTTATGGACAAAAATTATCAAAAAATATTCTTTCCATTATTTAATGTTACATACTATAAAAGATAAAAAATTATTCAAATTTAAATCTCAAAAGATATGTATATTTTACTAATTAAATATTAAAAAATCTAATACATTATTAATAAATTCATAATTAAGTGTACAAAGATTTAAACTTTAAGACAAACAATTTAAACCTGGTAGAAAATTAGATCTTCCAAGATTGATGGAAGAACTCTGAAAAAATATGTATAAATTTTCGAATGTTAAGAATTATACAAGGTGGAAACTTTGTCCAATGAAAAAGTTTGTATGTGCAGATTTTCATATATAAGACATTGTGCATGATAGAACCTTTTGTGCAGTAAGCATATCTTTTAATCAAGTTAAATAAAATCTTTAATTATGGAAGTATGTATGAACATAATATTTTTTGTTATATGTGGTGCACTAAAGTTTAAAAGAATTGATCAAATTAAAATCTTTAGGCTTATTAATAGTAGTAGTCTTAGAAATTCTACAATGCCATTATAGAGGGGTAATTTTAAAAAGAGCCTATTGCTATAAAGATGATTGTTACTGTTATTGGTAAAAAATTATTATAGAGATGTAAAATATAACATATTAAATTGGCTCTGAAATAAATGACTTTTATAGTGAATAATTGTTATATTGTTATCAATAGAGTTTTATTTAAGGTGAATATTTATATTTTAGAGAGATTGTAAGGATTTTACTTGGTGGCTAAGTCACTCTTTCCCTATAAATAGAGGGGTCATATTCCATTGTAATTCATCCCAAGTCAATAAGAATTCTCTCTCTCTACTTTTATCTCCAATACTCTTCTTCTTTTATTGTTTTATAATACGTTATCAGAACGAGACTCCAACCAAAGAGGCATCTATTTTGGTCACCAGGCTTTGGGATATGAGCATCAGGCTCAACTTTAACATAATATTAAGCATAACGATTGTCAATTGATATATGAACTTCCTTCAGGAATAAATTCTGGATTTAAGGTAAGTATTTTACCTTATTTTCTTCTTTTAAATTCTTGACATTCTATATTTTGATTTTAAATACAAGCAAAGACACTAAATTTTGATTACAGCTTTAATAGAGTTTGCAAGAAATTATAACCACCCAAAGTGGTAAAATTTCTATGCATTGTTATGATCAAGTTCATGTATAATTGTGGGCACAAGAAGTGCAAACCTGTCCCATTGAATTTGCTTCATTCTTGTTGCCTTAAGAGAATATAGTAGCAACATGTGATAAGTCTGAAAGAAGATAAAATTATTGTAAAGGTATAAATAGATGTGGACATAGCAATGGATGAAATTATAATCTTCATCACTGTGGTAATGAGAAGAATAAGAATTCTCAAATTAATCAGTCACTCTGTGAAAGTAATATTTTTCATCGATTTGACATGAGATTTTATAAAGCACATATAAATGATTATGGTTCATTCATGATGTGAATGTGATAATATGTAATTTATGAATACATATTCAGTCTTGGAAGAATATGAACGTGCTAGTGGTAGTGAATATATCACACTCACCTCTAGAAAGAGATTTGAGATGAAATAAGAAAATAATTCTATTATTATGGCATGAATGACCATCGATCACGTTTTTATTATGATTATGCCAAAATATTATGGCAATGTGATTATTATAGGGTAAAAGTAATAGAAGCAACATATCTTGCCTATAATGATTTTGACCATGACCATAATGATATAACTTTCTCCTTGAAAGAGATATTCACCATATGAATGTTGATGAATATGAGGTAGTACAAAATTAATTGAAATCTCTAGAAGATCCAATTATACGACTTTAGAGAAATAAAATTGATTATCAATAAGGTATGATGTTGTAGTAAGTCTCAAAGAAATTTATTGATTTTCTAAGTATCTACAAAAGTGATTGGTTATATTGAGACTATAAATAAAGGAAAGATTTAATATCTTCCATTACTACAACTTGTAGCAGGGCAATTCTAATAACCTGGACGGTCGTTTTAAGAATTAACGCCACGATCCCCTATTAACTACTTTTTCCATGTTTGTTTCAACTATTGTAAGTTGTCGGGAGGATTCGTTTTGAGTTTTGGAGTGTTTTGGGACACTTAGTCCCCAAATGAGAGTTTAAGCTTTAGAAGTTAGACCGTAGTCAGAGCAGTATGGAAACGGCTTAGGAATGAAATTTCTTTAATTACGTTAGCTCCGTTGGGTGATTTTGGGTTTAGGGGCGTGTTCGGATTGTGTTTTGGAGGTCTGTAGCTTATTTAGGCTTGAAATGCCAAAAGTTGAATTTTTGAAATTTCCGGATCGATAGTGAAATTTTGATATCAGGTTCAAAATCCAATTCCGAAAGTTGGAATAGCTTTATAGTGTTGGATGTGACTTGTGTGCAAAATTTGGGGTCAATCAGACTTGGTTTGGTTGGTTTCGGCATTGGTTGTAGGATTCTTGAAATTTTAAGTTCTTTAGGCTTATATTGGAGAGTGATCCGTGGTTTTAGCATTGTTTGATGTGATTTGAGAGTTGGACTAAGTTAGTATGATGTTTCAGGATTGGTTGACATATTTGGTTGATGTCCCGGGGGCCTCGAGTGAGTTTTGGATGCTTAACAGAAGTTGAATTGGACTTAGGCTATTTTATGAGGTTGCTGCTTCTAGTATTTTTGCACTTGCGATGAGGAGCGCGCAGGTGCGGCCCACAGATGCGAGGAAGTAGGTCGCAGGTGCGATTTGGGCACTGACGGCAGTGACAGCAGATGCAGTTATAGGGCCGCAGAAGCAGACCGCATCTGCGGAGAAAGGAGCGCAGGTGCGGTATCCGCCCATTTAATAAAATCTCGTAGGTGCGAGTCCCCAGCCGTAGAAGCGGGACCGCAGGTGAGGTCACATGATCGCAAATGTGAAAATCGCTGGACAGAAATATGAAATTTCAAGGGTTTGAAGCTCATAACACCAAATTTGATTATTGGCTCGACAGAAGTCAGTTTTGGGAGGATTTTGAAGAAGAAATCAGTGGGTAACGAATCCTTATCCCTTTCTAGTTATATTCCATTAATCTAATCTTAGTTTTGTCATTAAATTTCGGATTTGGGGTGAAAAATTAGGAGAATTGAGGAAACTTTCCCCAACTTAAAATCTGAGTTTTGAGGGAAATTTTGGCGACGGATATTGATAATTTTTGTTTGATTGTGCTCGTGATAAATGGGTGTTCATAATCCGTAACTTTTACCTGATTCCGAGACGTAGGCCCGGAGAGGACTTTTGGCCATTTTTCTATTTTATTACCTTAGCCTCAATTTCTTTAGTTAAATCAGTTGTTTGTAGTTATATTTACGTTATGAAATTTATTTGAATAGATTTTGGCCACTCGGAGTTGAATACTCATGGAAAGAGCGTGGTTTCGGATTGATTTTGAGCTAGTTCGAGGTAAGTGGCTTGTCTAACTTTGTGTGAACTCCCCCTAGGAATATTGGTACTGATGTTATATGAGTATCGTGTACATGAGGTGGCGAGTACGTACACGTGCTAATTGATGAAAACCTCCGTTTTCATTAAGTAAATAATTGTATTTCCTTTTTGTTGAACACTACTTGTATTTAAAGCTTACGGTTAGTAAAGAAAAGCATGCTTAAGTGACTTAACTGTACTATATGCTTAAACTTTTTTCTTGAATTTTGTGCAGAATCTTTAGAATAGAAATCTGAGCCTTTTTCTTGGTATGAACTTAAATAGAACCGTAGATTCTTTCTTGAGACTGTTGTGTATTTACTTTGGGACTGCGGATCGGTATTTCGGTAGATCCCCCTGCATGTTTACTTTGGAACTACAGATCGGTATTCCGGTAGATCCCCCTGCACATTTATATTTGGGACTATGGGATGACACCCGGTAGATTCTCCTATACTGTATATTTATTTTGGGACTATAGATCAGTATTGCGGTAGATCCCCCTGCACATTTATATTTGGGACTACGAGACGAGACGACACCCGGTAGATTCTCTTGTACTGAATATTTACTTTGGGACTACAGATCAGTAGTCCGGTAGATCCCCCTACACATTTATATTTGGGACTACGGGATGACACCCGGTAGATTCCCATGTACTGGATATTTACTTTGGGACTATGGATCGGTATTCCGGTAGATCCCCCTGCAGATTTATGTTTGGGACTACGGGATGATATCCTGGTAGATCCCCTTGTTTCTATCTCTATGTACTGAGTTATATTCTTTTTGTGTTTTTTATTCTTTATCGATTGTTAGTACTTTAAACATACTGCTTCATTTCATACTGCTTACCTTGTTATATATATAACCAGTAGGGCCCTGACCTTCCTCGTTACTACTCGACCGAAGTTAGGTTTGGCACTTACTGGGACAACTCTCTCCTTTTAGAAAGGGGGTTTGCATTTTTGAAAAGTCGTCACCTAACGATTTAAGGTGCATCAGGGCACCTATAGGGTTCATTTATAACTACGTTTGGTAACAAGAGATAGGATAAAGGCTTGAAATTATCCTAAGGGGAAGGTGTTAGGCACCCCTCAGGATCCACTGGTGTGGTTCCCGGCCAAACATTTTTTTGTGAATTTGTACAATTAGCAAATAGACAAGTAGGGCTCAAATAGTAGGGGATTTAAGTTTAGACACACAAGTGTTTGAAAAAAGACAAATAAAAGGCAAGATTTTGAAATGAATTGCAATCCAAATATACTTGGGAATGTAAAGGGGGGTGTCCTAGGTTTGCATATAATATGGATCACATCAATGCAAATGACACTCCTCAAAGAGGGGCTACACGTGGTATTAACGCACCGGTCATCATATCCATATCTACCCTTTCCTGTCCCGAGCGAGGGTTGGTATCGACCCTTATTGCATGCTGTTATCCGTTCCTTCCTATCAGTACCGGAGGAATTTAGGACTCCTATTCTATAAAAAGGGAAGTTCTAGGCAGACCCTTAAGTTTAAAGGCAAAATACTAAGTCGACATTTAATAACAAGTAGGACTTCAATTAAAGGGAGCATGGAAGACAAACGAAAGGCTCAAATATACCTCCACATACAGTGCACATAAATAGCATGACCCATACACAATTAAGGTCTAAATTCAGATCCTATGCATGGTATCTAAGTGACAGCAGTAGAATCAGATTTATTACATGACTCAGAAAAGAAATTCGAATCAGGCTTGCCTACTAATTTTAACATGATGATAGTTAAACAAAGGCAGGTCTGGTTTTATTTAAGTTATTACCTAAGGCTTGCCTAGGCGTAAAGTAATATGCAGCAGTTATTCAGAGTTATTAAGACAATGTGGAGATTGTTTTTCCTAAAACATGATGTTCTAATATTGCAAAGACATGCAAGGATTATTACCAGTTTGTTTAAAGAAGGATGAGATTGTTGATACTCCTTTTCATGCATCAGTAGTTAACTAAGCGTAGCTGAATGAGGATGAACGATAACCTAATCATGATATCTAATGATTTATATGCAAGATTCCTAAAGTAGGATTTCTAAATGCACAACATGATTGCAGAATTTCCTGAGACTAGTATTTCTAAATGAAATTTCAGAACATGTTTACATGGGCAAAATCACATAATAGCAACTTACTTTTATTATTATTATCTACCCTATAGACAGGATTTCTAAGTGTGGATGAGATGCTGAAAACAGTACATATAAATCCTTAATAGTATGATATCTAATGCATGGCATGCTTGGCATGTTGTACCTAAACATGGCTGTTATTGCGCATAGACAAAAGTAAACCTAGGAACATGATTTCTACCCTGGATTATACTACAGCATGCATATTACCCACCCATTTTCACTATCCAACCCCAATACTTGTTTACAAATTATTACAGACCAATACTAAAATGAATTACATAAGCAGGAAAGAAAGATAAAAGTCACACTATAGAGAGCCTGAAAACAGGCCCAGACTTTCAGCACCTGATTAAGACTTCCTCCCTGAGTTATGTAATAAATCACCTTAGGTACCAGGATTGATCCATAGCCTTTCCCATATCTAGGTGTGTCAGAGTTCCCTAAGGACCTCAAGGGATCCCGGGCAGTGCTCACACCCAGACTGCATAGCCAAGAAATAGTAAGTGCAGTGTGGAAAGGCCAGCTTTTATGTGTCCAAGTTCAGAAGGAGTTCTAGGGTCCCAAGGCAAAGCTCACACAAAAGGGGCAGAACCTAGTGGTCTAAGAGTATATGTGAGAGTGCTTGACATAGAATTTAAAGAGTTGAGTTGGAAATAGTTTTGAAACAGCATGTTTGAAATAAGTTTTGGAAAAAGCAATAGAAGAGTTTGCCTTAGGGAAAACAATTTTGAAAGGAGAAGGGAATAGGAGCAACAACAACTTGGAACAAGCCAGCACATATAGAACAAATTTAAAGAATAGTATCATCTCAACATTCACAAGCAGGGAAGTAAGGGGTTGGGGACATAGAGGGCCCAAATTAGAAACACATAAACATGGCTGAGAAGAGATGGATATAGACCAGCAAGTACAAATAACAAGTAGGAACTGATTGTCCTTTAGAACACAAACAATTACTACTTCAAAGTGTTAACAAGGGAATCATGCTTGAAATGAGAATAGTAATAAGACATAGCAGTCATGTTGAGGATAGGGGTCTACATAATTAGTCATGCCACTTAGTGTTAATCAAGTACATTAGGAGTCTATGATACTAACATGGCATACTAGTTGAGGGAAATAAACAAAACTCAATTAGACATGCTGATTACACTTGAACAAGAGAGGGAAAAACTTAAGCATGTCGAATAAAGCAGTAAACAAGAAGGGCAATTAAACACATGAGCCATTAAGTTAGTGCAGAAGGAGACATGGATTAACAGACAAGGAGCACATAGAGTTGAGTTTCATAATAGAACTAGGAACATACCAGTTAAGGAAGCAAAGTGTAGAAAAGTAAAGCAAGTAGAGTTCCACAATCTAGTCGTGGCTTTTAGCCGGATAGACAAGCAGTCAGCACAAATAGTAGAGAAAGAAGAGAGAGTTTGAGTGTGTGTGTGCGTTTTTGAACTAATTGTTCGTGTGTTAAGACTGTAGAAGAGAGTCATTTATATAGTAGTTTGAAAACTGGTTCAAAATAAGGCAAGAATAAATTCTTCAGTAATTATAGAACTCAGTATCAATTAAGAACGAAAATCAGCCGAGTATCCCTTAATTAAGGGAGTAATTTACCAACGGTAGAAAGGAGGTAATAGATAAGGAAAGAATCCAAGTATCATAGGTACAGAATATGTAAATTAGGGCTAGATACATAAGGGTCTAATTAAGGAAATAGCAGTAGAAATCAATTAAAATATAGTCAATCACATAACAAGGTAAGAAATAATTTTAAGGGATAGGAAAAATAGCCGGAAATCTGTATAAGAGCATCAATAATGTAAATCAACGATTTCAAGATTCGAAAAAATAGTACTAATATTAAGGAAAATAGTATAGAGTTCCATGAATAAACCAATAAATGGAGTACAAATAGGAAGAACCAAATTGGAACCCTTAATAAGACATCACTAGGATGAAAGTCATAGAAATACTCTAACTAATGACAACATATCCATGAGAATCGCACATACAGACAAATCGACTGAACGAACAGTAAAGACGAACTCAGAATCACAAACTAGAGCCAAACAAATTAGGGTTTTCAATGTAATGAGTCAGATAAAAATAAACCATTTAAACATAGTAAAAAACATATGATAATACTGAAAATCAAAGGAGAAGTCATTTAAAAAGGTTAAGAAACCCTAGTCTTGAAGACGAAGGGTTACTTTAGAGAAAATAAGAAAAAACCTTCGAAGAAAACAACAAAAGCTCATAATATACACAGATCTAAGATAGATCTAAAAAAAATCGGAGGATCTCAGGAGTTAGGGTTTCAGAGAACCCAGAGAAGATGAGAAAACCTTAGAACGTTACCAGTTTTAGCTTGAAAAGTCATGGATCTTACTCGAATAGCCATGGATGGCCGGAAAATGGCATGAAAGACCATGGATAGGAGTTGAAGTGCTCCAGGTTCACCAGAGGACCTCAAGGTAGTGTCAAACCGGCGTGGGGGTGAAGCAGGGGCTAGAAGATGATGAGAGGCCATGATTTCCGGCGAGGGAGGTGGCCGGAGAAGGTTCGACAGTGATTAGGGTTTGAGGGTGTCAGAGAGATAAGGTAGGAAGAGAGGATTCAGAGGAGGCAAAAATAGGGTAGGGTTTGGGGGGTTGTTTGATTAAAAAAAGAAATAAACGGTGTGGACCATTGATCAGAGAGATCAACGGTCGAGATTAAATGGGGCAGGTGGGTTCCGGGTTTGGGTATGGGTAAATAAGGTGTGGGTCGAATTTTTTATTTGTAAATTAGGCTGGGAATTAGGGGTCCGATTTGGCTATTGAAAGCCAATTTGGCTATAATTTAAATAGACAGTTTTTCCATATTTAATTTATAAAAAATAGTAATAATTTCTGGAAAATAATTTTAAAATGCTAAAATAATTTATAATATATAATTAGCAATTTAAAAATACAGGATCCAATTGTATGCTTATAAAACATAATTAAATCTTAAAAGGGCTAATATTGCAATTATGTGCAATTTAGCTTTTAAAAATACTAAAAATAATTATAAAAATTACCTTAGCCATATTTTGGCATAAATATATAAATCCAATAGATGAATTATCAAAACAATAATTTTGGAGATAATTATTGGGGATTTTATGAATAAAAAGGGGGAAATAAATCAATTTAAAAGCTTATAATTATGGAAAAGATAATTAAAACCTTGGATATGCATATATATGCTATTTTGAAGGTATTTTGCATATTTAAAATATATAGGGAAAAATTGGGTATCAACAGCTACCCCTCTTTACTCGGGAAGAATGAAAGAGTTTTCGGGTAAAGAAATGATAGCCAATTTTGACCAAGCGAAACGGTTTGAAGAGGCTAGGCTACACCTTGGCTTCTAAGCTGCCTATATATTCTTGGTTACATAAGAATCAGGACATATGTAGTTCAGGATCCATCGGCGGAGTATACCGCTGAAGACCTTTCAAGAACAGGCGCAATATCTAGGGCTGGGTGAGTGGAGTGGTTAGGTTTGTTATGACTGAGGGAACTGGAGCGGGATCGCTCCTGGTGGGATAGTCGTTGCTCACCGGCTTACCTGCAAATAGAAGCAACACAAGCGTATACTATGCATAAATTTAAACATGATGCAAATTCCCGTTGGACCATGAATGTTGTCTTCGGACAATGAGGATGGCGTCCTTAGACCATGATGTCCTGGGCCATGAAGCGTATGATAAAGGATTTGTAGGCCATGAAATGATGTTCTCGGGCTATGAGGATGATGCCTCCGAACCATGACGCCTTTGAATAATGATATGCAAAGATTGAAAGGGATCTTCAGGCCATGACATGGTGTTCTCGGGCTATGAAGATGGTGCCTCCGAATGATGATGCCTTTGGATGAGTTGGCGATATTTCAGCCGATAAAGGATGCAGTAGTATGATGCGGACAATACAGAGCTTAGTCTTGCGAATTAAAGGGAAGAGCTTAGCCTGTAAGAGAAGCGAGATAAATAGTGCTTGGGATAGTGCTTAGTTTCGAAGAAAATTGGAGGCAGAGCTTAGCCTCAAAAGGAAAAATGGTAGTCTTATGCAGATTAGAAGGCAGAATAGTAGCCTTATGCAATGCAGATGCAGATGAAGGTATAGCTTAACCTCGGAAGGCAGAATGGTAGCCTTATGCAAATTGGAAGGCAAAATGGTAGCCTTATGCAATGCAGATGCAGATGGAGACAACATATAGTCTCGGAAGGTAGAATGGTAGCCTTATGCAATGCAGACGCGGACGGAGATAGCTTTTAGTCTTGGAAGGCAGAATGGTAGCCTTATACAAACTGGAAGGCAGAATAGTAGCCTTATGCAATGCAAATGCAGGTGGAGGTAGAGCTTAACCTCGGAAGGCACAATGGTAGCCTTATGCAAGAATGCAGATGGAGACAGCGTTTAGTCTCGGAAGGCAGAATGGTAGCCCTATGCAATGGTGATGTAGATGGAGACAGCGTTTAGTCTCGGAAGGCAGAATGGTAGCCTTATGAAAACTAGAAGGAAGAATAATAGCCTTATGCAAGAAATAAAATAACAAATGACAGTAGAGTTTTCTTAGCTGATAGAAGATTGAGGCGTTGTGATTACTAGGAGCATTGTGACATATGGAACCTCACTAGTGTGTGCTGATAGCAAATGTTGGCAAGTGCAACGATTCTGAGAATCGTATTAATGAACAATGTTTGTTCCATGGGCGTATAGTATGTTTAATGATTTTTCAATCCTAGTTCCTGCATCCAAAGAAAAATCATGAGTTTTGTAAGGGGGAGGTCAGTTCGTATCCCCGTTGGCATTGCTTGAATTGTTTGGCTTTGATCTGGTAATACCGTCTATATTATTGGGGTAGCATTGCTAAACAAAGCAGTTTCAATAATAAACATGCATGATTTTTTAAAAGTATGACATAAATGTATAGTTAAAAATAGCCTTTAGATAAACCGACGACTGTGACGTAGTTCAGAACATTGCAACCTCTCCTACTAACGGAATTTTGAGGGTCCTCCTCAAAATTCTGCCCCAGTTTGATGGGTTGACGTTTCTCACTATTGCTCGTGCAGCGATCGGCTGAAATTACTTCGGAATTTTGAGGGTCCTCCTCAAAATTCTGCCCCAGTTTCCAATTGCGGGGGGAAATGAATTTTTATTGAATTGTGACCGAACCCATAGGGCTGCCTACGTATCCCCTCTTAAATGGGAATCAGGTCAGGCGTAGTTCAATTTACATCATATAAGGAAAGCATAAAAATTACACATAGTAAAGCTTGACCGCATCTGAATTGATTGACTTTGGCCAGACTTCTCCATCCATTTCTGCAAGTATGAGGGCTCCTCCTATCAAAACCCGATGAACCATGTATGGGCCCTGCTAGTTGGGAGAGAACTTCCCTTTGGCTTCATCTTGATGCAGAAAAAAATTCTTTAACACCAGCTACCCCGGTGTGAACTGTCTTGGCTTGACTCTTTTGTTGAAGGCTCTGGGCATTCTTTTCTAATAGAGTTGACCATGGCAAACTGCATTCATTCTCTTTCCGTCTATAAGGGCTAGTTTCTCATAACGACTTTTTACCCACTCTACGTCGCTCTCAGCTTCTTGTATGATCTTTAGGGAAGGAATTTCTACCTCAGCGGGAATGACAACCTCTGTACCGTAAACCAGCATGTAGGGGGTTGCCCCGGTTGATGTGCAGACTGTGGTGCGATACCTCAGTAGAGCAAATGATAACTTCTCGTGCCACTGCTTATGCTTCTCTATCATTTTCCTCATATCTTCTTGATATTCTTATTGGCGGCTTCTACAACTTCATTTATCTAAGGCCTGTAGGCTGTGGAATTCTTGTGTTTGATCTTGAAAGTTTCGCACATAGCTTTCATCAAGTCGTTGTTGAGGTTGGAGCCATTATCATAATGATTGACTCTGAAATTCCGAATCGACAAACGATACGATCGCGGACAAAGTCTACCATGACTTTCTTAGTTACTACTTTGTAAGATGTTGCTTCAACCCATTTGGTGAAATAGTCGATGGCTATCGGGATAAATATGTGTCCATTGGAAGCAGCAAGCTCAATTGGTCCAATAACGTCCATTCCCCTGGCGGTGAACGGCCATGGTGAGCTTGTTGTGTTAACCTCTCTCGGAGGTACCTTTATCATGTCTGCATGTATCTGACAATGGTGGCATTTCTGGACATACTGGATGCAGTCCATTTCCATAGTCATTCAAAAGTAACCAGCCCGGAGTATCTTCTTTGCCAAGACAAAACCGTTCATATGTGGACCGCAGGTCCCAGCATGAGATTCCTCTAGTAGCCTGGATGCTTCCTTTGCATCAACACATCTTAATAATCCTAAATCGGGATTCCTCCTATACAGGATTCCTCTGCTGTGAAAGAAGTTGTTGGACAATCTCCGAAGTGTGCGTTTCTGAGTAGGATTAGACAGCGCCAGGTACTCTCCTTTTGCCAAATATTCCTTGATATCATGAACTTAAGGCTTTCTGTCTGCTTCCTCTTCTACATGGGCACAGTAAGCTAGCTGATTATGGATTTTCACCAGAATGGGATCAATGAAATTCTTGTCGGGATATTGTATCATAAATGATAGGGTAGCCAATGCATCGGCGAACTCATTCTGGATTCTGGGAACATGCTGGAATTTCGTCTTTGTGAACCTCTTTCTCAATTCATGTACATGATGCAGATACGGGAGTATCTTGGAGTTCTTGGTTGCCCATTCTTCTCGTACCTAGTGTATAAGTAAGTCTGAATCTCCAATTACTCATGTCAATGGCCATTTTGAGCCCTAAGATGCAGGTTTCATACTCGGCCATATTGTTGGTACAGGGGAACCTGAGTTTGGCAGACACCGGATAATGCTGACCGGTTTCTGATATTAGGACTGCTCCTATGCCAACTCCTTTGAAGTTTGCTGCTCCATCGAAGAACATTCTCCAATCGTCATAGGATTCTGCAATGTCTTCTCCTATGAATGATACCTCTTCATCAACAAAATACATTTTCAGGGGTTCGTATCCTCAATCCATGGGGTTTTCAGCAAGGTGGTCTGCTAATGCATATCCCTTGACCGCTTTTTGAGTTACATAAACAATGTCGAACTCACTCAACAGGATTTGCCACTTGGCTAGCTTGCCAGTGGGCATGGGCTTCTGAAAGATGTACTTCAAGGGATCCATTCTTGATATGAGATATGTAGTATAGGCACAGAAGTAATGTCTCAGCTTCTGAGCTACCCAAGTAAAAGCACAACAGGTGCATTCCAATAGAGAATATCGGGCCTCGTACGAGGTGAACTTCTTACTTAGATAATAAATGGCTTGTTCCTTCCTTACTGTTTCATCATGTTGCCCCAGAACGCAGCCGAAAGCGCCATCCAACACTACAAGGTAGAGTAATAAGGGTCTACCTGGCTCGGACGGGACTAAGATTGGTGGTGTTGACAGGTACTCCTTGATTCTGTCAAAGGCCTTCTAGTAGTCATCGGTCCATTTGGTGGGTGCATCAGGACACCTATAGGGTTCATTTATAACTACGTTTGGTAACAAGATATAGGATAAAGGCTTGAAATTATCCTAAGGGGAAGGTGTTAGGCACCCCTCAGAATCCACTGGTGTGGTTCCCGGCCAAACAGTTTTTTGTGAATTTGTACAATTAGCAAATAGACAAGTAGGGCTCAAATAGTAGGGGATTTAAGTTTAGACACACAAGTGTTTGAAAAAAGACAAATAAAAGGCAAGATTTTGAAACGAATTGCAATCCAAATATACTTGGGAATGTAAAGGGGGGTGTCCTAGGTTTGCATATAATATGGATCACATCAATGCAAATGACACTCCTCAAAGAGGGGCTACACGTGGTATTAACGCACCGGTCATCATATCCATATCTACCCTTTCCTGCCCCGTGAAGGTAATTAAAGCGAGGGTTGGTATCGACCCTTATTGCATGTTGTTACCCGTTCCTTCCTATCAGTCCCGGAGGAATTTAGGACTCCTATTCTATAAAAAAGGGAAGTTCTAGGAAGACCCTTAAGTTTAAAGGCAAAATACTAAGGCGACATATAATAACAAGTAGGACTTCAATTAAAGGGAGCATGGAAGACAAACGAAAGGCTCAGATATACCTCCACATACAGTGCACATAAATAGCATGACTCATACACAATTAAGGTCTAAATTCAGATCATATGCAAGGTATCTAAGTGACAGTAGCATAATCAGATTTATTACATGACTTAGAAAAGAAGTCTGAATCAGGCTTGCCTACTGATTTTAACATGCTAGTAGTTACACAAAGGCAATTCTGATTTTTATTTAAGTTATTACCTAAGGCTTATCTAGGCGTAATGTAATATGCAGCAGTTATTAAGACAGTGTGGAGATTGTTTTTCCTAAAACATGATGTTCTAATATTGCAAAGACATGCAAGGATTATTACCAGTGTGTTTAAAGCAGGATGAGACTGTTGATACTCATTTTCCTGCATCAGTAGTTAACTAAGCATAGCAGAATAAGGATGAACGAGAACCTAATCATGGTATCTAATGATTTATATGTAGGATTCCTAAAGCAGGAATTGTAAATGCACAACATGATTGCAGAATTTCCTAAGAGCAGGATTTCTAAATGAAATTTCAGAACATGTTTACGTGGGCAGAATCACATAATAGCAACTTATTTTTATTGTTATTATCTACCCTATAGACAGGATTTGTAAGTGTGGATGAGATGCTGAAAACAGTACATATAAATCCTAAATAGTATGATATCTAATGCATGGCATGCTTGGCATGTTTTACCTAAACATGGCTGCTATTGCGCATAGACAAAAGTAAACCTAGGAACATGATTTCTACCCTGGATTATACTACAGCATGCATATTACCCACCCCTTGTCACTATCCAACCCCAATATTTGTTTACAAATTATTACAGACCAATAGTGAAATGAATTACATAAGCAGGAAAAAAGATAAAAGTTACACTATAGAGAGCCTGAAAACAGGCCCAAACTTTTAGCACCTGATTAGGACTTCCTCCTTGAGTTATGTAATAAATCACCTAAGGTACCAAGATTGTTCCATAGCCCTTCCCATATCTAGGTGTATCAGAGTTCCCTAAGGACCTCAAGGGATCCTGGGCAGTGCTCACACCTAGACTGCATAGCCAAGATAGAGTAAGTGTAGTGTGAAAAGGCCAGCTTTTATGTGTCCAAGTTCAGAGAGAGCTCTAGGGTCCCAAGGCACGGCTCACACCAAGGGAGCAGAACCTAGTGGTCTAAGAGTATATGTGAAAGTGCTTGACATAGATTTAAAAGAGTTGAGTTGGAAACCGTTTTGAAACAGCATGTTTGAAAAAAGTTTTGGAAAGAGCAATAGAAGAGTTTGCCTTAAGGAAAACAGTTTTGAAAGGAGAAGGGAACAGGAGAAACAACAACTTGGAACAAGCCAGCACACACAGAACAAATTTAAAGAATAGTATCATCTCAACATTCACAAGCAGGGAAGTAAGGGGTTGGGGACATAGAGGGCCCAAATCAGAAACACATAAACATGGCTGAGAAGAGATGGATATAGACCAGCAAGTACAAAGAACAAGTCGGAACTGATTGGCCTTCAGAACACAAACAATTACTACTTCAAAGTGTTAACAAGGGAATCATACTTGAAATTAGAATAGTAATAAGACATACTAGTCATGTTGAGGACATGGGACTACATAATTAGTCATCACACTTAGTGTTAATCAAGTACATTAGGAGTCTATGATACTAACATGGCATACTAGTTGAGGGAAATAAACAAAACTCAATTAGACATGCTGATTACACTTGAACAAGAGAGGGAAAAACTTAAGCATGTCGAATAAAGCAGTAAACAAGAAGGGCAATCAAACACATGAGCCATCAAGTTAGTGAAGAAGGAGACATGGATTAACAGACAAGGAGCACATAGAGTTTAGTTTCAGAATTGAACTTGGAACATACCAGTTAAAGAAGCAAAGTGCAGAAGAGTAAAGCAAGTAGAGTTCCATAGTCTAGCCTTGGCTTTCAACCGGCTAGACAAGCAGTCAGCACAAATAGCAGAGAAAGAAGAGAGAGTTTGAGTGTGTGTATTGTTTGTGTGTTAAGACTGTAGAAGAGAGTCATTTATATAGTAGTTTGAAAACTAGTTCAAAATAAGGCAAGAATCAATTCTTCAGTAATTATAGAACTCGGTATCAATTAAGAACGAAAATTAGCCAAGTATCCCTTAATTAAGGGAGTAATTTACCAATGGTAGAAAGAAAGTAACATATAAGGAAAGAATCCAAGTATCATAGGTACAGAATATGTAAATTAGGGCTAGATACATAAGGGTCTAATTAAAGAAAATAACAGTAGAAATCAATTAAAATATAGTCAATCACATAACAAGGTAAGAAATAATTTTAAGGGATAGGAAAAATAGCTGGAAATCTGTATAAGAGCATCAATACTATAAATCAAGGATTTCAAGAATCGAAAAAATAGTACTAATATTAAGGGAAATAGTATAGACTTCCATGAATAAACCAATAAATGGATTACAAATAGGAAGAACCAAATCGAAACCCTTAATAAGACGTCACTAGGATGAAAATCATAGAAATACTCTAACTAATCATAGCATATCCATGAGAATCGCACATACACACAAATCGACTGAACGAACAGTAAAGACGAACTCAGAATCACAAACTAGAGCCAAACAAATTAGGGTTTTCAACTTAATAAGTGAGATAAAAATAAACCATTTAAACGTAGTAAAAATCGTATGATAATACTGAAAATCAGAGGAGAAGTTGTTTAAAAAGGTTAAGAAACCCTAGTCTTGAAGACGAAGGGTTACTTTAGAGAAAATCGGAAAATACCTTTGAAGAAAACAATAAAAGCTCATAATATACACAAATCTAAGATAGATCTAAAATAAATCAGAGGATCTCAAGAGTTAGGGTTTCAGTGAAACCAGAGAAGATGAGAAAACCTTAGAACGTTATCGGTTTTAGTTGGAAAAGTCATGGATCTTACTCGAACAGCCATGGATGGCCGGAAAATAGCATGAAAGACCATGGATAGGAGTTGAATCGCTCCAGGTTCACCTGAGGACCTCAGGGTAGTGTCAAACCGGTGTGGGGTGAAGCAGGGGCTAGGAGATGATGAGAGGCCATGGTTTCCGGCGAGGGAGGTGGCCGGAGAAGGGAGGACAGTGATTAGGGTTTGAGGGTGTTTGAGAGAGAAGATAGGAAGAGAGGATTCAGAGGTGGCTCAAATGAAAAATGGGTAGGGTTTGGGGGTTGTTTGATTAAAAAGGGAAAGAAACGGTGTGGACCATTGATCTAAGAGATCAACGGTCGAGATTAAATGGGGTAGGTGGGTTCCAGGTTTGGGTATGGGTAAATAAGGTGTGGGTCGGGTTTTTAAATTTTAAATTGGCTGGGAATAAGGGGTCTGATTTGGCTATAATTGAAAGCCAATTTCGTTATAATTTAAATAGACAGTTTTTCCCTATTTAATTTATAAAAATTACTAAATAATTTCTGAAAAATAATTTTAAAATGCTAAAATGATTTATAATATATAATGAGCAATTTAGAAATACAGGATCCAATTTTATGCATATAAAACATAATTAAATCTTAAAATAGCTAATATTGCAATTATGTGCAATTTAGCTTTTAAAAATACTAAATGTAATTCTAAGCCATATTTTGGCATAAATATAGAGATCCAATAGATGAATTATCAAAATAATAATTTTGGAGATAATTATTAGGGATTTTATGGATAAAAAAAGGAAAAAATAAATCAATTTAAAAACTTCTAACTATGGAAAAAATAATAAAAACCTTGGATATGCTCATATATGCATATATATGCTATTTTGAAGGTATTTTTCATATTTAAAATATATAGGGAAATATTGGGTATCAACACCGCTGTGGTGTACTCATGCCCTTTCTTGCACATGTTTTTCGTGTGTAAATCCATGTTCTGCTGCTCAGCCATTCTATCAGTGAGGCAGTTGATATCAGAGAATTCGAGGTATATCTGCCGCGTCCACAGATTCAGGAGTCCCTCTCTATTCTTCCCTTTAGCTTTAGAATTCCTATATTTACTTTTGATTAGACATTCTAGAGTTAGAACACTATGTAGTTTTCCATAGCTTGTGATTTTATGAGATTCCGGATTTTGGGAGTGCCTTGTGTTCAGTTTTGAGAGGGTGAAATTGTATATGTCGAGCGGCATTTTTAAACTTCTCTATTATATTACTCGCATTTTGCTAGTTTTGTATTTTGTTTTCCTTTTTCCGCAAATTTTTAGGCTTACCTAGTTGTAGGGACTAGGTGCTGTCACGATAGTTCATGGAGGGAGAACTTGGGTGGTGACAAATTGGTATCAGAGCTCTAGGTTCAGAGGAGTTATGAATCACAAGCCGGTTTATTAGAGTCTCGCGGATCGGTACGGAGACATCTGTACTTATCTACGAGAGGTTATGTAACTGTTAGGAAAAATCCCACTTCATTTAATTTCTTGGTCGTGCGAGATTTTTGACATCATAATTCTAAACCTCTATCTTCTATTCTCTCACAGATGGTGAGGACACATGCTACCGGAGATGACCAGGCACTTGCTCCCCCTACTGGAGTCGTCAGAGGTTGGGGCCGAGGTAGAGGCCGAGGACGCGCACGTGGTGCAGCCAGAGCACCCGCACGAGCGGCCACCGAGGTGCCACAAGCAGCTCCAACCAGAGCCCAAGCACCTGATACGCCTACTGCTACTACTACTCCAACTTTCTAGGAGACCCTTGCATAGTTTATGAGCATGTACACCACTCTAGCTCAGGTAGGGTTGATTCCCCTTACTATAGCCACATCCCAGGCCGGGGGAGGAGCACAGAATCATGCCGCCCGCACTCCAAAGCAGCGAGTCCAGGTTGATCAGATCCTAGAGGTTATACCGGTACCACCTGCAGTCCCAGTTCAACCCGAGGACAGGGCAGCAGATTCAGAGGATGAGCAGCGGAGGCTTGAGAGGTTCAAGAAGTACATGCCTCCTATATTCCGTGGGTTAGCATCAGATGATGCTTTGGTATTTTTGAAAGAGTGCTATCGTATCCTTCGCACTATGGGTATATCAGGATCGAGTGGGGTTTCTTTCACTGCCTTCTAGCTTTGAGGAGTAACCTATCAGTGGTGGCATACTTTTGAGTTGGACAGTCTAGTTGAGGCAGCATCCCTTATATGGACCTAGTTTTTAGATATGTTTTTGAGGGAGTATGTTCCTCAGAGCCTCAGGGATGTATGGCACATAGAGTTTAAGCATTTGTGTCAGGGTACTATGACCGTTTCGGAGTATGCTATCTGTTTCATTGACTTAGCTAGGCATGCAGCAGCCTTGGTTTCTACAGTTCGTGAGAGAGTTTGCTGGTTTATAGAGGGGCTCATTCCCAGCATTAGGTCTAGCATGGATCGGGAGTTGGAGATGGATATTTCTTATCAGTAGGTGGTGAGCATTGCCAGGACAGTAGAGGGTATGCATGCTAAGGATAGAGAGGAGAGGGAGGCCAAGAGGTCACGAGAGTTGGGCAATTATTCTGGTGCCCGTGCCCCAGTTGCAGTTCGTCATGGTAGGGGTTATATGAGTCCGCCAGTTTATTCAGCTCTTCCAGCAGCTAGTGGTATTCCAACTCCTCCTATACCTCAGGAGCCTTATTATGCACCTCTAATATCTAGTGTGCCTCCTGCACAAGGTGCTTTCAGTGGTCAGTCCAGCAGACTTGGCCCAAGTCATTCACAATCGACACGTCCTCCCAAAGCTTATTTTGAGTATGGCGACACACGCCATATGGTGAGGGATTTCCCCAGACTCAGGAGGGGTGTACCTCCGTAGACTTCTCAGCCATAGCGTGCTCCGCAGAGTTCCCAGGCTATGATTACAGCACCAGTTGCTGCCCCACCTGCCTAGCCAACCAGAGGTGGAGGTCGAGGAGGTAAAGGTCGTCCTAGAGGGGGAGGCCAGGCCAGATATTATGCCCTTCCTGACCGTACTGAGGCTGTCACCTCCAATTCTGTCATCACAGGTATTGTCCTGGTTTGTCATAGAGATGCACCGGTTTTATTCGATCTATGCTCCACTTATTCTTATGTGTCCTCTTATTTTGCCCCGTATTTGAGCGTATCTCAGGATTCTTTGAGTTCCCCTATTTATGTTTCTACTCCTATGGGAGATTCTCTAGTTGTAGATCGTGTTTGATTGCTCTTAGTAGTTTTGAGACCAGAGTTGATTTATTATTGCTCAGCATGGTAGATTTTGATGTTATCTTGGGCATGGACTGATTGTCGCCCTATTTTGCTATTCTGGATTATCAGGCTAAAACCATGACACTGGCTATGCCAGGTGTACCGCGAGTAGAGTGGAGGGGTACTTTAGATCACACTCCTGGTAGAGTTATTTCTTTCCTTAAGGCTTAGCGAATGGTTGAGAAGGGGTGTGACCTGTATCTAGCCTATGTGAGAGATGTCAATATTGATACCCCTATAGTTAATTCAGTCCAAGTAGTACGGGATTTCCCTGATGTGTTTCTAGCTGATCTTCCGGGTATGCCACTCGATAGAGATATTGATTTCAGCATTGATTTGTTGCTTGGCACTCAGCCCATTTCCATTCCTTCTTATTGTATAGCCCCTCCTGAGTTGAAGGATCAGTTACAGGAATTGCTTGATAAGGGTTTTATTCGACCTAGTGTATCACCTTGTGGTGCTCCTCTCTTGTTTGTAAAGAAAAAGGATGGTTCTATGCGTATGTGCATTGATTATCTCCAGCTGAATAGAGTTATAGTGAAGAACCGATATCATTTGCCTCGTATTGATGATTTGTTTGACCAGTTACAGGGTGCACGAGTATTTTCTAAGATTGACTTGCATTTAGGTTACCATCAGTTGAAGATTCGGAAGCCAGATATCCCGAAGACTGCTTTCAGAACTTGGTATGGTCATTACAAGTTCCTTGTTATGTCATTTGGGTTGACCAATACCCCAGCAGCCTTCATGCATTTGATGCACAGTGTGCTCCGGCCATATCTTGACTGGTTCGTCATTGTCTTTATTAATGATATTCTGGTATACTCCTAGAGTTGGGAAGATCATGAGCAGCACCTGAGGATAGTGCTTCAGACTTTGATAGAAAAGAAATTATATGCAAAGTTCTCGAAATGTGAGTTTTGGTTGGATTCTGTGGCATTCTTGGGTCACGTGGTATCGAGTGAAGGGATCAAGGTAGATCCAAAGAAAATGGAAGCAGTGCAGAGTTGGCCCAGACCATCCTCAGCTACATAGATCCATAGTTTTCTTGGCTTGGCGGGTTATCACCGTCGATTTGTTGAGGGATTTTCATCTATTGCAGCACCTATGACTAGGCTGACCCATAAGGGTGCTCCGTTCCAGTGGACGGAAGAGTATGAGGAGAGCTTCTAGAAGCTTAAGACAGTTTTGAGTACAGCCCCAGTTTTGATATTGCCTACAGGTTCGGGGTCTTATACAGTCTATTGTGATGCCTCAAGAATTGGCCTTGCAGGGTTATTGATGCAGGAAGGTAAGGTGATTGCCTACACGTCCAGACAATTGAAGGTACATGAGAAGAATTATCCTGTCCATGATCTCGAGTTAGCTGCTATTGTTCACGCATTGAAGATCTGGCATCATTATTTGTACGGTGTTCTTTGTGAGATTTATACTGATCACCAGAGTTTGCAGCATCTGTTCAAGCAGAAGGACCTTAATTTGCGCCAAAGGAGGTGGTTAGAGCTGCTGAAGGACTATGATATCACTATCTTGTATCACCCGGGCAAGGCCAATGTAGTGGCCGATGCTTTGAGCCATCGGGCAGAGAGTTTGGGGAGTTTGGCTTATCAACCAGCAGCAGAGAGGCACAAGGCATGGATGTTCAGGCCTTAGCCATCCAGTTTGTGAGATTGGATCTTTCGGAGCCCCAGTCAAATTCTAGCTTTTGTGATTTCTCGGTCTTCTTGTTCGATCGTATCCGTGAGCGTCAGTATGATGACCCTCATTTGCTTGTCCTCATAGACAAGGTTCTGCATGGTGATGTCAGAGATGTGACCATTGGTGATCGCGATATTGAGGATGCAGGGTCGGGTATGTGTACCCAATGTTGATGGGCTTTGGGAGTTGATTCTAGAAGAGGCCCACAATTCGCTGTATTCCATCCACCCGGATGCCACAAAGATGTACCAGGATTTGAGATAGCACTATTAGTAGAGGTGGATAAAGAAAGACATAGTTGGGTTTGTAGCTCGGTGCCTCAATTGTCAGCAGGTAAAGTATGAGCACTAGAGATCGAGTGGTTTGCTTCAATAGATAGAGATTTCGGAGTGGAAGTCGGAGCGGATCACCATGGACTTTGTAGTTGGACTTCCACGGACTTTGAGGAAGTTCGATGACATTTAGGTGATTGTGGATCGGTTTATCAAGTCCACGCACTTCATTCTTGTGTGTACTACCTATTCTTCGGAGCGATTGGCGGAGATTTATATTCGGGAGATTGTTCGACTGCACAGTATTCCAGTTTCCATCATTTCAGACAGTGGTACTCAGTTCACATCACGGTTCTGGAGGGTCATACAGCATGAGTTGAGTACTCGAGATGAGTTGAGCACAGTATTTCACCCTAGATGGACAGACAGTCCGAGCGCACTATTCAGATTCTTGAGGATATGCTCTGTGTATGTGTGATGGAGTTTGGAGGTTCTTGGGATCATTTCTTGCCACTGGCGGAATTTGCCTACGACAATAGTTATCAGTCCAATATTCAGATGGCACTATATGAGGTTTTGTATTGTAGGCGGTGTAGATCCCCGTAGGGTTGGTTTGAGCCGGGTGAGGCTAGATTACTGGGCACAGACTTGGTTCAGGATGCCTTAGAGAAGGTTAAGGTGATTCAGAATAGACTTTGTACAGCCCAGTCCAGACAAAAGAGTTATGTGGACTGGAAGGTTCGTGATGTTTCCTATATGGTTGGAGAGCGGGTCTTGCTTCGGGTTTTGCCTATGAAGGGCGTTATGAGATTTGTAAAGAAGGTGAAATTGAGTCTGAGGTTTATTAGTCCTTTTGAGGTACTAAGACGTGTTGGGAAGGTTGCTTATGAGCTTGCCTTACCTCCCAGCTTGGCAGGGGTTCATCCGAGATTTCATATTTTGAAGCTCCGGAAGTATCACGGTGATCCGTCGCATGTGTTGGATTTCAGTTCCGTCTAATTGAACAAGGATCTATCTTATGTTGAGAAGCTAGTGGCGATATTGGACAGGCAAGTTTGAAAACTGAGGTAAAAAAATATTGCATCAGTGAAGGTTTAGTGGTGGGGTCAGCCAGTCGAGAAGATGACTTGGGAGACCGAGCAGGATATGCGCAGCCATTACCCTCATCTTTTCACCACTTCAGGTATGTCTTTATGCTCGTTCGAGGATGAACAAATGTTTTAAGAGGGGGGATGTAATGAACCGGCCGGTCGTTTTAAGAATTAAAGCCTTGATCCCCTATTAACTACTTTCTCTGTGTTTGTTTCTGCTATTGTCAGTTGCCGGGAGGATTCATTTTGAGTTTCGGAGTGTTTTGGGACACTTAGTCCCCAAATAAGAGCTTAAGCTTTAGAATTTGGACCGTAGTTGGAGCAGTGTGAAGATGGCCTAGGAATGAAATTCCTTCAATTCTGTTAGCTCCGTTGGGTGATTTAAGGCTTAGGGGCATGTTCAGATTGTGTTTTGGAGGTCTGTATCTTATTTAGGCTTGAAATGCCAAAAGTTGAATTTTTGAAGTTTCCGGATTGAAAGTGAAATTTTGATATCGGGGTCAAAATCCAATTCCGTAAGTTGGAATAGCTCTGTAGTATTGAATGTGACTTGTGTGCAAAATTTGGGGTCAACCAGACTTGCTTTGGTTGGTTTCGGCATCGGTTGTAGGATTCTTGAAATTTTAAGTTCTTTAGGCTTGGATTGGAGGATGATTCATGGTTTTAGCATTGTTTGATGTGATTTGAGAGTTGGACTAAGTTCGTATGATGTTTTAGGATTGGTTGGCATGTTTGGTTGAGGTCCCAGGGGCCTCGAGTGAGTTTTGGATGCTTAACGGAAGTTGAATTAGACTTAGGCTATTTTCTGAAGTTGCTGCTTCTGGTATTTTTGCCCCTACGGTGAGGAGCGCGCAGGTGGGACCCGCAAATGCAAGGAAGTAGGTCGCAAGTGCGATTTGGGTACTGATGGCCAGTGACCGCAGATGCGGTTATAGGGCCGCAGCGGGCCACATCTGCGGGGAAAGGAGCACAGGTGCGGTATCCACCCGTTTAATAAAATCTCATAGGTGCAAGTCCCCAGCCACAGGTGCGGTCACATGATCGCAAATACGGAAATCGCTGGGCAGAAATATGAAATTTCAAGGGTTTGAAGCTCATAACACCAAATTTGATTATTGGCTCGGGAGAAGTCGATTTTGGGAGGATTTTGAAGAAGAAATCAGTGGGTAACAAATCCTTATCCCTTTCTAGTTATATTCCATTAATCTAATCTTAGTTTTGTCATTTAATTTCAGATTTGGGGTGAAAAATTAGGAGAATTGAGGAAAGGTTTCCCAACTTAAAATCTGAGTTTTGAGGGAAATTTTGGCGTTGGATTTTGATAATTTTTGTTTGATTGTGCTCATGAGTAAATGGGTGTTCATAATCCGTAACTTTTACCCGATTCCGAGACGTGGGCCCGAAGGGGATTTTTGGGCATTTTTCTATTTTATTACCTTAGCCTTGATTTCTTTAGATAAATTAGTTGTTTGAAGTTGTATTTACGTTATGAAATTGATTTGAATAGATTTGGGCCACTCGGAGTTGAATACTCGTGGACAGAGCGTGGTTTCGGATTAATTTTGAGCTGGTTCGAGGTAAGTGGCTTATCTAACTTTGTGTGAAATCCCCCTAGGAATATTGGTACTGATGTTATATGAGTGTCGTGTACGTGAGGTGGCGAGTGCGTACACGTACTAATTGATGAAAACCCCCATTTTCATTAAGTAAATAACTGTATTTCCTTTTTGTTGAACACTACTTGTATTTAAAACCTACTGTTTAGCTTAGGAAAGCATGCTTAAGTGACTTAACTGTACTATCTGCTTAAACTTTTTACTTGAATTCTGTGCAGAATGTTTAGAATAGAAATCTCAGCCTTTTTCTTGGTATGAACTTGAATAGAACCGTAGATTCTTTCTTGAGACTGTTGTGTATTTACTTTGGGACTACGGATCGATATTTCGGTAGATCCCCCTGCATGTTTACTTTGGGACTACGGATTGGTATTCCGGTAGATCCCCCTGCACATTTATATTTGGGACTACGGGATGACACCCGATAGATTCTCCTGTACTGGATATTTACTTTGGGACTACAGATCGATATTCCGGTAGATCCCCCTGCACATTTATATTTAGGACTACGAGACGACACCTGGTAGATTCCCCTGTACTGGATATTTACTTTGGGACTACGGATCGGTATTCCGGTAGATCCTCCTGCACATTTATATTTGGACTACGGGACGACACCCGGTAGATTCCACTATACTGGATATATACTTTGGGACTATGGATCAGTATTCCGGTAGAAACCCCTGCACATTTACGTTTGGGACTACGGGACGATATCTAGGTAGATCCCATGTTGCTATCTCTGTGTACTGAGTTATATTCTTTTTGTGTTTTTTATTCTTTATCGACTGTTAGTACATTAAATATACTGCTTTATTTCATACTTCTTACCTTGTTATATATATATATATATATAACACTAGTAGGGCCCTGACCTTCCTCGTCACTACTCGATTGAGGTTAGGCTTGGCACTTACTGGGTACCGCTGTGGTGTACTCATGCCCTTTCTTGCACATGTTTTTCGTGTGTAGATACAGGTTCTGCTGGTTAGCCATTCTATTAGTGAGGCGGTCGATATCAGAGACTTTGAGGTATATCTGTCGCGTCCACAAATTCAGGAGTCCCTCTCTATTCTTCCCTTTAGCTTTAGAATTCCTTTATTTACTTTTGATTAGACATTCTTCAGTTAGAACACTATGTAGTTTTCCCTAGCTTGTGATTTTATGAGATTCCGGATTTTGGGAGTGCCTTGTGTTCAGTTTTGAGAGGGTGAAATTGTATATGCCGAGCGGCATTTTTAAACTTCTCTATTATATTAATCCCATTTTGCTAGTTTCATATTTTGTTTTCCTTTTTCCGTAAATTTTTAGGCTTACCTAGTCGTAGGGACTAGGTGCCATCACGATAGTTCACAGAGGGAGAACTTGGGTCGTGACAACAATACGTATGTAAAAAGCCTACCGTTTAGCTTAGGAAGCATGCTTAAATGACTTAACTATACTATCTGCTTAAATTGTTTACTTGAATTCTGTGCAGCATATTTAGAATAGAAATCTCAGCCTTTTTCTTGGTATTAACTTGAATAGAACCATAGATTCTTTCTTGAGACTGTTGTGTATTTACATTGAGACTACGGATCGGTATTTCTGTAGATCCCCATGCATGTTTACTTTGGGACTATGGGTCGGTATTCGGGTAGATCCCCCTGCACATTTATATTTGGGACTACGGGACGACACCCGGTAGATTCCCCTATACTGGATATTTACTTTGGTACTACGGATTGATATTCTGGTAGAGCCCCCTGCACATTTATATTTGGGACTACGGGACGACACCCGGTAGATTCCCCTATACTGGATATTTACTTTGGGACTACGGATCGGTATTCCGGTAGATACCCCTACACAATTATGTTTAGGACTACGGGATGATATCCTGGTAGATCCACATATTGTTATCTCTGTATACTAAGTTATATTCTTTTTGTGTTTTTTATTCGATGTGTTTTTTATTCTTTATCGACTGTTAGTACTTTAAACATACTGCTTCATTTCATATTGCTTACCTTGTTTTATATATATATAGGGCACTGACCTTCACTACTCGATTGAGATTAGGCTTTGCACTTACTGTGTACCGTTGTGGTGTACTCATGGCCTTTCCTGCACATGTTTTTCGTGTGCAGATCCAGATTCTACTGCTCAGTCGTTCTATCAGTGAGGCAATCGATATCAGAGACTTCGAGGTATATCTGTCGCGTCCCCAGATCCGGGAGTCCCTCTCTATTCTTCTCTTTAGCTTTAGACTTCCTGTATTTTATTTTTGATTAGACATTCTGGAGTTAGAACACTATGCAGTTTTCCATAGCTTGTGATTTCATGAGATTCCGGGTTTTGGGAGTGCCTTGTGTTTAGTTTTGAGAGGGTGAAATTGTATATGCCGAGCGGCATTTTTAAACTTCTCTATTATATTACTCGTATTTTGCTAGTTTCATATTTTGTTTTTCTTTTTTCGCAGATTGTTAGGCTTACCTAGTCATAGGGACTAGGTGTTGTCACGACAGTTCACGGAGGGAGAACTTGGGTTATGACAGCAATACGTATGTGAAAAGCTACCCGCTTTATTCTCCAGTTTGTACTACCAAAATAAAAGAATGCCACAATAAAGTAGAAGTTTATTGATATAAAAGCCATATCATAATAAACTTGGAGTTTATTGATAATTGCACATGTCATAGTGTAAACCTGAAGTTTATCAATATTTATAATTTTTTAGTTGGCATAACTAGTTTAGCCATATCAATTTAAGTATGATTTGCAAAAATAAAAGAGAATTCACATGGGTAAATATTAAAAAACTAGAAAGTTCTTTACGAATTCTCTTATGTTGCTTGTTCTCATTAATTAATAGACCATATAAAATTGGGATTGAATCCCATGAATGCTGGAAATATCAAAGGTGAATATGGGCTCATTCATCTGCCATGTATACCACATAAGATGCATCTATGAGATGGTTACTATGTGCGATTATTATTAACCCACAACTTGATGTTTGCGAGGTAACTTTCTCATTAATTTAATTTCGAGCATAATTTGAATATTTCTATTCAAGACAGTTCATCTTGATAAGTTGATTTACATCACAGTTGGTTTAGCAAAATATGACGACCCGACTGGTCGTTTTGAGTATCTGCACTTCACTTGGTATTTAAAGGGCTCAAGTATCTCCGCATGATATATTTTGACTTGCATAAATCATCGGTATTGGTTTTTAAGTTATCCAAAAGCAATTTGGAAGAATGAACTTCAAGATTTAAGTTCTAAGTTGGAAGAGTTGACCAAGTTTGACTTTTTAGCATTTGACCTTGGAATGGAGTTTCATCAATTCTGTTAGCTTCGTTGGGTGACTTTGGACTTAGGAGCGCGTCCGGATTGTGATTTGGAGGTCCGTAGTTGAATTTGGCTCGTAATGGCGAAAGTTGGATTTTTGGGAAGTTTGACCGTGAGTGGACTTTTTGATATCGGGGTTGGATTTTGATTCTGGAAGTTAGAATAGGTCCGTAATGTCAAATGTGACTTGTGTGCGAATATTGAGGTCATTCGGAGGTGATTTGATAGGTTTTGGCATCGGATGTGGAAGTTGAAGTTTCAAAGTTCATTGATTTCAGCTTGAGGTGTGATTCATCGTTTCGAGGTTGCCATGGGTGATTTCAAGATTCGAGTAGGTTTGTCTTGTCATATGTAACGTGTCTGCAAAGTTTGGCGCCATTCGGAGTTGATTTGATAGGGTTCGCATGCTCGGTTATGATTCTAGAAGTTCTTGAAGTTTAAGTTTGATTTTCATTCGTTTTGGCGTCCGATTTGTGGTTTTAGAAGTTATTTTGATGACTTCAGCGCGCGAGCAAGTTTGTGTTGTATTTTTAGACTTGTGTGTATATTTGGTTTGGAGCCCCGAGGGCTCGGGTGAGTTTCGGATTGGTTTCGGAATGATTTTTCATAGTTTTTGATAGCTGGTACTGGTATCATTGCATTTGCGATGTATTCGTTGCAAATGCGACAGCCGCAATTGCGAAGTAGCCATCGCATTTGCGAGGACTGGGCTGCTGGGCAGAGTTCGCATTTGCAAAGGACTCTGCCGCATTTGCGAAACTCCTTCCATCGCATTTGTGAAGTCTTTGTCGCAAATGCGACTTCGACAGGAATTCTCCAGGTTCGCAATTGCTATCAATTTTTTGCATTTGCGGGTTCGCATTTGCGAACCTCTGTTGCAAATGCGACATCTGCAACCTCTTAAGTGCTAAGAATTTTGGGTTTTTGCTTTATTCTTCATATTTTTGAACCCTAGCTTCGAGGTGAGACGATTGTGAGAGGGGATTTTCATGCCAAATTATTGGGTAAGTATCTTTAATCCATTTCCAACTATATTTCATGATTTTATACAAGATTTAACATCAAATTCATGGGAAAACTATGGAAAAATTTAGAGATTTTGTCAAAGTTTTGAAAAATGAAAATTTGAGATTTAAGAGTCGAATAAGACTCGGATTTGAAAACAAATCACATATTTGGACTCGTGGGGATATGGGTAATCAAGACATGCCTTTGGACCCGGGTTTTGACCGGGCGGGCTCGAGGTTTGACTTTTGTTGACTTTTTAGAAATTGAATAAATATCATAGCTTTATTAATTGAAATTGATCCTTTTTGTATTGTGTGATGTACTAAAGTTGTCTTGGGCTAGATTGAGATGAGCGGAGATGAATTTGCAGAGGAAAAGGCTAAATTGAGTGTTGGAATAGCCGAATTGAGGTAAGTGTTTTGCCTAGCTTTGTAGAGGGAATTTTTCCTCCTATTTGTCATTGTTTGCTACATTCAGGGGTGATACATATATGAGGTGACGAGCGTATATGTATGTGCCAGGGTTAATCATGCTCGGGGGGGGTAGATTATGTTATATTGTGTTTGTAGAATTTTGTGACATTCTGTTAAATGCCTTACTTGACTCTTAGATATTAAGAACATAATATTAAGTGGTAGATATCAAGACTTAGTTTGTTATAACTTGATCAAACTTGATGGAAATTGTAAGAATACATCAATGTGTCTAATTCGGCCATCTCTATGCGAAATCATTACTACATTACTATAAATGATATTCTTGATATGCTAGACTCTATACTTGTGTTGTGGATCATTTATGAGATTTGTGGAAGTATTGAAATAATACGGTTCTTGAGGATTGTTGAACCATTGTTGACTTGGAAAGTTGTGATTGGAAATTGTTTGGAATACACGTTAAAACACTCTCCTTGATGTCATTTATGTTTCCTTTCTTGCTAGTCCTTCTTTTATATGTGCTTGGTAAGGAAGATTGTAAAGCACGGAGGGTGATGTCATGCCATTGTTTATACATTATCATGTGAGGGAGAGTGTAAAGCACGAAGGATGATGTCGTGCCACATTATTGAGAGTAAAAGCACGAAGGGTGATGTCGTGCTACATTATTGAGAGTAAAAGCATGAAGGTTGATGTCGTGCCATATCATTGAGAGTAAAAGAACGAAGGGTAATGTCATGCCATATTATTGAGAGTAATAGCATGAAGGGTGATGTCGTGTCATATCATTTGAGAGTAAAAGAGCGAAGGCTGATGCCGTGCCATTTCATTTATATTGGTATGCTTGTATGTTATGGTGAGGTCATGGCACGAAGGGTGTTTCTGTGCAAGTGAGGACGCGGGACATGCATTATAATGTGATATCTATTTTTCGAGTATACGTTTGTGCCCTTACCTTGAGCTGTTATTGTTGTATTTACGTGTTTTGTGTAACTTATTGTTATTGTCCTGTGCTTCATCTTTATCTCAATTGTTGTTGCACTGTCCATGTCTTTTACTTGCTTAACTTGCAAATAATGTGTCTATTTCATGCTTTTGTAATTATACTCATGATGCATCTATTCAGTTGCGCTTTAGTTTAAGTTTTTTACCATGCTAGCTAGTCATGCCCTTACTTGTTAACTTGTGAAGATCATGTGTTTCTGTCTAAATTGTTATAATTGTACATAGGCCTCCAATATGCTAGTTAATTGAAGATGATATTTCTTGTTTTCCAGTTGTTGCTATTACTCATGTGCTTTCCGTCTAGTTCTTTATTGTTGCCCACATATATATCCATGTCCATTGTTTTTATTTACGTATTCCCTACTTTGTAAGTCATGTCATTGCGTTTCTGTCATATGGTGGGTTTTGTTATACATTAATTTGGAAGGATGAGTTGAACGCACGAAGGGTGTTACCGTGCTAATTGAATTGTTACATAATCTATTTATACATGGTGAGGATGAGATAAAAGCATGAAGGGTGTTACCGAGCCATGTGATTTGACAATTGACATTCTGGACATATATTTCATAACAGGAAAGATCGTAAATATTCTACTGTGGTTCTTTTTGTAAATTTTGACTGTCTCGCCGAGATGTTTATGATTTTTTTATCTGTTAGGCTTCAAACTGCTTTTACTGTTAATCTAATGTATAGGTTATAGTAGTAAGCATCTTTTAACTCAAAACCTCATCACTACTTCGACTAGGTTAGACAAAATATTTACCAGTACATGGGGTCGGTTGTACTGATACTACATTTCTGCACGTCCCATGAAAATTTTGGAACGGAGCTACTGGTAATGTCGGGTGCTGATTTCAAAAGATGTTCATGCGTTTGGTTAAAGCTGCCACTTGTCCTCGGTAGTTTAGATTATTGCTAATCTGTTTAGGTAACCTTCAAATAGAACGTGTATTTATTTGTATCAGTTTTGAAATTCCAAATCTTAGAAGTTCATGACTTGTACTACCAGTTCTTGGGTAAATTTGTGAAAGTTCAAATAAATTCTAACTTCCTTTTTCTATAAGTTATTTGGTTTGTTGCTTTTGGTTAATTGGCTTACCTAGCAGGTCAAGTTAGGTGCCATCACGACCAGTAGTTTTGGGTCATGACAAGGTGGTATCAGAGCACTAAGTTCGTAGGTTCTACGAGTCATGAGCAGGTGTCTAGTAGAGTTCTGCAGATCGGTATGATGATGTCCATACCTATCCTCGAGAGGCTACAGGGCATTTAGGAAAAATTTCCCTTTCTTCTTTTTTTATCGTGCGGCTTTTCTTCAGCTTGAAATCTACGACTTTGACTCTTCCTGATCGCTCATATATGATGTCTTGCACTTAGTATTCGCTATGTGCCAACGATCGGTGATGTTGTATAAGGATTACGATAGGCTATGGATGCTTGATTATCATCGCAATGTGTTGTCCAGCCTCAGAAGCAGATGAAGTGTTAAATCTTCTAGACGTTCATTTGTGGTAGGAGGCAGGTTCATATGTCTGGTTGGTGAGAATAGATTTGGGTAGATTGGTTGGTGGCCAGGCTATTATGATTAGGGTGAGTTCATGGCAAGGTGTCGATTCGAGTATAACCGGTGGGCCATCTTCTGCATGATGAATTTGGATCGTTTGTCTTGTATGAGGTTTCCATTCAGTGGGGTGCATATGTCATCATTTCAGAGCATTCGGGGAATGTTGCTTGACTATTGTAATGATGGGTAAGTGCTTGTCAGAGTCTTCGGGGTATTCTATGATCAGCATTGCATGAGTTTTTGAAGTATTCAGCGAAATAGACGTGTAGTCTCAAGGCATGCTGTGAAGATATAGTACTTTGGGTTGCTGCTAAGGTGTTATATGGATTAGAGCTAAGTGGTGGAGGCTACTAATGACGATCGAATTGTAGGATCATGGGTCGTATGAGTTTTCGGACCGAGAGCTTTCATGGTTATTTCTTTGAATGGGCACATGCTGGTGAAGCACGGGTTGCTCAATGCGTATTAGCTGCGTATTGAAGATCAGAATAAGATGAGTGGATTTAGGGACTTTTGAATTTGTCTACGGAGCAGTGAATGGTAATCGGATTTGCGGTATTTCCTTGTCAAGAAAGGTCTACAAGTCACTGTTGGGGTTATGCAAGAAATGGCTTCGGGATTCCAGGAAGTTCCCTCAGGGCGGGCGTATTGGATTGAGTTACTTTTGGGTTGGCAGTCTGCGTAACTCAGTTGAGTTAGAGGCGATTAGATCTTATTCCTCGATTATGTGTTAATGAGTTCCGAAGTATTTATCATGGTTACGACCACGGTCAGAGCTGATGTTTTCTACAAGTATAGAGACTATATTGCATGTTGTGGTGTTTTCCTGGATTGAGTTAAATGAAAGATTCCTAGTTGATGAGGTGTTCAATTTGCTTATGGTTCAGTGTTGGCTAAGAGATTTTCGGAGTGTTGCGAGTAGCATGTTAGAGGCGATGCGCCGTGAGGGGTTGAAATTTATAGGTGTAAGATTACAGATAGTTTTGGAGGGAAGGATATGAGTTCTTGATGGCACTAACGATTTCGGGTGTTTAAGGTTTTGCTGGCACTATGTGTTCCTATCGGAGTAGAGTTCACCTATTGGCAGGTGCCATGTGTTTTGACTTATAGGTATTTCTCCGTGAGATGATGGAGTATGGATTATGCGTCAGCTATTTGAGTAGCAGTGTTGATATTAGGTGTGAAAATTCTGGTATTCATGAGGCTCAGAGACTGAATGTTCTTGTTGGCGGACTATCCCTTGATTAGGAGTTGTGAAGGAATGAAGAAGATTGGTTGATTAATTGTAGGTGTTATGGAAAGGTTGCTACAGAATTTTGGAAGGTTTACTACATGTTCGAGGAAGATCGAAATTTGGTTTGGGGATTGTTTACCATGAAAATGATAATAACAATTAAATTTGTTGATGGGACTCTAAAAATACGTGATCTATTTTTATGCTAGTTGTTAAGCAGTTGATGCTAGGTATCTGAAGATAAAAGATGAAATGCGAGCTAAAATGGAATTATAATCGAACCGAGGGGTTTGGCTATTCTAGCCTCTGACTGACCGATGAGGGGCCTCGAGGTCGATGCCTGGGCTCGGGCTCGAGATATCAGGGGTATTCGGGGAAGGGATAACAGTTAGGATATAATTGAGGGAGGCTCTTTATGGCCAATGACAAGTAATAAATGAAGAACAAGTATGAAGGCAATAACTGTGAACAATAATACCGAGAGAATATGTTAGAGAGAAAAGAAAGAGTTCTTGTATATTTCGTGTAGAATAGTTGGAACAACAGAGTTTACAAAGTGTCAAGGATCCCTCTTATATAGGAGGGGCAATCCCAATATAGTACAAGATACATTAATTATAAAGGCATGGAGATGGGACGGCTAAACTAACACCAGGCTCTGCCAGTGCTATCTGCTCACCTTGGGAACTCCCCATCCTCGGCATCATCGTTGGGTCGAGCGTAAATGGACATCGACGGAGAGAACGCGACCGCAACCTCGCAGCCTCGAGATCTCGATATGACTTACCAAAATACCATAATGACGAGAAATTGGACCTTCCAATTTCACCGTATACAGATAGTCTCTGCGTTTCTTTGGATGAAGTAACAGGAAATGGATTTGAGCTGTCGTTCCGAGGGCATCATTGTCGTGACGTCAACCTATAATAGCATTAAATTCCATGTCCCAAAAAAATGTGCAAGGGTCGCCGTCAAATGCGATTATCGAGGAACCTACGAACTATTATTGGCTTGTCCTTTCCGTTGGCTAAGCGGTTCCTATAAATACATCGACTGTTTGATAATCCTTATCTTCGTAGCATCTTCAAATTCACGAGTCCATACCCATCTTCTTTTACACTCTTCCATCTTCCTTTCTAAGAGGAAATTTTACCATTGTTATGGCTAGGGCTTCTAGAATGGTTCCTTGGTGGAATGAAGTTGCATCTTCATCTCGGTTGTCTAAGGAGAAAGCCAAAGTGGTACCCACCTTGGAACAATGCACTCCCTCCAAGCTTGATATATCAAAAGATTTTACCGTCGATACCACTTCATCCACATCGGGCAGATGTGAACAAGTGTCCTAATACATTAGTGTCGTGACCAACATTGAAACAGTGAGGACAGACTGCCAATAGGGTGAGGCAGTGGAGTTGGAAATTCCTGGCACTGATGAAAATATAACGGACTACAAGGCCGTTTTCCTACATGTGTATACCTACCCATTCACCTTGGGTCCTAGTGAGTCCTCTGAATCTTTTGAACCTTCTTCCCCGGAAATAGATCTGGTTATCCTTGATTTTTGTGACAAATATCAAGTGACGCTCGGCCAAATCTATCCCTCTATTTGGAGGATAGTATTGATGCTCCGTCATTTCATCGAAGGGGTTGCGGGTGAAGTTTTTACCCTCAACCATTTGATTAGGTTGTACAGCCCTCGATTTTATCGAGGTTTGATCATGCTCCACAATCGTTCCAAAAAATCATTTTTCTCGAGCACCGACGAGGGGAAGGACCGAGGATGGATGAGCAGGTTCGTTCGGGTAAGGACCTCGGACATCATTTTGGCCTGGAGGATTCCTTTCCCGGAGAGATGGAACACATAGCATAAGAGACTCTCCCTTAACCATGTTTTCTAATTTTCTTCCCCTTCCCCCCAGAATGATGACCTCTTTGTCGTTTCACGCAGCCGCTGCTTGATACCCCAAGGCGGTTTTGGAACTGCCAAGGTGGATCAGATGGTTGGACACTATGTTCAAGTATTATGTTCAGTCTTGGACCAACGTGGCCGAGGAGCAATGGGTGGCCAAGAATCATGGTAGAGATTTTTTGTTGTCTATGTCTTAGATTTGCATTTCTGCGTTTCTCCCTGCGCCTCTTGTTCTGACAAGTTATGGTTATCATGCTTTTGCAGGCCTTGGTGAAAATATAGAGATGAGGCCGCCCCCTAGTGGTAGGATGGAGGCTTCGGAGCCCAAAGGGAAGAAGAGAGAAGGCAAGGTGGTTGTTGACCTTCCTACGGCAAAGAAACCCAGGTCACTCGAGCATCAAGCCACTGCTAGGACCTCAACTTCAACTTTAGGGGCAAATCCTAGCACCGAGGA
The DNA here is from genome assembly GCF_000393655.2 of Nicotiana sylvestris. Classification (NCBI taxonomy): domain Eukaryota; kingdom Viridiplantae; phylum Streptophyta; class Magnoliopsida; order Solanales; family Solanaceae; genus Nicotiana; species Nicotiana sylvestris. Next base: position 112,607,286 of record NC_091063.1, read on the forward strand.
TGAGGGTGACGATGAATGACAGTTAGCACGAAAGACGAGGTCGAGTGCGGGAGCCTCACACGTGCCTCGATCGGAGGCTGCTGAGTTTGGAATGGCCGACTCAGGTCGGTACCGCAAATTGGAGACCGTTGAGGAGGGTGTTAATATGGCCTTGGATCGTATGAACGGGTTTGGCACAGTTTTCGTTGGGGGGACTGCTGCCATCGATCCTGAAGGGTTGGGGCCCGAAGCTTTTCAGGAGCAGGGGTTGCCTCTTGGGGAAATCGGTGACATGAATGATTTCATCTCATGATTTCAGGTCTCATTAGGAGAATTGAGGGACGCTCAAGAAGCAAATGCCATCAAAGCAGGGATTCCTCTCAAAAAGGGAGGCTCTCTTGCCAACATCTTTGACGGTGTTAGCGATAGCATCGGTCTTGACGTTCCTAGCACCGTCATGGCAGCGGAGAGATTCATGCAGTAGGTGATACCTATCTTTCGTATATTTCTTTTAGTTTGGGCATCATTCTTCGTCTTTCTAACTTTTCCGCTATGTCGTAGTGCAAGGATATGTATGATCATGCCCTTTTTCGGCCCCTCGAGGAGCTTTCTTACCGTGAAGGGGAGTGTAAGAAGCTTACCTCGATGTTGCGGGATTCGGAGGCTCACTCTATCCGAGGAGAGAATGAATTAGGAGGGCTTCCAGCTACTTTGGAGAGGGCGCTCCGAGAAAAGGCTGACCTCACTGTGTGGGTATGTCGCCATGCTTGTATCCGACCTTCGCTCCTATATTCCAACACAAATTGGCTTACCTTTCTTTTGTAGGTCGAGCAAAATGGTTCGCAGATTAACTAACTGAACACGGAGATCCTCGGGCTGAGGAAGCAAAATGAGGTAGCAACTGAGGAGTTGGCGTCATCCTATGATCTTCTCAAGAATTCTCGCAAGGAGATTACTGCCTTGGTCGTGGCCAAGTCCCAGGTTGAAAGAAATGCTGCCACTTATCAGGATGGCACAGCCACAGCGCATAAAATAGCTCGTGACTATCGATAGCAGCTGAGCAGAAGCTAGCTCAAGCTATTAATCATGCTAAGGCGGAGGCGAGGAGAGAGACCCTAGAGGAGATCGGAGCCAGAGGCGTCGATCTGTTAGTTGATCTCGAGGAAGCCCACGAATTGGAGAGAGAATTGGCGCTTTTAATTGTCCCAGATGAGGGCGAAGATAGTGGTGATGAAGAGTAGTCCCCACGTCATTTTGCATCCTGTCTTTTTCCTTTTGTATGCAGTCCCCGGGGATGGATCTTGTAAAGATGTCTCTTATGGATACGTTTTTGGCAATGTAAAAAGATGGACTTTTCTTCTTTCAGTTTTTTCAATTTTTCTTTGTTGTTCCTTTTCTTTCGCGGATTTGGACTTTCGACTTTTGACGTTAGCCTTTCGAAATCCGTTCTTGGAGCGACCGGGACCCTCAAATTGGGCCATGCCTCAAGGTTAAACTGACTGCTTCTAATGGGCCGGTGCCGGCGATACCGAGGATCCCCCGAGGCCCCGTAGTTTCTCGAATTCTGCAGGGTTGCAACATTTGCTCGACCTGGTAAAGGGGGCCCCGGGGCGATTCTATTAGTGCATTTCCCTAGGAGAGGGTGATGTTAAACTGGCCAGAATTAATTGGCCTTTTGGGTAGGCAGGCAGTTTTTGCTCTTCCCCTATATATTCATTCACTTGCCTTTCCAATAGTGATTCTGCTGCTTTGAGAGACTACCTCTTCTGCAGAGCCTAGTGCTTTGTGTTAGTCCTTTCGTTGCTTCAACTCAAAAATTTTGCTCAGATCCATATCTTTCTCCCCATATTCTATCATAGTCATGATTGCTACGTCTCCGACCGCCAAGGAGAGGGGAGTTCTTCTTATGCTCCGTATTCGGTTGGTGATAGTGACGCACCGCCGGTGCCCGGTGAGCGGGCCTCGGGGTGCCCTGCCTCGAGGAGACTGTCACGCCGGGGAGGCCCCCCAATATTCCAGGTCACCAGGAGCATGTATGCGTTGAGGGGGTTTTGAGTGTATACACGTAAATTTTTGCATCGGATCCCCCCGACCGGGTAGTGCTTGATTTCTATCAGAGATATCGGGTTACTTTGGCGCAGGTTCACCCCTTTCTTTGGAAACTAGTATAGACGATGAGATATTTTGCCAATAAAGTTGGGATAGAGTTTACCCTCAGCCATCTCGTGAGGTTATATTGGCCACTACGTTATCGGGTTTTAATTGCTCTCCAGCATTGATCCACTCGAGCTCCTGTCGTTGGTAGCGAAGAGGATGAGGATCGTGAATGGATGAATTGGTCATTTAGGATTCGAACAACCTATGTCATCCCTAGATAATTTTTGCCATTTCCTGAGAAATAGAACTTCACACATAAGTGTCTCATCAGAACTATCATCATTTTGACCGGAGGCAGGCTCTGTAATGATATCTTTCCGTTCCATAATTGTAGCAACTCATTAGTCGCCGAACGAGGTCCCCGATTTAGCTGAGTGGTCTTGTAAGCTAGCAGCTTGCTCGATTTATGATAGGGGTCAGTGGCGAGATCTGTCCAAAGGGAGATGGGAGAGGCAGCATCGTGGTAAGTGTTCGGTGTTTTGTTTCCTAAAAATGGTGCTTTTCTTGTTGGCTTATTAACTCAACTGCTGCAGGTATCGGAGATTTTTCTGAAATAAAACCGTATCCTCCGGGAGAGGAGGAGAGATTGCTGGCCTCAGGATCGAGGATCGATGACAAACAAAAAGATGCTCCGGGGTGCGAAGAAGCTTGTAGTGGTGAGTTTTTGATCGTTGTAAGATTATTCCGGTCCCGTGCCTTTCTTTTTTCATTTAGTTTTCTTTCATAGGCCTTTGACATGCTCAAATCCGAGCTGCTTCACTGTGGGGACACGTTACAGGAGGTTTTGGGTAGGGAAAAATCCCTTAAGCTTCTTTGTGAGGAAAAGGAAAGCGAGCTGGTTTCCCTGCGGTGCGAGGTGGACCGAAGCCGGAGCCGTGAGATCTACCTAGAAAAATAGGTACTCTGCATTCCATGCTAGCTTGCACTCCCCTTTTGATCTCGGCGTCTTAATGTTTTGATATTTCAGTTAGAGAACAAGGCGGATGAGCTGGGATAGCTCTCGGGCGAGGTTAGTCGAGCCAAATGCGAATTTAACGAGATGCAGACGCATGTAAGTACCCATTTTGCGATCCAAGAGAGTTCTCTAGCCATAGTTTCTGCTCTTGAGGTGCAAATCAAGACCGTTTGTGCGAATGATTTTGCACGAGGGAATATGATCGCAAGGATTTCGTCTGAGCTTTCAAAGGTGAAGGTCGAGGTGCTGAATGTTCGGGATAAGGTTGTGATGAGCAATGCCAGGGCAGGACAGAAAGCGGCGGCCTATTTGAGGAGTGTTGCCATTGTTAAAGCTGAACTGAAGAGAGCCCTTGATTGTACAAGCAGTAGCAAGGAGTATATGAGGAGAAAATCTCGGAGGGAAGTTCTCGAGGAGATTCATGCCAGGGGCTTTGATCTTTCGGAAGAGATCGACCAAGCCAAAGGCGAGGAGTATGATGCCAAGTTCCTTCTGTCCGATGCTGAAGATAGTGAGGAAGGGGCCGTTGGGCCATAGTCACAGAGGGGGACGTTTACTTCCTACCTTGTTCTTGTGTGCATAGCTTTCACAGTATGTTGTAAATGGAGCTTGTATTTTATCACATGTATGTATAAGGGGGGAACCCCGCAATTTGTGTCTTCTGTGTTTCTGTTTGTCAAGATTTCAACCAGGTCGATTCGACCTTTGAGCTAGTAGAAATCTTTAAATCCGTGGTACGGCTCTGAGGCTTGTTAGGCTAGCGACAATAGCTCTTACCCTTTGCCCTCGGGCATATGCATTTTAACTACTTTGGGTTCAGTCTCCGAGTCGGGTTTTGACTCGAGCTCAATCGACCCTCAAGTTTTGCATTTGTGCGGGCTGGCGACAATGGCTCTTACGCCTTAGGTTGAATCGACCTTCTATATATGTGGCCCTGAGACTCATTAGCTGGCAACAATGGCTCTAACGCTTTGCCCTAAGGCATGTATAGTTAACTATTTTGGGTCTGGTATCCGAATCGAGTTACGACTCGAGCTCATTTTGACCTTCAAGCTTTCAAATTTTAAGCTAGAGACAATGGCTCTTACTTTTTTTGTCGTTGCGACCTTTTAGTGTGTGTGACCTGGGGCTCATTAGGCTGGCGACAGTGGCTCTTATGCTTTTCCCTTAGGCATATGTAGGCTTTGTTTTCCTCTCGTTAAGGACTTTTTGAAATGGTTTTTCCTGACCCATCGTCGGTTCGGGAAGAACCTCGATTTCAAGTTGTTTGCGGCGATGTTCGAGCACCTCAAAAGGTTTGGCTCGTAGGCTGAGTAGCTCGAAGCCTTGTGATTTGGAGCTGATATGGTCGAAGCTTTTTTTCCTGTCGAGGGTAGCCTGTTTAACCGGCTCTTTTCGAAGTAATGGCCTATGATTTTGTAGCCACGGTCAGGCATCCCCAAGTTGCGTTAATTCAGCTGGTACAGTCGTATGACCGTAGTTCTTTGTGTTAGGCCAGAGCCATTTTTGATCCTGAGTGTAGTTGTTTAGGCATCTACATCGAGGGTATGCCCTTTCGGGAGTCTTACAAATGCGACATATAGCCTAAACTTCGAGATTGGGTTTATGCCTGTAGTAAGGTCTTACAAAATTTTCATGCCTTTTGAGGCCTTACAGTTTTGTTGATACTTGGTACAAGTATGATTCATGTCTTGCTTGAGGTCTTACAGTTTTTGTTGCTGCCTTAAATAGGTCTTACTAAACCGAGTCTGCCCGCTCGGGGTCTTATGGCCTCGGGTTTTTAAGTGAATGGCAATTTAGCGACAGTCATCGAGTTTGCTTAGGCTCGAGGGTCGTTGCTCGTGAGCTCAGAATTGCCTCATTGGGGGCTTATGATTTTGGAGATTCCGACCTTGGGGTCATGCGCTTTCTGAGTTTGCGATGCCAGTCTCCGAGTGTTCGGGACATTTTTTCTTTTTTGGAGATGTTTCGTGATTTTCGTGCTGCCTCGTTAAGGGCTTATGAGTTTGGAGTCCCGGCCATGAGGACATACGGGTGCCGAGTCATTGGCGCTAGTCTCCAAGTATTTTGGGGCATTCTCGGTGGAAGGACATTTACTGTGAAAATGCCGAGTTTCCTTTGGAGTACGAGATGTTTTGGCGAAAGATATTCTTTGATTACTTGGCAAAAGTATATGTCGTTTTGGTGTTGTTAGTCCGCCTAATGCGGACACGATTCATTTGACTGTTTGTCCCGGTACATCATTTCCTATAGGAACCTTGTTCGTCGTTCCTTGGTTTTTCCAAGTGGATGACATCTCGAGAGGGCGTCCTCTAGTGTTCGGGGTCGATTGCAAAAGAAGCCTTCTATGCCTGTTGGATCTTCCTTAGGTGGCGCGTAGACGTTGCCTCGTTAAAAACCTTGCTGGTGAAACCCTCTTCGGGACAAAAGCTTGGCTGAAGTAAAAGAGTGCAAGGGATGCCTTTAAGGCCTTGAGATCTTCGGGTTGTGTCACGACCCTAAACCAGGACTCGGTCATGATGGCGCCTCTCGTGAAGACAAGGCCATCCGACACTTCCTATTTTTCCAATTATTAACAATTTAGCATTTAGAAACAGTCTAAACATGATTAGATAATCCAAAGTAGCAGATAATATCATAAATACACGGAAGAACAACCCAACACAGCCCTAACCGGGGTGTCACTAGTCATGAGCATCTATAAAACCTAGTACAAGTCTGAAAGGTCTACAACTAGTACAAAAGTCCGATATGAGATACAAATGATAAAGAGGGAGAAACACGGGTCTGCGGACGTCAAGCAGTTACCTCGTGAACTCTGAATGTTCGCCGAGATCTCTCAACTCGCACTGGCGGGATCAGCAACGCCTGAATCTACACACAGGGGTGCAGAGAGTAAAGTGAGTACTCTAACTCAGTGAGTAACAAATGTAAATAATGACTGAAAGTAAGAAAACATATAAGGCACAAGGCATTCCATAATGAGGCAGTAAAACCATTTAAAAGCGGTAGAACTGTCAAAAGTCAAGAAAAACCCTCTTTCAACAAGTAAACAAGTAATTGACAGTCAATTATGAAAAGTCAACACATAAAGGTTCGCCCCTTGGGCACAATATCACCACATCTGCCCCTCGGGCAACATCTCAAAACAATAACAGCCCCTCGGGCTCAATCTCACATCACGATGAGTACCCGCGCTCATTGGGGGTGTGCAGACTCCTGGAGGGGCCCGTACGGCCTAACCACAATAACATGTCATCTCGTGGCATCAAACTAGGCCCTCAGCCTCATATCAATCAAGCCACATCGTGGCGAACATTTCTCAGGACCTCGGCCTCAAATCAGTATCAGTGTTTCCTCGCAACATAGGCCCTCGGCCTTACTCAGTCAAAAATCCTCACAAGCCCCTCGGGCAATAGTAAAACAGTGTTTCTCAGCCCAAACATCATTTAAAATGTCATTTAAGTATTAAAATAGAGTAAACATGGCTGAGTAGTAAAACAGTGAAAAATAACATGACTGAGTTCAACTATAAAGTCAAAACAGTGAGGAAATATCAGTAAAAAGCCCTGAAGGGTTGAAACTATTGGCACGAAGCCCAAATATGGCTTTCATCCCAAATAATGATGATAGCAAACAGTTTTTAATCAAATACGTGGTAAAATCATCAATCGGGACGGACCAAGTCACAATCCCCAATAGTGCACTACCCCACGCTCGTCATCAAAGCGTGTGTCTCACCTCAATATAGCACTACGATGTGCAATCATGGGTTTCAAACCCTCAGAACATCATTTACAATTATTACTTTCCTCGAACCGGTCAAATCTCTTACTCGTGATGCCTTTGCCCCTCGAATCGGTCTCCACGCGCGTCGAATCTATCCAAAATCAGAACGAGAACATCAAAATATGCTAAGGGAACGAAGCCCAAGCAAAAACAATCAATAAATGGCACAAATCCCGAAATTATCAAAACCCAACCCCCGAGCCCATGTCTCGGAATTAAATAATTCTCACATCGACGGATTCCTTATCTCCCCACGAGTTCATACATACCAAGAACATCAAAATCCATCCACAAATGACCCTTCAAATCCAAATGTTTGGTCTCCAATTTCAAGCCCTAGCTCATCAATGTTTAGGCTTAGATTTCATGATTTTCTAGGTGGAATTCACATAATTATCAAGTTTTAAGTCCAAGAATCTTACCTCCCAACGATTCACCTTGAATCCTCTTCAATCTCCGTCAAATATCTCCCAAAATGACCAACTATGGAGGAAATGAAACCCAAAATCGCGGACAAGATGAGTTAAAAATATTCTGCCCAGGCCTTAATTTCCTTTTTCGAGAACGCGGTCAAAGCCTCGCGTTCGCGAATCACAAAAATAACGTTGACCATAATCCTCTTACGCAAACGCGATACAATCCACGCGAACAAAATGTTTTTCCCAGATGAACCTTCGCGAACGCGATCCTTCCATCGCGAACGCGATGGGTTAATTTCCACTGAAGCTTGACCTTTCAATTCCTTCTATGCGAACGCGACTAGACGCCCGCGAACGCGATGCACAACCTCGCAACCCTTCGCGAACGCGTCACCAGCCTCGCGAACGCGAAGGTTAAACTTCCACCTCCCTCAGTAGACTCTTCGCGAACGCGAGGGTCCTCTCGCGAACGCGAAGACCAAAATGTCTGCAACTGCTGGAACTCAAAATCTGCAATTTTTCCAACTTCAAAATGATCCGATTGACCACCCGAGGCCCCCGGGACCTCAACCAAAGGCACCAAAATATCCTAAAACCTTATTCAAACTTGTTCCAATCACCAAAACACCTCAAACAACATCAAATCACCCAAAACACATCGGATTCAAGCCAAACTTTCTAAAATCTTCCGAATTACGCTTTTGATCAAAAACCCAACCAAACTACGTCCAAATGACCTAAAATTTTGCACACACATCCCAAATGACACAACGGAACTACTGCAACTGTCGAAATTCCATTCTGGCCCCCATATCAAAATCTCGCCTATCAACCGGAAATCGCTAAAATATCAGCTTTGCAATTCAAGCCTAAATCTACAACGAACCTCCAAAACTCATTCCGATCACGCTCATAAGTCACAAATCACCTCCCAAAGCTAACTGAACCGTTAGAACTCACATATGAGCCCTCTAACTCATCAGTCAACATCTGATTGACTTTTCCAACTTAATCTCCCTCAAAAGAGACTAAGTGTCTCAAACCTTACCAAATTCCTTCTGGATTCGATCCGACCAACCCGATATCACATAACACGGATAAACAAAGCATAAAGAAGCTGAAATGGGGGAAACGGAGCGGTACCTCATGAGACAACTGGTCGGGTCGTCACATCCTCCCCAACTTAAACAAGCGTTCATCCGCGAATGAATAAAGAAACATACCTGAAGCCTCAAACAGGTGAGGATATCGGCTCCGCATCTCCCGTTCCGTCTCCCAGGTAGCCTCCTCCACGGGCCGACCTCTCCACTGCACTTTCACTAAAGATATATCCTTTGACCTCAACTTTCAAACCTGATGACCCAAAATAGCTACTAGCTCCACATCATAAGTCAAATCATCATCCAACTGAACCATGCTGAAATCCAGAACATGAGAAGGAACCCCAATATACTTCCGGAGCATAGAAACATGAAATACCGGATGCACACTCGATAAGCCACCTCCCCAATCCTCCGAATCACCTCAAAAGGCCCAATGAACCAAGGACTCAATTTACCTTTCTTCCCAAATCTCATAACACCCTTCGTGGGCGAAACCTTCAACAGAACCTTCTCGCCAACCATGTAGAACACATCTCGAACCTTCTTGTCAGCATAACTCTTTTGCCTCGATTGCACGGTATGAAGCCTCTCCTGAATCACCTTCACCTTTTCTAAGGCATCCTACACCAAGTCTATCCCCAATAGCCTAGCCTCACTGGGCTCGAACCAACCAACTGGAGATCTACACCGCCTCTCATACAAAGCCTCATATGGAGCCATCTGAATACTCGACTGGTAGTTGTTGTTATAAGCAAACTCTGCAAGTGGTAGAAACTCATCCCATGACCCTTCGAAGTCAATGACACAAGCATGCAACATTTTCTCCAATATCTAAATACTGCGCTCGAACTGCCTGTCCGTCTGAGGGTGAAAAGTTGTGCTCAACTCAACTTGAGTACCTAACTCTTGCTGCACAGACCTCCAAAACTGCAAAGTAAACTGAGTGCCCCTATCTGAAATGATGGAAACTAGGACACCATGCAAACGAACAATCTCCTGGATATAGATCTCTGCCAATCGCTCTGAAAAATATGTAGTACGTATAGGAATAAAGTGCGCGGACTTGGTCAGTCGATCCACAATCACCCAAATAGCATCGAACTTTCTCAAAGTCCGTGGAAGTACAACAACAAAGTCCATAGTGATCCCACTTCCACTCGGAAATATCCATCAGCTTAAGCAAGCCACCTGGTCTCTGATGCTCATATTTCACGTGCTGACAATTGAGACACCGAGCTACAAATCCCACAATGTCTTTCTTCATTCTTTTCCACCAATAGTGCCGCCTCAAATCTTGATACATCTTTGCGGCACCCGGATGAATGGAATACCGCGATCTATGGGACTCCTCCAAAATTAACTCCCGAAGCCCATCCACATTGGGCACAAAAATCCGGCCCTGCATCCTCAACACCCCATAATCGCCAATGGTCACATCTCTAGCATCATCATGCTGAACTCTGTCCCTAAGAACTAGCAAATGTAGATCATTATACTGGCACTCTCTGATGCGATCATATAAGGAAGACCGAGAAACCACACAAGCCAATACTCGACTGGGGTCCGAAATATCTAACCTCACGAACCGATTGGCCAAGACCTGAACATCAACTGCAAGAGGTCTCTCCCCAACTGGGATATATGCCAAACTCCCCATACTCAATGCTTTTCGGCTCAAAGAATCGTCCACCACATTGGCCTTTCCTGGATGGTACAATATAGTGATATCATAATCCTTAAGCAACTCCAACCATCTCGGCTGCCTCAAATTAAGATCATTTTGCTTGAACAAATACTGAAGACTACGATGATCAGTGAACACCTCAAAAGACACGCCATACAAGTAATGCCTCCAAATCATGAATGGGGTAGTTCTTCCCATGGGGCTTCAACTGACGAGAAGCATAAGCAATAACTCTACCCTCCTACATTAATACACAACCAATACCAACTCTCGAAGCATCACAATACAAGATATATGAACCTGAAGCTGATGGCAAAACTAACACTGGAGTTGTGGTCAAGGCTGTCTTAAGCTTCTGAAAGCTCTCCTTACACTCGTTCGACCATACAAATAAAGCACCCTTCTGAGTCAACTTGGTCAAGGGCGATGCGATAGATGAGAATCCCTAAAATAGCCTGCCAAACCAAGAATGTTGCGAATCTCTGTGGCTGAGGACGGTCTGGGCCAACTCTGAACTGCCTATATCTTCTTTGGATCAACCTGACTACCCTCGCTGGACACCACGTGCCCCAAGAAAGCCACTAAACTGAGCCAAAACTCACACTTGGAGAATTTTGCATAAAGCTTATCCTCCCTCAATCTCTGCAACACAACTCTCAAATGCTCCACATGCTCCTCCTGACTACACGAATACAGCAGAATATCATCAATGAAGACTATGACAAACGAATCGAGATAAGGCCGGAACACACTATTCATCAAATGCATGAACGTTGATGGGGCATTGGTCAGCCCAAAAGACATCATCAAGAACTCATAATGACCATATCGGGTCTTGAAAACTGTCTTAAAAATATCCGAGTCCTTGATCTTCAACTGGTGATAAATTTAACAGAGATCAATCTTGGAGAACACTCTCGCTCTCTAAAGCTGGTTAAATAAATCATCAATGCAAGGCAAAGGATACTTGTTCTTAATTGTTACCTTGTTCAATTGCCTATAATCAATACACATCCTCATAGTGCCATCCTTCTTCTTCACAAACAGAACCGGCGCACCCCAAGGTGACACACTAGGCCGAATGAACATTTTATCAAGGAGTTCCTGAAGTTGTTCTTTTAATTCCTTCAACTCCGCTGGTGCCATACGATACGATAGAATAGAAATGGGCTGAGTGCCCGGAACCAAGTCAATACCAAAATCAATATCCCTGTCCGGTGGCATGCCCAGCAGGTCTGCAGGAAACACATCGAGAAAATCCCTCACGACTGGAACAGAATCAATATCGGGAGTCTCAGCACTGACATCCCTCACAAAGGCTAGATACGAGAGACAACACTTCCCAACCATATGTTGGGCTTTCAAGAATGAGATCACTCTACTGGGAACATAATTAGCCATGCCTCGCCACTCGATCCGCGGCACACCCGGTATAGCCAACGTGATTGTTTTTGCATGACAGTTCAGAATTGCACGACACAGAGATAGCCAATCTATGCCCAAAATGACATCGAAATCCACCATACACAATAATAAAAGATCTACACAGGTCTCCAGACCCCCAATAGTCACCACACACGATTAGTACATACGGTCTACAACAATAGTATCACCCACCGGGGTATATACATGAACAGGTAAAGCAAGAAACTCACGGGGCATACCCAAATAACGAGCAAAGTATGATGACACATAAGAAAAGGTGGAACCGGGATCAAATAATACAAAGTCATCTCTATGGAAGACTGAAACAATACTTATAATAACATCATCTGAAGCAATAGCATCGGGTCTGCCTGGAAGTGCATAAAAACGGGCCTGACTGCCACCTAATCGACTTCCCCCCTCTAGGGCGACCCCTAGTTGACTGACCTCCACCCCTAGCTGACTGGACGGGGGGTAGTGAAGTAACTGGCGCTGAAGTCGATGACTGATTCACCCACACGTCTCAAACTGGAACCAACATAGCATATAACCGTGCAATCGACTAATTAATAGTGGACTCCCCCACTTGGCTCGAAGCTATAGACCAAAACATACACAATAACTCATAACGCATATACTTTATTGCTACCATAATACCATAGTGAGATTAAACTCAATCCTTCATAAGCTCGTGGAAAACATACCATCTGGTACTTTATATCTTCTGCAAATCTCGCATTCACTCTCGCAGTAGTCAAGCCTACTCTCTTGAGTAACCCAAATTCAAATTGTAAAACATATATTTCCTTGGTAATAGAGATCTTCCAATAAATGACACAAGGGATTACACAAACTTCAGAACAATCCGCAGGAGATAACCCCACCTGCCTTGCCTCAAACTAACATTTTTGTATATTTTCCACTGTCATAAACATTATGCAGTCACTTAAACTTCCTGAGTCTGAACTCAGGCCGCAACATGAAATTTACTCCACTCCCCATTAGGAAACATAGAAAGATTCTTCACACACCCATAACTCGGGGCTATACCTCAAATCAAGATGAAAATCGATCACCTAATAGTCCTTCTATCCTCTAGCAGACCCTTTCGGTCGCTTCCAAATCACATGAATACATCTCGCAGTCACATCACACTCATCATGTAACTATCCAGTCATCACCTCCCTTAATAGGGACACAACAGAACATATGGTTCCAGAAACACGTGCTCACGAAATCAATAGTTTAGGGCTCAAGCTATAGGCAAAAATCCGGCCTCAAGTCTTCTCGACTGGCCCAACATCAACACATAGAGATCACATCTCGCCCCTTGATCGGGGAATCACAAGCCATCGATACACCTCGGATACTGAGCGCTCATGCGCGCATACGAACCCTTGGAAGGAATTCAAAGAGTTACATTTCAAGCTGAATCAAGTACGCACAATAAGAATTTCAAGAATATGAAATTTTTTCTAAAAGTTCTGCAGCCTCTCGAGGATAAATACAGACGTCTCTGTATCGATCCGCAAGACTCTACTAAACCTGCTCATGACTCGTGAGACCTATGTAACCTAGGCTCTGATACCAACTTGTCATGACCCTAAACTAGGACCCGGTCATGATGGCGCCTCTCATGAAGACAAGGTCAGCCGACACTTAATATTTTTTCAATTATTAACAATTTAGCATTTAGAAACAGTCTAAACATGATTAGATAATCCAAAGTAGCAGATAATATCATAAATACACGGAAGAACAACCCAACACAACCCTAACTGGGGTGTCACTAGTCATGAGCATCTATAAAACCTAATACAAGTCTGAAAGGTCTACAACTAGTACAAAAGTCGGATATGAGATAGAAATGATAAAGAGAGAGAAACACGGGTCTGTGGATGTCAAGCAACTACCTCGTGAACTCTGAATGTCTACCGGGAGCTCTCAACTCGCACTAGCAAGATCAGCAATGCCTGAATCTGCACACAGGGGTGCAGGGAGTAAAGTGAGTACTCCAACTCAGTGAGTACCAAATGTAAATAATGACTGAAAGTAAGAAAATACGTAAGGCACAAGGCATCCCATAATGAGGCAGTAAAACCATTTAAAAGCGGTAGAACAGTGAAAAGTCAAGAAAACCCCTCTTTCAACAAGTAAAAAAGTAATTGACAGTCAATTATGAAAAGTAAACATATAAAGGTTTGCCCCTCGGGCACAGTATCACCACATCCGCCCCTCGGGCAACATCTCAGAACAATAATAGCCTCTCGGGCTCAATCTCACGTCACAATGGGTACTCACGCTCACTGGGGGTGTGCAGACTCCTGGAGGGGCCCCGTACAGCCTAAGCGCAATAACATGTCATCTCGTGGCATCAAACTAGACCCTCGGCCTCATATCAATCAAGCCACATCGTGGCGAACATTTCTCAGGACCTCGGCCTCAAATCAGTATCAGTGTTACCTCACAACATAGGCCCTCGGCCTTACTCAGTCAAAAATCCTCACAAGCCCTTCGGGTAATAGTAAAACAGTGTTTCTCAGCCCAAACATCATTTAAAATGTCATTTAAGTATTAAAACTGAGTAAACATGGCTGAGTAGTAAAATAGTGGAAAATAACATGACTGAGTTCAACTATAAAGTCAAAACAGTGAGGAAATATCAGTAAAAAGCCCTGAAGGGTTGAAACTATTGGCACGAAGCCCAAATATGGCTTTCAGCCCAAATAATGATGATAGCAAACAGTTTTTAATCAAATACGTGGTAAAATCATCAATCGGGACGGACCAAGTCACAATCCCCAATAGTGCACGACCACACGCTCGTCATCAAGCATGTGCCTCACCTCAATATAGCACTACGATGTGCAATCCTGGGTTTCAAACCCTCAGAACATCATTTACAATCATTACTCACCTAGAACTGGTGAAATCTCTAACTCATGATGCCTTTGCCCTTCGAATCGGCCTCCACGCGCGTCGAATCTATCCAAAATCAAAATTAGAATATCAAAATATGCTAAGGAAATGAAGCCCAAGCGAAAACAATCAATAAATGGCACAAATCCCGAAATTACCAAAACCCGACCCCTGGGCCCACGTCTCGGAGTTCAATAATTCTCACATGGACGGATTCCTTATCTCCCCACTAGTTCATACATACCAAGAACATCAAAATCCATCCACAAATGACCCTTCAAATCCCAAATATTTGGTCTCCAATTTCAAGCCCTAGCTCTTCAATTTTTGGGCTTAGATTTCATGATTTTCTAGGTAGAATAATCGAGTCTTAAGTCCAAGAATCTTACCTCCCAACGATTCCCCTTGAATCCCTCTTCAATCTCCTTCAAAAATCTCCCAAAATGACCAACTATGGAGGAAATGAGCCCCAAAATTGCGAACAAGACGAGTTAAAACATTCTGCCTAGGCCTTAATTTTCTTCTTCGCGAACGCGGTCAAAGCCTCGTGTTAGCAAAGCACAAAAATAACGTTGACCATAATCCACTTACGCGAACGCGATACAATCCATGCGAACATGATGTTTTTCCCATATGAACCTTCGCGAACGCAATCCTTCCATCGCAAACGCGATGGGTTAATTTCCACTGAAGCTTGACCTTTCAATTCCGTCTATGCGAACGCAACTACACGCCCGCGAACGCGATACACATCCTCGCAGCCCTTTGCAAACGCATCACCTGCCTCATGAACGCGAAAGTTAAACTTCCACCTCTCTCAACAAACTCTTCGTGAACGCGAGGGTCCTCTCGCGAACGCGAAGACCAAGATGTCTGCAACTGCTGGAACTCAAACTCTACAATTTTTCCAACTTCAAAATGATCTGATTGACCACCCGAAACTCACTCGAGGCCCCCGGAACCTCAACCAAAGGCACCAACATATCCTAAAACCTTATTCAATCTTGTTCCAATCACCAAAACACCTCAAACAACATCAAATCACCCAAAACACATCGGATTCAAGCCAAACTTTCTAAAATCTTCCGAATTACGCTTTTGATCAAAAACCCAACCAAACCACGTCCGAATGACCTAAAATTTTGTACACACATCCCAAATGACACAAAGGAACTATTTCAACTTTCGGAATTCCATTCCAACCCCTATATCAAAATCTCGCCTATCAACCAGAAATCGCTAAAATATCAACTTCGCCAATTCAAGCCTAAATCTACTATGAACCTCCAAAATTCATTCCGATCATGCTCCTAAGTCACAAATCACCTCCTGAAGCTAACCGAACCATCAGAACTCACATTTGATCCCTCTAACACATAAGTCAATATCCGGTTAACTTTTCCAACTTAAGCTCCCTCAAAAGAGACTAAGTGTCTCAAACCTTACCAAATTCCTTCCAGATTCGATCTGACCAACCCGATATCACATAACACGAATAAACAAAGCATAAAGAAGCAAAAATGGAAAAATGGAGCGGTAACTCATGAGACGACCGGTCGGGTCGTCGCAGGTTGGGTTAGCACTTTTGACTGCCCTGACAAAGCGCCTACATATGGGTTAGTGTAAAATAATGAAAAGATGGGGGTGGTATTACTTTATTATGGGATGTGTCGTCGATGTTCCGAGGTCTGATGTGTCCCTATTGTTTGGAGCGAGGACACTTTTTTTAAACCCCTCCCAAATTAGGAGGATCTATAGGGTTTCCACACTTCCCCTCCATGGTGACTCGAACCCAGGACCTAACGGTCGTAAGTGGAGGTGCTTTTACCAACTGAGCAAGCCTCACTTGTCTGGAGCGAGGACTCGGTATAGTCCTCCGTAGTGTTTAGTCGGGCTTAGCCGAAGGCGTAGTTTGGTTATCCTTTGGCTCTTTTGAGAGTGGAGATATTAGTGTCGGCGCTACGTTACGTACCGCGAACACTTCCCTTTCCACGTGTTGTTCCTCGTAGATGGTTTTAACCCCATCTTTAGTTCGAAAATTTCATTATTTGGTGGAGGGTGATGGTACCTCTCTCATGCAGTGTATCCACGGCCGTCCGAATAAGGCATTATACCTCATGTCTCCTTCGATGTCATGGAATTTGGCATTTCGGCCATGCCGGCCACGCTGACTGGGAGAGTGGTTTCTCTTTTTGTCATTTCGATCGCCGTGTTGAATCCATTAAGGATTCAAGAGGCGGGCACGATATGGTCTAGCAGTCCGAGCTGCTCTATTACTCTCGACCTAATAATGTTGGTCGAGCTACCTGGATTCACAAGCGCATGTTTTATTTGAAATGAATAAATGAAGAAAGAGGTTACCAGTACGTTATTATGAGGTTGGGGCGAGGTTTCAGAGCCTTCCTCACTGAATGTGAGGGCATCTTCGGGTACGTATCCCCGGGTTTGTTTTTTTCTAGTGATGGATATTTTTTTCCTCCTCATCACAGGTTCCTGGGAGTGTCGACCCCCTCCAATATCATGTGGATAACATGTCATGGCTCATTTGCTTCATTTTTCTTGGCCACCTCTCTTTCTCGGAACTGAATTTTAGCCCGATCGCTCAAAGATTCTTGGCAGTGACTTTTATTGAGTAGCCTGGCTATTTCCTTTCGGAGTTGGTGGCAATCTTCGGTCCTATGGTCGTGCATGTTATGAAGTTCACACACTAAGTTGTGATTCCTCTGGGAAGGATCCGACTGAATAGACCTGGGCCATTTGGTATCCCTAGTTTTGTTAATGGTGAACACGATATCCGATACATCGACGTTGAAGTTGTATTCTGATAGACAAGGTGGCCCCGTTGGACCCATGTCCCCGTCGAATCCACCTCTATTGATGAGTCCCCTAGGGTTCTGTCCTTGGTTCACCAATCAATAGTTGCGAGGCGGATTGTGTCTCTGGGCATTCCTCGTATCTTTGGGGCACGGCTGATACCTCTCTTTGTTCGGTTTTGACTCCTTCACTAGGAGTCTGCTTGGATACACTGAGCCCGAGGGGGCTCCCAGCTGGCCATCCTCGACCCTGATCTTTGACTGATGCTGGTTGCGGACGCCTGACCAAGTTACGGCGGGAAACTCGATTAGATTCTCTTTCAGCTGCCTTGAGGCCACTGAGCTTCATTCATTCAGGCCTTGAGTGAAGGCCTACACCACCCAGTCATCAGAGACTGGGGGTAGTCATATTCGTTCTGTTTGGAAACGAGATACGAATTCTTGCAACATTTCATTTTCCCTCTACTTAATCTTGAATACGTAGGACTTCCTTGTTGCTACTTTGATGGCACTGGCGTGTGCCTTTATGAAGGAGTCTACAAGCATGGCAGACGAGTCTATGGAGTTGGGAGCTAGGTTGTGATACCACATCATGGGCCCCTTAGAGTGTTTCTCGGAACTTTTTCAGTAAGACAGACCCGATCTCATCGTCTTTCATGTCGTTGTCCTTTACTGCACACGTATAAGAAGTGGCGTGTCCGTTGGGATCTGAGGTCCCATTGCATTTTGGGAGTTCCGGCATTCTAAACTTCTTAGGAATAGGTTTCGGGGCCGCTTCTTTGGGGAACAACCTTTGTATGGACTTCTATGAATCCACACCTTTCAGGACTGGGGGTGTGCCCGGGATCCGGTCGACCCTGGAGTTGTAGGTCTCGACCTTCTTATCGTTGGCTGCTATCATTTTCTTGCCAAATTTGATCCTTTTGGTGAGGTCTTCGAGCATTTTTACGATGGCAGGGTCTGCTATCGATCTGTTATTGCTCGATCTCTTAAACATCTATTCGTCTAGGGGAGCTATCCCCGGTGCTACCATGCTGGGAGTCTTTGGATGGCTTTGCAGCTGAGCGATAGCCAGTTGTTGTGCCTGCAACATTTCAAAAATAACATGAAGGCTAACTTCTCGTTCTTCCTGAACTAGGGGTTTTTTGGGCTTCCTGTCGGTCGCCGTGTTGTATTCTCCTGTCGGTGTCTGAGGTTTCATTGACCTATTATGGGTCTTGTGAACCCGCGTTCGCTGGAATCGGTCCAGGCGCGTTGTCAGGGTTCTGTGGTGGTGCGCCAATAATTGGAATAGCTATACCGTTTTCTCCGTGGTTTTCAAGGTTGTTGTTCTCAACTCTGTTCACTGAGCCAGACATTTTGACCTGGAATAGAAGATCTTGGACAAGAAAAAGTGTGAAAGATAACTTGCGTTATGTAACGAAACCAACAAGAGGATAATCACTATTATTTTAGCCCCACGGTAGGCGCCAAATTGTTTACCGTGAAAATAGTAATAACAATTAAATTTGGTGATGGGACTCTAAAAATGCGGGATCTATTTTTATGCTAGTTGTTAAGCAGTTGATGTTAGGTATCTGAAGATAAAAGATAAAATGCGAGCTAAAATGGAATTATAATCGAACCGGGGGTTTTGGCTATTCTGGCCTCTAACTGACCGATGAGGGGCCTCGAGGTCGATGCCTGGGCTCGGGCTCAAGATATTGGGGATATTCGGGTAAGGGCTAGCAGTTAGGATGTAATTGAGGGAGGCTCTTTATGGCCAATGACAAGCAATAAATGAAGAACAAGTATGCAGGCAATAACTATGAACAATAATACCGAGAGAATATGGTAGAGAAAAAAGAAAGAGTTCTTGTATATTTTATGTAGAATAGTTGGAACAACAGAGTTTACAAAGTGCCAAGGATCCCTCTTATATAGGAGGGGGAATCCAAACATAGTACAAGATAAATTAATTATAAAGGTATGGAGATGGGATGGCTAAACATGACACCAGGCCATGCCAGTGCTATCTACTCGCCTTGGGAACTCCCCATCCTCGGCATCGTCGTTGGGTCGAGCGTAAATGGACATCGAGGGAGAGAAATCGACCGCAACCTCGCAGCCTCGAGATCTCGATATGACTTCCCGAAACACCATAATGACGAGAATTGGACTCTCTGATTTCACCGTATACATGGATTATTTTGATCCTAATGAGAGTGTGTACTTTGTATCGGATCAGACCTATTTGTTTTGCACAGTTGTTTCCATGTGTATATCATCAGATGGAATGGATGTCATTCACGCCTTGGTTTATGTCGTGTGTTTCTCTCTCATACTATGATGTGTTCTGAGGTTTACATGATTCTTCACACGCATATTGTGATTCAGTTTAGACTTCATGGCGCTATGGGCGAGGTGGCCCTTGTGATGTTGATTTGCATGTTACACCATAGTTGTGCTTGTCCTTCTCAGTATTTTTTGTTCCTAATGATTTTCCCCATCGTTATATTTTTGTGCACTCTATTGTGCTTGATGTTAACGCACATGTGATCAGTGAGCCGAGTATTATGGCTCAAAGGGTACCCTATGTGGATTGATATGATAGAATCGGGTTGCACGCCGCAACGGTATAGTGATGAAAAAGTGACTCCTTATTTCTACAACAACAACAACAACAATGACCCAGTATAATCCCACAAGTGGGGTCTGGGGAGGGTAATATGTACGCAGACCTTACCCCTACCCCGAAGGGTAGAGAGGCTGTTTCTAGGAGACCCTCGGCTCAAAAAAGCAACAGGAGCCGATATATTAGTACCATAAGAAATGCATAATAAAATAACATCAATATAAGAGATATGAAATACAGAATACGAAATACGAAATAGATGGCTGGTATAGTAAAACTAGCAGGTAAAGCCCTGCATCAATAGACGACCAATGACATTCTTAGTCTAACTCCTAACTGGCTAGTCTCACTCTATTGTGCTGTAGAAATATTCACACTTTCCCCTAACCTACAACCTTAATGCTCGACCTCCATAATTCCCTATCAAGGGTCATGTCCTCAGTAATCCTAAGTCGCGCCATGTCCTGTCTGATTACCTCTCCCCAATACTTCTTAGGTTGCCCTCTACCTCTCCGCGTGCCCACTATAGCCAGTCGCTCACACCTCCTCACTGGTGCATCAGTGCTCCTCCTATGAATGTGCCCGAACTATCTGAGTCTTACTTCCCGCATCTTGTACTCCATGGGGGCCATGCCCACCTTCTCTCGAATATCTTCATTCCTAATCTTATCCATCCTTGTATGCCCGCACATCCACCTCAACATCCTCATCTCTGCTACTTTCATCTTCTGGATGTGTGAGTTCTTTACCGGCCAACATTCAGTTCCATATAACATGGCAGGCCTAACCACTGCTCTATAAAACTTACCTTTTAGTAACGGTGGCACTTTCTTGTCACACAAGACTCCCGACGCTAACCTCCACTTCATCCACCCCACCCCTATACGGTGTGTGACATCCTCGTCAATCTCCCCGATCCCCTGAATAACCGATCCAAGGTACTTGAAACTACCTCTCTTGGGAATGACTTGAGAGTCAAGCCTCACTTCAACTCCCGCTTCCGTCGGCTCAACTCCAAATTTGCACTCGAGGTATTCCGTCTTCGTCCTGCTCAACTTGAAACCTTTAGACTCAAGAGCATGTCTCCAAATCTCTAGCCTCTCGTTGACGCCGCCTCGTGTCTCGTCAATTAGAATAATGTCATCAGCAAATAGCATGCACCATGGCACCTCCCCTTGAATATGATGAGTCAGTGCATCCATCACCAGGGCAAATAGGAATGGGCTGAGCGCAGACCCTTGGTGCAACCCCGTAATAACTGGAAAGTGTTCAGAGTCGCCTCCTACTGTCCTAACCCGAGTCTTAGCTCCAGCATACATGTCTTTAATCACCCTAATATAGTCAACCGGGACCCCTTTATCCTCTAAGCAGCTCCATAAGACCTCCCTAGGAACCCTATCGTACGCTTTCTCCAGATCAATAAACACCATGTGGAGATCCTTCTTCCTATCCCTGTACTGTTCCACCATCCTCCTAATAAGGTGGATAGCTTCTGTGGTAGATCGCCCCGGCATGAACCCGAACTGGTTGTCTGAAATAGACACCGTCCTTCGCACTCTCATTTCTACCACTCTCTCCCAAACTTTCATGGTATGACTTAGTAATTTGATGCCCCTATAGTTGTTACAGCTCTGGACATCACCTTTGTTCTTATACAACGGGACCATTGTACTCCACCTCCACTCTTCAGGCATCCTATTAGTCTTGAATATAACACTAAACAATGCAGTAAGCCATTCCAAGCCTGCTCTACCCACACACCTCCACAGTTCAACCGGAATTTCGTCTGGCCCGGTAGCTCTGCCCCTTCTCATCTTACGCATTGCCTCCATGACTTCATCGATCTCAATGTCCCTACAATTACTTAATTCATGGTGACTGTCGGCATTCCTCAATTCCCCAAGTATAATATCCTGATCCCCTTCTTCACTTAGAAGTTTATGAAAGTAGGTCTGCCACCTCCTCTTAATCTGGTCATCTCCCATCAAAACTTTGTCGTCATCATCTTTTATGCACCTCACTTGGTCCAGATCCCGAGTTGTCCTCTCTCTCGCCTTAGCGAGTCGGAATAACTTCTTCTCCCCACCTTTGTTCCTTAGTTCCACATACAGATGAGCAAAAGCTGTCGTCTTAGCCTCTGTCACTGCCATCTTCGCCTCCTTCCTAGCTACCTTATACCTTTGACTGTTCTCTCTCTTCTCCTCCTCGTCAGTGCTCCCTACTAACCGCAGGTAAGACGCCTTCTTTGCTTCCACTTTACCTTGGATAACTGCATTCCATCACCAATATCCTTTGTGACCACCATTGTGGCCCGTAGATATCCCTAACACCTCTCTCGCCGCCTTTCTTATACAGTCTGCCATTGTCGACCACATTGTGTTTGCGTCCCCACTACTTCTCCAAGATCCCATTGCCGATAACCTTCCTTCGAACTCCTTAGTTAAGACACCCCACCTAATCCTGAGGCGTCCTTGTACTGACCTCTTCTTCCTCCTCATCCTAATACAAATGTCCATCACCAAAAGCCTATGCTGCGTTGAGAGGGTCTCACCTGGGATAACCTTGCAGTCCTCGCACAACCTTCTGTCACATCTCATGAGGAGAAGATAGTCAATCTGAGTCTTCTCCACCGAACTTTGGTAAGTAACCAAATGTTCATCCCGCTTCATAAAACTCGAGTTCGCAATGACTAGATCGAAAGCCTTGGCAAAGTCCAACAGCGAAATGCCCCCTCCGTTCCGCTCCCCGAAACCAAAGCCGCCATGCACCTCAGTGTACCCACCTGCAGATGACCCAATATGACCATTGAAATCTCCTCCTATGAATAACCTCTCAGAAGGCGGTATACTACGAACAATCTCATCCAACCCCTCCCAAAAGCGCCTCTTAATATCCTCATCCAAGCCTGCTTACGGTGCGTACGCGCTAACGACATTTAAAGTACCCTCACCAACCACCAACTTAATAGTCATTAGTCTATCATTCACCCGTCTGATCTCTACCACGGACTCTAAGATGGCTATCTACCAGGATACCCACTCCATTCTTACCCCTCAGGACACCAGAGTACCACAACTTATACCCATCCATGTTTTTCGCCCTCGATCCGACCCACCTAGTCTCCTGGACACACGCTATATTAATCTTCCTCTTCTACAGGATTTTCACCAACTCTATGGATTTACTCGTTAGTGAACCTATGTTCCATGACTCGATTCTCAACCTATAGGCTCTCTTGCCCCCTCTACCTCCCCTGCTACCCGACCCACCCCCTGACCCCAGCCCCACACTCTGCCCCACCCGAGGACATGTCCTTGTTCTATCATCCCAGACTGCAGCCACTACACCTACAACAATCTAGAGAAGACTCGCTAGTGCACAACGGACAACAAATCAAACTAGAAGGAAACAAGTGGTAACTAGTATCCTAGTTGAAAGGTTTAACTATTGCGAAGTAAAGTAACAGTAATTTAGCTAACACCAAAAGGGAAACAGTAAAACAGGAGGTACCAACTCTCGATAACAAAACCTGTGGTTGATTTGCTGTACTCGATGTAGTTGTACGTTCACGCACCACTTCCTACCGCCCTTTGCTGACACTCGCCCAGGTTGCTTTCCTTTGCCAGTGCTCGTGTTCCCAACTTGTCTCTAATACTCCGAGAATTCCTGAATCCCAAAACGTCTCCGTTTCAACTGATCGAATCGAAATTTCTTCAGAACCTGTTATGGACGTTCCTGCCGGAGAACAACAAAAAGAGGAAACGGATCTGTTGGAGAAATGGCTGCCTCCTCCGCCAAAGGAGGAGTGTTCAGACGAATTGCAAGAAAAGATAATTAAATTGCTTGTTCTAAAGAAGACTACTGGCAGAAGCTTTAATGCAGAATTACGCAACAAAAAGGAGTATAGGAATCCAGATTTGTTGCTACTGCTACAAGATTCCAAAATCACAGATTTGGACAGCTATGTCCTTCTAGGTCTATGTGAATGCCACCACTGTTTGTTGTTTGAACTGTAGAGGCTCTTCTACGCCTGTTGCGACTGTTACTTGAGGCCCTAGATGAAACGCCCTCTCAATTTTGGTCTCTAGGAAGAGAGAATACAGAAGGGTTTTAATTTTGGTGTATTTTGCTTTCACCTTGTTGAGGATAGTTCATAGTAAAATGTTAAAATTTCCCCGTCTACTTAACTTTCTTAGTAGTTTTCTTATCTATTTCTTGTACTGTTATCTGCTTTGTCTGAATTATTACTTGTTAGTGTTCGGAACCGGGTTGTGTGTGGCTCTATATGTTTATTGTTGATACTTGTCGGTGTGGCTACTTGTATTGGCTGAGATGAGGTTTCTAGACCTGAGGTTTGCGTTGTTGTACTGGGACAAGGAAGGTTTGGAAGAATAATACTATGCTTTTTTAAGGATTTGGACAATGGCCCTGGTTGGGCAAGCGAGTTTCTTGTCTTATTGATCAGATGAGTGGTTAAGCGGTTATGCGTGTTTCTTTTGTCGGTGGTAGGGTATGAAGGTTTTGAATGGGGTTCCAATCAATATGAGGCTTTCTACCGGCACCGGACTCGTGTTTGGGCAGTATTGGTGGTCATCAGTTCCTATGGTGAGTGTCTAAGTGATAGGGTATATCATGTGATTACATCTTGTGTTATGATTCTATCTTGATACGGCTTGTTCAGACTTATACAGTGTGTGGATGTGAGATTCGAGTCTTGTAATGAATTCTGGGTGGTAGAGATAGAGTTCTAAGGTTTAAGGGCCAATGCCGAAGCAAGGATCTCTAATGGTGTTGTGTTGGCGGGCTTATGTGAGTAGGGTGACATGGGATCACCCTCGAGTTTATGCTTAGTAAGGTTACATCGTGATTGGATGGCTTTGGAATGACTCCTGGCACGTTCGAGTACGAACGTGTGTTTAAGTGGTGGAGGATGTGACGACCCGACTGGTTGTTTTGAGTATTTGCACTTCGCTTGGTATTTAAAGGGCTCGAGTATCTCCGCATGATGTATTATGACTTGCATAAATCATCGTTATTGGTTTTCAAGTTATCCGGAAGCAATTTGGAAGAATGAACTTCAAGATTTAAGTTGTAATTTGGCAGAATTGATCAAGTTTGACTTTTTAGTATTTGACCTCAGAATGGAGTTTCATCAAGTCCGTTAGCTTCGTTGGGTGATTTTGGACTTAGGAGCGTGTCCGGATTGTGATTTAGAGGTTCGTAGTTGAATTTGGCTCGAAATGGCGAAAGTTAGAATTTTGGAAAATTTGACCGGGAGTAGACTTTTTGATATCGGGGTCAGATTCCGATTTCGGAAGTTGGAATAGGTCTGTAATGTGAAATGTGACTTGTGTGCGAATTTGAGGTCATTCGGAGGTGATTTGATAGGTTTCGGCATCGGTTGTGGAAGTTAAAGTTTCAAAATTTATTGATTTGGACTTGAGGTGTGATTCATCGTTTTGAGGTTTCCATGTGTGAGTTGAAGCTTCGAGTAGGTTCGTCTTGTCATATGTAACTTGTCTGCAAAGTTTGGCGCCATTAGGAGTTGATTTGATAAGGTTCGGATGCTCGGTTGTGACTCAATAAGTTCTTGAAGTTTAAGTTTGATTTTCATATGTTTTGGCGTCCGATTCATGGTTTTAGAAGTTATTTTGATGATTTGAGCGCGAGCGAGTTTGTGTTGTATTTTTAGACTTGTGTGTATATTTGGTTTGGATCCCCGAGGGCTCGGGTGAGTTTCGGAATGATTTTTCATAGTTTTTGATAGCTGGAACTAGTATCATCGCATTTGCGATGTATTGGTCGCAAATGTGAAGTCGCAATTGCGAAGCAGCCATCACATTTGCGAGGACTGGGCTGCTGGGCAGAGTTTGCATTTGTGAAGGACTCTGCCGCATTTGCGAAACTCCTTCCATCACATTTGTGAAGTCTTTGTCACAAATGCGACCTCGACAGGAATTCTCCAAGTTCGCAATTGCGATCAATTTTTTACAATTGCAGGTTCGCATTTGCGAATCCCCTGTTGCAAATGCGACATCTACAACCTGTTAAGTGCTGAGAATTCCGGGTTTTTGCTTCATTCTTCATATTTTTGAACCCTAGCTTCGATGTAAGACGATTTTGAGAGGGGATTTTCAAGCCAAATCATTGGGTAAGTATCTTTAATCAATTTCCAACTATATTTCATGATTTTATACAAGATTTAACATCAAATTCATGGGAAAACTATGGAAAAATTTGGAGATTTTGTCAAAGTTTTGAAAAAATAAAAATTTGAGATTTAAGAGTCGAATAAGACTCGGATTTGAAAACAAAATACATATTTGGACTCGTGGGGATCTAGGTAGTCAAGACCTACCTTTGGACCCGGGTTTTGACCGGGCAGGCCTAGGGTTTGAATTTTGTTGACTTTTTAGAAATTGAATAAAAATCATAGCTTTATTAATTGAAATTATTTCTTTTTGCATTGTGTGATGTATTCAAGTCGTCTAGGGCTAGATTGAGATGAGCGGAGATGAATTTGTAGAGGAAAAGGCTAAATTAAGTGTTGGAATAGCCGAATTGAGGTAAGTGTTTTGCCTAACTTTGTTGAGGGAATTTTTCCTCCTATTATTCATTGTTTGCTACATGCGGGGGTGATACATATATGTGGTGACGAGCGTATATATATGTGCTAGGGTTAATCATGCTCGGGGAGGTGGATTATGTTATATTAAGTGGTAGATATTAAGACTTAGTTTGTTATAAATTGATCAAACTTGATGGAAATTGTAAGAATACATCAATGTGTCTAATTCGTCCATCTCTATGCGAAATCATTACTACATTACTATAAATGATATTCTTGAGAAGCTAGACTCTATACTTGTGTTGTGGATCATTTATGAGATTTGTGGAAGTATTGGAATAAAACGGTTCTTGAGGATTATTTAGCCATTGTTGACTTGGAAAGTTATGATTGGGAATTATTTGGAATATCCATTAAAACACTCTCCTTGATGTCATTTATGCTTCCAACCTTGCTTGTCCTTGTTTTATATGTGCTTGGTAAGGAAGAGTGTAAAGCACGAAGGGTGATGTCGTGCCATTATTTATACATTATCATGTGAGGGAGAGTGTAAAGCATGAAGGGTGATGTCGTGCCATATTATTGAGAGTAAATGCACGAAGGGTGATGTCGTGCCATATCATTTAAGAGTAAAAGCACGAAGGGTGATGTCGTGCCATATTATTGAGAGTAAAAGCACGAAGGGTGATGTCATGCCATATCATTTGAGAGTAAAAGCATGAAGGGTGATGTCATGTCATTTCATTTATATTGTTATGCTTGTATATTATGGTGAGGTCATGGCACGAAGGGTGTTTCCGTGCAAGAGAGGACGAGGGACATGCATTATGATGTGATATCTGTTTTCCGAGTATACATTTGTGCCCTTACCTTGAGCTGTTATTGTTGTATTTACGTATTTTGTGTAACTTGTTGTTATTGTCCTGTACTTGACCTTTATCTCAATTGTTGTTGCACTGTCCATGTCTTTTACTTGCTTAACTTGCGAATATCGTGTCTACTTCCTGCTTTTATAATTATACTCATGTTGTATCTATTCTATTGCGCTTTAGTTTAAGTCTTTCACCATGTTAGTCATTCATGCCCTTACTTGTTAACTTGCGAAGATCATGTGTTTCCGTCTAAATTGTTATAATTGTACTTAGGCCTCCAATATTCTAGTTAATTGAAGTTGATATTCCTTGTTTTCCAGTTGTTGCTATTACTCATGTTCTTTCCGTCTAATTTTTTATTGTTGCACACATCTATATTCGTATCCATTGTTGTTAATTACGTATTCCCTACTTTGTAATTCCTGTTATTGCGTTTCTGTCATATGGTGGGTTCTATTATACGTTCATTTGGAAAGATGAGTTAAACGCACGAAGGGTGTTGCCGTGCTAATTGAATTGTTACATAATCTATATCTATATGGTGAGGATGAGATAAAAGCATGAAGGGTGTTACCGTGCCATGTGATTTGACAATTGACATTCTGGACATATCTTTCATACCAGGAAAGATCGTAAATATTCTATTATGGTTCTTTTTGTAAATTTTGACTGTCTCGCCGAGATGTTTATGGTATTTTTATATATTATGTTTCAAACTGCTTTTACTGTTAATCTAATGTACAGGTTGTAGTAGTAAAGATCTTTTAACTCAAAACCTCGTCACTACTTCGGCTAGGTTAGACAAAATACTTACCAGTACATGGGGTCGGTTGTA
Source organism: Nicotiana sylvestris (assembly GCF_000393655.2). Taxonomy (NCBI): domain Eukaryota; kingdom Viridiplantae; phylum Streptophyta; class Magnoliopsida; order Solanales; family Solanaceae; genus Nicotiana; species Nicotiana sylvestris. The sequence goes on from NC_091063.1 coordinate 112,635,418, forward strand.
CTGATACTGCAGTTCTGCACGTCCCATGCAAATTTTGGAACGGAGCTGCTGGTGATGTCGGGTGCTGATTTCAGAAGATGTTTGTGCGTTTGGTTAAAGCTACCACTTGTCCTTGGTAGTTTAGATTATTGCTAATCTATTTATGTAACCTTCAAACAGAATGCGTATTTATTTGTATCAGTTTTGAAATTCCCAATTTTAGAAGCTCATGACTTGTACTATCAGTTCTTGGGTAAATTTGCGAAAGTTCAAATAAATTCTAACTTCCTTTTTCTATAAGTTATTTGTTTTGTTTCTTTTGGTTAATTGGCTTACCTAGCGGGTCACGTTAGGTGCCATCACGACCAGTGGTTTTCGCTCGTGACACAAAATGATTTATTGAGTGCCTCAACTTAATAGCTAAATTATTGCTTATGAGAACAAAGTTATCTATATCAGTTTGATATATATTATATACGAAAGTATATTACATTCTCCCCTCACAAGTGGTTCAGGGTTAGGAATAAAATAATTTCATCTTATTATTATTGATGTGCGGTGTATATTTTGATTAACACCATAACACAGAAAGGTGAGTTTCCGAAATTGAGGAAGAAAGTTAGTTTTTCTAACAAGATAAATAGTTGAGAAAAAGTTACGTGGAATGAATTATCATTTGTACATCTAGATCCTCGAATAAAATAGTATGAACTTGAAGTTCATAAAAAGATAATTCATCGTCAATATTTGCAAAGCATACCAGACACATTTGCTGACCCAAAGAAAATAACTATATTCTCACTGCAAATGTTCCCCTTAGAGTAAGTCCTAAAAGGGCAAAGTCTATGATACACTTAAAGCATACAGACAAATCGATTTCAAATAAAAGTCTTGATAAAGAAGATAAGCAAATGATCAACATGATCATAATAAGGAGGCAAGTGATCTAAAAGATCACATGACATAACACTTCATAAAATTTCATGAGAGATTCAGGCACCTGAATATACGAATGAAGAGATCTCTATCTTATGTCTTTAAGAAAAATAAGGAGGTTGGAACCAATATAAAATATTCGTCGATGACATTTATGATAGCGCTATATATATATATATGTTAAACCCCATATTTTCGTACATAAAAGTACGCCATAAAAAATTAATGAGAGTCGGGAAGTAAGGTGTCACGTCCCGCAGTACTACATTACGACGATGTTGCACCCTGTAGTGTTGTACGTTAAATTTGTCATAAGGTAACTGACATCAGTCCAAGGAAAAGATTATTTGGAGATTATAAGGATTATGCTATTTCAATCAAGTAATAAGTAAATTCGTAAAGGTGAAAGGGGAAGCAAGTCAAAGAAACGAGTTTCGTTGAAAATGGGCAATTTGGAATAAAATATGGGTCGAGCGATAATACCCGATAATTATAAACTAATACCATTCAAGGTACCATATGACCACGGTAGTGTAATATATAAAGTATATATCAAATAATTTGAAAATAAATAGAATTTTAACTAATTTGTGATAATTCTTAAATTATGCGAATAATAGATTAATTATCGGGTAACGAAACATTACTCGGTTAACTAATAGGTGGATAAAATTAATAAAATCATCTCTCCCAAACCAAGATGTGGCAGTACACCATCATTTAAGTATATGCCTAAGAGTCATATCTTCTTAGTATGATACCAACGTGTAAAGTCATTTATGACTCATGAAGATAAGTTATTTTTTTAAAGGAAAGACTTGAAGTATTGAATTCATTTTGGACAAATGATTAGGAAGTCACTTGGTATGACTCTTGGATAGGTTTCAAAGACCTTTTGCCTTTAAGAAAAAACATGAAAATCCAAATTCCTTCCAAAAATTCAAAACCAACAAAACGTGAATGGCAGAATCATTTCCTCCAACAATTCAAAAATTTCTATTGAAATTTCGGAAAAAGCCACCAAATTTTGTTTCTAAATTTTAAGAGATTCAAGCATAATTTTGTCCATATTTTTGCGGAAGCAGATTCATTCAAACAATTCAAGAAACGGGTATGTTAAGGCCCTCCCTTCTTTTTTTTGGCATGATCCATACGATACGAACGAAATGTGTAAATGCACAAATTCCATAAGTGACTCTATTCAAAGAAGTATTAGAAATATCTATGTTCTTTAATTTCCATATGTCATAATATTTTATCATCTGTTCACGGGTCTTAGAAAAATACGAAAGTTGAAAAGATGTTACGTTATGATATTGCTCAAGGGGCAAAATGGTCTTATGACATTCCGAATGATTTTATTGACATACTTTTCATGCATTGCATTCATGTGCATTTACTCATGACCAGATGGCGTTATATACGCGTATATATGTAAATATATGTATATTGGATATGGGAAAAGGTTACGACATTATATACGCACCACCACCTGATCAGTTGGTATATGATGATGATATTGCCCACAGTGGCTAAAATATGATTTAAACGGTGTTATATACGCGTATATATGTATGTATTCAAATGGAGTTATATACGCGTATATATGTATGTATATATATGTATATGGGATATGGGAAAGGTTATGGCGTTATATACGCACCACCACCTGATCAGCTGGTATACGATGATGATTTTGCCCACAGTGGTCGATATGATATGATGGGATGCCCTCAGAGGCTGATGATGCTATGAAACATGTACCTATGCATGACATGACATTCATATGCATATGCATGACGCTAAAAGTAATTTATGATTTACAAAGTTATTCAGACTTACAGGTTGAGTCATGTACTCTATATTTCTTCCATGTCTCTTATGGATTTATTTATGTGCCTTACATACTCGGTACATTATTTGTACTGACGTCCCTTTTGCTTGGGGACGCTGCGTTTCATGCCCGCAGGTCCCGATAGACAGGTCGAGAGTCCTCCATGTAGGCTATCAGCTCAACGGAAGATGTTGGTGCGCTCCATTTGCTTCGGAGCTGCTTGTTTGGCTGGTATGATTTAGACGAGTATTGTTTGGTATGGCGGGACTCTGTCCCGACCTTTATGACATTTATGTATTCTTATAGGCTTGTAGACATATATCATGTACGTGAAAGATTGTACGGCCTTGTCGGCTGATGTCTTGAGTCTATAAATAATCACGTTGGCCTATTAGGCCCATATGTCATGTGTATATGATAATGTAATAATAAAGATACGTTACATTGGTACTCGATTAAGTAAGGTACCGGGTACCTGTCATGGCCCATCGGTTTGGGTCGTGACAAAAGTGGTATCAGAGTAGTTATTTCCTAGGGAGTCTACAAGCCGTGCCTAGTAGAGTCTTGTTTATGGGTGTGTCGTGCACCACACTTATAAGCAGAAGGCTACAGGGCATTTAAGATTGTCACTCTTTCTTCTTACTCAAGATCGTGTGGTAGAGCTCAGTCATAGGAATTCAAATTCCTAAATCCTATTTGTAATGAGACGATACCTATATCCGGAAAGAAGGTTGGAAAGAGAGATTGTTTTGGAAGAGTTGAGTCAGAGGAACTCCATTTTTGCATCATGCTTAGGATGAATAAATATGAGGTATTCGGCAAATCATGTGTATACTAAGATGTGTAAGTTTCTTGATAAAGATTCCAAAGGAAAGAATGTCTATACACTCTTACGGTAAAAAGGAACAAGAGAATCGGAAGGTAGATACAAGTTTTAGCAAGTAAAAGAAGCAAGGTGAAGAAGGGTACGAGGTGCCCAGTTAATGAAGGTTAACAACGTTTATAATTGAAACAGAGGAACATAAGCTTTTTGAGTTATATTCAATAGTAACAAAGGTATATACAATTGGTCACACCCATTCCAAATATGTCATATGGGGGTTAATAGAAGTAGTATAAGAAGATATGATCGATGAATTGTTTGTGTCAGTTGACATTTCCGAAGGAAATTGCAAATATGCCAATAGATCTCTTTGTGAGACACCCAGATGGTACACTTTAAAATAGTACAGCCAGATATGAGTACTATAAAGACATACACTATAAGCCTTGAAGGGATACATATTACCTTAGTGTGGTTCGCGTCCCTAGTAAAGCAAGAACGTTAAGCAACTTGAAGAGCCACTGGATGGAGCAAAGGGAAGCAAAAAAGCAAAAAAAAAATTATCTTGTTCGAATTTTCAGAATAAAGTGATAGGCATAAATATTAGCGGGAAATATGAAAAGAGTTAATGAAGCATTATGAGTAAGATGTGGTACATGGATGACAACAGTAGATCAAAAGATGACAATATTACAAAATCTATAGTCAAGTGAAGGAAGAGACGAGGGGTGACAGGCCTTAGGACAACAAAAGAGTATAGGCCATAGAGCCATGTCCTCATTTCGAGAAATAAGTTCGCAACTCTAGCGCAATTACCAAGAGGAAAAGTTAGACCCCAGAGTAATAGAAATCAGTTTGGGCTGGTAAATAAGATAAACTAAAAATGAATTAGGGACTGAATGATTGGAAAGTACTCCGCATCATGGGAATTTCAGATTTCGTTCTGAATGTAATAGAATGGACCACAAAAGAAAATTCATGATGAATTCAGAGGATGGTCATTCAGGGAGATGCTTCCTTAGAGCAAGCAATGTGAGCAAAGATAAGCTTAAGGAACTGTATGTACCAGTTACATTAAGTGTCACCCTCGCGAGTAAGGGAATTTTTCATCCTTGGTACAGAAGGATTGTCGCAAGGCAAGTAAGGATCATTGATGTTTGAGAAACGAAGCCAAAGATGAAGAGGTAAAACATCTATAGGTAGATCCTCATGGCTTCAGCTCTTAGTACAACCCAAAAGGGGGGATATGGAGTGATGTGGCATTAAGTCAAGATAAAGGGGTTCTAGTGACTATGGAATGGTAAAGGAAGAATGCAATAAATGAAAGAGGAATGAGAGGGCACTTATCCAAATCTTACAGATACGCTACGATTCAAGAATATTGTGCAAGCACGATGTCAAGAAGAGGAAGTAAAGGTTCCTACCCGAGATGTTATTAATAAATAAGGAGTTAGTGCGAGACGTAAGTTAAGACAAAGGAAGTAACCCAAGAAAGATTACGAGGAACATTGACATGATAATAGGCTAACGAGTAGTTAGTAATTGGTTAGGAAGATCCCAGTTATGGCTAAACAGGAGGTTACAGACGAGTCATCAGATCGTGTAAGATAAACATAGTATAAACCAACAAAGAGAATTCAGCCTCAAAGAATATCATTATAATACGTGAGATATATTTAAACAAGAGTAGGGGTAGTTAAAGGTACCGTATGAATGTTATAGGAATAAAAGAGAGTGCCACTAGGGAGACAGTCAAAATATCAGTTCAGAAGCAACCCTACAAGCACAACGGCATAGAGGTAAGCAACTACGAATAATTATAGGCAAGGAAGGACATCAAAAGGTCCATAATAAGCTCACAACTTTACAGGAATCAAGGGTTCTCCCTAAGTACTGTAACGAAAGACTAGCTCAGGAAATAAGGAAGAAGGCTTCAACCTAAGCACAACGACCTAAAAAGGAAAGGGTCGTGTAACAACAGTCTCACAACAACATTGTAAGCACTCCAAAGGAAAGTGGCCCCTACCATGGACAATGAAAGGGAAGAAAAAAATTAATTAAAGGCAAAATTCGAAGGTCATATGAGTTGCACGAAAACTATAGCATGCATGAGAACTAAGATAAGCTAAGTATGCACGCAACAAGGGGCAGAAAGACCAGGAAAGGTAGCTTACATTGAAGAAATCTAAGAAGGAACAAAAGAAATTATTCAATCAATGATCCCGAGTTGGTGACGTTATGAACACACTTAAGAGTTTGGAGTTTAATACCTGCATCATATACAGCCGTAGAAGATTCTAGTATACGTTAAAAGAAAGAATTGAGCCCGGGGCATAGACAAAGGATTGAATTGTTAGAAGATTGTATCACGGATATTCCATAATGCCCATGAAAGGCTAAGGTAATAACTGATACCATGAGCCACCGATCGGAAGATAGCTTAAGCCTACGTAAAGGCTGATCAGAAGGAAGAGGAAACTAAAGGATTACATCACTTAAGTAAATCAGTAGTCTGATTATTGGACTTAGAAAAATTATAGAAGTTGTGATGGAAAACATGACAGAATCACTCTTAATATCATATGTTCCAGGGAAATAACACAACAACCATAATCTATAATGGCTCTACAAGGAAGCCAGTTAGAAGAAGTACCAGCCTCATAAGAAGTCAGTATGAAGCTCCCACCGGATTGTGTATGTACCAGAGGTGCGAGTATTATAATAGAGCTTCAAGTTATGGACGTGAATTATACCTATGTGGAAGGGAGGTCATGAAAGAGATAGAAGATACGATGCGAGATTTTAAGGTAAGTAAGGTAAAGGTGAACAGCGTACGAGATACTCAAAGGTAGAATGTGTGAATAGTCCATACTTCGGATAGAAGTCTAGAAGTCCTGGGATTCAATATCCAGGAATGATAGTGACATAATCAGTGGCATATCTCATAGCCTATGGTTTCTAGGTATCGAGGAGGCTAATTAAGACAGTAAAGAAGCGTTAGAGACGATGTAATGTCTCGCTTGATGTCCCAGAATGACATAAGGAAATCTATGATGCAAGCAAGTTGAAAGGTTGCAAGTTATATAAATAGAGTTGTGTAGGTAGCAAGCCATTATATGGTGAAGTGACAAGATTCTAGAAGACAAGAGTAAGGATAAGAAAGGGTGAGTGAGAAGGTAACGAAAATGGATAAGTCCTCAAGATTAAGCTCATGAAAACAAGAAGAGCAGGTGGTTTCGCTAAATTATACGAAGCTCACTATAGCCTTAATGAACTCAAAGGAGTCTAAGATTAATAGCATTTAGAAGGAATGAAATGCTGACCTGGTAATAAAATGAGGGTATAATTGTGACAGGTATAGGATGACGGTTGGGCAATCGATTGAATAAAGATTTTAAAAAAAAAAAAATAGAAGGAGAAATGATTTCGCTGGCGGCATGAAATTAAGATACCCCCATAAGGTGAATCACATTGAGATACTATGAAATACGATTATGAAAATCATTTCAAATATTCCTCAATGCAATGTAAGCCTTAGTGCAATACATTACGTAAGAAATTTCAAGTCTTCAAATGGTAGATTGTAGAAAAATATTGAGGTGAATCAATAATGGAGGGGTAAAAGTTGCAAAGTACGAGATGAGACTGGGCCATCAGCCTTAAGATGAACAGTAATGAAGAAGCGTTAAAGGATTTAGCTTTATGCATATAAGATAAACAACAAGAGTAACCTGGAGTTCGGTTGCAGACTTCAGTAACGATAAATCGAAGTAAGAATTATGGTATAGGATGACCTACTTAGATATAGTAAAGCTAATGATGCCCAGAGGGACATCTTGACATAATTTTGTATATGTTCATAAAGTGAAGCCTAGAGATTGGTTAAAAGCTGGAGGAAAGAGAAAAGAAGAGTCGCATAGCCGCACATACAAAGTTAGAGTCGTAAAAGTTGCATGATAGAAGGTAGCAACAATTACGAGATCAGAAGGATTCCAACTACAAGTCGTGGTGTGAGAAAGAGGCTTAAAAGGGGGGAATGCCCTAGCCTTTGAACTTATTCACAGAACAGTTGCCTAGATGGAAAAAGGACTACTAAACTATTAGCAAGAGCTATGGGATATGAGGACGATAAGCGCATCAGTCAACATTCGAGGACGAATGTTCCAAAGGGGGGAATGATGTTACACCCCATATTTTCGTACATGAAAGTATGCCATAAATAAATTAATGAGAGCTGGAAGTGAGGTTTCATGTCCCGCAGTACTACATTACGACGATGTTGCACCCTGTAGTGTTGTACGTTGAATTTGTCATAAGGTAACTGACATCAGTCCAATGAAAAGATTATTTGGAGATTATAAGGATTATGCTATTTCAATCAAGTAATAAGTAAATTCTTAAAGGTGAAAGGGGAAGCAAGTCGAAGAAACGAGTTTCGTTGAAAATGGGCAATTTGGAATAAAATACGGGTCGAGCGATAATACCCGATAATTATAAACTAATACCATGCAAGGTACCATATGACCATGGTAGTGTAATATATAAAGTATATATCAAATATTTTGAAAATAAATAGAATTTTAACTAATTTGTGATAATTCTTAAATTATGCGAATAATAGATTAATTATCGGGTAACGAAATATTACTCGGTTAACTAATAGGTGGATAAAATTAATAAAATCATCTCCCCCAAACCAAGACGTGGCAGTACACCATCATTTAAGCATATGACTAAGAGTCATATCTTCTTAGTATGATACCAACGTGTAAAGTCATTTATGACTCATGAAGATAAGTTATTTTTTTAAAGGAAAGACTTGAAGTATTGAATTGATTTTGGACAAATGATTAGGAAGTCACTTGGTCCGACTCTTGGATAGGTTTCAAAGACCTTTTGCCTTTAAGAAAAAATGTGAAAATCCAAATTCCTTCCAAAAATTCAAAACCAACAAAACGTGAATGGCAGAATCATTTCCTCCAACAATTCAAAATTTTCTATTGAAATTTCGGAAGAAGCCACCAAATTCCGTTTCAAAATTTTAAGAGATTCAAGCATAATTTCGTCCATATTTTTGCGGAAGCAGATTCGTTCAAACAATTCAAGAAGCAGGTATGTTAAGGCTCTCCCTTCTTTCTTTTGGCATGATCCATACGATACGAACGAAACGTGCAAATGCACAAATTCCATAAGTGACTCTATTCATAGAAGTATTAGAAATATCTATGTTCTTTAATTTTCATATGTCATAATATTTTATCATCTGTTCATGGGTCTCAGAAAAATACGAAAGTTGAAAAGATGTTACGTTATGATATTGCTCAAGAGGCAAAATGGTCTTATGACATTCCGAATGATTTTATTGACATACTTTTCATGCATTGCATTCATGTGCATTGACCCATGACCATATGGCGTTATATACGCGTATATATGTAAATATATGTATATGGGATATGGGAAAAGGTTACGACATTATATACGCACCACCACCTGATCAGTTGGTATATGATGATGATATTGCCCACAGTGGCTAAAATATGATTCAAACGGCATTATATATGCGTATATATGTATGTATTAAAACGGCATTATATACACGTATATATGTATGTATATATATGTATATGGGATATGGGAAAGGTTATGGTGTTATATACGCACCACCACCAGATCAGCTGGTATACAATGATGATTTTGCCCACAGTGGCCGATATGATATGATGGGATGCCCTTAGAGGCTGATGATGTTATGAAACATGTACCTATGCACGACATGACTTTCATATGCATATGCATGACGCTAAAAGTAATTTATGATTTACAAAGTTATTCAGACTTACAGGCTGAGTCATGTACTCTATATTTCTTCCATGTCTCTTATGGAGTTATTTATGTGCCTTACATACTCGGTACATTATTCGTACTGACGTCCCTTTTGCTTGGGGACGCTGCGTTTCATGCCCGCAGGTCCCGATAGACAGGTCGAGAGTCCTCCATGTAGGCTATCAGCTCAACGGAAGATGTTGGTGCGCTCCATTTGCTTCGGAGCTGCTTGTTTGGTTGGTATTATTTAGACGAGTATTGTTTGGTATGGCGGGACTCTGTCCCGACCTTTATGACATTTATGTATTCTTAGAGGCTTGTAGACATATATCATGTACGTGAAAGATTGTACGGCCTTGTCGGCCGATGTCTTGAGTCTATAAATAATCATGTTGGCCTATTAGGCCCGTATGTCATGTGTATATGATAATGTAATAAGAAAGAGACGTTACGTTGGTACTCGGTTGAGTAAGATACCGGGTACCTGTCGCAGCCCATCGGTTTGGGTCGTGACAATATATATATATATATATATATATAACCTTAAGTCTGAAGAAACGATTCAAGTAGAATTGGTTTTATATGAAAGACATAAAGTTTTGGACCTGCAATTCAAACACTTGAAATATAAAGTCAATGGTGTGTGCAATCACCTTTATCTATCTTATATGTCTAGCATAACATAAAAACTTTTGATGTAAATCTAAAGTCCATTTATATGGCTGATATGACTTAACTTATATGACAATCCTGAAGGATTTAAATTGCTTAAACCATATAAAATTTTTGTTCATGAAGTACTACATCCTAAGTGTAATTTGTGAACATATGTATCTTGTTATAACTATAAGCATGATAATGTGATAGCGAGAATATCTCTATTGAAAAGGCTATTCTACGACATTATATGAAGATATTACATATCTATCAAGAATGATGATTTCAAGGTGCATCATATTCATTCAAGTTAATATGGCTGATTGTTTATCAAATCTCTACCAACGATCTTTTGAAGATGGTGCACAAGATTAGAATGCAAAGACTCAAATATCTGAATTGATGTTCTCATCAGGGAGAGTTAATATGTGTTTTACTCTTTTTCCCTTACAATGTTTTGTCCCATTGAGTTTTCCTTGCAAGGTTTTTAACGAGACAACCAAAAGGCGTATTGTTAGATATGTGTACTCTTTATCGTTCACTGGAATTCTTTTCCCACTGGGTTTTATTTTAGTTAAGGTTTAACGAGGCACATTATCTGTTGAATAGACATTCAAATGGGGTGTTATAAATAGAGTTTTATTTAAGGTGAATGTCTATATTTTAGAGGGATTGTAGGAATTTTACTTGATGGCTAAATCACTCTTTTCCTGTAAATAAAGGGGTCTTATTCCATTGTAATTCATCCCAAATCAATAAGAATTCTCTCTCTATTTTTATCTGCAATACTCTTCTTCTGTTACTGTTTATAACATATATAAGGATGTTGTTACTATAAGGGGTGACTGTATACTTCAAGCGGTGACTAGACATTAATTAGCGGCTCAAAAATTAGACAGTTCACGCCGTTTATCTATGTAAGCCTGTTTACATATCCAACCTATGATGGAAATAAACAGCCAGTTCAGCTATTATGGTAATTCTCAGTGGCCCAACCTATAAGATCCCACAGAGAGTAACTACTGGAAAATGTTAGACCCACGATGAAATGAATTTTAAAAAGAGTTCATGAAGAAGATCGTGAGAGACGAGTAACTTCAGCCTTGCCAATGGTCAAGTCTCTGTTTTCTGCTGGTAGTGATTCGTCGTTTACTAAGTGAACAAGGATCATTTGTTTTAGCCCTTGGTGGCCACTTGTGCATTTTTTTTTTTAGTATAAGCATTTGAACAGAAAAAAACTTATCTGCATCTAACATTTTTCCTGAATGGTATGTGCGCCAAATAATTGAATGCAAGACATATCTTGTATATAAGCTTTTGTCACTTTACTATGGTCAAAAGAATATTTTTCCCTTATGTGGGGAGAGGGGGTGCAGAGGGTGGGGAAGGGATGAAAGGGTTGAAATCATCAGTTGGAGAGTTCCAGGAACTATTTTCCCTTGTCATAGGGATATCACTTCTAGAAATAAAAGGAAAATGTGTCTCTAAGGAATATATTTTTCAAAATATTTAATCCAACAAAACATAAACACACCCTTAAGCGTGTTGTGCAAAAGACTTTTACTGTTATCCACAACTCTAAAGCCGCAATTTCGCTTATACCCAATTAAATATTCAATTAGATGTAACAACCACCCTCTCTCACCAAACAAACTCAACTTTGACAATTATGGAAATCTTACTTCATGGGAGACCATCAATAACAATTTTTGGCTGGGTAAACAACTAAATGTATCAGGTGTGAGTTGAAGACATTTCTTTCATGCATACCACTTTTACTTCAAACATGAAACGTGTAGACCACAACTCATCATTAGAAAAAGGGGTACCCCTTCTACCATCCTTCCTTCACACCTCATCCCCAACAACACCAAACTTTCAACAAACACATATTTGTCTCAGAACAGCAATAGACAAATCATTGCTTCATCCATACTCTTTCCTCAACCATGAAAGTGAAAGCATTAGGTCCCTTCAAATGCAAGCTTGTCAATCCAATCAAGAAAATACTTAGGCTTTTCAAGTTCAGACTCAGAAAGCCCCTCTTTATAAGTAGACTTAAGTTTCGTCGTTCAGTACACGAAACTGATAAAAGCACACGTAGGAACCGATCTTCACAGATTCTGTCAGTTTTTCGTTCTCTAAGAAGAAGAGGGAGAGAGGAGGACCAAGTCATGGAGCTCAAGAGTTTCTCAGAAGTAGAACATCACAAAGCACCCTTTCCCTCACCCCTCACCCCAGCTTACGTTAGATTGAGTACAGCCACTAAAAAAGAAGCATCAGTTCAGGATGATGTAGAAGATGCATGCAGAAGCTTTGAGAATTATCTGGTGGAAATGATTGTGGAAGAAGGAAAAATGAGGGACTTGGCGGATGTGGAAGAATTGTTATACTGTTGGAAAAATCTCAAAAGCCCCGTCTTCATTGACCTGGTGTGCAGATTCTACGGAGAGCTATGCAGGGATTTGTTTTCGAATAGCTATGAGGATGACATTAACATTCTCAAGTGACTTATAATGAAATTGCTTTATCTTATCGTTTGAGCACAACCTATGTCTTTACAGCCCTTTCTATGTATGTATTTGCAGATCTGTAACAGCAATAGCAAAAAGCAGCAAGCCCAACAACCAGGGGATTTAAAAAGTTCATCACATACATTATTTCAATCACATTCATGACCACCACTACACCTTTTCCTCAAAACAGCCCCCACAGCTAATTACTAACAACAACAAACTCAGTGTAATCTCATAAGTGGGGTCTAGGGAGACAAACCCGTTGAATAGACATTCACCAATCTAGTTGTTAGTTATGAAGAGAAACTAAGTATGATGAAACTCTCGATTATTGGACAGTTGTGCTAACTGTTGTCCTGTCGCTTAGAGTACTAGACAAACACATCGATATTGAAAATAAAGATTAAAGTTATCTCAAATTTCTTAAATTAAGACCACAAGCTGCAATGATGAGAGGTGCAGATTAAAATGTAAAATGATCAAGCAAACTAATTAAATGCGGAGTATTATATTTACACTTCAAACTTCAAAGGCAAGGAACTGCTTATAACAGTATGGGGATATAGGAAGGCAATACCTCAAAGATACAAGCTGAAGGATCTATCTGTGAGTACATGCCCATCTTTCTGCAAGCTGCAACTGCTAAGAACAATCCCCAGTAAAACTGACAAAACATCAAAAGATTTTTCCTAGAGTTCAGGTCAGCGACGTAACAGTACTTTCTCCTAATGCATACCACTATCACTCATCCATATTCGAGAGATAAACTCGAGACCTAATAACTGTGTTCCCAATTAGGAACCCAGGCATGACCATAAGTTCAACTCTACATTTCTCATGCCCAAGATTGAGCACAACATCTTTGTTAAACTCCTCCACACTCTCCATATACATATTGGAGAAATGACTTCCTCTCTTCACTCCAAATATTTCACCTCTAGGTTCAACTGAAGCTGCAGCAGCCTGCAGAATCCAGACACATCTTGCCATTTTCACAAATGCTCGATAGAATGGTGTTTGGGGATGCATCCCGTTGCTTACTAATGTCCTATGGTCGACACTACCAAAGAAAGATTTTTCCATCATAGGATGAAGTATGGACAGATACTTTTCTCTGCAGAATTGGGCAAAAGCGGATTGTGTATCTATAATCAGGGCATCAATTGGATCATCGAGCTTCATAATTCTGTCGACATTGCAAGATTGAGGCAAGAATTCATTGAACATCCTCCTAGCAATATAAGCTTCAAAAGCATATTTCTTGTGCGACCTCTTCGAATACACAACGGACCTTTCAATTGCCTCGGCTGCTTTGTCTAGATCCCAGTCTGAGACTTTCATCAAGGCAATTAATGGCTTGGAAAAATCATGGACAGCCTTTGACACAGCTTCAACAGTGGCCTCAAAGGAAGCGAAACTCAGCATTCTCGAACTCTCCTTTACACTCTTGTTCAAAATTTCAGCCATCTTCCTGTTCCTCAACTCCAAATCATGAAGCTCTTGTCGAAAATTAACAACCTTGGACTCCTTAATCTTAAGTTGGGATTTCAACTTGTCCAGAAGTCTCTCTTTAACTTGAATTTCTGCAAGCAAGAGAGCTGAAGTGGCTGAGAACGAGTTCAAATCCTTCAACTGCCGCTCTTTGTACGATAGCTTAATCTTGCACAGCGACTCAAGCTGAGAGACAATAACTCCATCAGCAGCTCTTATATTATCAGGATCATAAGGAATGTGAGCTTTTTGGAGCTGAACATAAGCTACTTTCAATGCTGAAACAGTGTCAAACAATTTCAAGATTTGGTCAATCCGACCAGATCTTTTAGCATCACTCTGAGGATCAACTTTAATAGCATCACATCCAGCTTCCTCACTACTGCTTTCTTCAACCACTTTGGGAAAGTTGTTGTCATTATTCAGGTACAGTTCATGTTGATTATTGTCAAGGTTTTCAGAAGTGAAGACCCCAATGGACCTAAATTTACAAACTTTGGCAAATTTGGAGACGATTTCAGAAATGTTTGAAGATGGTTTAGCTGCAGATTTCATTCCCTCGCCCATTTTCAGATTTTGATTAAAAGATCTAATCCAATGGCACTGTTAGAATATGATTGTACCAAAGTGGCAAACAAGAACCAAGATTCCCGCTGAAATAAATATGCTTATTATTAGAATAGACACCGGGAATTAAGGGTTCAAAGTTTCATTAAATTAAAACAAATCAAGATTCTATTTTTGTGAAACAGGAATTTAGAACAACACTTAAAACCTTAAAATAATCAACAGGAACTGTATGCCTTTGCAGTTAAGGTCACAACAAGCAATCAAAAACAAAAAAGAAAAAGAAGTAAAGATTTTTGGAGATTTCTAATAGCAAAAACACTTACCCCACAGGAAAGAAATGCTAAATAGGTGCAACAAAGTAAAGGACTAGACACTGATGGCTACTTTACGACGTCGTTACATACAACAGTTTTTAACTAGGGGTTCAGTTGGACATGGACAAGATATTCAGCTTAGACAAAAAACAAATCCAGCTTTTAACACTCCATACCATGAGTAAGGGAGATGGATATGGGTTTTTGGTAGAAGAAAAAGGAAGCCGAGAAAATGGTGGGATGATGATTTCTAGGGACAAAGGAATCTTCAAGTCTGTACTCTGTAGTGTGTACTCGCAGAGGGCTAGCACTGAGTTGTAGAGTTTGAATTCTTTAATTCGTTGCTGGCTTTATTACAAGTCCCTCAATTTTGAGAAAATTATATTGTTCCTCAAAATTTCGACTTCTGTCTAGTTTTGGCTTAATTCGAGGAAACAAATATGGTTCTTATAGGTTGGGCCGTGCCGAATTACCGTACCAAAATCAAAAAATTTTGTATTTGGTATTCGATATTTTGGTATTCGGTATGATATTTGATTTAAGTTTTAAAAAATATTGGTATTAGGTATGGTATTTGGTATTTTAAAATGAAATACTGATATTGTACCGAAGTATATATTATATTACACAATACATATTATTAGTTATAACATAAATATAAAAATCTAAAATTTTACTTTTTTCTTTATTCTCTAAGTTCATCAATTAACTCTAAGCAAGTAACAAGACATTTCTAATGATCAAATTTATTCTTTTATGTACAGTTTCCTCTCTCTGAGTTGGTATTTGCTAGTTTTGGACAAAACTTTTGTCAACAAATATTTTTAGTTTTGTAATTTTGAGTACGTTAATTTAGAATATTACAGTCTATGACTCTATGCACTAGTTAGTATTCGAACCGAATAAATCAAAGTTACCAAACCGAAAAAACCGAAACCGAAAGAAGAAAAACCGAACCGTACCGAATTTAATTAGGTACGGTATTGGTATTGCATTTTAAGAAACCGAATACCGAAAATACCGTACCGAAATATCTAAATATCGTACCGTACCGACCGACGAACACCCTACTTATAGGGACTACCAAGGAGCAATTTGGCTCACACAATAGAAAATACAATAGAATGGCAAAATATATGGGTGGGCAGTTTGGATTGGATATGACATTTTCGGATTGAAAAAATAATATCCAAATCCATTGAGTCTATAAGTTGAGATGCTTATTCTTTCCTACAAAAATAGATATCCAAATGAAATATTTATTTAAACTGCATAAAAAGTTCATTATTCTCACCGCAATCATCTAAATAAAGTATCATCATTTAGGAAATCCAACATAGACGCCAATAAGGCCGATTAGAATTATAATAGTATTTACCCTCAAAATCGGATAACAATTGAATTGTAAGTGGTTTTAAGGATATACGGATTAACTTGACACAAAGCGGTAAATTAAGTTGTAATTGAAATAAACAATAATAAAGTAAATTCAAACCACACGAATTGAACAGTTACAATCTTAGAAGGTCAGTCATACTCAAACTACACTTTGATCAGTATCAAGAAACAGAAGAATAAGGGCTTCAAGAGAAAAATAATAATGTATTGTTTTGGAATGTATATTACCCTCCCCAAACGAATTATCAAACCCCCTTTACATAGTAGAGGAGACCTACTTTAGGTACAATTCTATAAAAGGTAAAAAATCTCTTGATTTGCCGATTGTTAGTTCCTTATTGATACGTGCCGAGATTTCCGTTGTAATATTCGACCGGTCACAGATATTTCGGTCTTCTGTTGGCTATGCTATCAATGTTTCTTTGAGCTCGTTCAGGGCCAGGGTCAATTCTGGGATCATGGCCTCGATATTCTTGAAGGCGCCCATCCTAACCTCGGGTTCTAACCCGGTGGGACTTGGGGTCGATCTTTAGTCCTTCATTGCCATGTTCCGAGCCTGACCTACCATGTCGTATGTGAGCTAGATTTCGACCGTATACAGATAGTCCTCTCATTTTTCGGAGAGTAGATGACGAGAAACGATATAAGCTTCTGATTCTAACTTTGATATCCCGCGACAGAAATGACAAAACAAAAAAACGTCTCGTCAGTCAAGTCTTAATGGCATTGCATGCATGTCAGCCGTCGGCCGACCATTTATGGATGTGAATCGCCGCTGAATTACTATAAATACTTCTTCCTTTGTTCATTCAACTTTACATCCAAACCTTCTACCCTTGTACCTTAGAAATCTCAATACTTTTTGGAACTTATATCCTCATTTTTTTAGATCTTTTGTAAGAACTTTTGTTCGTCTTCATCCCAAACCATCAAGTTTACTCCTTTAACTTCCTCTTTTTCACCATTTTTCCTCCATTTTAATAGAAAATGGCGAAGACTTCAAAAACTGTTCCACAAAAAGAAACTCCTTCTACTTCGCGGCCGGCTATCGAGGAGACCGTTTCGTGTATTGTTGTTGAGGAACCAGTATCGGAACCTCCATTAAAAATGTTTGTCCCTGGAGGATGCTCGATGGCTGCCAATTTCAAGGTTGAAAAACCTTCCCCCGTACAAGGCTAGTGTGAGGAGGTCTCGAGATACATATACTTGATCACTGAAGAAGTCCTCCCCACGGTCAAAAAGGATTGCAATTGGGTTGACAAGCATGTGGTGGTTCCCGATTCCGATGAAGATATCACCACCCACGTCGAGGGATACTTAAGTGTTTACACTTATCCCTTTACACTGGGCACATTGGATCCGGTCATCATCTACTTCTGTAAAATATACGAGGTATGCCTCGGTCAAATTCACCCTTCATTCTGGAGGATCGTGATTATTCTTCGATTCTTCGTGAGCAAGATCGATTGATGCTCGTTCACCGTTGATCACCTCATGCGTTATACTGTCCCCGAATCTTGTGTGGAGGGACTGATCAAGCTCACGCATCGGGCTAGTAAACCCTACTCTCGAGTACTGATGAAGATCGGGATTGAGGCTGGCTAAGCCGTTTTATTCGAGTGAGGACTTCGGACTTGATCTCAACTGAGCGCAGGTTGTTCCCCGAGAAGTAGAATACATCACATAAGTAAAATTTCATTTCACGCTTTTTTCCTTCCTTCTTATCGGTGTTTTCTGGTGGTGCAGCTGTTGCTCGGGTCCCGAATGCAGTCCCTCAACTCAAGAAGTGTATCGAGGGCATCGTGTTACAAAGGCCATATTCTGAGTGCTCATGGTGCGAACTTTCGAAGGGCCGGTGGGAGGCCCATTCCCATGGTGAGATTACCTTCCCCAAGTGAGCAATATTTGGGTTCTTCTCGTGTCATTAAGTTCTCACTTGTTTCATTTCCTTTTGCAGGTTTACCCAAGGATGTCACACTGAGGCCTCCATATGGTGGTGAGAACTTCCCCACCGAGGCTCCTGCTCTAAGACAAGGTGATGAGAAGAAAAGGAAAAGGCTCCACTCCAAACTCCGAAAAGAAGAAACCAAGGAGAAGGCTGGTGCGCAAATCCAAAAAAAGTACAAGTGCTCGAGCACCATCTTCAGGTTCGATCTATCGGTTAAGGGACGAATTCGAAGAAGAAAAAGAAGAAGCCTTTGATCAGATGGCCCGCGTGTCATCGCAACCCGAAGGGCAAGGGGCCTCTGAACCGCAGAGAGACGAGGTCGATCTGCCTCAAGTTAGGGAGGCCGATGAGAAGGCCGGGGCCGAGGCTTCCCGGGATGCTGGAAATGCCCCGAAGGAAGTTCACGGTGTGATAGATATCATTGAGTCGCCTTCGTTCACTGAGTCTATGTATAACAAGGCTCAGACGGTGAAAGAACGCCCGAACAAGGGGGATCCTGGGGTGGACGACCCCTTCCGCAGATTTTTTTAATGGCGTGGATTCTATCGTCACGGAAGATGTCACCGGATTGGGTAACTTAGAGGTGTCGAAGAAGAGTCCATCTTCAGAGACCAGCGGGCCTTCCTCAAGCTTGAAACTAATCAACAGGTTCCCAGCTCCGAGTGTGGATCCTGACCGAAAGCGATCGATCTCATCTCCATTCCAGAGGATGTCCGGGTCCTCTCTGGCCCCGTAAGGGTGGGCAGCTACCTTCGTTGTCCGGTGACCGAGGAAGATCAAGACAAGATGAACGATGTGGATGCGGTCTTCCTATTCAACGAAGCACAACAGACGCTAAGCTGGGTAACTTCAGATACCTCTTGATGACTTTTTAATTTGTGCTTAGACTAATTTATAGATAATCCTAACATTTTTATTTGTGTCTATAGGACTCGGTGATTCATCATGAGACTTTTCTCCGATATTGGGACGAGCTGAACCAACTTGAGGCTAAGGTCTGAGGGCTCACTGAGAAGATATATACTTACAAACTTCTCAGCGAGCAATGTGAAGGGGAGGCAAGAGCCTCCGAGTTGAGCTAGAGGTGGCTCAGAAGGAGCACGCCGACCTAGTCCAGCAGGTAAAACTATTTGAGGTTAGTGACGATGAGCTAGACCTGGTGACTAATGGCCGGAATTCGCAGGTCCAACAAAACATCAATCAGATCGACCAGCTCTGAGCTGAGATAGATGTCGTCAAGGCTGAGACCGACGAATGAAGAGGCATGATGGACTGCCTGGCCTCGGAAAAGGAGATTGCTCGGGTGCAACTGACATCGGCTGAGGTCCAGCTTCATGCGGCAAAGTAAAAGGCCGAGGTACAGGACAAAAAGGTTGAGGAGCTCCAGTCTTAGCTAAGTTCAGCCGTTTCTGATCGAGAAACTCTGGCCAAGGAGCTTGAAACGGCCAAGTTAGTGGTCATGGTTGTTAAAGTAGATGCCAACGAGATAGCGGTCCCATATAAGTCCGATGCCGAGGTGGACCAGGATCAAACTAAGGATATCGTCGAGCACACGAAGCAGCAATCCCGAAGAAGGCCCTCGAGGAAATTCATGCTCGGGGTTTCGACTTGTCGGCCAAAATTAAAAGTGTTAAGGGGCTCGAAGTCGAGGTCAAGAAGTTGGCTTATCCTGAGGATGAAGAAAACTCCGAAGGTTCGAGTGGATCTGAGGGTGGAGGAGAATCTGAAGACCCTGGCGATGAGGCTGGCTCTGGTGAAGACCAGGCCGTTTATGTGCCTTATACATTTTTCTTTGTTTTTTGTATTTTTGTACTAGTGTACTTTTGTTCTTTTTGTCAAGGTCGTTTGGCCTTTGTAAAGACTATATGTATATATAATACAAGCCTTCTTTTTCCTTTTGATAATCTCTGAGTTTTGTTTTCCTTTGCTTTATTATTTATATTTGCAAAGATCAGAATGCCTTAGCATGAAATAGTTAGGTCATGTTCGGAGGTTCGAACAGGCCTTGCATTCGACATTATTTTGTTTAAGACATCATGGGGGTTCGGTATGACCGACAACTTTTCCCAAAAATACTTATAATTTTTTAGATTATAGTTTGCCGAGGATAGCCTTTAGAACTAGTTAAGAAATTTTGACGGCCTTATTTTTTTATTACGGGTCTCGGACGTCTCCAAGCCATATTAATATGGTCGTAGCCTTTTTAGTTCAGGTGTTGCCCATTAGGCTTGTTACCCTGAGTTATCCGGGCTTGCCTAAGATAACAGTCCCAGAATAGGGATGGACGTAGCCTTTAAGGTTCGGGTGCTGCCTAATAGGTCATGTGCCTCCGGGCTCTGATAGACCGGGCCGTCCGAGTTTGTCTTTGGACGGCAGTTCCCGAGTGGAAGTGATCGTATGAACTCGGATTAAGGCGGCCCTTGGGCTCGATACCATTAGGGGATCGTATGTAGGAAATTCCTTAATAAAAAAGAAAAAAAATTTAAGGGACAAGACATTTATCTGCAAGGTAGAGACTTCTTTTTATTCTTGTACGTAATAGTTACACATATGTACAAGCTTTGTGCCAGGGTTCGAGCAGTCTATGCGGGCATGGTTCATATGACTATTTGGCCCTTACTGTAAATCCTATCGATCGAGCTGAGACCATTCAATCACAAAGTTTCTTTCCTTGCTAAAGTCGTTATCCGAGGATAATGCCCCCTCCCCAGTGTTCGAGGCCGATCTTAAAGAGGCCTCGAATACTTCTGTTGTGATCTTCGATATCAGCTCATAAACGAACTTCAATTCTAAGTTAGCACGATTTATTGTTGCCTCGTTAAAAACCTTGGCGGAAACCCCATTTGGGACAAAAATGGTTTAAAGGAAAAAGAGTGCAATGCGTGCTTTCAGGACTAAAAGTTATGTCGTTCTTTGATGGTTGCCTGCAAGTGTTAGCTCAAAATGCAAATAAGTAAAAGGAATGAATGGGGTCGTAGCTTAGCAGTATTATCGCTTCAAGTGAGTTATGTTCCAGTTGTTCGGTAGTTGCTCGCCGTTCATTGTTCTGAGTTTGTACGATCCCTTACTAGTGATTTCGATAATTTGATAAGGACCTTCCTATTTCAGTCCCAGATTCCCTTCGTTCGGGTTTCGGGTGCTTAGCGTAACCTTTCTTAACACTAAGTCCCCGATATTAAAATATCGAAGGTTGGCTCTTCGATTGTAATACTTCTCAATTCACTACTTTTGGGCATCCAATCGGATAAGGGCGGCTTCGCTCCTTTCATCTAATAGCTCTAGGCTTGTATTCATGGCCTCGTCATTTGATTCATTGGTTGCATATTGGAATCTCAGACTTGGTTCTTCGACTTTGACCAGTATTAGAGCTTCGGCACCATAAACCAGTGAGAATGGGGTGGCCCCAGTACTAGACTTCCAGGTCGTATGGTATGCCCATAGGACTTCGGGCAGGATTTTCTTCCATTTCACTTTGGCGTTAGTTAACCTCTTTTTGAGGTTTTGGTGTATGGTTTTGTTGGTCGTTCCCACTAGGGTGGTAGGGTGTTGATAGGATCCTTTTGATCTTATGATCTTCGAGAAACTTTCTTAATTTACTGTCAATGAACTGCTTCACGTTGTCGCACATGATCTCGGCCAGCATTCCGAATCGACAGACGATGTGGTCCTAAATGAAATCGATGACTCTTTTTCTCGGACCTTCTCATATGCCTGGGCTTCCATCCACTTAGAAAAATAGTCGGTCATAAATAATATAATTTGAGCCTTACCGAGTGCTCATGGAAGGGGGCCAACGATATTCGTTCCCCACATCATGAACGGCCATGGCGACAAAACTGAATGCAACAGCTCCCCGGGTTGATGAATCATCAGTGCATGTCTTTGACATTCATCACATTTTCATATGAACTCCTTTGTATCTTTTTCCATATCGATCTAGTAGTAGCAGGATCTGATTCATTTCCGAACCAATAATTCGGTACCTGAATAATTTCTGCAGGTGCCTTCGTGGATTTCCCTTAGAACGTACTCGGTATCTCATGGCCCTAGACATATCGCGAGCAGGCCATCGAATATTCTTCTGAACAGGCTTCCGTCTTCGAACAAACTCAACTGGGTTGCCTTCATACGTAGGGCCCTCGATTCTTTTAGATCCAGAGGTAGTTTTCCCATTTTCAGATATTCTATATATTTGTTTCTCCAGTCCCAAGTTTGGCTCGTCAAATTTATATCGGCATGGCCTTCTTCCACTATCGATCTCATGAGTTGTACGACAGCCCCCGAGTTAAACTCATCATCCTCGACCACTGACCCTAGGCTAGCAAGGACATCGGCCTTACTGTTTTGATCCCGAGGTACGTGTTGGAGAGTCCACTCCTTTATTCGATGTAATTATACAAGTAGCTTATCCAGGTACCTTTGCATTCGTTCCTCTCTAATCTCAAATGTCCCATTAACTTGGTTCACCACAAGGATGGAGTCGCATTTAGCTTCGATTACCTCCGCCCCAAGCTTTTGGCTAGTTCGAAACCTGCAATCATGGCCTCATATTCGGCCTCGTTGTTAGTTAATTTTACAATGTGAATAGATTATCTAACTACATTGCCCATTGGTGGCTTCAATACGATGCCAAATCCGAACCCTTTTGCGTTCGAGGCAACGTCCGTAAAGAGGGTCCAGATCCCCAGAGAGGTCCCTGAATTCAACAATAATTCTCTTTCGACCTTGAGTTAGGGCCGGCATAAATTCGGCCACAAAGTCTGCCAAAATTTGAGATTTAATGGCGGTCTGGGGCCAATATTCAATATCGCACACACTGATTTCCACGACCTATTTGGCCAGCCATCCTGAGAGCTCGGGCTTATGCATAACATTCCTCAACAGGTAAGTAGTCACAACACATATGGGGTGACATTGGAAGTATGGTTTTAACTTCTAGAGGCGCTTAGCAAAGTGAGCGCCAGCTTTTCTAGGTGAGGGTACCTAGTTTCGGCCTCGCCAAGTGTCCTACTAACATAGTAGATTGGGAATTGCGTACCTTTCTCTTCAAGTAGATGGTTAATTCAAACAAAGTGGTAAAACTTGTAATGTGGTTGCCAAAGAAACAGAATTATAGGCTCAAAGAGGTTAACTACGTTACATAATAATTAGGCGGGTAAAATATACATATCTGGCTCAACAAAGAAATGCCTATATCACTTCCAAGAATGAAAAAAACTACTATTTCTCTTTGCAAACACACGGGGCAAGTTCTAGACATCAAATGGAATGCATAGAATAACACAAAATCTTACACACACATGGTACATAACTCACTCAGATTGGACTCATCAAGACACTCTAGTCAAAGCAGTTAAGCAAATTTAAAATCATACAATTTAAGGTACTTATACAAGAGTCAAAAACTGAGCCTAAGTGTCACGGCCAGAGTACTTACTATTCTCAAGGCATAACAAAGTTAAGAGATATTGATTCAATTCAAAACACAACACAATGGCTCCTATTCCCAAAAACAAAAACTATCTACACCCGGTTCAAACAAAACCCTTGGAAAAGAACCGCGGCATAAAGAAAAACCAAGGGGTAATTGCTACACTATCTAACAAAAGAAAATATTTCTTTTCTTTAGACTTAAATCCCTCAAGAAAATTGTCTAATAGATCCATCGTCAGGCAAAGTCTAATCATTTTTAAAAAAAAAGTATTATTCAATTAAACTAACACAGCTAAAGTAGCATAGAAAGTCACCCAGACAATCTCCTCACCCCACACTTAAAATTGTGCATTGTCCCCAATGCACACCATACTGATAAGAGGGTAAAAAAACTCCCTGGTAGGCCAAACGCCGAAGCACTAACAGCTCAAGGGGTACTCAGACTTCTCCCAAGCTTGGTCCTTCGTGTAGGTACCTCACACTTAGTTCCAACCATCCGGTTTGTTGTTGCATCCTTTCAACAGCTTTGCTTTTCATGCTCCTAGAAAATAAAAAATCGACACTACAAAAATAATATAATTAAAAAAATTAATAAAAAAAATAAAAGAAAGTAGTAAAGCTGGGTTGCCTCCCAACAAGCGCTTGATTTAACATCGCGGTACGACGCGAATCACTTTTTGCCTCCACTCTGAACTTATGAATTGGACCCCTAGTTTTGATTCTTCTCTATGATCATGCTCCTGGGGTGGTGGAACGAATCTGACTGGCCCAATAAAATAATGTAGTATTCTGCACTTCTTAGCTTTTAGATGAGGTGTGTAATCCCGACTTTCTGGCAAGAAGAATTCCAGAATGTAAGCACCTTGTTCCTCATTCCTTGACTCCTCAAGTGGCTCGGACGACTCTATTTTCCTATCATCATCCAAATACAATGTGGAAAAATGCTTGGAGTGTGGACCAATGCGCTCAACTACATGAACATTGGGACTGTCTATATTCTCAACACTAATGACAATAGAGTCAACTAAATATGTATCCTCAATATCCTTGGTTAACTCTAGTATCTCTTCTACAATATCGGCATCCTCAAAATCTAGTTCGATTGATTGTTGGTGTTCTACCCTAGTCTTCTCCACTAGCACCTCAATTTCTGTATCTAATTCACGCTCTTCTTGGATACTGTTCACAATACTGGCTTGTTGAGCATTAAAATCTTCAACCAGTTGACTCACGTGAACTTTCAAGTTGTGAATAGTTTCCTCTTGCCTTTCTATCTACAGTTGTAATTTACTATATTGTTCCAAAAGACACTTTAACATATCTTCGATCTTCTTTAGGTCAGCTTCCCTGGGTTCTTTGTTCATATTAACTTTACCAGAAAAAGAAAGACCATCAAAGTAAGGGGTTATGAGAGGATAAGACACATAAGCACAACCATGAAAGTGACCATCTTGACCACCACACATATCACACACATTCCACACATAAGATTGAGTTGGTGCATATAACTCGCTCTCGAAAATATTTTAATAATTTTGCCATGAGTGATTTTCTTCACAATATGCATAAGGAGAATTTAAAGTAGAATTACCAACATCAAAATTCTCATAATTCCACGATGTCATGTTCTTCAAATCAAAAATCAATTTTTTTTTAAATAATCAAATACAAGAAAACAAAAATAAAAGTTCAAACTTGCAACCTAGAAATATGTACACCTACAACTGCACCGTTAGTTCTCCGGAAACGGCGCCAAAATTTGATCATGCCCAACTATGCCTTATAAAAAGGACAAAGCGATCACTGCAAATATATTCCGGTTAACAAGTGCGGAGTCGAATCCCACAGGGAATTAACCTATCAATCACAACTATTGGACTCACAGAAATTCACGTATTCAATCTTCAGAGATATTTAAGTAATAGAGTGTATGTTTACTAACTAAATATTACGAAATGAATATGCGGTAATTAAGAGATAACTATGAACGGTTTGTAAATAACAATTGGAAGGATCTAAGGTTCTGATTTCCCCTGTTGTCGAAATCCTTTCCGCTATGTTTGCTATAAATTCACCTAAGTTTTCTCTATCGATCGTGAGCACTCTGACTATCGTAACTCTCTCCCGAGTAATTACAATAATATACTAGACATATTCTTCCAAATTACGCTAGCTAGCTTTTAAGTACAACTCACTTAGATCTCATCCAAGGTTTCGTTATCCCTAATCCCACCTTTAAACCCTTCGTATTGATCCCTCATATACGTTAGGAGTGATGATATTCAACAACTACCTAAATATGAACTCTCTCCCGAGTAATCCACACTAAATAGGAACAGTTAATTGAGGACCCTTCAATCAACTGCAATAAGCATGTAGTTGAACAAATAGAGATAATACTATGGCAACTTTATATTAACATAACGAGAAAATTATCCTTCAACAGGTTCCATCAAAACCCTAGACTAGGAATTTAGCTACTCATACTTATAGTAACAATTTCCCAAATAATTTGCATAATTAAATTTCAAAGCAAAGATGAAGGAATGAAGAATTCGATGCCAATCTCCTCCAGAAACTGCTCAAACATTTTCTCCTCCGTGGGAATTCTCCTTAGCCTCCTTAGATCTAAATTATGTCAAAAGTATGTCCCCCTCCTCAAAATAGCATTTTTACATGTATTTATACCAAGTAGGGTCGGGCCCAAACGAAAATACCTTCTCCCGGGCAAAATAGGACACTCACTTTGTAAAATTTGCACTACCGCGTCGCATGGGGCGACGCTCCATGCGAGGCGGCAGTGGAAAAGCTCAGATTGCTGATTTTGATAGGCTGCAAAAAAAATTCACAGGCGTGTCGTACCATGCACCGCGGTAGTGGAAATTTGCAAAAATGCAAAACATGAAAGTTGTAGTCCTTTCAAATACCTTTCCAATGATATATTGTGGAGCCCAAACGGAGTTGTGAGTAAAAGGTTATGTGCATTTTACTAGACAATGCACCGTATGCCCGCTCGATTCTTCGTTTCGTTCTTAACTATCATTCGTCGATCCCCGAACACGATCCCGGCTTGATTTCTTGGGCTTTTACTCAGACTTCAAAGCTCTAAATCACTTGAATTCATTCCATAACATCCACATAGCTCAGAATCACTCCTTCAAGGCATAAAATACATAATTAGTGCAAAACATTAGCGATTAAAGCTCAAACTCAATTAAAGTGCAGTAAATTAGAGTGTAATAAGCGACTAAAATACGCAATTATAGCCTATCATCAGCATAAAATAGCTAGAGAAGGTAGAAAAAAGGGAGAAACTCCAATATATAGCTTCCATACGAATGTCTTCCATGTAGTTGCACATTAGAAAACAGGAGATTTGAAAAGAGTGAAACGCAGTATATTATCTCAGAAGAGAGAGAGAGAAAGAAAAAAAATTCTGAGAGAGAATCGTGTGTTATTGAAAGAAAGAGAGAGGAAAATCATAAATAACGTATTTCATGCTTCAATTATAGTATATACCATAAATACCTATTTTTCTATAAAATATAAAAGGTAATTATAGAAAATAATATTTTAAAATAGTTTTGATTTATAGTAAATAGGGTGTATACCTTTGCTATAGGAGGTAAAATTTCCTTAAAAAATTCATACACCTTATATGTAGGCTGTCAATCTTTTCAGATACTAATATAAGACTTTTCGCACACCCAACATATTTTACGATCATACTTCCAATATGGGACTCTTGAAATCTCCTTGTTGTTTTCGGGTCAATATTACAAGCTTAGCTTTATGATTGATTCTAAAATTTTATATTGTACTCAATATTCCTTCATGATTATAATGTTGACTTGATATTAAAAAATTCATGTGTCAGAATCGAAGATACTGAATACGCTATCGTTAATGCATCCGCCCTTGTAGGTAGACATTATAGTATTGGGTAATTAAGGACATTTAAAGAATGGCCAGAGACCAAAAGAAATAGTAATTCGAGCTTAGAGTATATATGATGCATGAATTTTACTACCAATCTTAGTGGGCGTTTGGACATAAGAATTGTAACATTTCAAAAAAAGTGGGAAAAAAAAGTTGGAGTTGTGTCTGAACATGAATACAATTTTGGGGTGTTTTCGAATTTTTATGAGTCATCTTACGTGGAAATTTTGAAAAATAGTTTTTTGGAGTTTTTCAAATTTTAGAAAAAATCCGAAATTTATCTTTAAGTGAAAATTAAAAATTTTATGGTCAAACACTAATTTCGTAAAAAAAAAATCGGAGAAAAGTGAATATTTTAATGGCAAAATGGGTCATATCGTTGTGTTTGAACATGAATACAATTTTGGGTAGTTTTAAAAAATTTTGTGAATGATCTTAAGTGAAAATTTTGACAAACAACTTTTTGAAATTTTTGAAATTTTCGAAATTTTTTGAGATTCATCTTCAAGTGAAAATTGAAAATATTATGGCCAAATATTGATTTCGAAAAAAAACGAAATAAATTCTTTTTAGGCCAAACTGGCCCTTAACAACACAATGAAAAGGATGACATATAGCTACAGTATTAAAGTGCAGCACATTGTATGATGTGCCTTCCCCTGAATAATATAGTACCACTATATATAATATTTGGTCAGAAGAATCGTGCTTGTCATGATATATTAAAGCCAAATCTTGCTGCATTAAACGGCATGAAGTATAAGACGCGCGACTTATGCCTACTAATATTAATTTGGGTATTATTATTTTTAGCTCGCGCCAAAAAATATTACGTTTACTAGCCAAAAAAGTATATAAAATTTGTATAATTTTTATATAACATACAGAATATTTATATATACAAAAAATATATTTTTTAACTTTTATATTAAAAGCGGCTATACAAGATAATCTTTCATGTGGCACCGATCTATTTTTTTTCACTCACTTGTCCAGACATTTTTAGACTCCTATTTTGCAACTACTAAAAATTAAGCTCAGCTTCGCGGCAATTAAACTTACGCATTGGGGCTTGAGCTAAGCAAGTCGAGTTCGAGCCAAGCCTAACCAAACTTACTATAGTACCAAATCAAGTTGAGCAGTTGAGCTCAAGCGAGCTTGCTATAGTATCGACCGAGTCAATTTCAATAATATCACCAGTGATCGAGAACATAAGGAAATTATCATTAACAGTCAAATAACTCACGGCAAGGGTAGCTAGGAAAGTTGCCCTTGAAAGATCGAGTATCATTGTTTGAAATTTTATTCGGACCATCGATCTCATCCAACATATTTTTTACATAGCGTTTACGGTTTTCTCACCCAAAAAAAAAAAAAAAGACGTTTACGGTTTACGTCAATCGAAAAACCGTAAAAGAATAAAAAATAAAAAGTTGACCAAATCGGCAAAGATCGGAACCAATTAAATTTGTTCTTTAATTCTTTTGTTTAACCATATGGTATTTGTGAAAAACATGGCTCGATTAATCTAAATTATTCGCGCTGCGTGTGACCTATTTAAGGGAGAAGCGCTCCCTACCAAGAGTTGTCCGCGTTTGTAGTAGGCCCATTTGTAATATTTATCTGTTAGTCTTCAACCGACCCATTATATTTTGTAATAGAGTCAATTATAGACACATACTTCAATTCATTATTTTTTCTCTCTCAGAAATAATATCTCAAAGCTTCTCTCAAAGACCTCATGAACTCTAACCATTACTTTGTAAAATTTCGCATAGAACTTAATAATTAACTTGGTATTAGAGCGTATATCTTGGAAGATCATCTCTTCCGCTTCCGATCGATGTTACTCTCGGCAAGTTTCGTCGGTGTTTTCGATTTCAGTAGTGTTTGTTCAGTTTGGGATCTTCAGTAGTTTTTCTCATTTGATTTGGGGATTTTCCTTGGGTCTTATCCCTGCTACTCTTCTCCATTTTATCGTTGGTCACCAGAATATTTCTCACAAGACTGTTCTCTTTTTGGTTGCAAAGGAGGGAAGGGTAAATCTGTTCCTTCTTTCTCCTATATCAATTTGTTTGCTTATATTTCCTGTTAATACGTATTTTCCATAATAACGAATGATACTCCTGTAGCTACGTCCTTTGCTACTTCCTCTGTGACATCTCGTGCCGTTTTTCATGAGGATGACTACACACATCCCTGTCATCTCCTATATGTCCAACCATCATACGTGCTGGGAACGTCTTTAGTTTCTAGTCCGTTTGATGGAAGTTCTTATGGTAGTTGAAGGAGAAATGTTTCTGGTTGCTCTCTCCATTCAGAATAAACTTAACTTTATTAATGGAACCTCTGTGAAACCTCCAAGGATCTCCTTTGGCTAGACAATGGCAATGTTGTAATGACCTTGTGGTCTCCCGATTGACTAATTCCCTCTCAAAAGAAATCTCTCGTAGTGTAGAATAATCTGAATTTGCCAAGGATATCTGGTGTGACTTAGAGGTGAGGTATGAGAAGGCTAATGGTGCTAGAGTGTTTGAGTTCAAAAATGAATTAACACATATATCTCAGGGATCACTAGACATAGCATCTTATTTCAACAAAATTAAATAATTGTGTGATGAGATAGCTTCTTATAAAGTCAGAGTCTGCACTTGTGGGGGGGGGGTAAGGCTGCTGAAAAGGATGGGCAGAAGGTTATCAGTTTCTTATTATGGGTTTAAATGACACATACATCCGAACTTGAAGTAATATTTTAATGATGAAACCTTTTCCATGTGTTGGGACTGTGTATAGTATTTTGTTGTCTGATGAGAAGCAAAGGCAAATGTCCTCTGCATCTCAATTCTCTACAAATTCTGCATTATTTACTGTTGGTACTTCCAAGCCTAATTTCACCTCCAAAATTTCCTTTGAGGCTCCCAAGTCTTCTACCACATGCAATTATTGCAAGAAACCTGGGAACACTAAAGGGCCTCCCCCTCGCAGTACCGATGCACATGTTGAGGTTGACACTTCTGGTGTTTCTTCTGTGCATGGTAGGTATGATGGTTCTGCTGACAATGACCAGTCTTCTGCTATTCTTGGCCTGACCAAAGATTAATACTCCCAGCTGATGATGTTACTACAACAGTCTTAGATCTCTACTTCCCCACATACTCCAAATCTCTTGGGTTTTGCTAACTTTGCTGGTAAGCTACTATCTTATGAGGGTGTATCTTGTGGAGCTTGCATGCTCTCTAGTGTGAATGGTATTTTTTGGATAATATACTCTGGAGTAGTGTTGTATGGTGGGTCGGGCTGGGACCGGGACCGGACCGGGCCCGCGGTCCTAACGGGCTAAACAGTCCTGGCGGGCCGGTCCTTAATGGTGCAAAAATCCTGGGGCGGGCCGGGTATGATAAAATAGCCCACGAGCCCAGGACCGGCTGGCGGGCCTAGGCCGGTCTTACCGGGCCTAATGGGCCTAACAGCTACTTTTTAAAAAAAAATAGCAACGGTCAAAAATTAAAAAAGTAGTCGTTGGGCTGCAATTTTGACCGTTTGGAACTTTCAAAAATAGCCATTTGGCCCCCAAACTTTATTTTAACCCCAAACTTTATATAATTATACTTTTTCCCAATTCTCAACTATAAATACCCCCTCATTCTTTCATTTTTACTCACCAATTCATCAATCTCTCTCAATCTCTCTACTATAATTGCTTATTTTATTGTTGAAATTTCGTGAAAAATTGTGAAGTTGGTGAATTGAAGTATTCAAGTCTTCAACGATTTTCAATTTTCAAGAAGTTGTTCGGCAATTCGGTAAACTCGTTTCAACTCTTAAGTTTTAAGAATATATTTTTGTGTGTTTTAGTTTGCATAATTGTAATTAATATGACATCTTTGATAAAAATGTTTGGTGGTAAGGGAAAAGCTAAAACTGGTGAAAGTAGTGGCCAACCTACTACCCTTCCCCCGGCTCCCCGACCCAGACCTGGTAGATGTCCTGCTGCTCCTATTATTCTTGATAGTGATAACCACTGTTTTCAATTTTCCGATAGTCAATTTTGCCATAATGTTGCACCAGGTGAAAATTTAGATGATGAAACTATGAATGCTCTTTATCCTAATGAAACTATCTTTGAAAATGAGGATGAAGATGAAACCCAACCGGATTTAGATGATACACCTACTAGTCCTTTTAATAA
This sequence comes from Nicotiana sylvestris, assembly GCF_000393655.2. Lineage (NCBI taxonomy): Eukaryota > Viridiplantae > Streptophyta > Magnoliopsida > Solanales > Solanaceae > Nicotiana > Nicotiana sylvestris. The sequence goes on from NC_091063.1 coordinate 112,667,271, forward strand.
CCCAACTGATGTACCGCCCGACCCACCTGTAGAAACCCCTAGTTTTAATAGACAACCTCCTAAACGCCTAGAAACATCATTAGTTTGGAATTTTTTTACTCAAGTAAGAGAACAAAATAAGGCTAAGTGTAAAACATATGGGAAATTACTGGCGCATAAATATACTGGAGACCGTAGCGGCACGGGTAGTTTGACTAGGCACATAAACACACACCCTAGAGATAAAGTTAGATATTTACAAATGAAAGCGCAGCTAGAGGGGACACATGTAGATTGTGCGGATAGCCCTAGTACAGGTTCAAAACTAGTTCAACTAGGAATTAACACTGTGACCGGAGGTATTTTATATTACGATCCAAATAGAGATCGTGAAGAATTAGCAAAGATGGTTACCGTTATGTGCTTACCCTATTATTTTCCTTCTAATCCTAATTGGGTGCATTATATTAGAAGAGTTCTTAATTCTACTTATAAAGGTTGGCCTCGCGCAACAGTTAAGAGCGGAGGTATTTAATCCTACTCAAGATTGGAATAAAATTCTTATAGATTTTTTAGAACATTTTCAAATTGCTACAAATGCATTTTCTGGGCAATATTATCCTACATTATCTATTCAAGCTTCAACTGTTGCATCAGAGAGCGCTTTCAGTCAAGCAAGACTTCAAATAGGTGATCATAGAGCGTCTATGAGGGAGAGCTCGGAAAAATCTATACTGTTCAGAGATTGGATCCGCTCGGAAAGAAGAAACTTTGGAATTGCGGAATCACAACCGGCGATAGATGAAGCTTATGAAGAAATGATGGCGGAACTTACGGAGGATGCTGCTTCGCCCGGAAGTGGTGATGAACAAGCTTCTTTTCCACCACCACCAACGCAACCTCCTCCGAACCTTGAAGGATTTATGAGATTTGTTAGAGATACAATGTAGATTATGGTGTAACTTGTACTTTGGCACATCTTCTTTTAGTTTTTTCCCTTTTAATGGTGGTATTAGTACCTTGTTGTGCTCATTCCATTGGGGGAGGAAGACTAAGAAAGATATGTCATTTTTGGTAATAAAAATTATAAGACATGCCCTTGAATATCTTTTTGTAATATTTTTTTGTATTTAACTTGCAATTATTTATAAGCTATAATATATATACATAACATATAATATATACTACAAGAAAATATATAAGGGAATATATATACATAACATACAATATATACTACAAGAAAATATATAAGGGAATATATATACATAACATAACATACTATATATATATATATATATATATATATATATATATACTACAAAACATTATAAGAAATTATATTTGGAAATATATATACATAACATACTATATATAGTATACTATACTAGTATACTATATATATATATATATATATATATATATATATATATATATATATATTATATACTATACTAGTATACTATATATACTACAAAACAAGATTTTTCAAAATTCAAAATGAGGGCCCCACCCCAATGACCACCAACGGCCATATTGCACAAATAGCCATTTTTTTCAGTTTACAAAACTAACCTTCTCTAACACTATAAATACCCCCTCCCTCTTCTTCATTTCAATACTCAATACTCATTTCTCAATCTAAATTTCTCTCAATCTCTCAATCTCCAATTTTCAAGACTTCAAGTCTCAATCTTAATTTTCAAGTTACATCATGCCTCGTTCGGAAAGAGTGCGCTTATTTGTTTCGCACTACTATGAAGTGCTTGAAGAAAATGAAGAAGGCCAAATATTAAAGTGCAAGAACTGTGGAAGAGTCTTAAATTTTCGTTCAGGGTGTACCACATGCATTTTAAGGAGGCATATAACGTATTGTGTTGATGGTATTTATCCGCAAATTCGTCTTTAAGATTTTTCAACAATTTGTGTTATTTTAAAATTATTAGACGTATTTATGCTTCATGTTGTACTTTCTTATTAATTTATTATGCATGGCAATTTAGTTTTACTATTGTTTTGTTATTTTACTTTTTTGTCAAGCACTTTAATAATTAGATTTCTACATATATACTACATATATATTTTTTTTATATAGCCATGATATGGTTTACAAGAAATTGCCTTAAACAAAAAAAATTTAAAAAAAAAGCCCGGAAATAAAAAAGCCCGTTAGGCCCGCTAAACCCACGAGCCCAGCCCATTTAGCCTAGGACCATATGGGCTTAGGCCCGTCACGGGCTGGTTCCACCCGTTGAGCCCACGAAGCCCGGGACTGTGAGTCCCGGGACTGCCAGAGCCCAGGCCCGCTAAGTCCAGGCCCGTTAAGCCTGGCCCGTTTGGCCCATTTAAGCCCGGGCCCGACCCAGAATACAACATTACTCTGGAGCTACTGATCACATGACTTTCATTAAAAGTTTGTCTTTTGATATAATCATTCTGCCTATTCCCTACCTTGTGTCTCTTCCAAATGATTATACAATAAAAGTTACCAATGTTGGCTCTTTAGCTTTATTTCCTGAATCAGTCCTTCACAATGTCCTTTACATTCCTAGCTTCAAACACAATCTCATATCTGTATACAAGGTCTTTTTTCATTATAATAATATTGTACAGTTTACCAAGTCTTCTTGTACTTTACAGTGCCCTTCAATGAAGAAGCCAGTGGTACTTGGTAGATCGGATAATGGACTATACATGTTATTTCAACATGCCACTACTTTATCATGTCAATCTATTGTTGATTCTATTTCTTTTAATTCTTGTTCTGTCCCTACAGTTTCTGCTAGTGTTGATGTTAAGAATTCCCTTGTAAATACCATTGATAAATCTAATAAAATGAGTAAAGATAAAATTGTTTGACATTACATGCTTAGGCATATTCCTTTTTCTAAAATAAAACTTATTTCTGGACTTACTTGCAATTTATCTTCTAAGCAACCTTTTACATGTCCAATCTGTCCTTTGACAAGACAAACTAGGTTGCCCTTCCTTAATAGCTCTATTCAATCCACTCATCCCTTTCAACTCATCCATATAGACACTTGGGCCCTTACCCTACACCCATGTACACTGGATCCAAGTATTTCTTAATCATAGTTGATGATTACACCAGGGCAACTTGGACACATTTAATGGGGGCAAAGAGCAATGCTTTTGACCTGTTAAAAGCTTTCATTTCCATGTTGAAACATAGTTCAAGCTAAGATAAAGACTTTCAGAAGTGATAATGCTTGGGAGTTGGGTACCAGTTCTTCTGGTTCTCTTTTGTTTTCCAAGAAGGGTATAGTGCATCAGACCTCATGTTCTCATACCCCACCAACATAATGGTGTGGTGGAGAGAAAATATAAACACTTGTTGAAAACTTCTAGGGCTCTTTTGTTTCAGTCTTATCTCCCCTTTAGGTTCTTGAGTGATCGTCTTCTCACTGCCACCTACCTCATTAATAGATTCCCTTCTACTCTTCTTCATCATAAAAGTACCTATGAATTGTTGTTTGGGAAAGCTCCTCTCTACCCTCATCTCAAGGCCTTTGGCTTCCTTTGTTATTTTGTTGTGCCTAAATCCAACAGGGATAGGTTTCATCCTAGGTCCATTCCTTATGTGTTTGTGGGATATCGTCCTGGCAAAAAAAGTTATAAGCTTTATAATCTAGCAACTTAAAACTGTTTTGTATCTAGAGATATGATTTTTCATGAACAAATATTTCCCTTTTCTAAAATCTTCTGTTGATTCCTCCCATAATCTTCATGCTCTTTCTCCTACCTATTTTGATGATTGTCAGTTTTCTCCTTCTTCTCTCCCTGCCCATGTTTCTTCTCCTTAGTCTGCCCCTTCTTCTCGTGTTTCTTCTTTTATTCCTGTTTCCTCTCCTTTTCTTTCTTCTCCCAGTTCCAGCTCTACCTCTGATCCTATTTTTTTCCTCTCCACTTCCACTAAGAAGATCTAGCAAACCTCACGGTGCTCGTGGACACCTTCAGGACTATGTCCGCACCACCCTTCCTCCTTCTTTAGGCTCTAAGTCTGCATCCTACAAGGTAACCACTCATCAGCTCCATATTCCTAAGCCTTATACTTACTCTTAGGTAGCAGTTGTCCCCGAGTGATAGGATGCCATGAGAAAGGAGTTTGAGGCTTTGAAGGCTAATAGAACTTGGGATATTGTTGAACTACCCCTTGGCAAGAAGCCTATAGATTGCAAATGGGTATATAAAGTCAAGTACAAAGCTGATGGGAGTTTGAAAAGGTATAAGGCAAGGTTGGTTATTAGGGGTGATGCTCAGGTTGAGGGGGTTGATTTTCATGAAACCTTTTCTCTTGTTGTCAAAATGTCTATCATGAAGTCTTTAATTATTATAGCTGTTAAACAACACCGGCCTCTGTTTTAACTTGATATTAATAATGCTTTCTTACATGGTGATCTTGATGAAGAGGTCTTTATGAGGTTGCCTCCTGGTCTGTCTATTCCTTCCTCTTCCTCTTCTGCTCCTTGGTCTGCAAGCTTCTTAAGTTCCTCTATGGTTTGAGGCAGGCATTCGAACAATAGTATGCTAAGTTATCTCAAGCCTCATGCTCTGTCGTGCCCCCTTTTTCTCGCGAAATCGGGCTTGTGACATTTAGGAGGATAACTCGTTCCCTCTTGGGAATTGGGTTTTGGAACTTGAAGAGTCGCCACCTAATGATTAAGTGCATTAGGACACTAAGAAAGGTTTGAGTTTGAAGGACCAGAGTTCGGGTAAGGGCTAGAAATTATCTCGAGGGGAAGGTGTTAGGTACCCCTCAAGATCCACTAGTGTGGTTCCCGGCCATGTTACAATTGTGACTTCACATAATCAAATAAGCAATTAAGGGCTCAAATAGAAGGGGATTTTCCCATATTATCGCAAGCAAATTGAAAGTTTGGAGAGAATAAGGAAACCAGAAATAGTTCGGACAATAAGACAAGTTAAAAGGAAAGGGGGTCCTAAGTTTACAAATAATATGGATCACATCAATGCAATACCCGGCAATCGCTCCTCAGAAGAGGGGTTGCGCGTGGTATTAGCGCACCGGTCATCATATCCATATCTACCCTTCCCACCCCGTTAAGGCAGTAAAGCGTGGAATGGTATCGTTACTTATTGCATGCTAGTACCCACCCCAATCCTATCAGTCCCGGAGGCATTTGGGACTACTAGTCCTAAAGGAAAGGGAAATTTGGCTTTTCATAGTTTTAAAAGGATAAAATTCTAGGGCGACAATCAAAACATATAAGGCAAGTATGGGATAACACGTAACAGTTAACGGGCTCAAACATGCCTCCTCATTTAAAGATAGATTGTTTAGCATGTCTTGTATGTACTGGTTATGGTCTGAAATCAAATTAAAGCGTGGGATAGGCTTTCTCAGATGAGGAGTCCGAATTAGCCTTCCCTGGTTGTAATTTATCAAAGACTAATGCAGTTAATTAATTACCTAATGGTTTGCCTAAGTGAGACTTATAGGCATGATATCTAACAGTGCTTGCTCTGATTTTAAAGAAAACTTACTTATTATAGAAAAAACGAAAGTTCCGCAGATTTTAGACAACATTGCAATTGATTTTAAACTTGCAGATGACATAAGCGAATCAGATTCAAAGGTTACTCTTATAGGCATGATTTCTAGGCGTTGTTGGTTTTAAAACGATTATGAAAGTGCAGGTGTCCTATAGACATGGTATCTAGAATGCAATTGATTATTATTTAACCTATGACTGTTTGCCTAATGATAGATGTAAAATGCAAAATCCTATAAACAGGTTATCTATATGATACGCGGAAGTGAAGAAAACCTATAGACATAATCTCTATATATGCAGAAGTGCGGAAAACATATAGGCATAATTAATATATAAAATGCATAAGTGCAGAATCATATACTCAGGATTTCTATATGAAATATAGAAGTGCAGAATCCTATAGTTAGGATCTCTATATGAAATGCAAAAGTAAAACAGGCTGTGATTGCAGGAATAAATACCTAAGATCATGATGTCTACCCGTATGCATACATAAGTGACCCTCCCCTTTTCACTAGAACCTCATAAGTTATTACAACATAGTACAGGCCATAATGAATTAAGAAAGGGTGAAATTACATCAGAAATTAAGCTACAACCAAGGAGCCTAATTCAGACTCAAAGTCCAACAATATGAGGTGAACCAACTTCCAGGAACAGATTTCCAAAGCCTTCTCTTATTTGGGATGTGTCAAAGTTCCCTAAGAGCCTCGAGTGGACTCCGGGCAGTGCTTACAACCCAAATATATTGCAGAATCAAGAGCATAGTGCAGTGTGGAAATGCCAGCCCTCAGATGTCCAAGTTCAGAGGGAACTCAAGGTCCCAAAGCAAGGCTCATAAGAGGGGGGGGGGCAGAACTTAGAATCTAAGAGTAAGTGTAAGTGCATAGAGGGGATTTAGGGGAAGGCCATGACAGGCTGGTGGTCATGCCCATCAATCAGGAGTGCTGGCATACCCCTGACTAGCCTATTAGACACATTTTGAGAGTTGGGATCCCTTGAGGATCAGGTTCAGACCTAAGCAGCAATTCGGATGTTGTCAGGCCATAAACCTTAACTCAAACACATAGAAGAGAGTAGGGGTATAGGGAGTTCATAACAAACAGCAGATGCAAAGAGAGATTAACATATTCAATACAGAACATGGACAACAAAGTAGACAAGAGCGTAACAATTGTAAAATAAACACATAGGGATGGTACTGAAATCGAAATTAAGGCATACCAGTTTCAGGGAAAACAAACAAGTAAAAGTAGTCTTGAGATAGCCAAGTTGCAAGCAGATAGTACAAAAGATCTCAAAAGAGAGTAGAGTATTGAAAGAGTATTGTAATTGAGAGGTATGTGTGTAAAGTGTTGAATTCGAAGTATTGAACTGAAGGTTCCAGGTTGTCTAAGTGCAGAAGGGTAGTGCCCCTTTTATAGTGCAGAAAACAAGTAAGAAAAGGTAAGGGAATAGTTTGCAATCAATCACACAGAATCTCCCTTTAGTTAAGAGATTCTGATTTCAAATGGGTAGAAGACAATTAAGGAAAGAATTGGATTAAAATCTTTTTCAAAGTAGTACAAGAAGGGAAAATACATAGAAACTATTTAAGGAAAGAGTTTGATATCAACACGGTTTGTGCAAATAAGGAAAGACAATCAATCAAAAGCCAATAAAATTAGAAATTGAGTTTTGTTATGAATGAATCCAACCAGAAAAGGTGAAGAAAGGTTTAATTAAAGAAAATCAGTAACAATCAATCGAACCTTATTAAAAGGAATTCTGAATCAATTACAAATTGGCAAAATCTCTTTTGAAGGAAGAATTCCTCATATATAAAGCATACAGACATATCAAACAAGAAAGAACTGTCATGCTAATTAGAAAGAATCTAGCATAGAAAAGAGTTCAGAGTCAAAAAGGGATACAAGTTCAGTTTGGCGGACTCATAATGAGTCTGACAGTCCAGGGTTCCAAAGTAAAACCCTAGTCCAAGATAAAACTTGCCAAAACCCAAAGCCTAGGATTTTCAACTTTAATCAGAAGTAGAGACAAAAGGACAGATAACAGGCTCAGAGACTCATGAGAAACAAACAGACATGATACATAGTAAAGAGCATAGAGAACACGTTTTGAGAAAAACTCAGAACTTAAACAAGTTCAGAAGAAAAAGTGATACAAACTTAACAAGCGGTAGATAAAACACATTTAGCAAGAACACGAACAGAGTCCAGTAAAGCAAACAAAATTGAAGAACTTAACAGTAAACACATATAGTAGAAGAGTAATGAAAATATAACAAGGATAATCATGTGAGCACAGGAGTAACATGTATAAAAGAGAAGTAGAAGGACGGTACATTCGTAGTAAAAAGAAGTCACACGAGCATGATATATACAAACACACATAAAGAAAAGAAGAAGAAGAATCAGAAAGATGTTTTTGAAACTTTTTCAGAAACCCTAAATCGAAGAGAAACAAATTTTGAAAGAGAAGATTGGGGAAAACGTTTTAAAACTACAGTAGAACACAGATATAACATGGATCTAAGAAAACACACAGAGAAAAACCTTGAATAGCTAGGGCTTCAGAGAAACCCTAAAAATGAGAAAGACTTGGAAGAAGGTCCGATCTTGAGTCGGATGAGGTCCGAAAAGGTTTCTAGTACTTGAATATGCCGGAGCATGGCCGGAGAAGCCATAGATCTATAGATCTGAGCAAGATCTAAAGAGAACCATCAGAGTCGGGCTTCAAATCATCGAACAACTTAGGTTTGATGGTGAGAGAGGGTGAGTACAGGCCATCCATGGCCTGAGAAGCCATGGATTCCGGTGAAGTAACGGTTGAAAAGGGTGGAAGTTGACTAGGGTTCCGAAGAACCTTCGAGAGAGTTTGAGAGACGAAGGGATTCAAAGGCGGCTAGTTAGGCGAAAGTGATTAGGGTTAGGGGTGTTTGGGAAATTAAAAAGGAAAGGGGGAATTATGGCCGTTGATCAAAATGAGCAACAACCTAGATCAAAAGGGAATCCGGGTGGGTTTTTTAATTGGGTCATGGGTCGGGTAAAAGATGAAATCGGGCCGGTCCAGCCGGGGTTAGGATTGGGGTCAAATTGAGGTTAAAATTGAAATGAAATGGGGCTAAATGTTAAATAACCAGTTTTTCCTTTTATTTTATAAAAAATAGTAAAAATGATTTTAAAAGTAAATTAAAAGTACTGAGCCAATTAATAATATATAAATATCAATTTAAAAATACTTAGACCAATTGTACAATTATAAAACGCTATTAATCTTAAAGTAGGCTATAATTGCAATTATATGCAATTTAGTCTTTTAAATGCCAAATAAATTTGTAAAACATGTACAAAAATTATATTAACTATATTTTGGTATAACTATGGGAATAAAATAAATCATTCACCAAATTGATGATTTTGGGAATAATTATGGATTTTGTATTGCTAAAATAGACAATAAATTAATTTTAAAAATCTTAAAAAATTAGAAAAAATACCAGAACTCTTGGGCATGCTTATTTATGCATGTACATGCTATTTTGAAAGTATTTTATATATAAAAATATATAGAGAAAAATTGGGTATCAACATGCTCTAGAGGATATTCTCATTCTTTAAATGATTACTTCTTATTCACTAGGGGTTCTGGGAGTTCTTTGGTGATTTTAGTTGTTTATGTGGATGATATCATATTGAGTGTGACTGATTTGCTTGAAATTTCTTCTTTAAAAGATTTTTTGCATAAGCAGTTCAAAATAAAAAATTTAGGTTCTTTCAATTATTTTCTTGGGATTGAGACACTTTATTCTGATTATGGGGTTCTCTGCATAAAAAAAAATTATCAGTTAGCTATTGGATTCTTTTAATTCTTCTACCTGCTCCTGTTATTTGTCCTCTTGAGCTTAATGTGAAGTTGAAGGCTTCAGTTGGGGACCCTTTTGCCCAAACCTGAAGAGTATAAGTACTTGGTGGGCAAGTTGAATTTTTTTAACCCACACAAGGCCTGATATCATTTTTGCAATACAACATCTGAGTCAGTTCATGCAGGCGCATTGTGTTCCCCACATGAAGGTTGCTCTGCATTTGTTGAGGTATTTGAAGGGTACTTCTAATTTTGGCCTCTTCTTTAGCAATTCCTCTTATATGTCTTCTGAGTGTATTGTGATAGTGATTGGGCCTCCTGTGCTGATAGTCATAGATCAATGCCTGGGTTCTGTGTGTTCCTTGGTGAATTTTTGGTGAGTTGGAAGTCCAAGAAGTAACAGATTGTCTCTCTTTCCCCTGCTGAAGCTGAATACATGGCAATGAGCAAAGCTGCAATAGAGGTCACTTGGCTTTCTCGGTTGGTAGCTGATTTTGGCATCTCTTTTTTCTCTCTCTTATTCCTTTGTATTGTGATAATCATGCAGTCCTACGTATCGCGCGCAATCCAGTCTTTCATGAACAGATTAAATATATCGAGTTGGATTGCCATTTCATCAAGGGTAAGCTTGGTGATGGACTAATCAGTTTGGGCCATGTTTCTAGTGATGCTCAGGTTGTTGATGTCCTTAAGAAAGCTCTTCTTGGGCCTGTATATCATTTTCATCTTTGCAAGTTGGGGGTCTTGTCACCCTCCAACTTGAAGAGGGTTGTTAGACTAGGCCTAGTTGACGTAGGTTAATATTTGGGCCACATTGTTTAGGCCCACATTTGTAGTAGGCCCATTTGTAATATATATCTGTTAGTCTGTCGGGTTAAGAAAAGAACAAACCCATTATATTTTGGAACAGACTCAATTGTAGACACACACTTGAGTTCATTATTTTCCCTCTCTCATAAACAATATCTCTAAGCTTCTTTCAAAGATCTCATGAACCCTAACCACTACTTTGTCAAATCTCGCATTAACACTAGCTAATATTTTCTATGTGTGTGTTAATACTTGGCTCATGAAATGCGTAGGATGGTTATTTTGAATGGAAATTAGATTTTACCTCTAGCAAAGGAATTGCTTTAATAATATGTGTAGGGCAAAAACGATTCAGCCTACACCTTTGCATGTATATGTCAATATTTGGCTCATGCATGAAATGCATAGGATAGTCTGAGAATGGAAAGGCATGCATAGGATAGTCTGAGAATAGAAACTAGAGTTTTAGCTCTTGTGCTGGGGAATTGTTTAATTACACTTCTAGGGGAAATAAAAGTTTCAGCTCTACTACACCAAAAGGAGTTCAATCTACTAGACTTGCAAAGGTTGATTTTGAAGCTTCATACATGCATACAATGCATATCGAATGATTTTAGTCGTTTTTACCCCATGATACATAAGATATTCTATGTTTCATGATCATTTTAGTGTCAAAGTACTTAACTGGTCAAATATCGTTTAGTTTTCTTACTCCTTGTAATTTAATACGAATTCAACGAATATAATATAAATTTTTTCTGATAATAATAAGAAGCAAATGATGAATACTTAATTATCTCATTGTCTCTGCCTTTATTTTTCTGAAAAAAATCTAAATTCAAACATGACAAAGATTGTTTAAGAAGTTTATATGATCAATTTTGGACTACAATCATTTTCTTAGATCGAATTTTATTATTACTGAATAATAATTTTCAAGTTAATGCATTGAAAAATATCGCATGTTTAATCACATATCACAAGCAGCACGGAAAACTACTAATAAATTCTTTTACATTTCATGAGTATTTTAGTTTTAGACTTAAACCCACTCAAAATATCATTAATTTTTCTGATTCCTTGTAATTTAACATAGACCAAAATATGATGATATAAATTCTTTCTAATAAGAAGAATATTGGAATACTTAGCTCATTGCCCTTATTTTTTCGAAAACAACAAAAAATAAAGCCGTTTGCAACCGAATTCATACTTGACCCCTTTAATAAGTCTTTATTTTTTAATATAAGACGACAAATTATTCAGAAGTTCATACGTTACACGTTCAATGGTATTTATTACAACCTCATCTTTTCAAATATATAGTTAAAGTAACACTCGTATATTACACACATATTTTGGACTCTATCATTCTTTTGAATTGAATTTTGTTAGAATTGAGTAAAAGTTAAATAATTTTCCAGTTAAGTTTAGAAACTTTCCATTTTTTTACCACACATACTATCAAAACAAGTGCAAAAGCGTGCAAAATAAAAATTATAGTAACTTCAAAAGTGAATAAAGTATTTATTCAAAATATAAATATTGTTATGGTGTACAACAATTATTAATAAAAAATCCTTCCATGTGAGCATGAAAGAGAAGTGGTCAAATAGATATATTCTCCAAGTCCTAACAACTATGAAGAATAAAAAGGAAAAACTATAGAAGAAATCCCTCAACCACTCGACAAAATTACACACAGTAATAATTTACCCTAGTCCCAATAAATTTTAGTCAACTGTTGGTATAGTGTAATTTGACTTACCATTGAGTCCATACTTTGTAAGAATTTTGACGTCATAACTTATATTATATACAAAGAGACATGGGAATCCACGAAACTTTAGGGTCAATATATATAGTAGCATTCATTGTCCGAAACAAAAAGGAAAAAAGGGACAAAAAAGTAAAGCAAACAACGGTATCTTCAAGTATCGTGCATGCATTTTGTTGTGCTCTCTGTTTTTGTTTTTTTGGTTTGCATGCACACACGCTTTCTCTCTCTAAAAAAAATCATCTCTTTCTCACTCTATACATACATAGTACTATAATGCAATCTGAAAAAGGAACCGCTGTATATGTAATTTGGTCATCGAAACTACCACCTATCACCGCTGCCGACCACCGCCGTTTTCTTGAACTCTGATTTGACCATTTTCTTGTGTGCATATTCACTTCAAGATTTCCATAATTTCATGCCCATGCCACGCAGCCTACTCTATTTTCTGGGTGCACCAGTAGATTAGGCAAGGTGAGTTTTTTTTTTCTTTTTCTTTTGGGGGGTTTGGGATTTTTAATTTTGGGTTTATTTGATCTAAGTCAATGATTTCTTGAAAGGGTTTTAGGGATTTTTGGATTTGGAAATCTTAAATATGGGGTCAATGATATGCATGAATGAGGTTTGTCGTAAGACGACGTCGTCTGAATGGAGGAAAGGTTGGAGCTTGAAATCCGGTGGATTTGCAAACCTTTGTTACAACTGCGGGTAATTTCTTCTTTTAGTCAAATATTTCTGTTTCTTTCATGATGCAAGGGCAGTTTGGGCCTTATTATCCCCCCCCCCCCCTAAAATTGCTAATGATTTTCTTTTTATTTGCATTTTGAAATTGTTCCTAAATTTAGGATTTTCAGTTATATGTGAACATTTGTTGTTATATATAGTTCGTGAGTGGGGTTTTCCCTCCCTTTTACTCTTTTATCAGAAGTAGGAGCAGATTTATTTTATTTTATTTTATTTTGTTATGTGAATTATGTTGCTTCCCAAAAAAAGAAGCCTCCTTTTGGGCAAGAAGAGGAGATGGGTCAAAGTCAAAAAGACTGTATGTTTCTTGTTGTTGCTTCCTCATTTCGGGGGAAGGAGAAAAGGGTCAGAAGTCAAAGGACCATATGGTGGTGCCTTTTTGTTCTTGCTTTATTCATTTATGTTTTCTAAAAGAAGACGAGTGAGGTGTGTTCTAATTACATGATAGCTTATTGCATATACCTTTCCATGTTATCTTTAAATTATTAAGGTTACGACTTAGTCCCCAAGATTAGAGGCGGATGGCGTAGCATCTAGACTTCAACTAAACCCAATATTTTTAACACGGAACATGGATGCATATGTAAAAATTATCACTAAATTTCAACAAATATTAAATTCTAAACTCATAATTTCAAAAGTATAATGAGTTTAATGCTAAGGACCTTAAAGGTAGAATCCATCATGCGTAAGTTTTGGATCCACATCTACCCAAGATGACAGCAAACTGGCCAGGTGGCTACAATTCGAATCGCAGTGTGGCTCGCGTCTCCCTACTCCACTGTTAACTATGTGAAAGAAAAGAGCTTGGACTTAAAACAACATGAAAATAACCTACTCATAGAACTTGAGTCTGAGGACAATGTTGCTTTCCTGGCCTAGAGTTTTTGCTGCTTTGTCGGGCTTCAAGTACTCGTGATTCTTGAAATCTCTCTGTCACCTTTCTGTTGGTCTTTGTTGGCGAAAGAGTATGCTAGCCTTAATGTCAACTGCTTTATTGTTAACTTGGCTATACGACTCTTAAAATCAGTAGGTAAATATTAAGTAGGTAGAAATTCCAATTCCTCCTGATTTTCATGGTTCATTTCCTCCTGTCACCCTTCTATCGCTTAACAGCTTGTTTGGATGGTTGTTATGTATCATTTCATAATGTATCATATAGTATTATATTGTATTGTACTGTATCGTTTTGATGTATATGATATTTGGATAGATGGTCTTGTTTGCCGTCGTTTCATGATGTCATGCACAAACAATATGAAAAATAAACTTGCAATATTATAGAAAAAAGTAAGCTATGAGGTAGAATAATTATATTAAAAGGTAGGGTAAAAGATAAAATATGATTATTTAACAATAAGGAAGGGCTAGATGAGAGAAAAAAAAAAGAGAAAAAAAAATAATAAGGCAACGACGCGACAACACCAAATCGGTTGTTCCAAAAAGTGACACTTTTCGTCGTTACGTAACGACGGATTTAACGATATACAATAAAATTTAAGTAATAATCAAAACATTCATTGTATTTAAAGTAACAATATGATACAATACAACATGTAACAACCATCCAAACAAGCTGTAATTGTTAATTACTTGGAGCATTTTGATCAATCTAAAATGTAATTGATTTTTATTAGTGCTTCTGGTGGATGTCTTAGTTTCTGTTATGCTAACTTAGTAAATCATTAAACTTTATTTTGGCTCCTGCCTTCATTGATGTCATCTCATTTGAGTGCAGATCTGCTTTTGAGAACTTAACCTTCTGTGAAACTTTCCACATGGGGGATTCTGGTTGGAGAGAGTGCAAAAAGTGTGGGAAGGTAAGTTATAAAAGTTGGGTCAAGTTTGTCTCGTCGAGTGATTCTTGACTCTCTGTGCATATGGTCTTGCAGCATCTACACTGTGGGTGCATTGCTTCAAAATATTTGTTTGAGTACTTAGATTTTGGAGGTGTAGGGTGTATAAGCTGCACAAGGCGTTTTGATGGTCATTCCATGAGACCAATGCAGGTTCTTCTTTCTCCTTTCCTTTATCTACTTCATTTTCTTATGTCTCATGGGATAGAGGGTGAGGAAGAGGCGACAACAGTTGCACTACCAGAAATGAAACATAGTAGATATGATCCAAATATGTACAGATTTTAGTAATTGTTATTGGTGGGACAAGTGCCTCTGCGATAAATGTGGTAGAGAAATGAAAGCATGTCTTCTTATCATTATCCTCAGTTTTTTTTTATAATTGGTCCAACGAGCTGCTTGTATACCGGGATTTCCCCATTACATCAGTAAACCTTATTACTTTATAAAAATACTAACACAACAACAACTACACCTTAGTCCCAAACAAGTTGAGGTCAGCTGTATGAATCCTCACTTCTTCATTCAAGCTCAACTAACATCATCATCATACCAAATAAAATAAATTTATATATAAATATATATTATACATACATATATATGTATATATACACACACACATATAATTATAATAATGATAATAATATTAGAAACTCTCTAACAAGTCTAAATCCTATTCCCAACTAGTAGTTCATCAAACTACTACTAATAATAACAATAAGAATAATTTGTATAATTGGACCGAGGGGAGCAATATTTACCATTGTTTATCCGGTATCTGCAAGTACACAAACCTGTTACATAACATAATATATTAAAATGCATCTGAATTATTCTTCATCATTCATGTTCATAATGCTGAACTGTTGTGATTGAGTATTCGATGAAGTGACATTGTCTTAAGTCTCTATGGTTTATTCTACTTTTTAAAACATCTACTTGTTTGTTAAGTCCCGTGGATGATTTTACAGCTAGAAAAATTAGAAGATATGCTGCTCTTATCCAGCCCTTCAATTCTGCATATCCTATTTATGGTAAAGATAGTTGTAGATTGCTAAATTTGGTGCGGGAGCACTAAATTTGGGTTATCATGTCTATGTAATGTATATGGTATCTGGCAGTGGTTTGGTGCTTGTCTGATGCATTTGACATTTAATCTAATATGTTTTATTGTGATGTTTGCTAATTTTCCATTGTAATAGAATATTTTGATTTATAATATTTTGGAATTATGTCGGCATTTTGGCCTTGTTGATAAATGTCTTACTTTTTCTGAAGCAGTGGAAGTACTGTTCTTCATATGCTGCAAAATACAATGAGTATGTGTATGAGATTTACACCTTTAGCAAATGGCAATTACATTTTGAAATACAGTTACTCACAATATGAGGATGGGTGAACATAAAATGTACCAATTATTGTAGTTTACACTTATCAAACTTGAAGTCCTTCCTTTATCCTTGTCAAGTAGTGTTATCACCCATTGGCAAGTATTGTGCTCCATTTTACTTGGTTGCTCATGTCTTACTGGTGTGGAGATTAAGAAAAGAAACAATGTGTTATGACATTGGAGTAAGTAGGATACATGGTTAAAGTAATAATTGAAACTCGTTAATGTTGAGTTGTCGCACATCGGTGGGATTTGAGGTCCTTGGTCTCCTTATATGGTCTTAGGCAATCCTCACCTCATAAGCTAGTTTTTGGGGTTGAGTTAGGCCCAAGGTCCATTTATCATCTAAAAGAGATATCACCATAGAACAAAGGCTAATAAAATGTAGTAGTTCATGTATTTTGACTTCTTGTAGTAAAAAAGTAATCTTCTAGGAAAATGGTAGAGTAAGTTGCTAATAACTAGATGCTGGTCAAGAAATTGGGATGGCATATATTTTGTAATTTTTTTCCTTTTTAACATTTACTATTCATTTACTCATATTTGCTTTCAGTCTTGAAGTATATGTATTGGAACGAAACGGGCCCCAATAGGGCGAAATGGATATAGAAAATTCACATAGCCGGACCAACTAGTTTGAGATTGAGGCAATTTTGATTGTTCAATTGATTGATTTGATTGTCATTTCCTAGAATTTAATGTATCATGTCAGTATTGTCTCACCATTCTTAGTTTGTTTTACCTTTCTAATAAGAGTTGTTTTCGGGTCTCTTTTATATATCAGCACCTTGCCTATGCTAATTGTTGTAGTCCTTAACAAATTTAGTTAGTAAGTTCCAGACATATTTTGAGTGTTACCATTCTATAAGTATTTTGGCAGGTACCTGCTGATGATTTTCGTAATAACACCTTCGGAACTAATTTTATACAGCCACTTCATGTGGAAAAGGGAGTAGATGAAACCAACTTCGAGGAAGGAAGGCTTCCAACAGTGAACAATATAACGGAGATTAGTGAGCCTGGTCAACCCTTTCAAAGTCAAAAGGATGAGAATAATGTGTCTCTTGGGAAAACTAAGCAAGAGAAGCTGCTACCTGTTGGTGATGTTAGCACATGCTTTTCAAATCTCAACCAGCAGTCTATAGCTTCTCTATTTCGTGAACAAGACAATAGCAAACCAAACCAAGGGGTAAAAGAAATGTATGACACGACCAATCAGCCATCGCTAGATTTCTCTTTGAGTACTCCTGTGGGTTGTTCAAGTCCAGGATTATCTTTTCCTGGTGGAGGGGTTGAAGGAAGGGAACATGAAAAGACTCCTCCCTTTCAACAGGGGCTAAGGATGCGCCACATATTGCTCAAGCCCCCCAAACCTAGTCCCAGTTTTGGTTCTGATTCGAACAAAGAACTGCCTTCACAGACTCGGATTGCAAGGCCTCCTGCAGAAGGGCGAGGAGGCCGCAATCAATTACTGCCTAGGTACTGGCCTAGGATTACAGACCAAGAGTTGCGTCAATTATCCGGAGAGTATCCTTGTACTCACTTCTCATTGTTACTATTGCGTACTTTTGAGTTGTTTATCAGCCTGTTAATCATAATAAGATTAGCAAGCATAACTTAAGGAATTTTTTATATCACTTCTCTAGCTTGGTATCAATTATGTTTGCTTTGACTGCTATTTAAGCTTGAAGTCCACCATAGTTCCACTGTTCGAGAAGGTCCTAAGTGCTAGTGATGCTGGTCGAATTGGTCGTCTGGTTCTCCCCAAAGCATGCGCTGAAGTAAGACCTAACTCTTAAGACTTCATGATTCGTGAAGTTCCTACTATTCCCCTTGTCCCAATTTGATAGACTTATTTAGGCTATTTAAGGTCGATTTGACCAATTTTGGAGTTAAATCTGGTTTAGATTACTTTGTCTGGTGGGCATAAAAAATAAGTAATGAACTGTATGAACAATTCTACAAGTTGCAATATTTCTTACAGAATGTTGAGAATATCTACTTAAAAATCTTTTAGTTGAAGATCATTTCCTTTGACCCCTGGGAAGCAAAGTAGGAAAACTGTTTTGAGGTAAAGGAGGGATAATATATCTTGTCTCTTACCTTTATGGTTGCTAATGGTTAGATTTGGACACACCTTTTTGCGCTTTATGAATTCTAAATCCTTTGCAGGCATACTTTCCTCCTATCAACCAATCAGACGGTCTGCCAATAAAGATTCAGGATATAAAAGGTAAAGAGTGGACATTTCAGTTCAGATTTTGGCCAAATAACAACAGTCGGATGTATGTTCTGGAGGGTGTCACCCCTTGCATACAAAACATGCAATTGCAAGCTGGTGATACTGGTAAGTTTCTTCATTTGATGTTGTAAGTGTCAGAGTTTCTTTTATGTCCTTTTTATCCCTTAGTTTCGATTCTGCTGCAAGGTTACCTTCTTTTGTTGTACATCAATGATGCTGCACTTGATATAACCTCCTTAAATGCTTCTTCTTGAATATTATTCTTCTTTTATTCCTTTTTTTCCCCTTCCAAAATCAGGGATAATCTGGTGATAATATATCCTGCTAGTGTTCACTACATCTTATCATGCTTTGGTTCCACTTATGTTAAAAATAGATGAAGTTGATTTTTCAACAGATAAAAAATGGAGATAATAATATGAGATCTGTCGATTTGGTACATCTGTCAGATGCGTCATATTTGCACAAATTGCACTATGCTTTTCTTTACATGATCGTTGATTCTTCATCAGACTCACCAGTTGACCGTGTACTTGGAATTTGTTAGTGATTTCTAATTATAACAACTAATTGTGGTATTTTATTTCAGTGGCATTCAGTCGAATTGATCCTGGAGGAAAGCTTGTTATGGGCTTTCGGAAGGCAACAAACAGTGTTGAGACACAGGTTACTTAAAGATAATTTGCTTGCCTTACTCAGTTTCCTTCAGTTATTATCTTAATGAATATATCTCCTCTTGACAATATGCAATCACAGGATCCTCAGTCCTCATACCTCCCCGATGGTAGTGGCTCCGCAGATACTTCATTTACTGGCTTAACTGAAAACCTTAATGTGAGTAGCTAGTTTAGCCTTTTAGGTATTTTGAGAAAGCTAGTAGCACGACATGCTTGCTGGATTGGTTCTACTTTTTCCTTTATGCAAACTCTCTCTGTTTTGGCAAAACATGGAAAGAATGGAGGCAGGACCAGTGCTGATTCTGTGCACCGGCAAGTGCCGGTTTCAGAGAAGAAAATGTCACGCCCCGAACCTGGGCCTGGACGTAACACGACACTCGGTGCCTGACCACATGTGACCGAGCGAACCAACTGGCTGGCTGAATCAACATGTGGTATCATAACATACTGAATGCGGAAGATAAATTAACACATGCTGATATACTGAAAGTCTGGATGATATAAATCAAAGTGCGGAAATACTAATACAATTCTAAAACATATTTGTTGCCAACATAGCTTAATATGAAAAGCCCGTGACTTTGTCTAACTGTTACTCTAGTCTATGAAGCCTCTAAAAAGTACGGAAAGCACTGACAGTAACAAAAAAATACTGAAGACTATAAGGTAATGAAAATGCCCCGAAAGAACTAGGATCACCAAATAGCTGGTACGAGAATCCTAGCGCTCGGAATCATCAACCTGTAAATCATTACCTGCATTGTGAAATGCAGGCCCCGGGCAAAAGGGACGTCAGTACATTTGAATTGTACTGGTATGTAAAGCAACTGAAAGAAAGAATTATAAATGCTGAAACTGAAATTAAGCTGATAACTGAGATTTGATAATTGATAACTGAAATGATAACTATTGAAACTGAAACTGAAATGATAACTGATAACTGAACTGATATCTGATAGCTAAACTGGTAACTGATAACTGATAGCTGAACTGATAACTGATAACTAAACTGATAACTGGCAACTAAAATGGTAACTAATAATTGAACTGAACAAAGGAAGTAAGGATATGAATACTCCCTCTCCTGAATGATGAACAACCTGTTTATCTGAATAATAAACTGCGGCCTCAGGCCCAATATATATATATATATATGTGCACAAACTGCGGCCTCGGGCCCAAGTATACGTATACATAACTGCGACCTCAGGTCCAAAATGCATAAAGCATAAACTGCGGCCTCAGGCCCAAAGATGCATAAATCATAAACTGCGGCCTCAGGCCCAAAGATGCATAAAGCATTGACTGCGGCCTCAGGCCCAAATACAGGTGTTCAACATTCAGGGATTTTAAAATCAGGAACTGAGAATCATACTGCAATACATAATAGTGAAATACTGAATCACGCTGAGTTACATGATACTGGAATACTGGGTCATACTGAGTACATAATACTGGAATACTGAATCATACTGAGCTACATAATACTGGAATACTGAATAGGACTAGAATGAGATATGTATTCTTGAACTGATTATGAACACCGAAACTTCAACTGTTTATGACATGTTGAGTAAGCCATACTGAGACTTAGGGACATCAAACCCAAGTCTATATTGAATACGAACTGAGCTCACAGCGTTCGGAATGAAAGTCATGACCGAGTTATGAAGCTAGAGAATAGAAGCTCTACAACTATTCAAGGAACTAGGGTTAACTATATTTCTGAGGCAATTGATACGTCGTAAAAGAAACGTAGTGTAGGGAGGATCATTAACATTCCCAAACATAGAGAGTTAGCCTCACATACCTCAATGTCGCCCCTTAGTGATACTACAATGATCCACAACACTAAGAACCTTCAATCTACAATAGCAATATCCAATGGAACCAATATTAGTAACAAATTCCATAACTTAAGCCATTTAGGCATATTATCAAACACCTTGTAGGCATAAACCTCTACATCTCATCACCATATAATTAGTTCATCTAATTACCACCATTCATCAACAATTTATCCTACCATCATGATTAACCAATTTATAACTTTCAACATCACGTATATGACCATCCATTCACACCCAACCAACAAATCCTATCAAATAATCACCCTTAAATCCCTACCATGATCATGTATTTAAATTGGAAATTTATGGCTTCCAATCACCATACCATAAGTTGTAATACTTGATTTATACTCATGATTCCATAATAACACCATATATGTAAGTCTAAGGGTGTAGGATTACCTCTTGTAGACCAAATCTTGAAAGACAACTTTTGGGGTGTTCTTGAGATTTTGAAGAAATCCTATGAAACCCAATCAAAATCATGTTGTAACTAGTGATTGAGAAGTGAAATCACCATGAAAACACACTTAAAAACTCACCTTAGGTGTGCAATTGGATGCCTTGGTCGAGTTGGGGTGTAGAGGAAACCCTAAGCTTGAGAAGTGACTCCATTTCTATTATTTCCGGCCTTTAAAGTATTTAAAACCTTCCAGATGCGCTTGTTCGCGCGCGAGGCAGAATACTCAGCGAAAACGCGCGACTTCGCGCGCGACTTCGCGCTAGTGACACCTGCCCAGTAAAATGGTCATAACTTTCTGTATACACCTCCAAATGACAAACGGTTTGTTGCGTTGGAAACTAGACTCAAAGGGCTTTAATTTGATAGGTTATGCATCACACAACTCGTTATAGAACCGGAGATATGATCGTTCAAAGTGAGGTCATGTGCGTATTCATTCACAGCTTTAGTCCATTTTGAAATTTTCCAACTTGGCTTAGACTTAGGCCTCTCCTTAGACCCCAATTCACCTCTAACATAACTTATACACTTATTAACATAACCACTCAATTACCATCACGCTAATACTCGTTTAATGCATCCACAACCGATTCAAATTACGGGGTATTACATAAATAGTCCTTGTCCGTACACAGCTGATTCATATTTACGGAGTATTACATTACCCATACTCATCTTGATAGGGCTTCACATGTCTAAAAGATCACATTAATAGTCTTCTAACACATCCACAACTAATCCGGATTTATGGGGTGTTATATTATCTTCCCCTTGGGATCATTCGTCCTCGAATGATTATTCTGGTTGTATCTTAGGATAACTCTGGACCATAAATGGGTCTAGTGGGAACATGAACTTTCCTTAACACGTGCATACTAAACTGAATGAATACACGATCACTGAACTGATGAGGTACTGAATTGAATAGGTACTAGAATGAATGGCTACTAAACTTACTAAACACTGAAAGACATGGAGATTTTAATATAAGACCTGAATGAGAAGGTTAGATAACTTCGACATTTCTCCAAAATACCTACCAGCTAATCGAGCATAACACTAGCTCCATAGGGCATAATAATATGCATAACATGAAACATATACATGAATACTGAACTGACACGAATAATCGAGTGCTGAACTGACGTGAATATCTACTCACTAAACTCACATCAATACCTGAGTATTAAGCTGTCATGAATATCTGAGTACTGGATTGACATGAGTATCTGAGTACTGAACTGACTTGAATGTTCTAACGTGAGATCTGAATACTGAAAACATAAATGTCGTGACATGAGATTTGAATACTTCGAAACTTGAATATTATAACATGACACGTGAAATACTGGTGTACAACCGCTAATTATGGTAGAAATTCTAACTCATACGCTACTTACCCGATCCTTCATAGGATCCTATATGGGCTGATGTATCTGGGATTGAGCTTTCCTTTCTTTCCAAATCTTATAACACCTTTCATAGGCGAAACTTTTAGAAACACCCAATCATCAACTTGAAACTCTAGGTCTCTATGTTGCATATTCAAATAGGACCTTTGACAACTCTGAGCTGTCTACAAATGCTATTGAATCAACTTGACTTTCTCCATAGACAGATACACCAAATCTGGTCCCTGCAACTCTGCTTCGCCAACTTCGAACCAACTAATTGGCAATTTACACCTTCGTCCATAAAAATCATACTTTCAAAATGAGCGACATAATCCTATTATAAGGTCCATATTTACCATCTCCACTAATGGATGTGTGTGTTCTGAACTTGGTTTTTTGTTGCTCGACTTTCACTTGCTGACAATTTAAACACTTGGCCACAAGGTCTGCAACTTTCTTTTTCATGTCGTTCCACCAATAAATCTTCTTAAGATCATGATACATCTTTGGGAAGCCTAGGTGGATAGAATACCTGAAATTTTGGGCTTATAACATCTTCCTCCCTCGCTAAATCCATCTGTGGTTGGAACACACAATTTATCTTGGTACCTCAAAGTACCATCATCTCCCCCTTGTTCAAAAGCCATCATCTTAAGCATGTGAATCCTCTATTTCAGCTACAACAAGTAGGGATCATCAAACCATTTCTACTTCACTTCGGCTACTAAGGAGGAATAGGTCATGTTCTAGACAATAACTCCACTATCTTTGGTGTCTGAAAGTCGAACTCCTACCTTGGCTAAGCAGTGAACTTCTTTCAACATAGTTCTCTTGTCTACCTTATTCTTGAGCTTTACTTCCCACACTTGATTATATTCTTAAGTACTTCCTGAAAACACTTATAGAATTGTTGTGAGCTAAGTCTATACTCCGAAAATTAGAGTCTCATGCGATGGCACTACCCTCGTGATACATAACTGGGCATGATTTTTATTTTTATTTTTATAGCCTTTCTGTGATCACTTTATCATCAATAACTAAGTTCGGTGATCATTCTACTCACTTTGTGTTTCTTACACATGCTAGACATAATTCCTGTGGTAATTATACAATTTTCCCTCATTACCGAACTGATTTTCTTTTTCATATCCCATGCTAACTATTCGAGTTTCAGATCTTCAACTGGACTTACTGAAAATTTTCACATCACCCCTTAGACCACATGTCTTATACTTGTGGATCCTTCTCTTTTTGCTGGGATCCAAATAACTTTCCTTATTTTCTGCAATTCTTTGCACTCTACGTCAATGACGACTCATCTTCCAACTTACTTCTGAAAAATCTTTCTTACTAGGAAAAACTAAATTATTCACTTAACGGAAAGCTAATGTATTCACAGCTATCATATACAATCTTAATAATTTAACTCTGCTCACACTGTCAATCCTGGAGAAACAAATTACGATAATTCCTAAAGGCTATTCTTCTATAGTTTGTGCTCTCACTGCTAGCTAATATTTTTTTCTCACTGCTGATGTATTTCGAGTTTAACTTAAACTCTTTGGGTTCTAACACACGTTCGGTATTTCAAACTGTCATCCACTCACTAGAGTAAACCTGGCTAAGTGAATCAAATTGTACCCCTACTAGCTCTGCTGAAAGTGCTAATTCACTGTATCAACTCAAAACTTACTTACTATTCTTTTACTAACCACCTGCTAGCATCATATTTTCTTCTCCTGCTTTGGATAACTAAAGTGAAGCATAAGGTTACTCCTAAATTCCCTCATCATCTGACCATATTCTTTTGCCGCATACTATCATTCTTTTCGAACTATGTACATGGATCACACTTAGGGAAATTCATCTGTCTTAAACAAAATTAGAATATGTAACCCCAAACTTTCTATATAATATAAAATCATATCATACTATAAACATCCCGGGTAATCACTTAGTCACATAACTTAAGGGGAATTGTCATATCCTTTATCTCACAATAATAGCTGCTTCTTATAGCAATTCACTAACGTGGTACTTTCTAATTATGATTTGAATAAATTTAAACAACTTAAAATCATTCCCTGAAATTCACTATTGGCTGCTCTTAGTTCTCATTGCATACATCATATCTTATAGTCATTTGCATGAGTTGTACGAAATCACATCTTTGGTAATAACAAACGTTTCTGACTCCTAGGTATTTTACCCTTAGACTCTTTTCTGTCCAAAACTATAGTGACCAATGTTGGGGTCTAACATCCAAACTATCATCATCCAACTTGTGGCTCCATTTCCAAGAATTAAAAGAAATTGTTCTCTAAGGTAAAACGCATACGAATACACTACCATGCACAAACTTATCCTTCAAAGTATACCATCATTTGATAAATCACTTCTTGCACCATCCGGTGAGTCTTGGTCTTAATCCAGACCTAAAGTATGCAAAGGTTTCGCTATAATCACTATTACTTATATTTTCTTTGAGCATCCATATGCATCACCGTATACTCACAAGTCTCCAGAAATTTTGATACACTGAAAATTGGATATTTGGTAAACATATAACTGAATACTAGCATACTGAATAACCATAAATTTGCTAACTGAAAGACTGTATAACTGGTAACTGAGGTAAACTAATAGCCATGAGACATGATAACTACTTTGGTACTTTCTGATAAGGTTATGCTATAATCTGTACTTCTATCCATTGCATCCCACTTTCAACATCTCCTCAAATCTCATTTGTTACCTACATGTATTCCATAGTAATACCACAATAGGCAAATCATCCTTTCTAGAACCTTATACCTTTCTTACGCGTCGCTTGGGTATAATACGTTTGGAATTCGATAGGAAAAGAAGGTTAACTATTGCTCTAAGCTTCACGGCACGATCTAGAGTAGAAAAAGATGAGACAATCCTGAATGTCTTGGTAGTTAACCGTTTATATGAGTGGCCGGCACACACATATAAAGGAAACTCCACTAGACACGGCTTCATAGACTCCCTAGGACACTTGAACCTAGTGCTCTGATACCAAGCTTTGTCACGCCCCGAACCTGGGCCTGGACGTAACACGACACTCGGTGCCTGACTACATGTGACCGAGCGAACCAACTGGCTGGCTGAATCAACATATGGTATCATAACATACTGAATGCGGAAGATAAACTAACACATGCTGATATATTGAAAGTCTGGATGATATAAATCAAAGTGCGGAAATACTAATACAATTCTAAAACATATTTGTAGCCAACATAGCTTAATATGAAAAGCCCGTGACTTTGTCTAACTGTTACTCTAGTCTATGAAGCCTCTAAAAAGTACTGAAAACACTGACTGTAACAAAAAAATACTGAAGACTGTAAGGTAATGAAAATGCCCCGAAAGAACTGGGATCACCAAATAGCTGGGACGAGAATCCTAGCGCTCGGAATCATCAACCTGTAAATCATTACCTGCATTGTGAAATGCAGGCCCCGGGCAAAAGGGACGTCAGTACATTTGAATTGTACTGGTATGTAAAGCAACTGAAAGAAAGAATTATAAATGCTGAAACTGAAATTAAGCTGATAACTGAGATTTGATAATTGATAACTGAAATGATAACTATTGAAACTGAAACTGAAATGATAACCGATAACTGAACTGATATCTGATAGTTGAACTGGTAACTGATAACTGATAACTGAACTGATAACTGATAACTAAACTGATAACTGGCAACTAAAATTGTAACTAATAATTGAACTGAACAAAGGAAGTAAGGATATGATTACTCCCTCTCCTGAATGATGAACAACCTGTTTATCTGAATAATAAACTGCGGCCTCAGGCCCAATATATATATATATATATATATATATGTGCACAAACTGCGGCCTCGGGCCCAAGTATACGTATACATAACTGCGACCTCAGGTCCAAAATGCATAAAGCATAAACTGCGGCCTCAGGCCCAAAGATGCATAAATCATAAACTGCGGCCTCAGGCCCAAAGATGCATAAAGCATTGACTGCGGCCTCAGGCCCAAATACAGGTGTTCAACATTCAGGGATTTTAAAATCAGGAACTGAGAATCATACTACAATACATAATAGTGAAATACTGAATCACGCTGAGGTACATGATACTGGAATACTGGGTCATACTGAGTACATAATACTAGAATACTGAATCATACTGAGCTACATAATACAGGAATACTGAATAGGACTAGAATGAGATATGTATTCTTGAACTGATTATGAACACCGAAACTTCAACTGTTTATGACATGTTGAGTAAGCCATACTGAGACTTAGGGACATCAAACCCAAGTCTATATTGAATACGAACTGAGCTCACAACGTTCGGAATGAAAGTCATGACCGAGTTATGAAGCTAGAGAATAGAAGCTCTACAACTATTCAAGGAACTAGGGTTAACTATATTTCTGAGGCAATTGATACGTCGTAAAAGAAACGTAGTGTAGGGAGGATCATTAACATTCCCAAACATAGAGAGTTAGCCTCACATACCTCAATGTCGCCCCTTAGTGATACTACAATGATCCACAACACTAAGAACCTTCAATCTACAATAGCAATATCCAATGGAACCAATATTAGTAACAAATTCCATAACTTAAGCCATTTAGGCATATTATCAAACACCTTGTAGGCATAAACCTCTACATCTCATCACCATATAATTAGTTCATCTAATTACCACCATTCATCAACAATTTATCCTACCATCATGATTAACCAATTTATAACTTTCAACATCACGTATATGACCATCCATTCACACCCAACCAACAAATCCTATCAAATAATCACCCTTAAATCCCTACCATGATCATGTATTTAAATTGGAAATTTATGGCTTCCAATCACCATACCATAAGTTGTAATACTTGATTTATACTCATGATTCCATAATAACACCATATATGTAAGTCTAAGGGTGTAGGATTACCTCTTGTAGACCAAATCTTGAAAGACAACTTTTGGGGTGTTCTTGAGATTTTGAAGAAATCCTATGAAACCCAATCAAAATCATGTTGTAACTAGTGATTGAGAAGTGAAATCACCATGAAAACACACTTAAAAACTCACCTTAGGTGTGCAATTGGATGCCTTGGTCGAGTTGGGGTGTAGAGGAAACCCTAAGCTTGAGAAGTGACTCCATTTCTATTATTTCCGGCCTTTAAAGTATTTAAAACCTTCCAGATGCGCTTGTTCGCGCGCGAGGCAGAATACTCAGCGAAAACGCGCGACTTCGCGCGCGACTTCGCGCTAGTGACACCTGCCCAGTAAAATGGTCATAACTTTCTGTATACACCTCCAAATGACAAACGGTTTGTTGCGTTGGAAACTAGACTCAAAGGGCTTTAATTTGATAGGTTATGCATCACACAACTCGTTATAGAACCGGAGATATGATCGTTCAAAGTGAGGTCATGTGCGTATTCATTCACAGCTTTAGTCCATTTTGAAATTTTCCAACTTGGCTTAGACTTAGGCCTCTCCTTAGACCCCAATTCACCTCTAACATAACTTATACACTTATTAACATAACCACTCAATTACCATCACGCTAATACTCGTTTAATGCATCCACAACCGATTCAAATTACGGGGTATTACATAAATAGTCCTTGTCCGTACACAGCTGATTCATATTTACGGAGTATTACATTACCCATACTCATCTTGATAGGGCTTCACATGTCTAAAAGATCACATTAATAGTCTTCTAACACATCCACAACTAATCCGGATTTATGGGGTGTTACAGAAAAAGACTACAAACATCGGGTATAAAAATAAGAGGCTTCTCATGCATGCTGATGATGCCATGGAGCTTAGAATGTCATGGGAAGAATCACAAGAATTGCTCCGTCCACCTCCAACTACCCAACCGACCATTCTTGTGATTGAGGACTGTGAATTTGAGGCGTATGATGTAAGCCAACTCAGTGTACATTGTATCACACAAATTTTGTTTCTTCCCATTTTATTTTTCTTCATTTCCTTTCCATCATGATAGAGATTAGTAATTGAAAACTATAATGCTTTCTTTTAACTATAGGAACCACCAGTCTTTGGGAAGCAGACAATATTTACTTCCCGGCCTTCTGGGTAAGGCACAGACTCTTGACTATTAAGAAAAGCTTTTTCAGTGTTCAGAAAGTTTTCTCACTATACCATTACATTTAGCCTCATTGTTTGTCTATTTTTTTCCACGTACATCGGAGGATGTAGAATCCGAAAAGATCAAAAACAGAAACTATGTGCTTTTTCTATAATATTTGCCTTTGCTTTTGCTTCATATCAAAGCTGCCGTTATAGAAAATTAGTGAATTTGCTGCTGCTTATTTCACTGCTGCTGCTTATTTCACTGCTAGAAACTGCAAGATTGTTAAGTGGTTGTAGTACCCTTTGTACAGGGACCAGGAACAATGGGCTCAATGTGACAGCTGCTCCAAGTGGCGTAGATTGCCCATGTATGTTCTCCTTCCTCCTAAGTGGACTTGTTCAGACAACATCTGGGACTCAAATAGGTTTGTAATCTTCCATTTTTGATTGTTACTATTTAAGCTTGTTATTTGATTCTCATTTATAAATATCACATTGCTGAAATAAAGAAATGTTTTGCTTCTTGCCCATTTGGTGAAGTTTCTTAATAGGTAAACCAAAACTCAGCATTAAACCCCCCACGGCCTCACCCATATCAATTTAAGAAAAAGTGGATTAAACATTTTGTGTGGAGTTTTCTTTTTTCCTTTTTGGCTTCTCATATCA
This sequence comes from Nicotiana sylvestris, assembly GCF_000393655.2. Classification (NCBI taxonomy): domain Eukaryota; kingdom Viridiplantae; phylum Streptophyta; class Magnoliopsida; order Solanales; family Solanaceae; genus Nicotiana; species Nicotiana sylvestris. The sequence goes on from NC_091063.1 coordinate 112,696,655, forward strand.
TTGGCAAGCTTAGCTAACTGGAGCAAGTTGGTGTTAGGCCTTTAATTTCTTTTAAGCACGTTTAGTTGTCCAAGATGCCATGTTCTGGTGCATCGCTCTGAGATTTTTCACCCTTTTTTTATGTGTTGGCGGGGGGCTCTGCAAACTGATATAAACCTCTACCTGTGTGTACTTATTGACTAAATAAGTTATGAAGAAAGGCTACAGTTATCTTACCCATTTTCTGCCAACATTTTTGTTTACAGATGTTCCTGTTCGGCTCCTGAGGAGATTAAAGCAAAGGAACTGAAAGCTTTCTTTAGAGTCAGTAAGGGTATTATATCTTTTCTCGTGTAATAGACTATCTCCCCTACCACCTTTTATTTGTATTTTTAATTTTTTCCTTTTTCAGGAAGAGTGGTTAGACATACTTTAATGTTCTTTATGAACTGTTATACAGCGTCAACCACTACATAATTATGATGTAGTCAAGAAGTATATATGGTTAAGAATGATGATGAATGATTAAACACGTCTTACTTGCTAGTACAACAACAACATACACATTGTAATCTCCTACAAGAGGGTCTGGGGAGGGTAATGTGTACGCAGATCTTACCCTTACCTTGTGTGAGGTAGAAAGGCTGGTCCCGATAGTCCCTCTGCTCAAAGAAAAAACAAAGCAAGTTTGAAAAAAACAATAGTGAAGAGACCATGTTAGAAATACTGGAGAAAAGAAACAGTAACAACATCATAATAACAAGATAGCCGACGCAAAGGAACAACAGATAATATAAAAAATTTACAAAATAGGATAATATGAGAATAATACTAATGCTATTGGTACATAGAAGGACGAGCATATAAGGTGCTTCAAACTGTCACCAAGCCTCTCACACATGAAAGTGAGACATTGGTCCTCGACTACCTACTAACCTTCTAACTTAATCCTCGATCTCCATACCCTCCTATCTAGGATCATATCCTCGGTAAGATGAAGATGTGCTATGTTATGTCTAATAACCTTACCCTAATACGGCCTACCTCCACCTCTCCTAAGACCTACTATTGCCAACCTCTCACATCACCTTACTGGGCATTTGTGCATCTCCTTTTCACATGCCCGAACCATCTCAGCCTCGCTTCCCTCATCTTATCCACCACGGAGGCCACTCCCACTTTGGCCTGTATATCTTAGTTCCTAATCATATCTCTCCTGGTATGCTCACACATCCATTTCGGCATCCTTATTTTCGCTACTTTCATTTTCTAAACGTGTGATTTCTTGATTGGCAACATTCTGCCTCATACAACATAGTTGGTCTAACAACCACTCTATAGAATTTTTTTTTAAATCTTGAATGCACGTTCTTATCACACAGCACACCGGATGCGGGCCTCCATTTCATCCACCTCGCTCTTGTACGATGTGTAACATCATTGTTAATTATCCCATTACCTTGGATTTTTGACCCAAGATACTTCAAACTTTTTCTCTTTGGGATGACTTGTGTATCAATCCTCACGTCCACACCCACCTCATGTGTTATGTGACTTATGTCACAAAACTTGCATTCCAAGTACTTTGTTTTGGTCCTGCTCAACATGAAACCTTTAAACTGCAGGGTCTGTCTCCAAACCTCTAGCCTAGCGTTAACTTCGTCGCGTTTCTTGTTAACCAATATTATGTTATTTGCAAATATCACACACCATGGCACCTCCCATTAGATATGTCGCGTCAATTCATCTATCACCAAGGCAAATACGAACAGGCTAAGAGTTGATCCCTAATGTAACCCCATCACGACTTAAAGTGTTCCGAGTCTTCTCCCATTGTCCTCACTCCGATCTAGGCTTCATTGTACATGTCTTTAGTCGTCCTAATGTATGCCACAAGTATACCTTTCGCTTCAAACATCTCCACTAGACCTCCCTGGGTACTTTATTGTATGCTTTTTCTCTTCCTATCCCTATACTACTCCACCAATCTCCTTACAAGATAGATGTCTTTTGTAATTGACTATCCCGGTATGAATCCGAAGTGGTTCTCGAAAATAGACACACCCATCCTCATCGGCTCATCCTCATTTCCACCACCCTCTCCCACACTTTCATTAGTATGGCTTAGTGGCTTGATATCCCTATAGCTGTTGCAATTTTGGATATCACCCTTGTTCTTGTACAACAGAATCATTGTACTCCACCTCCATTCCTCGGGCATTTTAGTCGTTTTTGTCGTCCTAAAAACGACGTTAAATAACCCAGAAAGCCACTCTATACCTACATTTCATGCACTCTTCCAAAATTTCACCAGGATCTTGTCAGACCCGGTCGCTTTTCACCTTCTCATCTTGCGAATAAGCCTCTTTAACCTCCTCAAACTTTATACACCTACAATATCCAAAATATCAACTATTCTCGGAGTGCTCTAAGTTCCCTAGCAGAATATTCGTGACACCCTCTTCATTTAAGAATTTATTGAAGTATGCCTGCCATCTTCGTTTAATGTATGCCTCTTTCACCAATACTTTGCCTTCCTCGTCTTAGCTGCATTTCACTTGGTCCAGGTCTTGGCCCCTCCTCTATCTCGCCTTGGCGAGCCTATATAGCTTCTTATCCTCGCCTTTGTCCTTAGCTCTTCATATAAGTGTTCAAAAGCTGCTGTTTTTGCCGCTGTAACCTCCAACTTTGCTTCCTTCTTCTTCGTCTTATACCTCTCCACATTCGTCCTCTTTTCCTCCTCATTTTTTCTCTTCACTAACTTCATATAGGCAACCTTCTTGGCTTCCAACTTTCCTTTGGACCTCTCCATTCCACCTCCCCTTAATGTCCACCAAAATTACCCCTCGAGACTCCCAACACCGCTCTAGCTACTTCACTAATGCAATTAGCTGTCCTATCCCACATATGTCTTACTTGCTAGTAAAATATAGAATCTTTTAGTGCTTAAAAGCACCCAAGAAGTCAAGATCTCTTAATCCCCACAATAAGGGTTCTACATCTTATGTGAATTTTTTCACTAGTAAACCACATTGTACACTCTAGCATACATCACTTGTGATGTAGCTTCAAAATTTTACTAGCTTGTTAGATGCAGATTATTCAGGAAAGGTGAAGTTGATAAAAGTTGGTGCTTCTTCTAATTTGATCAAATGGAAGTAACTGTACGTACAAGATTCGTCATGAAAAATTAGTCACTTTCAAAAAGGTCCATTTCTCAGTTACCATGTGGAGATGTAGATCGTCCTTAATTATGTTCATTCGGTAGCGTTAGCACTGACATTGAATTAATCACAACCAAAGTTGAAGTTGGACTTCAGTTGAAATCCATAGTTTTGTAACTTCTTACGATGAACACCCCTATTCTTTTCCATCTAATGACCCGTCCTTCCTTGGCAATCCGAGTAGCTGCCAAATAGAAGTTGTTCCAATGCAGATTCATCTATAAGAAAGATATCACACCGTGCCGAAGTCTTTGAATTAGGCCGTGTTATGTCCTTTGGCTTGTCAAAAATGTATAATGTTCTGTGTTTCCACCTACTTTATAAAGATAATTTATGATGATTGTCTCTTTAAACGAACCAAAAAGTAGTAGGTGCATCAAACCATTTATGTAGGTAACGTTTTTTGAAGAAAGCAAATGAGTTGTGGATCAGGATGGGGTATACGCTATACATGTTGATGAGTGGACTTGCTAAGTTTTGTATTCTACGACTTTTTTGAATAGAAAAGAAGTGAAACTATTTGCTCATTTTTGTTTTTACCAACCAAAAGTTGCAAAACAAATATAATTTCTTCTCATATCCTCGCGTCTAGAAAGTTGATTGTTTCCTTTTATAAAGATTATGCCCTTCACTGTTATATTGTTTTTTCATTTCCAGGTTACAAGAGGCAAAAAATTGCCGGGAAAAATGAAGATTGTGAACCTTCTGGATTAAATGCCTTAGCAACAGTTGCTGTTTTGGGAGACAACATTGGCGACCTGGGAGAGCCTTTAGTTGGAGCCACAACAAAACATCCTCGGCACCGTCCTGGTTGCACTTGTATTGTTTGCATTCAGCCTCCAAGTGGAAAGGGCAAGCACCAGCCTACGTGTAAGTGCAACGCCTGCTTGAGTGCCGAACGACGTTTTAAAACCCTCATGCTGCGTAAGAAGAAAAAACAATCGGAAAGAGAGGCAAAAGTTGCACAGGCAAAGGATCAGGTTCCACCTAAAGATGGATCAGAAACAGATGGGGCAAGTGGAGCTGAATTGATGATGCAAACAAGTCATTCCGAAAACGAAAGAAATACAAATGGGGATAACATGGAGAAAGTTGGAGCTGGCGAGGGACAGTTGGACCTTAACTGTCATCCTAATCGCGAAGATGAAATGCTAATTGAGGCAGCAGCTGGAATAAGCATGACATCTCTTATTAATGCTGCTGATCTTCCACCGGATATGTATCAAACGCAGAATGGGCTCGCAACCTTGGGCAAGTGTTTGCTGTCACTAGCTACTGCTGAGAGTGAAGGACAGCAACCGGATAATGGATGTGTCAGACCTGCTGATGCTCTAGTACAGGAGAATAATGGTGACAATGGGTAATTTCCTGATTCGGCTCTTTATCTTTTAAAAATATTTTTTGAACCTTGGAAGGGGAGCCTTGCTACAATGGGGCTGTCATGTGCCTAGGTGGTCGCGAGTTCAACCCATAGAAATAACCTCTTGCATATATGTAAGGTAAGGCTGCATATTATAGAACCAATGTGGTGCAGTCTTTCCCCATACCTCGGCATAGTAAAAGCTTTTTGCACCGGGATATCCTTTTTAAAATGCGTTATTTATCTGGTTTTTTCACACATACGTATCATCTAGATTTACTAAAGTTGTTCTATGCGTAAATAGTTGAGCATTTCAGGGAACAATTTGTAAATCTTGATTCTTTATGATCTAAGTGCCTGTCTGGAACTTTTCTGCAGACATCATTGATTTTCATTTTTTGTACCATCATTTGTTGATCCGTTAGAATATTCAAGTTTGACAAAATAGAGGTCCAAACATTTATGGATATCTTAGTCGTAATTTGTATGTGGAGTTTTCTTTCGTTGTTATCACACGCTAAGAGCAATGCCCGCTCCCTAGTATTCTTGGAGTTGGACGGTCATTCTGCTCTTTGGAACTTTCTTTCTTATCTCGTTTAAATAGATACAACTGAAAATATCTAGACTCTTACCAAGCCATGGTGGATGACAAAATGTTTGAGGCTTATAATATATAACTAGTATTTAGATAGAATATTAGAGGTTTGTATTACTTACTTTATTGTCTTAAAAGATTTTACATATTATTGTCTTAGAAAACAGCAGCCATTGCGGATCACATAGTTAATTTGAGAAGTAATTCATAATCAGAAAAGAATTTTGTAATTGCTCATTTACATATTGGTGGTCCATAAAAGAGTGTACGTGTGAGCGGTGATACTATGGTTGGATAACTAACTATGACACTTCAAATCTAAAGTTTTGATCAATGATTGTTAAGTTCAACCATGGAATATTAGAATGAGAGTCTGGAACCAAAGAAAGGAAAAAAACAACTCAGAAGAATCAAACTGGTGGAAAAAAGCAGAAGAAAATAAATATAGTCAGAACGAAAAAATATTAATAAATAAAAGAATTCCCAGCAATAACTTAAAATGTATATATAAATTAAATTTCTTTTGGGAAATTTTAATTATTAAATAAAACTCATAATTCCATGTTTAAAATAAAAAGAGGAAAAAAAATATTTTCATATTGATTGTAACACAAAAAGAAATAATTATTAAAATATTCATAGATTTTTTAGCAAAATCATAAAAGGCTTCTCTCTTTTTACTTTTAATGAATTTAAAATCACAATTTAATAATAAGTATTAAATTATTTTATTTATACTGGAAAATACTTATAAATATAAAAATATTTTTAAGTAAATACTAAGTCAAGATGTGGATAATCTTCGGGAGAGGGTAATGGCGGAGGCTCATAATTCCAGGTATTCTGTGCACCCAGGTTCTACGAAAATGTATCATGATCTCAAGGAAATTTATTGGTGGAACGACATGAAGAGGGGTGTGGTGGACTTTGTGACTAGATGTCCGAACTGTCAGCAAGTGAAGGCCGAACATCAAAGACCTGGTGGATTGACTCAAAGCATAGAAATTCTAATGTAGAAATGGGAGATGATCAATATGGATTTTGTAGTAGGGCTGCCGCGCACTCTGCGCAGATTCGACTCAATTTGGGTGATCGTTGACCGACTCACAAAATCAGCGAACTTCTTGCCAGTTAAATCTTCCGACACAGTGGAACAGTATGCCCAGTTGTATATCAAAGAAATAGTCAGGTTGCATGGCACTCCAGTCTCAATCATTTCAGATCGAGAGGCTCAGTTCACGACCAACTTTGGAAGAAATTTCAGCAGGGCTTGGGCACGCAGGTAAATCTCAGCACAACTTTCCATCCTCAAACTGACGGGCAAGCAGAGCGGACTATTCAGACGCTTGAGGACATGTTGCGAGCTTGTACTCGTGATTTCAAAGGTAGTTGGGATGACCATTTGCCACTCATAGAATTTGCTTACAACAACAGCTTCCATGCTAGTATCCAGATGGCACCATTCGAGGCACTGTATGGTAGGAGATGCAGGTCTCCCATTGGATGGTTCGAGGTTGGAGAAGCAGAATTGATAGGGTCGGACCTCATATATCAAGCCATGGAGAAAGTCTGGATTATTAAGGAGAGGTTGAAAACTGCTCAGAGTCGCCAAAAAGTCTTATTCGGACATTAGTCGCAGAGATTTGGAGTTCAAAGAAGATGATTGAGTATTTTTGAAGGTTTCCCCCATGAAGGGCATCATGCGATTCGGGAAGAAAGGGAAGTTAAGTTCGAGGTATGTCGGACTGTATAGAATCATTCAGAGGATCGGTCAGGTGGCATACAAGCGCGAGCTGCCACTCGAGATGTCGTTGGTACATTCGGTCTTCCATGTGTCTATGTTGAAGAAGGTAGTGGGAGATCCGTCCGTTATTGTGCCAATTGAAGCTATTGAGGTTAATGAAGAACTATCTTATGAAGAAATTCCAGTTGCCATTCTTGATAGGAAAGTCCGGAAATTGAGAACTAAGGAAATTGCCTCTGTAAAAGTGTTATGGCGGAACCAGCAGGTTGAGGAAGCCACTTGGGAAACCAAGGAAGAAATGAGAAAGAAGTACCCACATTTGTTTGGATAATTATGTAATAGCTTTCATGCATTTGGTTCCTGTAAACTCTTATCTTTTGATTTGATCTATGTTAAACTATTCCATTTTGACTATGTATGTTGCCTATGCGGCCATGGTTGGTGTTGAACAAGTTATGTTATGTCTATGGAACATGTATATGCTGTTAGGATATGTATCTGGGGCCCTCTGACATGTGGATAGTCCTAGTTACAAATAGCCAAATTCGGGGTTGATGATATATTTCATAATATGAAAAAGCAGAAGTTACATAAGGATGGCTAATAAATGAAACTTGATCCTCATTCGAGGACGAATGATCTTAAGCGGGGGAGAATGTAAAGCCCCAGAAAATTTTGCTTAGTAATTTAAGATTTCGTGGTGCCAAGGTAGGCCAAATATTTTATCTTGTGTGCAAATGAGGATTAATGATATTATGGATATCATTTGGATATGGTAATAAGTGTATAAGTCTTATTATAATTGATTTAGGGTCTAAGGAGAAGCCTGAGTCTAAGACAAGTTGGAAAGTTACCAAATAGACTAAAGTTGTAAATGAGTACGCACAAGACCTCACTTTGGACAATCATATCTCCAGTTATATAAGGATTTGTGTGATTCACAACCTATCAAATAAAATTTCTTTGAGTCTAGTTTCCAACGCTTCAAACCGTTTGTCATTCGGACACTCCTACCAAAAGTTATGACCAAATTACCAAAAGCAGCGCAGAATTTTACACTACCGCGCCGCCCCATGCGGCGTGACTGTGTAAATTATCAGAGCACCTCTAGTTTCGTTTCTAAACACATTTTTCATTACCATGCCTCCCCATGCGGCGCCACATGCAGTGCGTCTGTGCAAAAATCGGGGTTTTTGTTATAAAACGACCTCATTTCATCAAATAGATTCAAGGGACCATTTCTTGAGCAAAAATCAGATATTTTTAGAGTGAGAGAGTGCCCTAGAGTGAGAAGGTACCCCTCATCAATTCTTCTACAACTCTTGCTCAAATCTTAAAGGATTAACAAGGAAAACCACACTAGGCCTTCATCCTTGAGGTAAGATTCTATACCCTAACCTTTAATTTCAAATCTAGCTAAAGATGGGTAATTATAAAGAATGTTTGTGGGTATTGGAGTTGTTATCTTGCTTGCATGTATTGTCAAAGGTTGTAGAAATATTGTTGAGCTAAAGATGGTAACGCATGGGTTGTGGGTTGATGAAATCCTCTATAAAAGGACCATAAAGATTTAACGCACATATAGTGTTTGATAAAATGCTCGAATGAGCTAGAATTATGAATATCTTCCTAATTTGTGTTCAATTTTGTTATGTCTAGAAGTAGATTGGCATTGCTAGAATTTCCGGAACATTGTAGTAACTTAAGGAAAAGCTCTTTGAGGTATGTATGGCTAACTTTAACTCTTGTAGAATCCCCTTGTTGTGACGAGTATACGGTATGTGTACCTTGTATGAAAATATGTGTATTGATTGTCTTAGTTGATTTCCACACCACCGTGTTATATGTGATTGTGAAAAGTGATTTGATGTGCCTACCTTATTATGTGCTAAGCTTGTAAATGCTTGAGGATGATGGTATGAGAGTATGTGTTTGTAAACACGTGATTTTTGCCCTATATGAGAATTACTCCCAAAAATTCAAAATAAAACAATTTTCCTTTTGTGTGCAATTTTGAGGATTTTGTGGCATTTTTGGATAATTATTTGTATTTGTCTGTGCATGTTTATTTGTTAAATTAATAAAAAATACAAAAATATGTCGCATTTGCATTTAGGATTTAATTCTACAATTAGGAGCAATTATATTTGTTTTACAAGAACAAAAAATCATAAAAATAACGTACATTGAATTTTTAGCATTTAATGTCCAAATTGTGTGATTTTATCGTAATTGCTATTTAATTGTGTGTTAATTTTTATTAAGAGTTAATTAGCATTTTTATAAATTGATTTAGTTCTATAGGTTAATTTAGGATTTTTAGAATTTTAGTTTTACTTTAAGAAAAATAAAATCAGATTGGGTCTTTTCTTCAATTTTAAACCACAGGCCCAAACCAAATAACCCCTTATCCAACCCAAACCCCCACCGGATCAACCCGACCCGGTCCGCCCCATAACCCAAACGAGTTACCCCCCCTCTTCCCATTTTTCATTCTTCATTTTCCCTAAACCCTAAAAACATCCGCCCCCTCTTCTCCAAACGACCCCAAGCTCCAGCTCCCATGGCTGACCCCAACCTCCAGCTCCTTCGTCGTCCATGGCTGTTCTTCCTCGTCTTCTTCGAACCAACAGCCCAGCCTCCATAACCACCAGCGACGCAGCCAACCAGACGATGCCATGGCTTCTTCTTCTTCTTCTTCTTCTTCGTCGGTCTGCTCAACGCGCACACATATAGCCTCACGTCCAAACGACCCCTCCAGTCGCCGGAAAAACCAGTACGACGCCTCCCTCACGTCCAAACAACCATAGCTGCTTCGTCATTCATCGAACACCAAACGCAGCTGCTTCCTTCTTCAGCCCATCGCACAGCCTCGCAAACACCATTTCCGTCCAGTTTCATCGTCAAACGACCACCCCTGGAAACTCAGCTGCTATCTCATTGTTCTTCAGGTTCAATCCGTCGAGATCGTCGTTTGTCGTTCTGAGTTCGTCGAGGTTAAAAGAGAAGGTGGGTTTTCGTTGAGTCGAGATCCGGTACGTCGAGGTTGCTGTCCGAGTTTCTATTCCGTTGCAGTCATTTCCGGTTAGTTGGTTTAAGTTTCATTTCTGTCCGTATTTTGTTTGATATTCTCGGATCTAAAATCAGTATATGTTTGATTCTTTTCTTGTTTGTTGTTTGTCATTTCTTGATTATTTATTCAGTTTGTTTTTATTCATTTGTTCTTGTTTAGTTTTAATATAGAAGTGTGTTAGTTTAATCACTTGAATCCTTTATCTTGGTTGTAATGTTGTTAGATTTAATTTGAAGTTCAATTGATTATTGAGTTTAGTGATTTGAATCTACTTGTTTGTTATGTTCAATTTGTTACTGTTATTGAATCTGAAAGTATGTTTGTTGTTAAAAATGTTGTTCAGTCAAAATGATTTCAGTTGTTTCTTTATTGTTCATCATATGGTTTGGTTCCCTGAATCCTTAGTCTTTGTTTTGATGATATTTGACATAATCTGAGTTTCTAGCGTAAATTTGTTGATGAAATTTGATTAGGAATTGGTTATAGCTGCTGTATTTTGGTTAATTGATTAGGTGAATTGGTTATAGCTGATGGGGGTAGAATGGTAAATTGCAGTATTTTCAGGGGTAGAATGGTAATTTCAGTAGTTTCAGGGGCATTTTCGGGATTTTAAGTTTTAAAAAATGATTAATTTGAGTGTTCTGTCCACTAAGTACTAATAATATTAAATTGATACATTTTTTAATACATGGTGGGGGACAAGACAAGTGGTAGTGAGAATTAATATATTTGTTTAATATAGTGGGAGACAAAGCATGCGGTGGTGGGGAATGAGAGAATTAAATAAAGAAAAGATATGTGTTAGTGGGAATTAATATTTTTTTAATATAGTGGGGGACAAAATATTAAGTAGTGGGATTCAAAATGGGGATGGGTAGAAGATGGTGAGAATTAATTTGAGTGCTTCAAGTTTGGCTATAAATAAGGGGGTTGACACAAGTTAAGGGAGCAGATTTTGAAGGGTAAAACATTAACTGGTCTTTCAATTTAAGTTTTAAAAAAAGGTGAGTAACTTAAGAAATAAAAACTGAAAGAGTGAGGTCTTGCTTTGACTACTGAAAATCAGAATTAGCGTTTTTTTGTTTTTGAATTGAAGTTCTGAGTTTCTTTCCTTAAGAGTCTGAAAGACAGAGAGTCAGAAATCGATTGTCCTATTGCATTTCTGGTTCACTTTGTTTCTGCCCGTTGATTGTTGTTGGTGTTACTGGGATTTCATTTGGTTTGTTCCTTGAGTTTGGTTGGTTATTTGTTATTGTTTCATTGGGGTGTTGCTGAAATTCTGCTGGTTTTATTAAACACTGTTACTGGGTTGTTCTATTTCCGTTACTGGTGTTGTTGCTACTGCTCCTGCTGATCCTTTTCTTCCTTTTCCTTGTGGTCCCTTTCCAGGTACACATTTCTGAGATTAGTACTGATGTGACTTCAAACTGCAAAAATGCTAAATTAAAAGGCTTAACTATTAAAGTGTGTTCAATTAATATATTAGAATGTACATTAGGAAATATTGTATATGTTTAAGCTCATCTTAAACATGTATTTACATTGTACAACTATACTGAAAATTGGACTGTGCTTAGAACTATTCTAAGTAGTTTGAATTGTTTTCTATATGCCTATGGGTACATGAATTGATAGATAGTCATTATTGGAGATTATTTTGATTTAAGAAGTATAACTCTAAATTCATGCAAACTGGAATAGAAATGAGTCAAAGCTTGTGAATTTTTAATCATGTTAGTAATGGAGATCTGTAAATATTAGACAGAATAAAAAATGGCCAATAATCTCGTATAATTAGTAGGCCCACTATATTTTAAGTTAGGATCGTAGTAGTAATTGCTAAGATCATTAATCCAATAGGCATGAGTTGAGTTCAAACAAGACGAATTAACGATTAAGTTTGACAAACTTTCGAATAAGCATTAGTGATTAAGGTTAATTCCAGTTTCAAATAGTTATAAACAATTAATTCCAACGGTTTAATTCATCTAACAATGTGGGTTTAAATTAGTTAGAGGATAATTAGTTTATTTTGGTAATATTATTTGTAAATTCCGTATTCTATTTATAATTTCAATTTTAGTAATATTCAATTACAGAATAAGGCATGACACAATCTCCCTTTGTCTCGATTGTAATTTTCAGTTTGCATTTGTCTTAATCCGATAAATAAGTAGCGGCCTTTTCAAGCATGTAATTAATTAGAATTTTTTTCTTTTTTAGAGACGAACTTAATAAAAATGTAGTCACTTTAGGATTGTCCTTTTAAAATAAATGAGATGAGCCTCGCCTAGCAAAATGCACAGATTGCGGGGCCCTCACAAATGAACGTATTAATTACTTAGAACTCGGGATCGGCCGCTTAGCGAACTTCGCGGCCTTTTCCCAAAACAACCGCGCGTTAGTCTCTTTAGGCGCGTACTTTAATAATTTACCTCCTTAAACTCGGGTGCACATTTATGTGACCCAAATCCAAATCTCAACAGAGTCGAGATGTGTCAACAACCACGGGTGCATTGATTGTGACGTGGTTCGAGATGCGTGTCCATGACGTTGCAAATTCCTTTAAAAAATAATGAATGAGACGAGCCTCGACAAACAAGAATACACAAATTGCGGGCCCCTCAACGGATAGTTATTTCGAATGCTTAGATTTCGAGACAGGTCGCATAGCAAACTTTACGACTTTTCTCAAAATAACAATGCGTTAGTCTTTGGGCGCGTATTTAATAATGTTATTTTCCTAAACTCGGGTGCACATTTATGTGACCCAAATCCAAATCTCAACGAAGTTGGAATGTATCAAAAATTGCGGGTACATTTATGTGGCGCAATTCGAGATGTATTCTCACGACGTTGCAATTCTTTGAATAAATAATAACAAAGCGGTAAACAGTTAAAATTTGAACGTAGGTTCATAATTGTATAAAATCAGATAATCAAGCCGAATATGACAGTTGAGCGATCGTTCTAGAACCACGGAACTCGGGAATGCCTAACACCTTCTCCCGGATTAACAGAATTCCTTATCCGGATTTCTGGTGCGCAGACTGTTAAACAGAGTCATTCTTTTCCTCGTTTCGGGATTCAACGGGTGACTTGGGACACCATAAATCTCCCAAGTGGCGACTCTGAAATAAATAAATAAATCCCATTTTGATTGTCCTTTAATTGGAAAAACTCCCTTCTGCGCCCCTTAGCGGGGGCACTGGTGAAAAAGGAGGTATGACAGTGTTAACTAATGAAAGAACGTTAATGTGTCCAAATGTGGGAATGTGTATAATGGCTAAAACCCTGCGTGGTAAGTAATGAAAGATGGTATTGTGAAATAACTTAAATGAGTTGAACGATTACGACAACACCTTGTACATGAATTACTGCTTGGTGACATCTATGGTGTCTTGGGCCCAAATGTATGAATTGTTGATATGAACTTATGCTTCCTTGAAATGATGATTCTTGTGATTAATATGCTTTAAACGTTGTTGGTTAAGTCTCGCGATATAATGGTGTAAGTAAATGGCAACAAACCAAGTGTGTGTGTGTGTGAATGTGTTCATGTGGTAAGAACTGTGTAACAAATGATGGAAAGAACTCGTAATTGATGCAATTGAAACAACTGTGGTAATATCATACGTGACTTGTTGCGGGCAATTATCGTTGTGACTTAAATTGTATACGGGCTGTTGCATATGATGGAAATGGTATTGATGTTATGAAATTTTTTTTGTGAATTATTGTTGTTGTCGTGTGAAATTTGATTGTCCGGTGGGATCGGGTTGCGCGCTGCAACACAAAGTTATAAGGTGTGGGTTGTGGTGATAAGGGTGGCCGAGGTAATAAGGGTGGAAAAGTGATCGAAATCACTATTGAAATGAAAATATGTGAAAGTTGTGAAACCATTGATGTGATGAAATAATGTTGAAAGGGGAAAATGAGAGATTGTGGAACTTATTTGGCTTTAGTTGTTCCTTTCATGTGCATTGGATTGTTCATTCTATTACTGTTTGTTACCTGTGTATTTCTTGATTTTACTTGGGGTAAAGTTTGTTCATACATACCAGTACAATTCAAATGTACTGACATCCCTTTTGCCGGGGGCGCTACATTCGTGTTATGATTGTAGGTGGTTCTATAACAGGTACTCCAGTCCACCGACAGTAGCACTCCTTCACTCTCCGTCATCTATATTGGTGAGCCCCTTTTTCCTCTCGGGGCCTTGCATGGCTTATGCCGCTTTTCCCTCACGGCAATCTTATTTTAGTATTTGCGTAAGGTATAGCCGGAGCCTTGTTACCGGCAAGTATTGTAACACTCTTTTGTATCCCTAGAGGCTCCGTAGACAGGAAATGTGGGTTATGCACTTATGTATTTTGTATTTGCGCAGTGTAACATGTAAACCACGCTAAGTAACTATGTATGTTATGTAAATCTTGTAAGAATGTGTTCAAATTTACAAATGGATATTTTACTTGGTTGACGGATAAAGGAAAATGCGGGGTAACACGTGGGATAGGAAAGGCACCCAGGTACGCTTGACTGGGGCTACCCGGTCAAGCACTGGTCGCGCCCCTCGGTTTTGGGACGTGACAAACTTGATATCTGTAAAATGAAAAAAAACTGAAAAAATATATTTTGTAGAGGGCTACAATCAAGCCCATGACATAAGGGTCATGGCCACCACTCAACCTACCATTTAACTAGTGCACCATCCTTTACCTTTGTTGCCCACTTTGTTGGTTAAGTACACTTGAAGCACATAACGCATGCCTTCCATGCGCTATGTGACCCCTCCCCCCACCCACCCACATAGTGCATTATCATTAACCGGGAGCGTTATCAAAAAGAAGAAGAAAGAACGGGCGGCGATCATTAACCTGGAGCGTTATCAAAAAGTCATATAGCGCATTGCATGTATGCGCTATATGTCTTTGTGTTCTTTTTTTATTTATTTATATATATTAGTTTGCTTCTTCCAGTTATTTTTTCCCTTACTTTGGTTTTAGACTGAGGCCACTGTTACTGAAGGTGCTTGTTCCATCTCAATTTCGTACAACACATTATTTTATTTTGGAATGTTTGAAATTGTTTGACACAATTTTATATGCAACTTTCATAACTTTTAAATTTTGATCATTGATGTGATTTTTACCTTATAAACTGACTTTTTAGTCATTACTTCATATTCTTCCTATCCTTTCTTCTTTTTTTTCTCTCTCTCTATATATGATCCAGAGAAGTAAGGATTATTATTCTTGTTTTTAACTTGCTCTTTTGTGGTATTGACGGATAAAAATTTTAGATCTATATATACATATACATATATTGTGATCCTTACTAATCTACACTGTAAGTTGTTATGTTAAGGAAAAATTACTAGACATTCCCAAAAAGGTAATTAGTAGGCTTCAGATGGTTATTTATAACTATTGGGTCATCTAATTGTTGATAACTAATTTTTTCCTATGTATTTCTTTTACATGCAAATACTTTCAAATATCATATACATACATATATAAGTATGCCCAAGTGTTTTAGTATTTTTTCAATTTTTAAAAGATTTTTAAATTGATTTATTGCTCAATAATTATTCCCAAAATTATCACTTTGGTGAATAACTTATCTTATTCTTATATTTATACCAAAATATAGGTAGGTTACTTTTCATATATTTTTACAAATTAATTTGGTATTTTAAAATCTAAATTGCATATAATTGCAATTTTAGCCTGCTTTAAGATTTAATAGCATTTTATAATTATGAAACTGGTTCCAATATTTTTAAATTAATATTTATATACTATTAACGGATCCAGTGCTTTTAATTTGCTTTCAAAATCATTTTTTACTATTTTTATAAAATAAAAAGGGAAAACTGGCTATTTAAATTTTGGCCTCAGTTCGTTTCAATTGTAGCCCCATTACATTTCGATTTTAGCCTAAAATTGACCCAATTTCAAACTCAAATTCGGACTAGCCCAATTCCTTTTGACCCAACCCCTAACCCAACTCAAACGACCCAACCCGGTTCCCCATCTACCTTCTTAAATCTAGGCCGTTGATCATTCGGATCAACGACCACTATTCGCCCTACCATAATTAAACACAGGTGACTACCCTAATCCCTTATTCTCACCTGGCCCGCCGCCTTTGAATCCCAAACCCTCTCAAATCCTCTCAAAAACTCTCCGAAACCCTAGCCTCCTCTTACCCCATTTTCAACCACCGGTCACCGGAATCCATGGCTTCTCAGGCCATGGATAGTTGGTACTCACCTATCTTCACCAATAATCTAGGGTTGTTCGAAGCTTCGAGGCCTGACCTCGACGATTCCCTCTCCGATCTTCTCAGACCTTTGATTTCATGGCTCCTCCGGCCATGCTCCGGCATATTCAAGACTCAGGAGCCTGATTCTTGACCTCTCCGACTCAAGATCGGACATGTTTTCAAGCCTTTCTTATTTCTAGGGTTTCTCCGAAACCCTAAGCTATTCAAGGTCCTTTTACCGTTATTTGCTTAGATCTATACTGTATCTATGCTTTTCTTGCCATCTAAAGTGTTTTCCCCAAAAGTTTCTTTTCAAAATCGTTTCTCTTTGATTTTAGGGTTTCTGAAAGGATTTTTTAGGAAAAACCTTTCTGATTTTTCTTCTTCTTTACTTTATGTGTGTTTGTCCATACCCTGCTGGTGTGATTACTCTTTATTATGCATGTACTTCTTCTACCTTTTCTTTTCTGCTATGCATGTTACTCCTGTTAATCCCTGCTTAGTTTTCTTTACTCTTTTACTATGTGTGTTTACCGTTACGTTATTTGATCTTGTTTACTGGACTCTGTTCATGTTCTTACATGTTTCATCTACTTGTGTTCACGTTTGTATTATCTCCTTCTTCTGAACTTGTTTAGCTTCCGAGATTTCTCAAATATGTTCTTCATGATTTTTTCTTCCTTTGTCATTCAAACATGCTATCATATCTGTTTTGTTGAGACTCTGAAACAAATGACTTGCTTTCTCACTTCCATGTCTGATTCAATTTTGAAACCCTAGGATTTGGGGGGTTTCCTTTGACGATTTTGATTTTTGTGTTCGAGTTAAGGCTCCACTTTGGGACCCTGAACTCTCAGACTCACTATGAGTCTGCAAATTGAACCTGTATCTTTTTGCTTATGATTCTGAACTTCTCTTCGATTAAACTCTCTTCTAAATAATTTGACAGCCTCTTCTTGATTCACATATTTGTGTGCTTTATATATGAGAACTCTTCTTTCAAAAGGTTTTGCCAACTACTAATTGATTCCGAATTCCTTTAATGGTGTTTACTTGATTGTTACTGATTTTCCCTAATTGAACCTTTCTTTACCCTTTTTCTGACTTGGTTCATTCGAACAAAGCTTGCAGCTTTGATTTTACTAACTGTTTGATTGATTCCCTTTCCTTATTTTTAACAAACCATGTACCATTGGACTTTTGCCTTAAATAAACCCTGCGTATTTACCCTTATTATGTTACTTTGGAAAAGGTTTTAATCAAATTCTTTCCTTAATTGTCTTATGCCCGTTCGAAATCAAAATCCCTTAACCAAAGGGAGACTTTATGTGATTGATTGCAAACTATTTTCTTACCTTTTCTTACTTGTTTTCTGCACTATAAAAGGGGACTACCCTTCTGCACTTGAACACACTTTGAATTGCATACTCTTACACACACACACACTCTCAATTACAATACTCTTTCAATTCCCTACTCTCTTCTGAGATCTTTTGTACTGCTTGCTTGCAATTTAGCTTACAAGACTTCTGCTTTCACTTATTTGTTTCCCTGAAACTGGTATGTCCTAATTTTGATTCCAGCATCATCCCTATGTGTTTACTTTACAGTTGCTACACTCTTGGCTACTTTCCTGTTCATGTTCTGTATTGAATATGCTACTTTCTCTTTGCATATGTTGTTTGTTGTGAATTCCCCATACCCCTACTCCATTCTATGTGTTTGAGTTAAGGTTTATGGCCTGGCAGTATCCAAATTGCTGCTCAGGTCTGAACCTGATCCTCAATGGATCTTAACTCCCAAAATGTGGCCTAGTAGACTGGTTAGGGTGTGCCAGCACTCCTTATTGTTGGGTATGACCACCAGTTTACGCAAGACTTCCCCTAATTCCCCTCTATTGCACTTGCACTTACTCCTAGCCTCTAAGTTCCGCCCCCCTCCTATGAGCCTTGCCTTGGGACTTTGAGTTCCCTCTGAGCTTGGACATTTAAGGGCTGGCCCTTCCACACTGCACTATAATCTAATTCTGCAATAATATTTGGGGGTGTAAGCATTGCATGGAGTTCTTGACGCTCCTTGGAACTTTGACACATCCCAAATAAGATAAAGGCTTTGGAAATCTGATCTTTGGAAGTTGGTTTATTTCATATTTCAGACCCAGGGTTTGAATTAGGCTCTCCTTGGTTGGAATCTTTAATTTCTGATATATTTCTTATCTTTTTCTTATTCATTCTGGTATGTAATAATCTTGTAATAAACTGTTGGGGTGTTAGTGAAAAAGGGAGGGTCAGTCCTGCATGCAAAAGGGTAGATACCATGTTCATAGGGAATTACTATACTTCTGAAATTCTGCATCTCATGTAGATACCATGTTCATAGGGAATTACTATACTTCTGAAATTCTGCATCTCATGTAGATACCATGTTCATAGGGAATTCCTATACTTCTGAAATTCTGCATTTCATGTAAATACCATGTTCATAGGTTTTTCTGCACTTCATATAGATACTATGTCTATAAGTCGTTTTTGAAATTCTGCATATCATATAGGTAATATGCCTATAGGACTTCCTGCATTTTGCATATGCATCTGTCACTAGGCAAACCTGTTTATAAGATTTAAATAACTAACTGCATATAGATGACCTGCCTATAGGATTTCTGCATGACAATAACAACGCTTAAAATCAGTAACGCCTAGAAAGCATGCCTACAGGAGCTATCAACCAAACCTGAATCGTCAACTCGCTTATAAGCCTAAAATCAGTAGCAATAATGCTTAACGCCTGCAGATCTTATGTCCTTGTAATTGACAATTCTTTTTTCTACAATCAGTTTACTTCTTTATTTCTGAACTAATAGATATCATGCCTATAGGTTCCGTTTAACACCTAGGCAAGCTTTAGGGTAAAAACTATAATTGCACCAGTCATTGATAATTACAACCAGCAGGCAGGCCTAATTCGGACTTCTTATCTGAAAAATATGTGATAAATCAGCCTGCCTTAATGTTTAAGTTTAATTCAGACCTAATCAGTACGTGTAAGACATGCTAAACTATATGATTTTCTCTGATTTAAGGAGGTTTATTTGAGCCATATCTGCTTACTTGCTTTCCCAATACTTGATGTATATGTTTTGAATGTCGCCTTAGAATTTTATCCTTTTAAAAAACTGCAAAAGCCCCAGCTCCCCCCCTTTAGGATTAGTAGTCCCATATGCCTCCGGGACTGATAGGATTTGGACGAGTAATAGCATGCAATAAGTAACGATACTATTCAGCACTTTAATACCTTAACGGGGTGTGAAGGGTAGATATGGAGATGATGACCGATGCGCTAATATCACGTGCGACCCCTCTTTTTGAGGAGTGATTGCTGGGTATTGCATTGAAGTGATCCATATTAATCGTAAACCTAGGACCCCCTCTCCTTATTTGCTTTCATCTCTTCTCGTGAAACCATTCAAATCTTTTTTTCATAAATTTCTGTTCTCTCTACTTACCTTCAAAAGTTTTCAACCTAATTGCAATGTTGTATGCAAGTCCTTATTTGAGCCTTGACTGTTTACTTGTAAAGTCACAATTGTAACTTGGCCGGGACCACACTAGTGGATCTTGAGGGGTGCCTAACACCTTCCTCTCGAGATAATTTCTAGCCCTTACCCGAACTCTGGTTTTTTTCCAACTCAAACCTTTCTTAAAGTGTCCTAATGCACTATAATCATTAGGTGGCGACTCTTCAAAATTCCAAAACCCAATTCTCGAAAGGGAAAGAGTTGTCATCCCAATGTTGTATACCCGATTTCGACCCATAGAAAAAGGGGGCGTCGACACTAATAAGAAGAACTTATTAGAAAATGATCAGATTTGGCTATTATGTATAAAAGAAACCATGTATCCATTTATTTAACTTCTAGATCAAATTTTTATGTGTAATATTAAGTTAGGAACTTAAATATTTTGAGCCGAGAATAGGAAGCATTTAAGTTATTATTGTACTTTTTCCAACTAGTTACTTGGAGGACTAACTATGGCATTCTTCCACCCTTTCTTTTCCTCTTCCAAAAACTCCTTTCCTTCTCCAGCTTCTTCTTCTTCCTCCTCATCTAATTCTAAGCTCAAAGAAGAGATTAGCTTTTTTGATTAGTAGAAATCAATTGATGACTAGAAAATCCCTAAACATTCTTAGTCCATTATTTACAAGTCTTCAAGATGGCTCTTAACCAATGATTATCATAGTTCAACCATCAAGCTAACCATTCCTCTTGAGTCAGATCGTGAGGACATTAGACTTTTAAACCCTAAGTCTATAGAGAAATATAGACGAAAATACAACTATCTCCATTTTGGTTTAGTTCAAATTGTAGCTACACCACTTTTTCAGAGAAGGTCTAGACAAATCTCTGCTCCTCTGTCTTAGAGATTCTAGATATCTAGACTTTAATGATTCCCACTTAGGAATGGTAGAAATCAGCCAATTATAAGACCAAACTGGGATCCCTTCCAGAAGCCATTATTTATAGAATTCAATATAAGGTAATGAGTTCAGCCTTTAATACTAGAGCTATGAAAATCCTCCATAAGGGTGAAATTGTTCTTTTCCAAATAGATTTACATAGGTCTCATTTGTCAATTCCAAAACCCATTTCCAGGAGCCAAGTCTCTCTGCACAGAACTGGTTGTTGCAAGATACTACTCCAGCTGAGAAGCCAAGAAAAACTAATATCTCTCAAATTCAGTAGTATTCTAGCGAATCTGTAGCCATTTCCTTCCGAATATCCCTTAGTCAAAGAGTCCCTACCTCTTTGTTGCTCCCAATTACACACACAAGTATACATGATCAACAAGTAATATAGTGATGAACAGAGTGTCAAACCCACACAGACTTGTTATCAACTACCTATTAATTCAACTAGAATTATTATCAAATCAAGTCGAGCAAATGGTTGAGTGTTGTTATTATCAACTAAGACGAATAATTAAAAACAGAGATCTAGACTAGCACAACAGAGAATTTGTTGTTGAAGTTGCTTCAATAGAGATAAACATTCGAAGGTTGTAATCAATTCACTAGTCCTATTGAGTTTTAGTTAATTCCCCTTTAATGCAATTCGCTTATACCTGCTAATTTACCGGATTGTATTTACTTTTAATTCCCTTTTAATGCAATTCGCTTATACCTGCTAATATACCGAATTGTATTTACTTGTATTACTACTCGCCTTCTCAGGATAGATTAACTTCTATATTTCTATGAAATTAACCTACCAAGAACGTATTAAGATCACAATATTCAGTTATGCTATGTGAGTATTTATAATTCTGTCCTCACCACCTTAGAGTTAAGATCATACTCTCATCAATCCTTCTCTAATCTAAACCTAGTTTTATCAAGCATAATCTAGATATTTGCTAGAACTTGACCGTTGGTCAGACAATCAAGCAATTAAGCATACAATTGAAGAAACAATCATAGAATAGCAAATTATATTTACTGAGAAAATAATGTCAAACGTCAATATTTATGGATAATCATAACCCAAAACTAATGGGTTTTAGCCACACATGATAATTCTAATCAAATTCCCAAGTGTTTGAATAATTGAAAATACTAAGATGAATGAAAGAAAACTGATAATCCTTGTTACAAAGTGCTCCCCACGTGTAGTTATCTCCAAAAGTGGCGTGTCTCCCCCAAATTAGGTTTAGGATCCTTTTTATACGACTTAGGTCGTGTAGGGACGAAAAAATAAAGTCTTGGGTGAAATAGGTGATTTTTTGGACCTAGCGTCCAGGGCAGCGAGTCACGCTAGCCCTGCACTGGCCAGCTTTTTTACTTCATTCACGTCTGACTCCAGCGCCATAGGCAGTGCCTAGCGCTGGTCTACGCATAGGAAATTTCCTTGTGCCTGTTTCCATCTTATTTTGTTCTATCTCTTACCTTTTTCGTTCCAATTCGTTTCTTGTTGGATCCTACATATAACAACACCAAGAAATGTATTCGTAATTGCGAGAAATGTGTCGCATTTGTGACATTGGTGAATCTAAAGGTAACTTCCCAATTGCGAAGCATGGATCGCTTTTGCGGAAGCGGGGGTATTCGTATTTGCTAATGGTTTTGTCGCATTTGCGAAATCTCTGGATCAGGAGCTGGTTCGCAATTGTGAGTTGTTCACCCTTGCGATACCTCCAGCTGGGTAAAATATTGGTATTTCAGGACTTAGCTCATTTTATTTCATTTTTGAAAATTAGACTCCATAAAGGCAATTTTTGGAGAGTAATAACTTCATAGGTTAGTAACTTTAACTTATTTTCATTCAATATCCATTAATTTTTCATAAACTTCATTATCAAATTCATGGAGTAGAAATTGGGAGTTTTGGGTAGAAACTAGGAATTTTCGTAAAATTGAGATTTAGACCTCAAATTGGGGTCAGGTATCGAAACAAATCACATATTTGGATTCGGGGATGAATGGATAATCGTGATTTGGTCTTAATTAAGAATTTTAACCATGTGGACTTGGGTTGATTTTTTGTTATTTTTTTCCAATTATGTTAAAGAGCATACCTTTTTCGTACGAGGGTAGTTTCTAAAGCTTGTTTTGACTTGTTTCAATAATAATTGACTAGATTCAAGTGGTTTAGAGGCTTGTTCTAAAGGAAAAGCCGTGTTGAGTTGTTAATCTTGTTCCGGAAAGAGGTAAGCATCATGGTTAACCATGATTTGAGTGAATTAAAATATGATTGGTCTATTTGCTACGTGATCTATGGTTGGGGACGGCGTATATATAAGGTGATGAGTGTATATGTGTTGTCATGTGTTTAAGCATGTAGGGTGTATTACTTTATTTTGCGTCTTTAATTATGCCATTTCTTTACTTATTTCTTGTTATTACTTGTTAGGTGCTCACTCTTGATATCTTACTTGATATATGTGTCCTTACTTGTTATATGTCCTTAATTATTACATGTTCTAGCTTATTTCATACTTTTAATTATTGTACGCCTTTATTTGTTACGTGCTCTTACATGTTATTAGATAGATGATTTTATCTGTCTCATGTCTTTACTTGCCTTGCCGTTACTTTTTCCTGTTTCACTGTACTAAGTTATGTTGGATTGCCTTAGAGAATTATGCATTTTAGTTCCCTTATATGTTAAATTGTGGTATTCGACGTATTTGGTTGTTTCTGATATATTGGATCGGGTTACACGCTGCAACAATATTATTATATATTAGATCAATTTGCACACCGCAATAATATTATTATACATATTGGATCGGTTGCACACCGCAAAATTATTAATATATATTGGATCGTGTTGTATGCCACAACAGTATTATTATATATATTATATCGGATTGTGCGCTGTAAAAATAATAATATATATATATATATAATATATATAATATATGTAAAAAAAATAATATATATATAAAAGATCGGGTT
Source organism: Nicotiana sylvestris (assembly GCF_000393655.2). Lineage (NCBI taxonomy): Eukaryota > Viridiplantae > Streptophyta > Magnoliopsida > Solanales > Solanaceae > Nicotiana > Nicotiana sylvestris. The sequence goes on from NC_091063.1 coordinate 112,720,352, forward strand.
GCGCACCGCAATGATATTGTTAGTGATAGTTGGGATCGGGTTGTGCCGCAACGGGAAGGATATTATGTCGTTATTCTAGGTTGTATGCTCCATTATTGTATTGTGTTGTAAGGTTGCGAAGTGATGTTTTATCTGGGGTCCTTTGTTATCTACTTCTTTTTATTTCTTTCGTTATGAAATTAATCGTTTCTCTACACTATTATTGTTTCTCTGCTTAATACTCATACAATTTTACAGTGCGCGCTTGTCATAGCCTCGTCACTACTTCTTCGAGGTTAGACTCTGTCACGCCCCGAACCTGGAGGGCGAGACCGGCACCCGGTTCCTCACCTAACCTTGCGTACCAACTTGCGACTAAGGGACTCTGAGCATATAATGTCATACTTTGGCCATGAGACTATATTGCAATACAATTTGCGAAGCAAAACATAAAACTGAACGGAAATTAACGCTGACTAAACATCAATATAATAATGGACCGACAAGGCCGTCATAACTACTACAGCTGGCAAACCAACAAAATATGCATATAAGGTCTACAAGCCCAACATACTCCACTAACTGACATGATATGTCTACAAACCTTTACTGATGGATATATTATGATCGGAATAGGGCCTCGACCTACCCATAACATATATACATATATACGTAAGATGTACACAAAACTCTAGACCCGGCAACTCCGAAGGACGTGAAGCTTACCGATCAGGCTAAACTCGGGAAACACCTACTGAGGAGGTCTACCCGTCTGTCTGTCTGCACCTGCATGCATGAAATGCATCGCCCCCATAAAAGAGATGTCAGTACGAAATAATGTACCAAGTATGTAAGGCAATAAAATAACTGAAAGCTGAAACTGAACTGATAATATGATAACTTGGAGTCAAAGATGATCTGGAGATATACTTACCTACTGATACTGATTCAACTCTCTCAATATAGTAAGTAAATAAATGTCCGGCCCTATAAGGCTCGGAACGTGTAACTGCTCCGCCATAGTAGGCTCGCTCATAAGTGCTCGGCCATACTAGGCTCTGTATCTCGGCTATTCTGGGCTCGTTCATATGCGCTCAGCCACAGTAGGCTTGGTATATAATTTACCATCTGATCTGAGGTTGCCCAATAGGGGCCTACCCATCGATTATAACTCGATGGTGGTGAGAATACTGTAATACTGTGTATATATTTATATATAGACCCTCTGCTCTCTTGACTGGAAGAAGATAATACTCAATTGAATATAAAATCCCGATAAGGGAGAATATTGTAACTTATGAGACTAAGATAATGTATATAAATTCGGGAGTATGAACTTCTCTTTATGCCTCATTATCCGACACACGTAGTTATGAGATCATGCCAAAATAAAGGAAGGGCTTAGCCTTAATATACCTTTTTACAATCTTTCCAATCACCAAGTTTAACTCACCTCTTTGCACCTTAATCTACAACACCGATAATGATACTATTATTAAGTTATGGAAGATACAACTATCGCACAACGAATGACAAGCTTATTTTGTATAAAAATGGGCAACATCTCCCCTATAATCCTTACTTCCTCCAAATTCAAGATAACTCCAACAACACAAGAACAAAATAATAACAACATATATACATTATTTTTCAGCCATATATTTCACCATCAAATACTACAAAACAGCCCAACACACCCCAATCTTTTCATATACAAAACAACCACCGTAGCAGCGTCAAACGACCCAGAAATGTTATGACGAATGGTCAGACCACCACCCTACATTTATATGGTGTTTCTCCACACCCTTCCTTCTCCAAATCTCCATAAAATAGTAGTAAAACACGCAGCCCAACAACAATACAAAACAATCCGCTACAAGTGAATAACTCGAACTCAGGGCTTCCAATCACCGTCCCGTGAGTTCTTACAAGTATAGAACGACCTACCATGAAATTACAGCAGAAAAAATAGATGAAAGAGAGAACTAGACTTACCTTACTTATTGGATAACTCAGCCCCTATCTTGGTTCTTCAAACTCTAGGTTTTACCCCCTTAAATGCGCTCTTTGGCCGACCCAAAATTGCTTCTTTTTGACAGCTTGTCATAGATCTGTATATGTTCATAAAGTGAGGCCTATAGATTGGCTAAAAGCTGCAGGACAATGGGGAGAAAAATCACATATATGCAGGACAGAGTTGTACAGGCTGCATGACATAAGGTAGCAACAGTTATGAGATTGGAAGCATTCCGACCACAAGTTGTGGTGTTAGAAAGAGGCCTAAAGAGGGAAATGCCCTAGACTTCGGATTTATTAACAGAACAGTTGCCTAGATGGAAAGGATAGTATTAAAATATTCATAACAGCTATGGGTTATGAGACTGATAAGTGCATCAGCCAACATTCGAGGACGAATGTTCCAAGGGGGGGGGATGATGTTACACCCCATGTTTTCGTACGTAAGAGTACATCTTAAGACAATTGATGTAGGATCAGAAATGAGATCATCTTTGAAAGTAAATAAAGTAAGTTATCATGATACCATGGAGGTTATAAATATTTAAGATCATGAATACCAAGTACCAAGAGGGTTGGGACGCATAGAAGCTAAACCAATTGAAAGTTTCAATGAAAGTCGACAAGTTGGGAATGTTATAACATGTACGTTTGGGGTGAGAATAGGGTGCTTAAAATGATAAGGATGTTATGCTATGAGTAATTTTAGCCATATGATAGACGTGTGTTATGTTTTGAAGCAGAGTGAGTTGCAGAATAAAAGTTGGAAAAGGTCATCTCAAGTTACATTCATAAATGTGTTGAAACTTAGGTCAAATACACCAGAGCTTTTCTCCCAATATGCTTGGAATTAGGGAATGATATACCTACCAAATAGAAGATCTACGAGTCTAGTTTTCGATGCATTAAACCGTTTGTCGATACTACATAGGAGTAGAGAGATATTTGCAATTTTACGAGACTTTGCAGACTGCATAGGTGACAAGTAGGTGTGTCACTAAAGTTTTTTGATCAATACATTTCGTGTGTTATATGAGGTATTTTTGGGACATTTTATATACCAAATTGAAGGTTTTGGAATGTAGTTTCTAATTCGCTTAACTGTTCTTTCATATGACATCCAGATAAAATGACATAAGCGTCTGTATAAGTGCCAATAATAGGGTACAAAGCTAGCACCTTTTTGACTTTTTAAAAATGGGTATATAGGCCTTATGTCGTCTCTTTCTTCACTTTTCCACATACGATGTAAGTATCGCTATATCACCTCTCTTTTTCTTTGTAGTTTGAGTTTTGGAAGGTACTTCATAGTTAATAAAACATATAATTTCTATAATTAAGCTTTAAATATCAAGGAAGGTTGATAAATTTATTTCCTAATAGTTAGAACTCACAGGACGGTGATTGGAAGCCGTGAGTTCGAGTTATTCGACTTGTAGTGGACTGTTTTGTGGGCTGTTTCGTGTTACTTTTGGGCTGTATATTTTGCTGATGTTTTATGGAGTTTTGGAGGATAAAAGGTGTGGAGAAACACACATAATGATGGAATGGTGGGCTGGTCATTCATCGTTACATTTTTAGGCTGTTTGACACTACTTTTGTTGTCGTTTTATGTATAAAGTGATTTGGGGGTGGGGGCTATTTTGTGATATATCGTGATGGAGATAAGGTTAGAAAATGATGCATACATGTTGTTATTATTTTGTTCTTGGTGTTGCTGGTATATGGTATTGGAGTAGGGCTTGTTATAGGGGAGATGCTGCCCAAATTTATGTAAACGAGCTACTAGTTTAAGTTGCGAACTTAGCCTTTACTCAGCACTGATTTTGAATCTTCTTATGTTGTAGTAGATTGAGTTGAGTTATTTGAAGAATTCCTTGGAAGGTATTAAAGACTCAACAGAATCAAGGTATGTTAAGGCTAAACCTTTCTTTCATTTTGGCATGATCCAGTAACTACATGTGTTTGATAACGAGACATAATGAGAAGATCATATTCCTGAATTTATGTGCATTTTCCTAGTTCATAAGTTACAACATTCTCCCTTATCGGGACTTTATGTTCAGTTTAGTTTTGTTTTTTGTCAGCCAAGAGAGAAAAGAGTCTATATATATATATACACACACACAATATTACAGTATTTTCACCATCATCGAGCTATAATCGATGGGCAGGCCCCTATTGGGCAACCTCTGATCAGATGGTGAATTATATACCAAGCCTACTGTGGCCAAGCGCCTATGAGCGAGACCAGAATAGCCGAGATACAAAACCTAGTATGGACGAGCGCCTATGAGCGAGCCTACTACTACAAAGCAGTTACACATACCGAGCCTTATAAGGCCGGACATCTATTTTACTTACTATATTGAGAGAGTTGAGTCAGTATCACCAGGTAAGCATATCTTCAGATTATCTTTGACTCCCAGTTACTTTCAGTTATTATATTATCATTTCAGTTTCAGCTTTCAGTTCTGTTGCCTTACATACTCGGTACATTATTTCGTACTGACGTCCCTTTTTTTGGGGACGCTGCATTTCATGCCTACAGGTCCTGATTGACAGTTGGATAGACCCTTCCAGCAAATAAAGTCAAATATCAGCTTGGTTGGTAAGCTTCACTTCCTCGGTGTTACCACGTTTAGACCTTGGAGTCTATTTTATATATACAAGTTTGATGGGTAGGTCGAGACCCTGTCCCGACCATGGTACAATTCAGTTATCTCTAGAGGCTTGTAGACGAGTCCTGTATATTTTTTATAGCAATAGATATTCATGGCGGCTTCGTCGGTCTGCACAATTATATATATCAACTTTTGGGCGTGTTTACCCCTCATATGAGAGACATTATTTTCAGATGATTCAGAATATGGCCTTATCGGCCAAAGTTGAGGGTTACCCCTCAAGAGTTCACAATTATAGAGTGGTACGCTCGACCCGAGTATGGCACTAGGTGCTGGCCACGCCTCTTCATGTTTGGGGCGTGACAGACTCGATACTTACTAAGTACATGGGATCGGGTGTACTTATACTATACTTCTACACTTTTTGTGCTTGCTTCCTTCAGCACTATTGCTTAGACTGTGATATTAAATGATAAATTTGAAGAAAGGGATGATTAAGTAAAAAATGGTGACCAATGATAGCTGCAAAGTGATGGAAAGACCCTCTTGAAAAGAATGTGACATGAAAAAAAAGAGAAAAAAAATTTGCTTTAAAAAGAATGTTCTTGATATGAGGGAAGTACTTGTGAAACAATTGATGAAGAGAGGGTTGAAAAATAAAATTAAGAGATGAAAATAACAGGTGATGAAGTTTAAAAGTGCAAAGTGCTTATGGAAGTGTAAGCCACTATTATATAGTTCTTCTATCCGCCCCCTATTACACTACATATTTTCGTACATGAAAATACGCCATAGATAAATTAATGAGAGCCCGTAAGTAAGATGTCACGCCCCGCAGTATTACATTACGGTGATGTCGCGTTTCGCAGTATTAAGTTACGACGATGATGCACCCTAAAGTATTGTACGTCAAAAATTTCGTTTTCAGTTAACCGATGTAAGACTCGGGGATGAGATCATCTTGACGTTAACGTACTTACGCTATTTATAGTAAGCAAGTAATAAGTGTTTTGAAGAATAAGAGGGTACACAGATTAAAGAAAACGAGCTTCGTTGAAAGTGGTCAATTTAGAATAAAATATGGGTCGAACGATAATACCCGATAATTATAAACTAGTACCATCGAAAGTGGTCAATTTGGAATAAACTACGGGTCGAACGAAAATACCCGATAATTATAAACTAGTACCATGTAAGGTACCATATGACCACAGTAGTATAATATATAAAGTATATATGAAGTATTTCAAAAATAAATAGAATTTTAAGTAATTTATGGTAATTTTTAAAATATGCGGGTAATGGATTAATTACCGGGTAACGAAACATTACCCGGTTAACTAATAAGTGGATAAGATTAAATCCCTCCCCCAAGAAAACGTGGCAGAAGGCCACATTTGAGAAAGTGACTCATATTGATCTTTGGGTAGGTGGCTGCCAAGGATCTATAAGTGTCAATTTGTATATTAATTCTCTTTCTTGATTCTCTTATGCCAACAGAAGAAGACTACGTGAGTTATCACAATTGTATAGCAACATTGATATTGCAAGGATGACTTTGATTTATAAAAATCCTCAAGTTAAAATACATAGATGTTGATGTCCCATAGGGACGAAAAAAACAACCATCCGTTGCTTTTAGTAGAAAGAATTAATTAGGCAGTTTCTAACATTCAGCAATCAATAAGTGCAATAAGCTGATCAACCACACTAGGATCAACCACACTGCTTTTAATTAGAAAGGAGTAACGTATCCATTCCTCAAAAAGCAAGAAAAATTTTCTTTCTTGGTTCAAATACGGTAACACCAAGAACAAAAGCTCAATCGTTCAAACATTTCAACGAGCAGAAGCTTAATTCCGTCCAAATTTTGCGGTTCTAAAAGAGTACAGACAATCTTCGCCAAGAATATTATACAGAGTTTTCTCTATCCCAGGTATGTTAAGGCTATTCCTTCTTTCTTTTGGCATGATCCATACGATACGAACGAAACGTGCAAATGCACAAATTCCATAAATGACTCTATTCATAGAAGTATTAGAGATATCTATGTTCCTGAATTTCCATGTGTCATACTATTTTATCATTTGTTCATGGGACTAAAAAAATATGAAAGTTGAGAAAAAAAAGTTTACTTTATGATATTACTCAAGACAAAATAGTCTTATGAAATTCCGAAAGATTTTATTAACGTACCTTTCATGCATTGCATTCATGTGCATTGACCCATGACCAGATGGCGTTATATACGTGTATATATGTAAATATATGTATATGGGATATGGGAAAAGGTTACGACGTTATATACGCACTACTACCTGACCAGCTGGTATATGATGATGATGTTGCCTAAAGTGGCTGTAATATGATTCAAATGGCGTTATATACACGTATGTTTTTGTATGCATATATATGTATATGGGATATGGGAAAGGTTATGGCGTTATATACACACCACCACCTGATCAGCTGGTATACGATGATGATTTTGCCCACAGTGGCCGATATGATATGATGGGATGCCCTCAGAGGCTGATGATGCTATAAAACATGTACCTATGCATGACATGACATACATATGCATATGCATGACGCTAAAAGTAATTTATAATTTACAAGTTATTCAGACTTATAGGTTGAGTCATGTACTCTATATTTCTTCCATGTCTCTTATGTATTTATTTATGTGCCTTACATACTTGGTACATTACTCGTACTAACGTCCCTTTTGCCTGGGGATGCTGCGTTTCATGCCCGCAGGTCCCGATAGACAGGTCGAGAGCCCTCCAAGTAGGCTATTAGCTCAGCGGAAGATGTTGCGCTCCAATTGATTCGGAGTTGCTTGTTTGGCTGTATGTATGTACTCTTAGAGGCTTGTAGACATATGTCGCGTACGTGAAAGATTGTACGGCCTGGCCGGACTATATTTTGAGTTTATAAAGGATCATGTTGGCCTATTAGGCCCGTATGTCATGTGTATATAATGATGTAATAAGAAAGATACGTTACATTGGTACTGAGTTGTGTAAGGTACCGGTTGCCCGTCGTGACCCATCGGTTTGAGTTGTGACAAAAGTGGTATCAGAGCAGTTCTGTCCTAGGGAGTCTACAAGCCGTGTCTAGTAGAGTCTTATTTATGGGTGTGTCGTGCACCACACTTATAAGCAGGAGGCTACAGGGCATTTAGGATTGTCACTCTTTCTTCTTACTCTAGATCGTGTGGTAGAACTCACTTATAAGAATTCAAGTCCCGAACTTCTATTCGTAATAAGACGATGCCTACATTCAGCAAGACGATCGATAAGAGATACATCTGTGGAATTATTGATTTAGTTTCATCCTGCTTATGATAAGTAAATATGAGGTCTTTAGCAAATCATGGGTTTACTGAAAGGTGTAAGCCTCTTAATAAGGGACCTTAAGGCAAGAATATTTATCCACTTTTATGGTAAAAGACAATGCTTTAAAGAAGTAAAAGAAGCAAGGTGAAGAAGGGTACGGGGCGCCTAGTTAATGAAGATTATCGATATTACAGTTCTGGTAGAAAAATATGAGCATTAAGAGTTACCCTCAACAGTAACAGAGATATGTACAATTGGCCGTACCCATCTCAGTTATGCCCTATGGGGGCTAACAGGTGTATTTTAAGAAAATGACAGAACATCAGGACCTGGCTGGGGTTAGAGTAAACCAAAATGGTGAATGGATTGTTTGTGTTAGTTGACATTTCCAAAGGATATTGCAAGTGTGCTAGTAGATCTCCTCGTGAGACACCTAGATGGTACACCCTAAAATATTAAAGCTAGATATGAGCACTGGAAGCCTTGAAGGAATAAATATTATCTTAGTATGGCTCCTGCCCCCAGTAAAGAAAGAATGTTAGGCAATTGAAAGAGCCAAGGGATGAAGCAAGGGGAGCCAAAGGCAAAAGAATTTTTTGTTCGAGTTTTTAGAATAAAGTAGTAGACATAGATAATTAGCGGGAGATAAGAAGAGAGTTAAGGAAGCATTATGAATAAGGTGTAATACATAGATGAAAACTGTAGAGTGTTACAGAACCTATAGTCAAATGAAAGAAGAGACGAAAGGTGATGGGCCTTAAGACAACAAAAGAGTACAGGCCATAAGGTTATATCCTTATTTCGAGAAATAAGTTCACAACTCCAACACGACTACTAGAGGGGAGAGTTAATCCCCAGAGTAACAGAGATATGGACTGGTAAACAAGATAAACTAAATATGAATTAGGGACTAAATGATTGGAAAGTACTCGGCATCATGGTATTTTCAGATTCTGTTCCGGCGGTAATAGAATGGACCACAGAAGAAGATTCATGATGAATTCAGA